>NC_133408.1:22347500-22972500 GCF_049350105.2 Macaca mulatta | reverse complement strand
TTAGGTTTAAAAGTTCATCATCTTTATCAAAGGGTCTCTTGTAGTAAAAGTTAAAGCAGACCTTAATTAATAATTAATCTTTTCTGTGATTATGAAAAAATGCTGTCATTCATATTTAAATTATAGTTACTTAATGAAAACATTAAGATTTTAATTCTGATTCTTTTTGGCTTGAGGTCAGAACAAAATATCTGTGGAGTGGAGAGAATATGACAATTTTCGAGCTATATTTGTGGCATGACCTCTCATTATTCTCAATATAAAATAATCATGCCATTATCTTCTCACTTTATGTAATATTGAAATAACTCATTGATAAACAAATGTAAAATAAACCTTGTGACCTCAAATCTCATACTTATTATTTGTGTTAAATTTATCTTATGGTCAAAATTCCCTTAAAACCTCTCCTCTATTGCAAAGGCTTTGAAAGGTGTTGATTTCTCCACGCCAACCTATAGGACAAATGATCCAGGTTTGGATTCATTGATGGATAATTGGACCAATCAGAATCCTCACTATTAACAATCTATTCTTATCAGTAAGTTTTATGAGCCTCTGCTTATCATATGGAACTAGCTTTTTGCAGTAGATGAACATGAGAAAAAGGGACAAAGAGAGGCTGTTGGATGTGAGAAAAAAAATGAAGATTAAAAACTCTGACAATATTGCCAAAGCTCTGTATCTAATCGTTTCTGAAACTAATTTATATATTTGTTATATTAGAATTGTATTGTGTTATTTATTATTATTTTATATTTATGCCTGAAACGTTTAATAGCCTGATAGCATTTAACATCATCTATATTAGATTTTACTGTTTGCTTTGCAAATGATTTTGCTATGGTTTGAATGTCTTCTCTAAAAGTCATGTTAAAGCTTAATTGTCATTGTAACAGTGTTGAGAAGCATGACCTTTAAGAAGTCATTTAGTCATAAGGCTCTGCCCTCATAAATGGATTAATGCTGTCATGCGGGAGTGAGTTCCTGATGAAAGGCAGGAGGCAGAGGGCTAGGGGAAAAGGCCATGGTTCTCAAGTCCCCTTCAAAATTCATATTAAAACTTAATTGACATCATAACAGTGTTGACAGGTGGTACCTTTAAGAAATGATTAAGTCATGAAGGCTCTGCCCTATAAATGGATGAATGTGATATCACCGAAGTGGATTAGTTATGTCAGGAGTGAGTTACTTTTGAAAGGATGAAGTGCATTTGCTTGCCTTCTGCTATGAGAAGCCACAGCATGAAGGCCCTTTCAAGACTCCAACACCTTCATATTAGACTTTCCATCCTCTAAAACTGTGAGAAATAAATTCATTTTCTTTATAAATCACCCAGTTTATGGTATTCTGTTATGGCAGCAGAAAACAAATTAGAACAGATATAAACAAAACTACAAAAATTTATAATTTTCAATTCAAACAGTGAAATTGTTCATGGATGGTGATACTTGACATAGGCTTTTTCAAGTGACAGACCCTATAAACATGAACATAGTTGATTCAACATAAGAACTAAGATGGACAGCCTTTCTTTATCAAGAGGAATTGTTGAAAATCCTTTTTGTGCTGAAGATAAGCCACTAATTAAACTGCTATTTTCTGGGCTTTGGGAGTCATAGTTAGGTAAACAAGACTTAAGGAACTATGGTAGAGAACTGTGAATGTTGATGTGGACTGGCTACTTCTTGTGGTCTTCAGTACTATGAAAAAGAAAGAATCCCATAGTCCAACTATGAAAATAGTCAGGTAAACAGTTGAAATTCATTTTAATATGTGTCATAGAGGTACATTTCTGAACATTAATGGTGAGAATTCTGCTTCTCACTGTGTTATTCCTACTCCCCTTTTCATTCGTTTCAACTCTTAATACAACAGGAAGGATAAAATGTGATTATTGTTTCCGTGCCCTTAAAATTTAAGACAGAAAGCAACTCTATTCTTATACATATAAAAGAATAGCATTATTAAGTATTTTTTCCAATTCACAAGATAAATACAATTCAATGACTGTATAACCAGATATCAGAAACACAAAAGTTTAAATAAAAGTTCTTCAGTGGAAAACAAAAATAGTATTACACTGTGTATTTTTAGAATCCAAGAACTGACTTCAGTATTGACATATTGTGGCTTAATACTTCCTAAATTTTATCTCAGTAACATCTCTCATTGAATTCTGGCAGAATATAACAGTATGAATGGACATCAAGATCATAGGTCCTTTTCGTAATGAAGTGATGAATTGCCTTATTTCTTTTTACTTCCTTCTTCAGTATATCACTTTCAGTAAATGTTGAAGACTGTAATAAATTGACATCGTATTTCCAAACTCTCTTCTTTATACCAAAGGTCATTTTGTTATGAGTTTGCTAGTAATTTCCAATAAGAGGCTATCGTCTAGATAATACTTAAAGTAAAATTTGTCACAGAGCTTTATTGGAGGTTGAATTAATGTTAATTATGCACAAAATACATGGCAGCTTTGAAGTGCACTTTAAAAAAATTAAGAATTGCATTATTTAAGGCATGAGTTTATTGTAATTAAGTATATATTTTAATTTAGTATTAAATATTCTGTGCAGCCATAAAAAAGGAACGTGATCATATCCTTTGCAGGGACATGGATGGAGCTGGAAGCCAATATCCTCAGCAAGTTAACATAGGAACAGGAAACCAAACACTGCATGTTCTCACTTGTAAGTGGGAGCTGAAGAATGAGAATACAAGGAGGTGAACTACACACACTGGGACTTGTCAGGGAGGCAGAGGGAGGGAGAACAACAGAATAAAAAGCTAATGCATGCTTAATACTTAAGTGATGGGTTGATAGGTGTGGTAAACCACCACGGCACATGTATAATTATGTAACAAACCTGAACGTCCTGCACATGTATCCTGGAACTTAAAATAGAATTAAATTAAATTTTAAAACAATTCTGAAGTATATAAGTAATACACAGTTTAACTGGATCACACCTGAAGTTTTAAAAAAGTTTGAGACAACAGTGAATACTGAATTATCCTTAGAAAATGAGAATAACTATCTAAAATATATAATAAAAAGTTAGCAAACTTGCATAAAATTACAGGTTTGTGGCCGGGCGCGGTGGCTCATGCCTGTAATCCCAGCACTTTGGGAGGCCGAGGTGGATGGATCATGAGGTCAGGAGATCGAGACCATCCTGGCTAACACGGGGAAACCCCGTCTCTACTAAAAATACAGAAAATTAGCCGGGCGTGGTGGTGGGCGCCTGTAGTCCCAGCTACTCCGGAGGCTGAGGCAGGAGAATGGCTGGAACCCAGGAGGCGGAGCTTGCAGTGAGCCGAGATCGCGCCGCTGCACTCCAGCCTGGGAGACAGAGAGACTCCTTAAAAAAAAAAAAAAAAAAAAAAAAAAATGACAGGTTTGTACATTTAGCAAATCCATTTACACAAGTAGTAGTTGCTGTCTCTCTCCCAGCCACTCCAAACCAGCAAGGCCTTAATACAAGAATGAGAATGAGCCTCTAAAAACAAGCAAGGATTTTAATCTTGACTCCATCACGAAACAGCTGTATGAACATGGGCAAGCTGCTTTACTTCTGCAGCTTTGTCGGAATAATGGTAATATAATTAGGAAGAATAAATGAGATAGATCATATAAAGCCAGTTTTACTTTTTGCCTTTGCCTTTGCTTAATATATACCCTTACATATTTGCTGTTCCAGTTTCTAATATGGTCATTATTATAGTTACTGTTATAAACATATACCCGTTACTACACAAACCTACATACATTCCAGTGATATACCATTGATTTTCAATTTCGGTAAAGGTACGTTTATTAAATATATGATTTCATGAAACCACATGCAGTTTATGGATTGTTTACTAATATTACTCTGTTAGTTAAGGTTTAATGCCCTTTTCAAACTTACATGTTCAAAACCAGAAACATTTGTAAATATATGTGAAATAATGTATAAGGAAAAAGACTTAAAATGTGTTTGGAATCCTGACTTTACCACTTCCTAGCTATGTGAGCTTAAGCAGTCACCTGAATTCTTTGAGCTTGGGGCACTCTATACCTACACCTGAGTGTAGAGATGACAGGCATTCCTTGTTTGTTTGTTTGTTTGTTTTCAGAAACCCTGTTTAGATAAGTAATCTGAGTGCTTCAAACCCAGCATGGCTACCACATTGTGGCCGCCCGGTCTTGCACTGTTTTATGCATGAAATGGCATACTAGTCATTGATAGTGATCAGTTTGCCAGGCTGCCCTCCTGAAATCAGGGACCAGTCATCAGGCCCTGGGATACCCCTAGAGGTATGAATCTCAAAGCCTATGAGAGCATCTGAGATGTGTTGAGAGAGGATGTGCGGGAGTCAGAGTGCCTTCGAAGGAGAGACATGGAGACTGGAGACTGGGCCCAAATAGGAGTCAGCCTGGGCTCGGGACTCTCTACCCACAAAATACCCTGGTCTCCAACTCTGTCAGGTACCAAAAAGGACTTTCAATAGTTTACAAGAAGACACTTATAAATATGAAACTCTGTGAGGCTTGCGGCCCAAAGTAGGAATCTTGCTTTCTCAGGTATGTGATCAGTAATGCTCCTCAGCTATAAAATGATAAATTAGTATCTCATTGGATAGTACAAAATTGTGGGTTTTAAAGATGCTGTCTGCATAATGCTCAACACAGCTCTTGACATACAGCTGTATAGTGATAAGAAGAAATAGTTTCAAAGCATGCAGCTATTTCCAGAATCAAAAGTAGAAGCCAAATCACAAGTTCACAGTTCTTGCATATGATCTCTTGCTGGACTGTAGCTCTGTACTGATTTATTTATAAAGAGCTCTAATGGCTGAAAACTCCCCATGGACTCTGTCAATACCCAAATACATTTTTTTTTTTTTTTTTGAGACGGAGTCTCGCTCTGCCGCCCAGGCTGGAGTGCAGTGGCCGGATCTCAGCTCACTGCAAGCTCCGCCTCCCAGGTTCACGCCATTCTCCTGCCTCAGCCTCCCGAGTAGCTGGGACTACAGGCGTCTGCCACCTCGCCCTGCTAGTTTTTTGTATTTTTTAGTAGAGACTGGGTTTCCCCGTGTTAGCCAGGATGGTCTCGATCTCCTGACCTCGTGATCCGCCCGTCTCGGCCTCCCAAAGTGCTGGGATTACAGGCTTGAGCCACCGCGCCCAGCCCCAAATACATTTTTTAAATAAACTCCAAATATTTTTCTGAAAAAAAAAAAAAAAACTTGAGAATTTGGAAATTGTAAGTCATTAGTTCTTGAACTGAATGTGTACCCAAATCATCTGAAGAGATGGTTAAAACATAGATTGTTAAGACTTAATTCCAGAGTTTCTTTTCTGTAGGTGGGACTGAAATTTCTAACAAATCATTAAGTGATTCTGATCCTGCTGGTACAGGAATCACAGTTTTATGAATTATTCTGATGATTGTACCATGACCCTGAACTGTCTTTTCTGTTTGTTAGGTCAAGTCTAAATTTATATTCTATTCAAGGAATTCAGGGAAGGCATATGCCCACGTAGCAGACCTCCAAAATGTTTTAGAAGGTAATCGTCTCTGGCCCATGCTCATCATCATTCTTATTTTATTGCTTTTATTTCCAGTATATATTTGTTGTTATGTAACATTTCACGCATACAAAACAAATGTGACCATTATTCCTCTTTCTTAAATTAGATTGACTGTAAAAAGGGCATGATAGTTGAAGGAGATCAATTGATCAGGAGAATATGACTCCTAAATTTATCAATACAACTCACTGTTTTGGGAGTTCTGATTTGCTGACCTTTCTCTCATAACTTCAATTATATTATGATCATTATTATTCTATGCCCCTTTATTAATTTTGTGATATAGTTTGGATAGTGTCCACTCCCAAATTTCATGTTGAATCATAATCCACAGAATTGAAGGTGGTGCCTTGGGAGATGATTGAATCATGGAGGTGGGTTTCTTATGAATGGTTTAGCACCATTCTTTTGGTGCTGTCCTCGTGCTAGTGAGTGACTTTCATGAGATCTGGCTATCTAAACGTGTGTAACATTTTGCTGTCCCTCTCTTGCTCCTGTTTTCGCCATGCATCATACCTGTTCTCTTTGCCTTCCACCAAGATTGGAAGCTTCCTGAGGCCTCCCCAGAAGCAGATACCACTATGCTTCCTGTACAACCTTCAAAACCATGAGCTAATAAAACTTCTTATAAGTTACCCAGTCTCAAATGTTTATTTCAATGCAAGAATGGCCTAATACATTTTGTAATCATAAGTAAATAAATATAAGTAAGACTATTACGAAATATTTTCAAAGAAAATAACTTTTCCACTAATATTGTGACAAACATTTGGGATCATAGATGTTTTTAAGCCAATATATTCCATTACTATATGTGTCACGCTAAAAACATATTTTACTTAAATGAAATAAATATGCATATGTTTCCAATCATAATATGAGATTTTTGGGGGGGTAGTTAAGTAATAAGTTGAAAATACTATAACTATTTTGTTGCGATATTTTGTATAAAAATATTTTTCTTGAGAACCTGAATAGTTGGATTATTTTAAAACAAAATAAAACAAAACCTTGGTATTTCTTATAACAAATGAAATTTGAGAGAGCATTTTATGCTGGGCATGGTGGCTCACACCTGCAATCCCAGCACTTTGGGAAGCTGAGGCAAACAGATTGCTTGCATTCAGGACTTTGACATCAGCCTGGGCAACATGACAAAACCCATCTCTACAAAAAATACAAAAATTAGCCTAGTGAGGTGGTGCGTGCCTGTGTACCAGACACTCGGGAGAAAGGCTGAGTTGGGAGGAGGGCTTGAGCCCAGGAGGCTTAAGCCCAGGAGGCAGAGGTTGCAGTAAGCCCAGATCTTGCCACTGCACCCCAGTCTGTGTGACAGAATGAAACGCTGTCTTAAACAACAACAACAACAACAACAAAATAAATAAATAAATAAACTCGTTTTATTTAATAACTTTGTTACAGAATTAAAATACTCAGTGGATATTTGGGGATGCCTTTCCAATTGTCTGCTCCCTTTTACCTTCTCCCAGATCTCCAGATTCTTTTTGAGGTTCATGTAAGTCTGGAATACTGATAACCATCCATCACACACCAGCTTTGAGTATGTAGTTTACTCAGCCTAATCACCATATTTCATCCTTCTGGCTATATGAACTATATCCTGATTCTGAGAGACATGGATCTAGAGAAGCAAATAGATAACATGCTGATTATTTTAGCAGATCTGATGCCAAGGTTCATTCCGTCAACTTATAATTTCATTTCATTTCATTTATTTGCAAATATAAATATACGTACATGTAAAAAGAAGGATACAGGCCAGGTGTGGTGGTTCATGCCTGTGATCTCAGCACTCTGGGAGGCCGAGGACAGGCAGATCAACGAGGTCAAGAGATCGAGACCATCCTGGCTAACACGGTGAAACCCCGTCTCTACTAAAAATACAAAAAATTAGCCGGGCATGGTGGCAGGCGCCTGTAGTCACAGCTGCTACTCGGGGGCTGAGGCAGGAGAATGGTGTGAATCCGGGAGGTGGAGTCTGCAGTGAGTTGAGATTGCACCACTGCACTCCAGCCTGGGTGACAGAGCAAGACTCCGTCTCAAAAAAAAAAAAAAAAAAAAGAAGGCTTCAGTAAAAAGTCATGGCAATCACTTCAGTCCTTCACAGATACAATCATTATTGATAAATTTCTGTGTACATTTTGGAAATCTACTATGCATATAAACTCAACACTCTCACTTCTGTAAGTGATTAAGAAACTACATCAGGGTGAAACATTCTTATTCTTAAGATGAAGGCAGAAATAAACTAGCAGCTTGCCTTTGACTGCAGGGTACACTTACCAACCTGACATCTATAACAGTAGCCATTTCCTCTCAATTATAATTATCAATATTCATTGCTTCACTGAACAGAGTTCCCAACTAATCATGACTGACTGCAGTTAAAATACCAGTTTCTAGAATGGAAACTTAGATTGATATTTGAAATGTCAGCTTCTATTTGAAGAAATGACAGTTGACAAATACAAGTAATGCATGGAGAGTAGATGATGAAAATTACTTAAATATATACAGTAGACAAGAGATAATGACTCCTTTTGCTATTTACACTAGATAGCATTGGGAGGTGAACTAATAGAAAAGTTTTTAATTTTATTCTTATCTTCTCATGATTAATAGTGGATTCATTCTAAAGAAGCTAAGGAAGCACTTGTCAGAAAGTCTGTAGAATCATCTCTTAAAATTGACTTTGAACCTCACCAGTCATGTAATCGTGACCAAGCCACTTAAATGCATAGTTCTGTAGCATCCTTACCTACAAAATAAAACTAATCATCACTGACACAATTTCTAGCTAAAAACTTGTTTGTTACTGTTTATCCTGAAATAGGTCTGTGTTTGTCTCTTCTCATATTGTGTTCGTATCCTTCACAAACTTTGAGTTGGCATCTAGCCCCTCTTCTCATTTCACGTTTTTGTGAATTCTCTGGCAGAAAAGCTCTTGACATTTTACTGGGGCATTAAACTGTGGGTGAATATGTGCTCAGGAAGAGAGGGATTTATAGATCAAAGCTGGATAATTTTTAAAATAGCTTTATTAAGACATAATTCACACAGTATACAATAAGCCCATCTAAAGTACAAAAGTTATTGTTTTTAAAAATATATTCACAGAGTTTTGTAATCATTGTCAAGATCTATTTTAGAACTGTCTTAGTCCTGTGAGGCTGCTATAACAAAATACCATAAGCAAAGTGACTTATAAACAACAGAAATGTACTTCTTACAGTTCTGCACCATTCAATATTCATACCAGAAGTGGAGGTTTCCAGTTTCCAATATCTCCATATCTGTGGGTTAGGCCATTCTTGCATTGCTATAAGTACCTGAGGCTGGGTAATTTATAAAGAAAAGAGGTTTAATTGGCTCACAATTCTGCAGGCTTTAAAGGAAGTGTAGTGTTGGCATCTGCTTGACTTCTGAGGAGGCCTCAGGGAGCTTCTACTCATGGCAGAAGGTGAAGTGGGAGCAGGCATGTCATGTGACAAAAGCAGGATCAAGAGAGAGCAACATGGGGGGTGGAAACTACCACACACTTTTTTTTTTTTTTTGAGACAGTTTCCCTCTTGTCCAGGCTGGAGTGCAATGGCGCCATCTCTGCTCAGTGCAACCTCTGCCTCCTGGGTTCAAGCAATTCTCCTGCCTCAGCCTCCCGATTAGCTGGCTTTACAGGTGTATGCCACCACACCCAGCTAATTTTGTATTTTTAGTAGAGACGGGTTGTCTCCCTGTTGGGCAGGCTGGTCTCGAACTCTGACCTCAGGTGATCCACCTGCCTTGGCCTCCCAAAGTGCTGGTATTACAGGTGTGAGCCACCGTGTCCGGCTCTACCACACACTTTTAAACCAACAGATCTGTTTTTTTGTTTGTTTTTTGTTTTTGTTTGTTTGTTTTTGATATGGAGTCTCACTCTATGGCTCAGGCTGGAGTGTAGTGGTAACCTCCCCCACCCTCCCCACCCCCGCGTTCAAGCGATTCTCTTGCCTCAGCCTCCTGAGTAGCTGGAATTACAGGCACCCACCACCACGCCTGGCCAATTTTTGTGTTTTCAGTGGAGACAGGGTTTCACCATGTTGGCCGGGCTGGTCTTGAACTCCTGACCTCAAATGATCTGCCTGCCTTGGCCTCCCAGAGTGCTGGGGTTACAAGCGTGAGCCACAGTGCCAGACTAAAGCAACAGATCTTGTATGAACTCAGTGCAAGAGCTCACTTATCACCAAGGAGATGGCCCAAGCCATTCACGAGGAATCTGTCCCCATGATCCAAACATCTCCCACTAGGCCCCGCCTCTAAGATTGGGGATTACATTTCAACATGAGATTTAGGCAGGGACATACATTCAAACTATATCAACACATTCACCAATACTTTTAATTACCTTGCTGCTCTTAAAAAAAAAAAAAAATATCATAGGCTCCCTCGTGGGTATGTATGAGATGAAATCTCATTGTGGTTTTAATTTACATTTCCTCATGTGTCTGGTATTGAGCATCTTTTAATGTTTTGGCCATAAATGCTTATATATCATTTGTGGAAAAATGTGTATTTAGACCCTTTGCCCATTTAAAAATATCGGATTGTTTTTTCTTTTTTCTTTTTTTTTTTTTTTTTGAGACGGAGTCTTACTCTGTTGCCAGGCTGGAGTACAGTATTGCAATCTTGGCTCACTGCAACCTCTGCCTCCCAGGTTCAAGCAATTCTCCTGCCTCAGCCTCCTGAGTAGCTAGGACTATAGGAACACACCATCACGCCCTGCAAATTTTTGTATTTTTCTTTTTTAGTGGAGACGGAGTTTCCCCATGTTGACCAGGATGGTCTCGATCTCTTGGGGTTGTCTTTTTATTATTGAGTTGCAGAAATATTTTTATACAATGTGGAAAGAAGCTTCTTATCAGATAGATACATGACTTGCAAACATTTTCTCCCATTTTCTGGGGTATCTTTTCACTTTCTTGATAATGACCTTTGATGATATCCAACCTATTTTATTTTTTGTTACTGTTACTTTAGATGTCATATCTTCAAATCTATAATCTAAAAATTCATAAATATTTCACCCTATATTTTCTGCTAATAATTTTATAGATTAAGCACATATATTAATAATTTTTACTCCTTTTGAACAAAATTTTATATATGCTATATGGAACGTGCCCAACTTTGTTCTTTTATGTATGGATGTCCAAAATACTATTCTTTCCCTTATTGATTTGTCTTAGAACGCTTGTCTAAAATCAGATGACTGAAAATGTGACATTTTATTTCAGAAATCTCAATTCTGTTCCATTCATCTCTAGGTTTACCGTCTGTCAGTGAAATACTGTGTCGCTTAAAGTAGCTTTGTCCTAAGTTTCAAAATTAGGAATTGTGAGTTCTCTAATATTGTTCTTTTTCAAAATTGCTTTGGCTATTCTGAGTAGATTGAATTTCCATATACATTTTAGGATTAGTTTTAATTTTTGCAACTAAGATGACTGGAATTTTAATATGTATTTTTCAATTTAGAGATTATTTCTATTTTAACAATACTGAGTCTTTTGATCTATGAACATGGAATATTTTTCAAATTACTTAAGTCATCTTTAATATTTTTTCCACTACATATCTTAGTTTTCATAATATAAGTTTAATACTTCTTTTGTTAAATTTATTCCTAAGTGTTTAATGCTTTTTTCATTATTACAATTAAATTGTTTTAATTGCATTTTTATTGGTATTGTATAAAAGCACAATCGGTTTTTGTACACTGATTTGGTATCCTGCAACCTTGTTAAATTTATTTATTGGTTCTATCTAGTACATTCTTAAATTAACTACTTAGAATTTTCTACATACAAGATTATACCATCTACAATAGAAATAGTTTTATATCTTTTCCAATCTGAATGCCTTTTTAGATAGTCTCTTACCAGCCTCAAAAAGTTTACTTCTATTTCTAGTTTACTTAAATAGTTTTTTAAATCACAAAAGGATGTCAAAAGTTGTCAAATATTTTTTGTCTTATATGATCCCTTATATTGTACTCTTTATTTTATTGATATAATGAATTATATTAAATGATTTTCAGATACTAAACCACCCTTGCATTCTTGGAAGAAATTCAACTTGGTCGTGGTATAAAATCCTTTTTATTTATTACTAGATTGCTGGTATTTTTTTGAGTATATTTTGTTTGTTTATATTTATAAGTAATATTGGTCTGTAGGTTTTTTTTCTTGTGATATCTTTGGTTCTGACATTAAAAGCTTCTGCAAAATTGTTCTGTTTGTAATTGACAGTGCGCTGTTAATTATTATTTTTGAGTTGCCTATTCTTCCCTTCAGTTTGTTAGGTATTTTATGCATTCAGGGGCTCTCTGAGGTGCATATGTGTTTCTAATTGCTATACCTTCAATTGTGGTGATTTTTAAATCTTTATAAAATGTTCTTCTTTATCTCTAGTATCATGCTTTTCTCTAAAGTCTATTTTATATGAAATTTGTAAAGTGACTCCAAATGTTTTAAGGTTGCTGTTGGCATGACAAATCATTTTCCATACTGCTACTTTCAATTTATTTCTTTATTTCAATATAAATTTTGCATCATATAGACAGAATATAGTTGGAGCTTTTTAATCCTCTAGTCTGACAATTTCTACATTTTGATGAGATTGTTTAATTTGTTTTCATCTACTGTTATTATATAGTTGGATTTGCCTTTGCATTTTACAGCCGTTCTATATTTTCCATATCTTTTTTTTTTTGCCTGTCTATTCCTCTTTAAAGCTTTCTTTTTTCCATTAAGAGAATAGCTGCTAATGTTACATGTTAATTATTTCAACAATTTTTTCACTATATTCTTGAGTTAACTTCTTAGTGGTTACACTATAACTTACAATATACTTTTTTTGAGATAGAGTCTCACTCTGTCGCCCAGGCTGGAGTGCAATGGTGCAATCTCGGCTCACTGCAAGCTCCGCCTCCTGGGCTCACCCTATTCTCCTTCCTCAGCCTCCCAAGTAGCTGGGACTACAGGTGCCCGCCACCACGCCTGGCTAATTTTTTATATACTTTTCAGTAGAGACGGGGTTTCACCGTGTTAGCCAGGATGGTCTCGATCTCTTGACCTCGTGATCCGCCCACCTCTGCCTTCCAAAGTGCTGGGATTACAGGCGTGAGCCACTGTGCCTGGCCTACAATATACTTCTTAATTTAAGATAAACTACTTCAGTTTTACACTAACTTTATTCTTGTGAGACATAGAAAATGTGTTCCTCTATAGCCCTATCTTTTGTACTGTCTTTTTGTGTTATTCCTTTTACACATATTGCATCTATATATGATATAAACCGAAAATATATTATTATAATTATTACTTTATAATTTTATATCTGCTAAAGAAGTTAAGAAATAAGAGAACAAGAACATATGCATAGTGTTTGTTATCTTAATCTTCTTATTTATTTTCTTTCTCCTCATTTGTTTCTGTGGATTTAAGTAGTCATGTGAAGTCATTTTCTTAACTCAAATGTAACTTTGCTCCCACCTGTCTTAGTTGTGCTGTTATTGCCAAATATATTACCTTTTTATATGTTCTGGGCCCAGCAATACAGTTATATACATATTGTTTTATACCATTGATTTTTAAATCAGTTGAGAGAAGAAAGTGTGATAAATACCTATCTGTATAGTGTTTTGTAGTTATATAGTTGCTATGACTATTACTTGATTGTCTGGTATGAATTGAAATTACCATCTATGGTCACTTAAAGAACTTCTTTTACTATTTATTTTAGGGTATATCTGCTAGCAACAAATTCTCTCAGACCAACAAGATCCTGTGACTCTGGCCTGCTAGTCCCATCTTGGGGCAGGTGAACTCTGATTTGATGAATAAAAGCGTGGGACACGTTTAACATCTCTCACTTGTCAAATGAGGATGGTATATTCAAGAATATTGAAAGCATAGGTCCAGTGACATTTGAGCTTTTCATGAAAAACTAAAACTTTTTTTCAGTTTTTTGTTTTGTTGTTGTTGTTTTTTGGAGATGGAGTCTCGCTTTGCCGCCCAGGCTGGAGTGCAGTAGCGCGATCTCAGCTCACTGCAAGCTCCGCCTCCCGGGTTCCTGCCATTCTCCTGCCTCAGCCTCCAGAGTAGCTGGGACTACAGGTGCCGCCACCTCGCCCGGCTGATTTTTTGTATTTTTAGTGGAGACGGGGTTTCACCATGTTAGCCAGGATGGTCTCGATTTCCTGACCTTGTGATCTGCCCGCCTCGGCCTCCCAAAGTGCTGGGATTACAGGCGTGAGCCACTGCGCCAGGCCTCTTTTGTTTTCACTTTTTGGAGAGACTCTGTACTCCTCTGTGTAGTCTTCAGCAGCATCAGGTTGGAAGCTAAGCGGGGAATTCCTACTTTACCCAGTGGGTAAAATTCAAGGTCACTGTCAAAACCCCGTCAATAATCCTCTTGATGAATCTTGTGTTGTTTTTAGTGATGGTGTTGGGGCTCCCACTTGGAAAACCACGGACGGGCAGCTGGTGAAGGTGCGCTGCTCAATTCCTCCCGCTGCTTCTGGGATCCATCACTGTTCCAAACATGTCAGCGTATCTACGCTCACAGACCAGACGCAAAGCACAGGACTGTTTCTGATGCAGAATCTACTACTGCTTTCCAGCTTTGTAAATCCAATCACAGACCAGACGCAAAGCACAGGACTGTTTCTGATGCAGAATCTACTACTGCTTACCAGCTTTGTAAATCCAATCACAGACCAGACGCAAAGCACAGGACTGTTTCTGATGCAGAGTCTACTACTGCTTACCAGCTTTGTAAATCCAATCACAGACCAGAGGCAGAGCACAAGACTGTTTCTGATGCAGAATCTACTACTGCTTAGCAGCTTTGTAAATCCAAAAGATGAACTGTTTGTTTCCTGGAAGAATGCAGTTTGAACAGAGTGGAAAATGTATGAAACATTTGTGAAGGGTAATTTTTTGCCCTCCCTCTAGGACGAAACTGGGAACATTAACATTTCAGATTCCAACTTTGAGCATAGTGGGGGGCAAAAACTTCAGGATATTAATAATTTTTATCTGGCATGTTGTGTATGAACAGAGAGAATGAAATAGAAGAGAATATTGGGGAAATGTAATCATATGTCATGCATCATAAAGCCTGCTAATAGTAGAATCTTAGAATTATAATTAAGTAGCTTTCTTCTTCTCCTCTAGCCCTCTCCTGTCCCTTGCTTCAGGATTCTAAAGCAAGAGTATATTTAGCATAGGAACTTCCTCTGAACTATGTGCTGTATGAGTTGGTGGTTTTATATATACAGATTCACCCTGACCCCTCCAAAAATGGTATCAATAGCATTAATTTTATTTTCTTAAAATCTTGTTATGACTTTTCATAAGCACAGTTGTGTTATGCTCTTAAATATATAAGATCAATTCTTAAATCATATCAAGATGTAACATAATATAGTTCTTTCGTAATAGATCCTCACTAATTTTTCACAAGTATTCTCTATTGCCCCTGCCATAAATATTTTGGCCTAAAAAGAATGAACAGGTGTTGTGATGGTAAGAAGCCATGTGGGTGTTAATGTGTCTTTGCTTTCTGCAGAGAAAGAGAAAGTGCTTTCAAAATTTCAGGCTGCCAATCGATTTAGCTGGCACCTGCAGACCACACTGTCACAGTATTTTAAGAGCAGGCACGTTGCCATCATAACAGATGGTTATGCGTATTGATAGCCAAGTGATCATGTATGTACATTGGTTATGAGTGTTGGAGGCAAGCTACTCAGTTAAGAAGGTCAAATGTTAGTTTGTCCAGAGCTTCCACAATTAATATTAACAGGGATAGCTGTCTACTCATCATATCTCATTAGCTATTTCCTTATTTACTTCTTGAATAATTATAGAGATACACCAATGAGATCTTTATATTGTAATGAACAGATTACAATCCAATGGCATAGCAGATGCCCTGAATCCAGTACAGAAATAATTTCAATAGCAGAAAAATTAGAAGTGCATATATAAAGTGAATGGATATTTTGGTCATATATTTAGGTTTTTTATTTTTTATAAAAAGGGACTTGATGGGAAACATTTCTCTCCAAACTCTCTTTCAAATTTTAAACAAGGCTGTCTAGCTACCTCTTATATAAATAAAAATTGCTTATTAATTTTGCAAAGTCACTACATGGTTAAGAATCTAATTCAAAGTAGGCAATGCGTGATTCTTACCGGTCATTTTTTCCATTCACATAAGCTAACTTCAAATTACACCGGCTTAACCTGACCTCTTTCAATCTCTCAAATTTAAATATGACACTAGTATATAATTGTGTATTTATTTTGCTTCAAAAAATTTGCTAAAAATCAGGGGAAATAACAAAACAAAATAAAATACTTATTTTTCTCCTGGTTTTTAGTAGCTTGCAACCAAAGAAACTAAAACGTTTTTAGTGAAGAAAAAAAATGAATGTACAACAATGTGGTGTTGAGCTCATAAAATGAAACCACAAGTATGGTGTTTTGGCACACTTAGTGCTTTCAACTAAAGGAGACTGACCGGAAGGGCCTCACATGCAAGAGGTTATCTCTGATCTTTTCTCATCCTCCTTTCTTCTTCCCCCATTGCTTCCTCAAGCTGGTCATAGAACTAGAACTCCTCTTCCCCAAAGCAAGCCATAAAGGCAAGAGAGGATACTTTCTGATCTGCTTCCCCTGAAAATGGGCCATAAGACCCTCATTCCAGTCGTGGCCTGCTCCATGCCTGGGGGGAAGAAGTGCCACACAAAGACGCCAAGAAGAATTCCAACAAACAGGCCTTGGTAAGTCTTCCCTAGTCTATTTCCCTTAGAGCATAGCCTTTTTGTTCAATCACATTTCCACATGGCTCTCTATTCTTCATCAAACCTACACATAAAAATACAATGTCCGAAGGCTCCCATGTCACATAAAACTTTTATTAAATAAACGTAGGCCGGACGCAGTTTCTCACACCTGTAATCCCAACACTTTGGAAAACCAACACGAACGGATCACTTGAGCTCAGGGAGACCAGCCTGGGCAACATGGTGAAACCCCATGTCTACAAAAAAAAATACAAAAATTAGCTGGTGTGGGGGCACACACCTGTAGTCCCAGCTACTCGAGAGGCTGAGGTGGGAGGATTGCTTGAACCCAGGAGGTGGAAGTTGCAGTGAGCTGAGATTGCACCACTGCACTCCAGGCTGGGCAACAAGCAAGATCCTATCTCAAAAAAAAAAAAAATTGAAAAGTTTTTAAAAATTAAAAAATAAATAAATGTATTATGCTGTTCTCTTGTTAATGTCTTCTGTTACAAGGGTGTTGGCTCTGTACCTTAAAATGGATGAGGAAAAGGTATTACACCTTTTCACCCCCACATTGTTTTAGTGATAAACTTAATAAAAACTCGGAAAACAAGGGGAGTATGTGGACTCTCTAGAAAAGGTAGAATTTGCAAATGAAAATGGAAGAACTTTTTAATCAGATGAAGGGAAAGGGAGTATTTTCTAGGGAAGGAAAACAGCATAAAGGTCCAATGAGCTAAATGTAATATGAGTTTAAGATAAAAAGAAAACAGAAAAAACTTTACCCAAATGAACCTACACTCCTATATTTTGTTTTTTGAATGACTGAAATCTAATCAGCTTTCTAAAAGACTGGCATTTGATAGATTGCCTAATAAATCTTAGAAACAATATCTACATATGCATGGAAGGGGCTATATAAGGATATACATGTGAAAGAAGATACTAGTCTGCCTCATCAGATAAAATATGGTAATAATATTGGTTAAATAAGTTTGAATACATTATGATAGTGGTAATTACATAATAGTTGACATTTATTTGGAACAATCAGTATGCTAATTGCTTCATATGCATCATTGCACTTAATACCCATAGCAAACCTACAAGATACTCAGTATTTTGTTCACAGTTTAATAACAGCATGGCACAGCTTAAAGAAGTTAAACTACTGGTACAGAGCCTTACTTAAATGAAAGAATGGACTGTGGATTCAACCTTAAGATTGCTTAATTTCAATGTTCATGTTCTTAACTACTACATGAGGCTGGAGAAATAAGGACAAAATTCAAAACTAAGTAAAACAGTTTTAAACTAACAATCATGGAAGGATAGAAACTAAAGGATTGAAATATCCAAATTTTAATCATAGATCTGCCACTTTCTAACTTTGAATCTTTTCCTAGCATTGATTTTGACATTTCTAAAATAAGGGTTGTTTATTTCAGGGTCTGTTTCTTCCCTGTAAAATTCTACAATTCTTGAAGGACATCTGAGGTTGACTTTCTGAGAGTGGTATATTAGGAATTTATGTATTAGAGTTTTAGTTTATGTTATAGATTGAATTGGAGGTTACCCACTATGTGATATTACATGATGATTTCTTTAACCACTAGATTTTAAAAACTAGTTTGTAGAATGTGAAGAGGCTCACATATATATGTATGCTGATGTGAGCATAGAAGACAGGAGCTCGAAGTTGCAGAACAAACAAGAAGAAGGGATAGCTCTGTTCTGAAATGTAAGGGGGCTCAGAGGGACATCGCATTTTCTTTTTCTTTTGAGATGGAGTCTCGCTCTGTCGCCCAGGCTGGAGTGCAGTGATGCGATCTCAGCTCACTGCAACCTCGGCCTCCCAGGTTCAAGTGAGTCTCATGCCTCAGCCTCCTGAGTAGCTGAGATTACAGGTGCATGCCACCACGCCTGGTTAATTTTTTGCATCTTTAGTAGAGACAAGGTTTCACTATGTTGACCAGGCTGATCTCGAACTCCTGACCTCATGATCCCTCGAGGCCTCCCAAAGTGCTGGGATTGCAGATGTGAGCCACCACGCCTGGCCAGGAACAGGGATGTTGTATTTTTACAGAAGAGGAAAAATAAAATAAAAAAGACATTTGTACCTGGTTACCCAGAACTAGAATTCTTAATCAAATTATTGTTATTAAAAATAATGTGGCCACTACCAATGCTTATGTAATGTCATTGCAATTTTGGCTGCTCTATATAAAGTCAGCATTATATTAAGAAGTGGAGAAACTAACAAGAGAATAGAATAGAGAGAGGCAGGCTAGGAGAAGGTTTTTCAAAATTTAAGGTGCGTAGAGGTCATGTGGGAACCTTGCTAAAGTCTATACTCTGATTCAGGAGAACTCGGGTGGGGTCTAAGATTCCGTATTTTTAAGGAGCTCCTAGGTGACCCTCATGTTGCTGCTGTTGAACCACACTTTGGGCAGCAAACTGCTAGGAGTCTACTACAGCCATCCAACACTGAGATGCGAAGGGCTTGAACAGGGTGATAGGATTAGAGTGAAGAGTTGTGGGTAAGGCTGAAAGGAAGAGGAATGATGGTGTTTTAAAAATATAAAATAAAGTTAACCTATGGTGTCAGAAATGTTTGTTTACAAGAACCCATGCAGCAAAATTATAACTCTAGATTTTAAAACACATATGTGTATTTGCTGTTTTTGAGAATGACATCCACTGAGTACAACTGAAAGTGTACATAGGAGATGGGTTTTACTCATGGTTGCACTGAATTCGAAATATCCTAAGATGATGTGGCCTGGCTCTGTGTCTCCTCCCAAATCTCATGTTCAATTATGATCTTCAGTGTTGGAGGAAAAGCCTGGTGGGAGGTGATTGGATCATGAGGGTGGATTTCCCCCTTGCTGTTCTCATGATAGTGAGTGAGTTCTCACGAGATCTGGTTGCTTTAAACGTGTGTAGCACCTTCCCCTTTATTCTCGCTGTCTCTCCTACCACCCTGTGAAATGTGCTTGCTCTCCCTTTGACCTTCGGCCATGATTGTATGTTTCTTGAGACCTCCCAGCCCTGCTTCTTATATCTTATACAGCCTGTGAAACTGAGCCATTTAAACCTCTTTTCTTTAAAATTACCCAGTCTCAAATAGTTCTTTGTAGCAGTGTGAGAACAGACTAACATATAAGGTATATTATTAAAAAATATATATATATATGAGTATGCCAATGATCTTTAGATTCCTTGGACAAGAAACATGAATTTTGTGTGTGTGTCAACCAGGCCCTGTTTTTCTAGGGAGGCTCAGCACAGTCAGTTTTTTCAGCCTTCCACTTGGAATAATGTGTTTGCTCTCTATTTAGACTCACAGGCAATTTTGTTAGTTTCTGTGAGATTCCTGTCCACATTTACTTAACATTTGAATCTGCACAGCTAGTCCTGCTATTTCTTCCTAAATACTAGATCTACAATCTTGGTAACATTAACCAGGTGAAGGGGTAATATGTATTCTTAGGGATCAACAAGCTAGATTTCTATAATAATTTAACATTTAACAGGAAATAAACCATTGAATCAATGATACTATTCTTGTGCATAAAATAACTCCTCATCAAAATAACAAAATGTAACATACAATAGTTAATTCATCATCAAAAACCGATATTGTATAGTTTGGTGAACAGTCACACATTTGGGAGGACTTAAGAAACTCGGAATGATGGACATGCTGGACTTTGCATATTAAACACAAATTTTAAATAACTTTCGCCAAAATAAAACTTTCTTTCTCTGCCTCAAGCAGATAATACTAATGTTTCCTAACATATAAAGTTGTTGGTGTTTACATAACATTAACTGTTGCATTACTTCTTGTCTATCTCATTTCCTTTTTCTTAGAGCACTTAGTTTAGGACACGTGTAATGTTAAATTCTTTCTGCATCCCTTTGAAATGTAAATCTTTTGAAAACCTCTTGCCAGTTTTACAACCCGGGACTGTCTTTCTCAAGGACCTGGGAGCTATTCCTTTGAAAGTCATCATCAGGGAAAAAATAGCATCCTAGCTCCCTGGCTCTGTGGGAGGGTAGGAGCTGACAGTCAGCCTAACTTGGAGCTTAACCACCTCCTTTCAAGAAGTTAGGAGAAAGTTTACTTTTCTGGTTTTTAATTAATTAATTAATTTTAAATTAAAAAATAAAAATTACATGTATGTATCATGTACAACTTGAAGTTTTTAAAATATGTATACACTGTGAATGACTAAAATGAGCTATGTTATGTTAGCATATAGATTAACATATGCATTATCTCACAAACATTTTTGTGGTGAGAAAATGCATCACAATTGCACTTGTAATCTACTCTTCTATCAATTTTCTAAAGTATGATACACTGTAATTATATAATAACTCTATATAAATATATATAAATATAGTCACTGTGTTGTAGAGTGGAGTTCTTGAAATTATTCTTCTTGTCTAACTGAAATTTTGTATCCTATAACCAATATCTCCTCACTCCAGCACCAACCCCCAAGTCCCTGGTAACCACCATTGTATTCTTTACTTTTATGAGATCAACTTTCTAGATTCTACTTATGAGAGAGATGGTGTGGCATTTGTCTATTTGTGTCTGTTTTTTTTTATATACTTAGCATAATGTCCTCCAAGTTCATCCATGTTGTCACAAATGATTAGATCTGCTTCTTTTTTTAAGGTTGAATAGTATTATTCCCTTGTGTACTTTTCCTTTGGGTAAAACCAATTAGCAAACATAGAGAAAACGCATTTGCAAACTCAGGAATAACTTAGTGTGCTGGATACATCTCATTGATCAACCTCCTGCCAAAGGTCCTCCAATACTTTTCCACTAGCTCAGCTCAGCATTTACAAATGCTCCCGCCTTTTGTGTTTCAGAACTGAGTATCCAGACCTGCTGTGTGCTCTCTTCCCCATTGCTGGCAATAGTGTGGGAATAATATAAATTTGTTTGCTCATCTTGTTCTATTTTTTTTAACATACCAGATAATGTGACATTAAAGAAATATATTCATGTAAGGTTTCTCTGATAACAAAATCTAAAGAATATAAGAGATTATATTAATTCTACATCCTGATATTGTGAATATTCTACCAATGAGACATATTTTTTCTTACAAATGATCTCTATCTGAGATATTTCTGTATTTCTTATAGATATTGTCTATTTTTGCATTTTACTAATATAGAGCGTAAACTAATACACATAAAAAGGTATGAAAGTTTAAAAAAAGATATTCTGTTTCCACTATGGATAAAAAGTAAAGTAGAGCATAAATATCAGGCTATATTTCTGGGGTCTCCATTTTATTGCATGAATCTATATGTCACTCATATGCTAATACCATACTGTCTTGGTTATTGCATTTTTTATAAGCTTCCAAATTGTGAAATGTGAGTCTTGCAGCTTTTTTCTAGTATTCCAGGATTGTTTTTCTTTTTTCTTTGAGACAGGCTCTCTCTGTCACCCAGGCTGGAGTGCAGTGGGGCAATGTCCACTCACTGCAACCTCCATCGCCCAGGTTCAAGTGATTCTTGTGCCTCAGCCTCCAAAGCAGCTGGGATTACAGGCAAGCACCACCATGCCTGGCTAATTCTTGAATCTTTAGTAGGGATGGGTTTTTGCCATGTTGGCCAGGCTGGTCTGGAACTCCTGGCCTCAAGTAATCTGCCCGCCTCGGCCTCCCAAAGTGCTGGGATTACAGGGGTGAGCCACCACACCTGGTCTCCATATGAAATTAAAGATAAGTTTCTATGAAGGCATCTGAGGTTTTGATAGAGATTAAATTGAATCAGTAATCAAGCAGAGGAATATTATCAATTTAACTATATTAAATCTCCTTTCCATGAATATGGATTTTTTTTCCATTTATTTAGGTCACCTTTAATTTATGTAAAAATTTGTTTTTAGTTTTCAGTGTGCAAGTTTTGCAATTCTGTTAAATGTGTCTTAAATACAGCAGATTACCTTGAATAATTTTTTCTTCATTTTCTATATGTCTTTAGGACAGTTTTCATAGACTTTGAATGTTTTTAATTTTTAATAACTTTTACCAGTTGTCATATCATTGAAAAGGGTCTGGGAACAGAATGCTGTTACTTTTTGTTTTATTTACCAAAGTTCCATCCTATAATGGATAATTTCAAAGGTCAGCAAATGCATTAAAGCTAAATTTCGTTCACAATTTGGGTCTCACAGCACTTGTGATCTCTCTACCCTCTGAAATTGCATTAGTTTATTCAACTTTCTCTTCAGTACAGAAAGACACTCATATCATTTTCTTTTTCATGTCTGTGCCCTTTTCTGTAAATTGAAAATTCCAGAAAGTTCACTTCAAAGATACGGCTATTCATGTTCAGCATTTCTTGATTGTTTTCCATGTAGCTCTCTTTTTCTTCTTCTTGTTCCTCTTCCTTATCTTTGTTAATTTCAATATATTTCCCAAATTACACAATCTAGTTTCAAGGGTGGTATGAATAACTTATCTTTTTGAACCATTTGAGTGTACCTGTCCAACATAATGTCTGATCACTCCCTGGAACAAATAAGGACATTCTCCTATATAACCACAATGTCACTGCCTCTTTCTGTCACAGGCTTATATTTCAGGTGACCTTGAGCCTTCAAAGAGCTCTGGGTAAGAGATGTACTAAGCTGCTTATCCTTAGTGGATAATATTCTCAAACACTTCGTATATAACTAAGCAAGATAATAAAACAATGAAAGTAAACATTTAGGGCCACGTATCATAGAGAATAGTGAAAAAGATAACTCCTTGAAGAGAAAATCAGTATAAACAAAGAACATTCAAGTGAGAACATTAATTACATTGGCCTTTCCCTGTCCCATCATTGCACATTGGATGTGAGTAGGCCAAAAACATTGGTTTTGTATGATCTAACCTTACTTATCAGCCTTTTGTGGATACTACTACATACAATCCAGACTCTCTGGATTTTAATTTCAAGATCAAGCATAATTTAAACTTTGTGTTATCTCTCATGGGACAGGGTTCATGTAGTCTACATGGAGAAAGAAAGAAGAAACTTGCCCCCCACCACCACCAACAGGTGTGACGATTAATATTGAATGTCAATTTGATGAATTGAAACATGCAAAGTATTGTTCTGGGTGTGTGTGTGAGGGTGTTGCCAAAGGAGATTAACATTTGAGTCACTGGACTAGGAGAGGCAGACCCAACCTCAATCTGGGTGGACACCATCTAACCAGCTGCCAGTGTGGATAGGATAAAAGCATGCACAAAATGTGGAAAGACTAGACTGGCCTGAGTCTTCTGGTCTCCATCTTTCTCCTGTGCTGGATGCTTCCTGACCTCAAACATTGGACTCCAAGCACTTCAGCTTTTGAACTCTTGGACCTAAACCGGTGATTTGCCAGGGGCTCTCGGACCTTTGGCCACAGACTGAAGGCTGCGCTGTCTGCTTCCCTACTTTTGAGGTTTGGGATCTTGGACAGACTTCCTTGCTCCTCAGCTTGCAGATGGCCTATTGTGGGACTTCACCTTCTTATCATGTGAGTCAGTACTCCTTAATATATTCCCTTTCTTTCTATCTATCTCTCCCATCTATCCTATTAGTTCTATCCCTCTAGAGAACCCTAACTAAGACAACAGGAAAGGTGAATTACAGCTTAGAAACTGGTACCCTGCAAATATGTCATCTGTTTTTTCACATTACTCAGCCCTTTTCCACTTAGAAGGCCAAGTGAATAGTTATGGGTTCAAGTGACATATGTTAATTTGGGAAGCCTAGAGTAATCAGCACCTATTTCTTAAAAAGTTTTTTTCTCACCTTCACAATTAAAAAATGCATGTATTCCAGGTGATGCTACTACAAAATAATGGAATATTTATCAGCCTGAGTATAAGAGATTTCGTTTCTATTGCTGTGTAACACATTTCCACAAACTTCATGGCTTATAGCAACACACGTATATTTTGTTTATTTGTTATTTTGTGTATATGTTAATTTGTGGGTTTTTTTTGTTTGTTTGTTTGTTTTTTGTTGTTTTTTTTTTGAGACAGAGTCTTGCTCTGTCGCCCAGGCTGGAGTGTAGTGGCCGGATCTCAGCTCACTGCAAGCTCTGCCTCCTGGGTTTACGCCATTCTCCTGCCTCAGCCTCCCGAGTAGCTGGGACTACAGGCGCCCGCCACCTCGCCCAGCTAGTTTTTTGTATTTTTTTAGTAGAGATGGGGTTTCACTGTGTTAGCCAGAATGGTCTCGATCTCCTGACCTCGTGATCCGCCCATCTCGGCCTCCCAAAGTGCTGGGATTACAGGCTTGAGCCGCTGCGCCCAGCCCATTTGTTTTATTTTTATATCATAGCATCCATGGGTGAAAAGCTTCCATTGGTCTTACCTGAGTCCTCTACTCAGTATATCACTCTGGCTATGCTGAATTTTATCACACACTTTTTCAGCATCTATTGAGATAATCATGTAGTTTTGTTCTTAATTCTACTAATATGTTATATCACATTAATTGATGTTTGCATATTGAACCATCCTTGCATCACAGGAATGAATCCCAAGGGTAAATAAATGGCCATGGTATGTGATCCTTTTAATGTGCTGTTGGATTTTGTTTTCTAGGATTTTGTTGAGGATGTTCACATCTATATACATCAGGGTTATTGGCCAATGGTTTCCTTTTCTTGTGGTACCTTGAGCTTTAGAATCAAGGAAATGCTGACCTCATAAAACAAGTTGGAAGTATTTTTTCCTCTTTAATTTTTAAGAGTTTGAGAAGGATTGCCATCAATTCTTTAAGTAGTTGGTAGAATTTATCAGTGAATTCATGCAGTCCTGGACTTTTTTTTTTTTTTTTAGAGATTTTTGATAACTGATTCAATTTTTATACTAATTGTAGGTATATTCATGTGTTCTATTTCTTCGGAACTTAATAGCAATCTACAGATTCAATGTAATCTCTATTAGGCTACCAATGTACCAATAACATTTTTTTCAGAAATACACACAATAATTCTAGAACTCTTATGGAACCACAACAGACCATAAGTAGTCAAATCAAAGTAGATATCCACATGCAAAAAAGAAAATAATTTAAAAAAGAAATTAGACCCTTATCTTACACCATGCATAAAAATCAACTCAAAATGGATAAAATACTTAAACATAAGATCTGGCACTGTAAAACTCCTAAAATAACACCTATGGAAAAAGCTTCTCAACACTGATCTTAGTAACGATTTCCACACACCAGAAATAAAAGAACTACTACAAATCAATTGCAAAAATCAAACAACTTGACTAAAAATTGAGCAAAGCAGTTGAATCTACATTTCTCCAAAAACATACAAATGTCCAACAGGTATACGAAATGATGCCCAACGTCACTAATCATCAGGAAATGAAAGCAAAACCACAACGAGGTATCTCCTCATTTATGTCAAGATTGTTATTATCAAAAAAGTATGGCAAGAATGT
Source organism: Macaca mulatta (assembly GCF_049350105.2). Lineage (NCBI taxonomy): Eukaryota > Metazoa > Chordata > Mammalia > Primates > Cercopithecidae > Macaca > Macaca mulatta. The sequence continues at coordinate 22,946,585 of NC_133408.1, read as the reverse complement.
GGAGATACTGGAGCCCTGCACACTGTTGGTAGAAATGCAAAATGATGCAGCTTTTATGGAAAACAATATGGAGGTTCCTCAAAAATTGAAAAATACAACTACAATATGATACAGCAGTCCCATTTCTGTCTATTTATCTGAAACAATTGAAAGCAGTGTCTCAAAGAGATATTAGACTTTCACATTCTTTGCAGCACTACTCACAATAGCCAAGATGTAGAAACAACTTAAAATTCTCACATATGCAACAACATGGATAAACTTTGAGGACATTATACTAAGTGAAACAAGCCAGTCGTAAAAAGACAAATACTGCATGATTTCAATTCATGATTCTATAAATCTGAAATAGTCAAATTTATAGAATCGAAGACTGAAATGATGGTTGCCAGGGACTGGGGGATGGGGAAAAAGAGGAGTTATTAATCAATGGATATAATGTTCAATTAATGAAGACGAGAAATTCTAGAGATCTGTTGTATAACATTTCTATCTATAGTCTACAATATTGTAATATACAATCAGAAATTTAAGAGTGTATATCTCATGTTATGTTCTTACACAAGAAAATAAAATAAAATATAAAGCTTTGCACTTTGATGGATTATTTTAAAGAGAGATTAAGTGATATTCTCATTTGGGTTGGGTGCTGTCAGAACAATGGGCACATTTCTTGAAGGTGCACCATATTTATTTATTTTTTTAAATTGGGATTAAAGTGAAGCTAGAGTTATCATACGTAAAGGAAATTTTGTGAGCCAGGAAAACATTTTTCATTTGTGACAGTCAGTTTGTACTAAATAATCAGTAAAATGAAGTTTGTATTTTTACTACATTGATAAGTATGGTTGACTGTCTTTTTTTTATTTTCAAAAATTGTTTACTAGTATATTTGTGGTTTATAATTACATGTATTTTATCATATAAAATAGTAAGCCAGCCATTTAATTTTATTGCTAAAATGAAAAGAAATAACAAAAATGATGACAAAAACTAAAAACTATGTTCAAAATTCAAGGAATCAAGTCAAAAATTTGTTGACTCAATTATATAAATTGAGTCATTTTTGTCATACTAAACTAAATCAGTCAACTGGCCAGTGGAAAAAGCACTCCAGACACACAGCACCTGTTCCAAGAATTAAATTTTCTCCAAGTCCAGATGCTGAAACTACCTGTCAGAACTTGAATTTTATCTAATAGCTACTGAACCAACATGTTGTGACTCTAAGGCTAGTTTTACCCACTGCTGTCACTCACAAATCAGAGCTTGCCAGTTCCCCAAAACATTACTGGTGATGATCAACTTTCTTTCGAAACAATACATAACATTTCTTTCTTTTTCTTTTTTGTTTGTTTGTTTCTTGTTTTTTGTTTGTTTGTTTGTTTGTTTGCTTGTTTTTGAGACAGAATCTTGCTCTGTTGCCCACGCTGGAGTGCAATGGCGCAATCTCGGCTCACTGCAACCTCCACCTCCTAGGTTCAAGCAATTCTCCTACCTCAGCCTCCTCAGTAGCTAGGATTACAGGCATCTGCCACCACGCCCATCTAATTTTTGTATTTTTAGTAGAGACTTGGTTTCATCATGTTGGTCAGGCTGGTCTCCAACTCTTGACCTCAGGTGATCCACTCACCTCGGCCTCCCAAAGTGCTGGGATTACAGGCATTTCTCCTTTTTATAAAGCCTCCAACCTTCCTTTTGCTCTTCAGACACACCAAAGAACACCTGGTTTGTGTATATCCCAAATTGCAATTCTTTCTTTGAAGTAAAACATTAAATGTAGAGGTGTATCACAATATTTTCTTTTGACTTCAACATAGTAAAATACAAAATAAATGTTTTCTGAAATACATTTCTCTTTTTATTGTTTAAGCTCTTAAGGTGTAAGTCTTGACATACATTATATAGTTGGAAGAATATTTCAGCTGCCTATTTGTTTGATGTGCCACATGCATAAGTGACTAAAACACAGTGATACAAAACAAATAAAACACCTTCCATGCGTTAAATTAGGTAAACGAGTATTTGGAAGAAAGCTGGATAAAGTATGGTGACTTTTACAGTGTCCTTCAACTCTAACTTTGAGAAGCAGAGCACATTGTGTGGGCCTAGGTTTCTGGGGGAAGACCAGAAGGTTGAAATATATCAGGGAGCTGTCACACACATTTATCATTAGATATCCAAGCAATACAAATCTTGGTGATTATTCACTGGGGAACTTTGGGACCTTGGCCCCTTTACCCTCTCACTATAACTCTGGATTTCAATATTGAGATGACTTCATGGAATGACTTGGTATATAGGCCTGGGGTCACCTCAGGTGATCCACTCACCTCGGCCTCCCAAAGTGCTGGGATTACAGGCATTTCTCCTTTTTATAAAGCCTCCAACTTGAGGAATATGAAAATTCCTCAAGTAGCCCATGTGGACAGTTCTGAATCCTACACCTTAGGTAGGAAAGGAGCTTGATCCTGCAGCAGACTGCTTACACTTGGATATTTAGTAAGACAGTGTAACATCCTTCTTTTTATAGAATACAGTGCTCAAAATTAGTTAAGTTGCTGCCATCATGGAGAATTATCAGTTTTTGTTCAGGTTAACTAAAATCATTTAGTTTTTTTTTCCAAATTTTTTCATTAAAAAATATTTTAGGGCCAGATGCAGTGGCTTACACCTGTAATCCCATCACTTTGGGAGTCCGAGGCAGAAGGATCACTTGGGCCCAGGAGTATGTGAACAGCCTGGGCAAGATAGTGAAACACCGTCTCTACTAACAATTAGGAAAAATAATAGCCCAGTGTGATAGAGCACAACTGTAGTCCCAGCTACTAGGGAGGCTGAGGCAGGAGGATCACTTTAGCCTAGGAAGCTGAGGCTGCAGTAAGCCATGATGGGGCCATTGCACTCCAGCCTGGGTGACAGATCGAGACCCTGTCTCAAAAAAAACCTTTTTTTTTTACATGTGAAAACAGTTTTAATTTAATACTGTTAGATTTTCTCCAATAAGTATCATTTTTCATAATTTCATGTAAGTAATGAAACCATATTAGAAAGGAACAATGTTCTACCATTTACTTGAAATAAATATTTTTCTTAAAATTTTAAAATATATTGTATTTATTTCTTTGCTATCCTGGCAGATATTTTGAAAATATTTTATAGTTTATGTAAATACTATCGGTCAGATTCTGAGTACTGTGTTACCATAAAAATTTATGGTGATTTTTAAGTTCGATTAAGCCTCCCACTCCAACCCTGTGTAGGCATGTGTGATCAAGGCAGCATTTCTACTACAAAGAGGTAGAATTAGTAAATCTAATTCTTCCAAACACAGTTTATGTTAAGTGACACTTTAGATTTACCCACATCAGTTCTTTTTATTATCAATTTTGGTATGGTTATTAAGACTAGATTTTTGAATTCTAACGTTTTGCTTTTTATTTTTATTTTCTATCACCAGTATTGTGGCCTGTATCCAATCACCAAAGTCATATTAAGCAATTTTTCATTATCTATAAATGTCAAAAAAGAGACTTCTAGCCTAATTTGTGGCTAAGATTCATAAGCAACCTGCCTACTAATGAGCAATTGTGCTTTAGAAAGTGACTTTAGAGGAAATTGATTATTTATGAAAACGGACTAATGTCTGGAGCTAAAAAAAAATCCATGAAAGAGAAATAATCCATTTATATATAGCTACTCTAATAACAGAATTATTTTATAAAGAAATTATTTCTTATTTACTTGGTTATCAGTTTATTAGTAACAGAAAATGCCAACTGAATCAAACCTTTTGTGTGTGGAAGTTTATGACAAAATATAAAAAATAAATAAATAAGAGACTTTCAAACATGTAAACAATAGGAATAGCATTTCCTTTTCTGAATATTTTTAATATTTTTCACTTATTCCAAACTTAAAAAAATCCTTAATATAATTTACAGGGTCCTAAATAATTGTGTATATATCCATTATCCCCTCATGTTTGCTGGGCCATAGCCTTATAGATCATTACAACTCTTGAACGTGGTGTGCTCATTGCTGTCTCAGGATTCTGAATACTGCTACCTTAAAGTAGAAACGCCTGTCATTTTCTCCATTTGAATGACTCCCATTCATCCAATTACATTACAAATAATTATTTTAATGTCATACCCTTAGAAAAGACTTGTCTGAGGCCTTGGGCTAGTTAACTCTCCCTAATATATTTGACATTGTACTCTATTTCAAGTAATATGTATGTATTATTATGTAGTATGTATGAATAGGGCAAGATAAAAAGACAGTAAATTATTTTGGAGACCAAATAATCTGGAAAACACAAGATAAGCATCCGATAAATATTTAAGGAATTATTGATTTTGCACATTTTATTCCCACTAGTCTATAACTCTAAAACACAAGGGCAATGTTTTCCTTGTTCACTAATACAGATACCACTTCCATACCAGTATTTTACACATAGTAGGCTTTAAATTATAACTCATTGAATGAAAGAATGAAAGAAATGGGTATGTAAAACAAAGTTTCTGGTTTTCAATCTGCTAAGCAAAAATAAGAGTTTGAAAATCAAAAGAAACATAGATTACTTAATTGACCCACACACAGTATACCAAGTAATCCATTTTTAATACCTAGATCAAAATAATAGTTTTATAATAAATGAGTTATTAAAACAGTTACCCACTATTTTCTGTTTTAAAATAAAGATAAATCAGTGATATAGGTACAACATGTTACACAAATACATTGTCTTTACATGTTATATAAATGCAATCTTTTACACACCAACTGAACAAAAAAAAATTAGGCTGGTGTTAAAACATATTGAAATTCAAGTTAGAATTCCTCCACATTGCATGTTTTAAAAAATGTATTTACAATAATTCAATATTGACAGCCAACCTTAAATTGTCAAACAGGAAAATTATTTTTTGATTTGTTAAAAAAACTTTATTGTTAAATTCAAAGATGATAAATATGTATAGAATCTCTTAATCTCTATGATTAATGCAATAAATGTTTATAGCCTTTTATGTAGTTAAATAATATGTTCAAAAACAATTGACCTATGACACATTCAACATAATTTATACCATAGAATTCAAATATATGATTAAACACCGTAACTTAAGCATCTTAAAGTTTATTGATCCATTATTTTATAGCCTTGCCTTTGTCTAGGGAGATTTCATTTCAACAGCTAAAATATAGCAGTGATCATGAATTAGATGTTTACCAGAAAAACCTCTGCTCAGTTGTTCCCAGAGGATTGTTCATTTCTCCCTCATTGTGCTCTAGTTCACACACAGAGGAATTAACCAACCTGCCACACATGTCAGTAATAAGATCTGAGAGGCCCCAGAGAGAGAGAGAACCAGATTTGGAGCTAGGGACAGAAATATCTTCATCATCGTTTATGACCAAAACTTCTATATTACTTTACTATCGGGGGCACTAATGATCATGAATGCTTCGGAATATTTATAAATACCACAAGGAAATGAATGTTTTTATTATATTGAGAAAAATACTTTTTAAAGTAAATTTATTTATCTTTTAATATCAGCTGTTTGTTTGCAACATGGAAAAAGTTTAGTTTTGTGTATAATGTTGTGTTGAGTATAGGTAGAGATCATAAGATGATCTCTTACAAAATAACTCTGGAAATTAAACTGTTTTAAATATGCAAAGAAAAATTAGCATATATCAGTGCAATTTCCTAGTATGTGATACGTATTAAGGTTACACTTACATAAACACCTGTTGTGAGTGTACTCCCCCATTTAATTGCTTTTAAAGGTTTATGTCTCTGCACTGAAAATAGTTCTATAGTCTTGACATTTAATTTTGTTTCTCTTTTATAAGTGTCTTATAAAAAAGAGAATCAGTCGTGTTCTTATTTTTTGTCTAAAATCTGTCCTTGTTAGACACTACAAGAAAACTACATGGATTGATTTAATTTTTGCTGTGGAGTTCTCACCTACATATATTTTTAATAAAATTTCAATGAACAAATTTATATAAACTTCATACTTCATCCATAATGTAACATCAATTTACATAATAATTCTAAATATATACAGAGAAATTAAACTGGCAGCATGAACAAATTAATCAAGAAAGTTAAAAGGTGTTCTTTCTATTAGAAAGAAGCAAAAAGATGTACTTTCATCTTTTGTGTTATGTCTTAAATATCCATCTCAATCAATTCATGATAGGTTTCTAGATATGTAATCGATCTTGCCTAAACTAACACAACTTACATGTATTTTAGTCCAATACTCTATATTTTATATAATCTTTCTGCTCGGAAGGTTTTTTATTTTTTATTTTAAAGATAACTGATTAAATAAAAAATCAGCTAATGGCATTTAGAAACCTAAATCACCAGCTTAATGTCTTCCTTAATTCACATGCTTCGAAACATACAGTCTATAGGATTAACAACCTATACACAACAAATATGTAATGAGCCAAATTTCTGCCACTCAGTATAATTTACACGAGTTTTTGATTGGGAAGTAAGCTGCTCAAGAAGTGAAATTCCAACACAATAAAAGTAACCTTCGGGTCCTGATTTCAAGAACAGCCTGGCTGCAAAGATGACCTGCTGGCACAAAAGCTTCAACAACAGAGACTGTGGCCATGGCTGCATCACATCTAATGTTCGGTGAGGCAGTGGCGACCCCAACAGAGTCCAGATGGCCAATTTTTCTTCATGCTTTTGAGCATTGTACCTGGAAGACTAGCTTGAAATTGTTCTGGAAATTCAGTAGCATATGACTGTCATTTCTGGGAAATTTTCTTTCATTATTATCTTGACATTTTCTCCTCAGTTTCGTTCATCCTCTCTTTTAGTAATTCTATTAGCTGGAAGTTTGATTTTCTTGAGTGATCATCTAAGGATTTTATATCTTCACTTTTACCTACTCCTATTGAATGACTTTTGTCCCATTTTGAAGGCTTTCCGAATTTTAACTCCAAAATATCTATTTAAAAAATTGTAATTTTGAGGCCAGGCATGATGGCTCATGCCTATAATCCCAGCACCTTGGGAGGCCGAGGCAGGCCAATAGCTTGAGCCCAGGAGTTTGAGACTAGCCTGGGCAACATGGCGAAACCCCATCTCTACAAAAACTAAAATATTAGCCAGGCATGATGAGGCATAGTCCCAGCTACTTGAGGGTTTGAGGTGGGAGGACTGCTTGAGCCCAGGAGGTCCAGGTTGCAGTGAGCCATGACTGAACCAATGCACTCCAGCCTGGGTGACTGAGCAAGACTCTGTCTCAAATAACAATAATAATAATAATAAATAATAATAACAATGACATCATATTATTGATGTCATTTTCATGCATGGTATTTATCTCAGAACATCGTATTTCATACTTTTGCATATTGGTTTATGTAGTAAAATTTACATAAAATGAAATGCATGTGGTTTAACTGTACAATGTAATAAATCTAAATAAATGTGTACACCTTTGTAATCCATATTCAAATCAAGATATAAAATACTTCCAATAGACTACCACTTCCTTCCAGTCAATCCTGCATTCCAAAAGAAAAATCTGTCCCAATTCGTATCATCATGAAATGGTTTTGTCTATTTTTGAACTTTATAAAAAATAAGTCATACAATGTGTATGTTATTGGGCTTGGCTTGGTTTCCTTGATAAAATGTTTTTGAGATTTGTGTTATTTCAGTTATCAGTATGTATTGTAATTTTTTATACTACTGAGTAGTATCCATTGTACGAATCTAATACAATTTTTATCTATTTTTTCTTAAACTTTTGTGTAGTTTCCTTGTTTTTTAAAAAATAATTTTGGGGTTGGGCGTAGTGACTCACATGTATAATCCCAGCACTTTGGGAGGCCAAGGTGGATGGATTGCTTGAACTCAGCAGTTTGAGACCAGCCTGAGAAACATGGCAAAACCTCGTTTCTGCAAAAAATACAAAAATTAGCCAGGTTTGGTGACACATGCCTGTGGTCCCAGCTACTTTGGAGGCTGAGGTGGGAGGATCACTTGAACCTAGGATGTGAAGGCTGCAGTGAGCAGTGACTGTGCCATTGCACCTCAGCCTGTGTGACAGAGGGAGAGCTTGTCTCAAAAATAAAAATAAAAAATAAAATTAATTTTGAGGTGTCTCTTATGAATAAAGCTGCTGTAAATATTCCTCTACCAGTTATTATTTGGGTATTCTTTTTTATTTATCTGAAGGAAATTATTAGAAATAGAATGGTTGAGTCAGCAACTAGGTAACTGGACAATTTTTCTAAAATTGTTTAAACATTATATACTCCCATTAGCTGTGTATGACAGCTCCAAATCCCATTTATCTGCAACAGATTTGAGATAGAGATTGTAATTTTAGTCATTCCAGTGAGTGTGTAGTGATACCACTTTTTGGATTTAATTAGAGTATTCCTGAAAATTAGTGATGTGAAGTATTTTGTCTTGGTTTAGTTGTAGAGTAGTAACTAGAGGGAGGGGGCTCTAGGGTGTCCTCGATTACACCTATGCAGAGTAGAGCCTCCAAAACATGGAGGTGGAAGGCAGTGAGATGGTGCGATCTTGGCTCACTGCAAACTCCGCCTCCGGCTTCAAAAGATTCTCTTGCCTCAGCCTCCCAAGTAGCTGGGATTACAGGTGCACACCATCACATTTAGCTATTTTTTATATTTTTAGTCAAGACGGATTTCATTATGTTGGCCAGGTGGGTTTTGAATGCCTGACCTCAGGCATCCACCCGCCTCAACCTCAGCCTCCTTAAGCACTGAGATTACAAGCTCAAGCCACTGCAATCAGCCTGGTTAGATTTTTTTAAAAATATAATTCTTACAAGTAAATGACTGTTTTGCTAAGGAGAGGGCCTGTCATCCTCTTCACACAGCCATTCCAGAAATCCCACATTCTCCCCTTCCTTTTTGAAGGACATCTTTTTGAGATATAAAAATCTTAGTTTATAGGATATGTTATTTTTGTGTATTTTTCCACTAATTTGTTTGCTTTCAACATTTTAAATATGTCATTCTTTTAGTGTATGGCTCAAGTTTTTTTTTTTTTTTCTTTCTATTTATGTAATGTGGTTTGCTTATTTCCTAAAGTGTGCATACACATTTTTCTGTCTGATAGGGTAAGAGTGATTGGTGATTCACATTCCTTCTGTAAGTCAATTTGAGCTTTAATAGGTTTTGTGCATTGGTTCTTATTCCAACTCTTCACCTCCAGTGGCACCAGAAACTTTTGGTTTGAAATATTTGAATTGTAAGTGAGTTGAAGTTTTGGGTTTTTCAGTTTACAGTTGATTCAACTAAATGCCCCCAAGATGGACCACACTGTATTTTTTTCTGCCTTCTAGCCCCTCATCCAACGCCCCTTTTTAAGCAAAATTGGAAGAGACAGCAAACCAAGTGAAAATCTGGAAGTATGAACCTACCACAGCCCTCTTCTCAATTCTGCAAAGCTTGATTTTAATCTAGAATTTTTGTTGGTGAGGCTCCCCTAAATCCACTGTTATTTAACAGCTCTGAGACTTTGCTTCCTGGGTAAACCACACGTCCTTATGTCCTATGTTGTTTGAGATAAATCAATATTTGTAAAATCTAATTTAAAATATTTTAAATGACTCATTTTTAATGTGAAAGAATCAAAACAAAATTTGGCTGTATAGATTTTCTTTATGTCATTTTATTTTATTTTATTTTATTTCAATGAGATAGGGTCTTACTCTGTTGCCCAGGCTAAGTGCAGTGGCATGATCAGGGCTCACTGCAGCCTCGACTTCCTGGGTTCAAGCAACCCTCCCACTTCAGCCTCTTGAGTAGATGAAACTACCGGCATCCACTACCATGCCTGGTTAAATTTTTCTTTAAATTGTTTTGATAGAGACATGGCCTTGCTTTTTTGCCCAGGCTGTTTTTACATTATTTTAAACTCAATGTTTTGAATGTCTCTAAGAAATACATATATTTTTTGTTAATATATCTATATTACAAAAGATATATGCATGGATACACATACATGCATACACACATAATCATAAAAAATGTGTGTATGTATAGTGTGTATATGTGCATGTATATATATAGGATACACACATGCATTAAAATGTATATGTATTTTAATTATACCACTGAAGAAAAGAAGTAGAGGGAAAATACATATGTATTCATTAAACATGTATACTTAGAATATATTATGGTCTTGTCTTTATTGCTAGATTAATTTTTATGTATGACTGTGTCTCACTTTCAGTTCTGAAAACCTGGAATTAACTGATTAACAATGCCAATGCAAATATATTTTCTTACTGTATAATTATAGCTTAAAATTAGAAGTTCCATTTGTTATTTTTAAATGCAGAAATTAGAGTGTGCCAGAAGAAAATCATTAAATATCAATTCAATTAAAACAGAGATCAGTAAAGAAGAATTTCCTTATATCACAGAAATAAGGCAAGGCTGATAGAAAACATACACAGAAGAAACCCAAGTAACTCTTAATACATTAAAACAAACAAACAAGAATGTAACTCTCCTTTTGATCTTCAGATAAAAGACCCCCTTCTGTGATTGAAAGGAGAGATACATTTTTAACTAAAGTCAATTATAGATAATAATTCATCATTATAATTGAGTTTTTGATGAGAGGCAATGCATTAGTTTTCTATGGCTGCTGTAACTAATTACCACAAACTGGGGACTTAATAGAACAGAAATGTATTCTCTCTAGCCGTGGAGACTAGAAGTCTGAAATCAGTATCACCGGACCAAAACCAAAATGTCAGCGGGGCCATACTGCCTCTAGAGGATCTAGGGGTAGACCCATTTATTGCTTTTTTTTTGTTTTAAGCAAAAGAAGGAGGATTAATGGACTTACAGTTACACGTGGCTGGGGAGGCCTCACAATCATGGAGGAAGGCAAGGAGGAGTAACTCACATCTTACATAGATGGCAGCAGGTAAAGAGAGAACTTGTGCAGGGAAACTCCCATTTTTAAAACCATCAGATCTTGCGATTTCTTGCTCTTTTTGGCTTGTAGTGAGTACAGACATTATACTACTCTGGTATCTATCCCTGTGGTCATGTTGTCTTCTCCTCCTCTGTCTATATCAAATCTTCCTCTGCATTCCTCTTATTAGTGTAAATGTGATTGTACTTAGGACCCACCTTCATAATCAAGGATAATCTCCCCCATCTCAAAATCCTTAATTTAGTAACACCTGTAAAATCATTTTTTTCCATATAAAGTAACATTCAAAGGTCCTAGAAATTAGTATGTGAATATCTTTTGGGAGGTCATTGTTTCAATAATAATGGGTAAGAATCAATTCTAGAACATATATTGTAAAAAGGGACTATTTTTTCAAAAAACTTTGATTCACAAAGAAAGTGAATATTTTTCCTTTCTCACATGTATAACAAAAAGTGGACAATACTGAAATAAATATCAATTTTGTTTAAAAGGCTAACATGAGAACTATTCATATTTTTCACTTTTTTATGTAAATTGGAATGTTTAGATGGCAATGCTTATGCCTATTAAGAAGCAATTTGAAGGAGTATATTATGATGCTATGTTGGACAATTATGGGACTTCTTTAACACAGTGTTCCAAAGTGAACATCATTGCTATTTCGAGTTTCTATATCTTTGCTGTTGTGCTACATAGACAAGGTTGTTAATATACATTTTAATATTAATAAACTGCTTAGCTTGCATTTGTAATGGGTACAGTGTCAAGCACTGTAGTTCAGAGCACTTAAAATATCACTGATTGATTCACAAATGCTAGCCAGTTTCGGGCTTGCATGTAGTGTCTGTGTGTGCATGTAAACAAATCAGATGCCATAATTTTATTCTTTATCTTAAGTCTGGCTAGGAATCTTCCCCCTTTTAAATACTATTCTAATATGAATTGCCTGAGACTTCTCTTAGAGGAAAAAAGTATCATGTTTATTCATTACGGAACATTCTGTTTTCACATTTTGAGCTTAAGAAAAAAAGTACTAAAAATAATTTGAAAGAACACATTTGACAGGGGACTAATATCCAGAATTTACAAGAAACTCAACCAGTTCAAAAATAAAAACAATAACAATGAAAACAAATAACACCATTAAAAAATGGGCAAAGGACCTGAGGAGACATTTTTCAAACAAAGATATACTTCTTAAAAAGACAAAACACAGCAAATTTTGGAAAGGAACTCAAATAACAGCAAAATAACAAATAATCCACTTTTTTAAATGGGCATTTGATCTGAATAGACATTTCTCAAAAGAAGACATGTAAATGACCAACGAGTATATGAAAAAATGTTCAACATCATTAACCATCAGGGAAATGCAAATCAAAGCCACAATGAGAGATGATCTCACACCAAATAGAATGGCTATTACAAAAAAGACAAAAAATAACACATGCTGGTGATATGGTCTGGCTGTGTTTCCACTCAAATCTCATCTTGAAATCCCACATGCTGTGAGAGGGACCTGGTGGGAGGTAATTGAATCATGGGGGCAGGTCTTTGTCATGCTCTCTCTTTGCCTGCTGCCATCCATGTAAGATGTGACTTGCTCCTCCTTGCCTTCCACCACTATTGTGAGGCTTCCCCAGCCATATGGAACTGTAAGTCCAACTAAACCTCTTTGCTTTTTAAATTGCCCAGTCTCAGGTATGTCTTCATCAGCAGCATGAAAACGGACTAATACAACTGGAAAGATGTAGAGAAAAGGGAACTCTTACATACTTGTTGATGGAAATGTAAGTTAGTACAACTGTCAATAGTATGAAAATCAGTATGGAGATGCCTCAAAAGCTAAAAATAGAACTACTATATGATCTAACAATCCAACTACTGGGTATATATCCAAACGAAAGGAAATCAATATGTTGAGGAGATATCTGCACTGCCACATTAATTACAGCAATATTCACAGTAACCAGTATATGGAATCAACCTAAGTGCCTGTCAACAAATGAATAAATAAAATTGTGTGTGTATATACACATATATGCATATATATGCATATATACATATGTGCATATATATAGGTATATATGTGTGTGAATACTATTCAACCATAAAAAATGAATCATGTTTTTTGCAGCAACATGAATATAGCTGGAGTTTATCATATTAAGTGAAACAACTCAGAAACAGAAAAACAAATACTACATGTTCTCACTTATGAGTGAGAGCTAAATAATATGTTTACATGGATATAGAGTCTGGAATAATAGACACTGGAGACGCAGAAGGGTGGAAGTGTGAGAGGGAAGTGGATAATGGTAAATTACTTAATGGGTACAATGTTAATTATAGATACACTGAAAGACAAACATATCTATGTCACAAAATTACAGTTGTACCCCTTGACTTTATAGAAATAATAAAAAAAGAACCTGAGGTAATGGTGCATTTGAATCGGAAAGTTTACTGCAGTCAGTATAATTTCCAAAGATGAAAAGTTTAATGGAGTGTGTTTCTTCATTGTAGTGCAGTAGCTCTGTTCTTTTTTTTATTGAAACACTTAAAACCTTTCTCTACTTTGACCTAAAAAAGTACATTTAAAAGAAAAATGTAATCATTTCATTATAAATCTATGTTAGAATATACAAATCACAAATCTTAGACTGTATAATGTTGAGTTTCTGTCTCATAATGTGAACATAACATAATGTTAAACATTGTTATTTTCTAAGTGAAACATTGTCATGGCTTCAATCTAAATATATTTAATGAGAGACCACAAACAATGTATTTTGACAAGTGGTACTTAGTCTATTCCATTATAGCCATGAACAAAAAGGGAAGAATTTTAAATACGGCTTCTCTCTAGATTGAATTGGAACAGTGATTCCAAATCATGTCAATGGCCACTTATTAACCCCAATACATGTTAAAAAATCAGATGACCAGAAAATGGAGTGTTAATGTTTGCAAACTGAATCTTGACAGGGCAATTTATAAAAAACTTATTCTCTTCTGCCTAATGTAGCTATTAGTAATGTAGAATTGAAAAAGAAACTAATTACACCTTAGGAATTAGAGGAAATAGCAAAATATCAACTTTTTATGTACATCTTTTTAAGAGTTAAATACTGCTTTCTGATTTCAATATTTTAAAGTCATTTGTAATTTTCTAATTGAAAAAGTAATATGACTTCATTATTTGTATTTTTTATTTGACAAAATTTATGATACACCTCTGAGTATCAGGTACTGTCATAGGCCCTTAATATGTCATGAACATAAATATTCATTTTCCTGAAAATTTCTTAAGTTACAGTTGATATACTCTACTAAGTGAAATAGAGAATAAACATAATAAACAAATAAAACATATAACTGGCTAGATAGTGGTAATTTTAATTCAGTTTAATCAATTCAGTTGGATCCACAAACAATTTTTTGGCATTCTTGTCAGGAAGCACATTCACTAATTTAAATATGCAGAGAAAAAATACAGTCTTCAAACAATTTTAAATATTTTTATTTAATCTTATGGGACAAAAAGCATGGCAATCCTAAGATTTTGCATTACCTTCTCCAACGCAAAAAAAACAAAAACAAACAAAAAAAACAAAAAAAAAAACCCACTCTTTTTCCTATGATAATGTATAAAATACATAAAATATAATTCAATTATTTTGCTAGACTTAATATTTAATATAAGAAAATGCACTGTGTGCAATGTTGAAATAAGGTTACCATGGCAACCATGTGCTTTGTGAAATACAAAAATTATTTATGTTGTAAAATTCCATAAAACACAGACCTTAATTAGAAGCTTCCCAAGAATTTCTATGTTGTGCAACTTCTTATTATTAAATTTATTTTTTATTATGATGATATACATTAAATTAGTGCCATCTCTTCAGTGTTTACAGCATTTATAGTATATTTATTCTCTAAGGAAGAACCCAAGGCACAAGAAGAAGTAAACACCTTAGAAGCAATAAGTTAAAAAAAGTTTCTTTATACAGGAGTTGCTTTTATAATAATTTTTTCTATATATTTTTAGATTATTTTCTAGCACATCCATAGATAATATTAAAAAAATTAGTCATCTCAAACAACATGCCTAATATTAACACAAGTAATAGTATAATTCACTTTTTAAAAATTTAATGGAGGTAAGTAATATAACTGTGATGTAAGTCACATGAATTCATTTTACAAAATTTTATAATCTCACATAGAGGTGGCTGGTGCTTGTTGATAATTTGTAAAAATGAACTATTAAGGTTTTTATGACAGTGCTTAAAGATAATGTTTTTCTACTTAAACTGTGGAAAGACTGTCTTATTTAATAAAATAATCCAAATCTGAAGACTTCCATATATTTCCAAAACATACTTTCTTGAAAACCTCCATTACATTTCTTATAATGTGACAATTTTCTTGAAAAGGGGTGTGTTCACTCCTTTTTATGATTCTAACTACTTAAGTGGAATAGTTTTCAAAATTTTCTTTGCATTGTTAATAATTGTATGTGTATAATTTTAAATACAAGATCAGTTTCTCTCACTACTTTGACCACAGTGGCGACTAGAAAAAAATGTAAATAGATCATGACTCTAATTTGCAAAGAGTAGGCTTAACATATTCCTAGATAATTTCATGTATATTTTATTAGTAAAGTAACTTGATAATATCTTGTCTTTTTTTTTTTGAGACGGAGTCTCGCTCTGTCACCCAGGCTGGAGTGCAGTGGCGCGATCTCAGCTCACTGCAAGCGCCGCCTCCCAGGTTCATGCCATTCTCCTGTCTCAGCCTCCCGAGTAGCTGGGACTACAGGCGCACGCTACCACGCCCAGCTAATTTTTGTATTTTTAGTAGAGACTGGGTTTCGCCATATTGACCAGGATGGTCTCGATCTCTTGACTTCGTGATCTGCCCACCTCCGCCTTCCAACGTGCCGGGATTACAGGCTTGAGCCACCGCACCCGGCCCCAAATTTTTAGCATAAGCAGTTTTAGCTTTATGGACTTCAGAGGGTGGTTGTTAGATACAAAAAGTGATTAGTACAGCATGACTATAATTTTATTATTATTATTATTTTGAACACAATGGCTCTAAAATTCTCAAAATTTTAAAGCGTATCTTGTTGCTTAAGAGCACATGACATGGACTATTTGTCCTAGACGCATTTAGGGCATTTATACGCAATTTTCAGGGCAACGAATACCCTCTCCTTAATCGCTTTCTGGAAACTTCTATCCCAATAAAATGGTCAATTTTTAAAAGAAGTAACAATTATTTTATAAATTGAGATTTCCTGTGAGTCTAATTATTTTGAAATAAAAACTTAAAATTAGAATTTTAAGTGCACAGTCTTAAAAATACTAATGTACAGTTTTTAAAAGCTCTCCTATGTAAAATTAAAAGAAAATATTTTATGTGGCATCAAAAGGTATTAGAAGCAATTTGATTTATTTTGTATTTTCATTTATTTTGTGCTTATATTTTTGTTCTGCTTTTAATGTACCATGATAATCTAACATACAAAATACTCATATCCTTATAGAGAATTCAATAGTAATAACTAAATATTTTACTAAAATTAAAAAAAAAAAAACAGACCAACAAGAGCCTAATCTGATCATGTTATTTTATGAATAATTCATAAATGTGGCACTTTGAGAGGTGTACTTTTCTGAAATGACAGTTATTGTTATCCTCCGACATGGTTCATGAATGTGATCAAGGATTCATTTACTTAAGAAGCCTTTTAGAATTTACTAAAATAACAGAAACCTGCATTATAGCTCTAAATTCATGGAACGTTTCTTCTTTTTTATTCTAGTTTTCTTGTTTTTATTCTAAGTTTATAGCAATAATTTTTCTAAATGTCACAGTGACATTATCCATCTCTCTCTAGAAGAAACCCCAGGCTCCATGAAAAAGTGCTCTGTCGATTTCTCTCATCATTGTACTCAGATGACTAACGCAATGCCAGGCAAATAGGTATAAGCAATAAATATTGTTGAATGAATGACTGAGTATTCTCATTACTGCAAACAAATTAAGTTGATTTTTCACAGAATTCTTCAGGTATGGAAATCATTCTATTTTAAGGTCAGAAACCAAGCAGGAAAACAAAATCTAATAAAGTCTTAGTTATATTTCTCATTAAGGTATAAAACTCAGAAACGTGTTTTCAGTTCTACAGTTACTTCATTTTAGAATTTATTGTGATTCAAAATTTTAGCATTTGCACATTTGTACAATATTGCCTTCTGCATAATCACTGTAAATGCATTTAATTACATTCAAATCATAACATTAAAAAGTATTATATTATAAGTGTATGGTAGTATGTTAGAGAAAAAACATAATGAACTGACTGGAAATTGTTAGGAACAATGTAGATTACATTTTAACTAATCTATTATTAAAATTCGTTTTCTCTCACGATATATTGTGAAACACTGCTATGTATTTACCTTATATTGGAATTACAATTTGCTCATGATTTCAAGTCTATTATTACATGTGTTACATGAGAATATTTAAACGGTGCAATCTACCTTAATTATTTATTGTCCTGTATGCATACTGCAGAAGATCCAAAAATACTTCATTTTTTACATATGTAAAAAAATCTCTAAGTTAGATAAACAGCCATCCTGGGTAGCTTGAGGAGTGATAAAAATAAAACAATCACCTACCAACAGCAACAATAAAAGCCTATTTGTTTTTAAAGTAAATTCCAGTTTAGATAAAATAATTGAAGGGGTCGTGTCACATGGCTATGAACAATCTTGCTTTTGAAATTACTGCTGTTTTATAAAACTGAATCTATATGTGAGTAAGGACTGTTGTAACAGCTTAGATAATGGGCTCATTTAGTGATAAAATGTTTCTGTAGTTTGAATATTTAGTATTTTACATAATATCTGTTTTGTTACATAAAGGTTCCCCAGTCATTAATGTACGTCCTGGACATAAACATTTCTTTCTTGGGATTATATTACTTGATTGTTATTAAGGTCTTTAGTTAATATGTGCCCTGTGAATTTGTTAATATTATCTCAAGCCATAGAGCAAGTCAGCCAAGCTAAATCCTAAGCACGATACTAAATCCTTCTCATGTTTAACCCCCATATTCAGTCATATTCCTATTTAATATTCAATATTCATTCTAGCACATTCATTATATGTCACAAATTGCTGCATGCCTCTCCATATCAACTGTGACTGCCTTAGTTAAATTTCTCATTGTTTAAACTAGATCATTCAATAATCTGATAGAGTCATACCTTACTTTATTGTGCTTTGCTTGATGTGCTTCACAGGCACCATGTTTCTTTTTTACAAAATGAAGGTTTGTGGCAACTTTGTGTTAAACAAGTCTATGGGTACCAATTATTTCAATAGTACGTGTTCACATCATGGCTCTCGTGAAATTTTGGTAATTCTCCCAATAATTTAACCTTTTTAATTATTATTGCATCTATTCTGGTAATCTGTGATCAGTGATCTTTGATGCTACAATTGTAATTGCTTTGGGGCGCCATGAACTGTGCCTATAAAAAACAGCAAACATAATTTATAAATGTTATATGTGTTCTGACTGCTCCACTGACCAGCCGTTCCCCAATCTCTCTCTCTTTCATCGGGCCTCTCTGTTCCCTGAGACACAACAATATTGAAACTAGACCAATTAGGCCGGGTGTAGTGGCTCACGCCTGTGATCCCAGCACTTTGGGAGGCTGAGGCGGGTGGATCACGAGGTCAGGGGTTCGAGACCAGCCTGACCAACATGGGGAAACCCTGTCTCTATTAAAAATACAAATAAATAAATAAATAAATATTAGCCTGGCGTGGTGGCGGGCGCCTGTAGTCCCAGCTACTCAGGAAGCTGAGGCAGTAGAATTACTTGATCCCTGGCGGCGGAGGTTGCAGTGAGCCGAGATCTCGCCACTGCACTCCAGCCTGGGCAACAGAGCAAGACTCTGTCTCAAAAGAAAAAGAAAGAAAGAAAGAAACTAGACCAATTAACAACCTTACAATGGCCTCTAAGTGATCAAGTGAAAGAACAGACTGGTATGTCCCTCACTTAAATTAAAAGCTAAAAATGATTACGTGTAATGAGGACGACACATTGAAAGTCAAGATTGATGCGTGCTAGACTTTGGCCAGTTAGCAAAGTTGTCAGTGTAAAGGAAAAGTTACTGAAGGAAATTAAAAGTACTACTGCAGTAAACACGTGAATAATATCAGCCTCGTTGCTAATACGGAGAAAGTTTGAGTAGTCTGGATAGATGATCAAACCACCGTAACATTCCCTTATGTCAAAGCCTAATCCAGAGCAAGGCCCTAAACCCTCTTGAATTCTGTGAAGGCTGAGAGATGGAAGGGAGCTTCAGCAGAAACGTTTGTAGCTAGATGAGATTGGTTAATAGATTTAAGAAAAGAATCTAAATTCTTTATGCAATCTCCATAACATAAAAGTATTAGGTGAACTAGTGTAGCAAGGGCTGATGTAGAAGCTCAGCACATTATCCAAAAGATCTAGCTAAGATTGTTGATGAAGGGGGCTACAGTTAACAATAGATTTTCAATGTGAATGAAACATTCTTCTATTGGAAGAAGATGCCATCTAGTACTGTCATAGCTAGAGCGAAGTCAATGCCTGGCTTCTAAACTTCAAAGGACAGGCTAACTTTCTAGTTAGGAGCTAATACTGAAAGAAAACAGGCACATTCCTCAAACCCAGACTCAACACAAACAGGCCCAGTGCAAACACATCCCACCATATATCTCTCAACTTCCTGAGCCCAGTACAAACACATCCCACCATATATCTCTCAACTTCCTGAGCCCAGTACAAACACATCCCACCATATATCCCTCAACTTCCTGAGCCCAGTACAAACACCACCTGGAAAGTCTCCGATAAGGACACAGCCGTTCGTGGTTTTACTGAAAGCGCGGGAACCAATAGAAAACTGCTAAATGTATAACTTAAAATGTTAACCAATTGTAGTGCTGTAACCAAAAGAATTCCCTTGCTCCTCTGTAACTTTACATATCCTATTTACATCGGGCTATAAAAGGCAAGCACTCGCATTGTTCGAGGCCCTCTTGTATGCTGTGGAATGGAGGGACCAAGTTCAAACTTGCAGTAAAAGATCCTTGCCGCTTGGCTTTGACTCTGGACTGTGGTGGTCTTCTTTGGGGAACAAACGGTCTGGGCATTACAATACCGCTGATTAAGTTGAAGCCAATGTTCATTTATCATTCTGAAAATCCTAGGGCCTTTAAGAGTTATGCTAAATCTGCTCTGCCTGTGCTCTACAAATGGAACAACAAAGCCTGGGTGACAGTACTCCTCTTTACAGCAATGGTTTACTGAGTATTTTAAGTCCACTGTTGAGACTTGCTGCTCAGAAATAAACAATTGCTTGCAAAATATTACTGCTTATTCACAATGCACCTATTCACTAAGGAGATACCAGGAGTTTAAGGTTGTTTTCACATCTGCTAATACAACATCCATTTTGTAGCCCATTGATCAAAGGTTAATTTCAAATCTCAAGTTTTATTATTTAAGAAATACATTTACGAGGCTATAACTGGCATAGGCAGTGATTCCTCTGTTGGCACAGTACATTGAGAAGCTTTTGAAAGGAATTCATCATACTAAATGCCTTTAAGAACATTTGTGATTCATGGAAAGAGGTCAAAATATCAACATTAATAGGAGCTGGAACAAGTTTGATTGCAACATTCCCACATGACTTTGTGGGGTTCACAACTTTAAAGGAGGAAGTAACTGCAGATTTGGTGAAAACAGCAAACCAACGAGAATTCAAAGTGGAGCATGAAAATGTAACTGCATTGCTACAATCTCATGATAAAACTTGTACAGATGAGGAGTTATTTCTTACTTTGGGTAAAATACTATCAAAAAGCACTGCATGCTACAGAGAATTTTTTATAAAAGGAAGTGTCAATTAATGCGGCAAACTTAATTGTTGTATTGTTTTAAGAAATTTCTACAACTACCCCAGTGTTCAGCAACCATTGTCCCTATCAGTCAGCAGCCATCATCACTGAGGAAAGACTCTCCACCAGCCAAATTGTTAAGACTAACTGAAGGGTCAAATGATTGTTAGCATTTTTTAGTAATACATTATTTTTCTTTAAGATATATCCATTATTTTTGCAGACATAATGCTATTGCACACATAATAGATTATAGTATAGTGTAAATACAACTTTAATATGCACTGGGAAACCAAACATTTGTGTTACTCTGTTGCGGTATTTACTTTGTTGCAGTGGTGTGGAACAGAACCTGCAATACCTTCTGGGTATGCTTGTAATTGATTCTTCAACCTGAAGTTTGTCCTAATTCCATTCTATACTCCTCCATGCTTTCAAATTTACATGCACATACTGAAGTGCGAAATTATCATCTGAAGAGAAGAAGGACATTTAAAATCATCATCACAACAATAACAGTTGACAACCTGGCAAGATTTAGATCATTGAAATCAACGAGTTGATTGCAAAGAGGATCAAGCCAATTATAAAGCAAGTTTAGAAAGAGGAGATTGTTTTGAGTGTGTGTGTGGAGACTAACAGTTGCCTCCTAGAGGAGTAAAATAGAAAAATAAACCAGGCATGGTGGCTCACTCCTGTAATCTCAGAACTTTGGGAGGTGGAGGTGGGAGGATCACTTGAGATCAGGAGTTCAAGACTAGTCTGGACCACATAGTGAGACCTAATCTCTGCCAAAAACAAGCAAACAAACAAACAAATAAGCAGGATGTAATGGCATGTGCATGCACTTGTTGTCCCAGCTATTGGGGAGGCTGAAGTGGGAGAATCGCTTGGGTTTGAGGCTACAGTGAGTTATGATCACCACTGCACTCCAGCTTTGGTGACAGAGTGAGACTATTTCTTTAAAAAGAAAAGGAAAAATAATTCAATTTCCCAGGAAAAGACATGGATTTTTTTCTTTTAAGAAAGAGGAAGTCAGTACAACTATTGTCATACTTTAATTTCACCACTTGCTAGCAAGTATTATCTCAGGTGAGTTAATTGCCTTATTTATTTAGCTAATATATATTGAATTTCTACTATGTATCAGTCCAGACCCTGGTCTAAGATCTGGAGATTCAAAGATAGATTTCTTTAGTTTGGAGTATTTTTCTCACTTAAAATGTTTAGTTTGATTATTTCCATTAATGGAATATCAAATACTATATACTTCCCTCAAATATAGTGAGGTCAAGTCATATATGTGTATACATCTATATCTATCTATCTATCTATATACACACACACGTATATATGAATTTTTAAAATTTTCATTATACAAAAGTTGTTTTCTCCTTTCGAGTTGTTCTTTCTTTCATATGGCCAAACTATAAGATTGAATGAGGCAATCAAAACCTGTGTGCTTAAAGGATAATGGTAAGAAATCACTGTTCTTAACCCTGGCTTTTGGGGGATATGTTGGTATGTTTAAGATCTCATGAGAATGAACTGGCATAATCAACTTTAATTATCAACTCTTTGTCAGGTATCCCAGGTTCAGTACCTAAGAAAACCAGAGGGAAAGAAGCGTGGAAACAAATGCCCTGCCCAGCTCTAATCTTGCCTCCCAGGTGAAAGGGTGGAGGGGGACAATGATTAAAGTGCCTCGGAATCTTTTAAATATCAGTTTGTTCACCCAAATTAGAAAAATGATAAATAGGTTATTGAGACTAGAGTCTTCATCTGAAAATGAACACACATTTTCTTGGAATATACCTTATTCTACAGATTAGTTAACTATTCAATCTGAGGTTACAGATTTTGTGAACATGAGGTATGGTGAAAGGGAAGAAGCAAACCAGAGCTTCAATCTAACTGGTTATGGTTTAAATGTATGCAAATTTGATTTACTTTTGTTTAGGTGTTTTCTTTCAGTTCTTTGTAATATGTGATACAATCCTAAAAGTAATCTTTACAATCTCTCCATAGTGCCTCAGGCCTTCCCAATCAGCAGATGATCTTGTCTTCTATGTCAGATATTGTTGCAAACTTCTTAAAAACGTTTGGGATCACATGGGCCTGTATTAAAACTCCCATCTTTGGTGTTGTAATATAAGATCTAGGGCAAGTTATTTAAACCATGTGTGGCTTAATTTCCTTGTTCTCTTAACCCAAGCACAAAAAGTTCTAAAAATTATTATTTGTTCTTCCATTTGTATTTCTATATATATCTTTACATTTTCTTTTTATTATAGAAAGTGAGGAAAGGAGCTATATTTATTCTCTCTTAAGACTTCCCTTTCTGCTCTTGATTTCATCCATGGCTGCTTTCTAAGAAATGTTACTTTCTATTATATTTTTGTTTTCTTTTTAAAAATTTCTTCATTCTCTCTTGCCATTTGAAACTTCTTCTTAGTCTACAATATGGTCAGCATCTTTCCTTATTTTCTATTGATTTATCTCCTCACTATACTATAGCCAATCTCTTTATTATAAAAATGATAAAATATTAATATAGTCCTACCATCTCTATATTCTTATTTGTTAGTGTACATTATCATAAATTCTGCTTCATACATCTTTTCTAGAAACTGTCTTGCTCAGTTCACCAATGGAAACTTAATATCAAAATGTAATGATTTGTTATCTTTCTTTATTTACATTTACCACTGATTATAAGTTAAACATCATGTTCTTAAAATTTTCTTCTTTCTGTGTCCAAGACTTTGATTAGTCCTGTCTTATATTTTACATTTTCTAAATTAATTTACTCTAGTGTCAATGCATATTTTAGTCCAAATGCATCAAGATATTAGTTTCTCTAAATTATAATCTTCTTCAGTTTCTTTAACTATTTCAAGCATTTTCTCTCGTATAGAATCTGACCCGATGGTTTTAAGTATTATTCAGGAAGACTGTTACATAAATATCCCAGTTTAACTCTTTTCTCCATATTAGATGATCTACTTATCTACTGATAACTTTTTATCCATGATCCATAGGTGCTTTAAATTTAGCTTTGGAGTGTCTATCTTAAATATCGATATGAAAAGGCTGTTATGATAGTAACATAGATATGTCTATGATAGAATAGCTTTCCCCAGAGATGTCTGTATACCAATTCACAAAAGTTGTGAATATGTGGCCTCATGTGGAAAAAAAATTGTATGCAGGTGTAATTAAGTTAAGGGAAATTATCCTGAATTATACCAGCAGGCCCTGCAACCACAAGCATCATTAAGAAGTGAAGGCAGGAGTGTCAGAGTCAGAGGGGATCTGATGATGAAAGCAGAGGTCAGATTAAGGCCAGGAAAGAGTGGTATGGCAAGAAATGCAGATGATATATAGTCGCTGCAAAAGGAAAAATTTTCGCAAAGGCAAAATGATGATATATAGAAGATGCAAAAAGCAAACATTTTGCAAAGGCAAACATTTCCAGAAGAAACACAGCATAAGCAACGCCTTGATTTTAGAACTTCTGATCCCTGAAAAAGTGAGATAATGAATTTCTATTGTTTTAAGTCACTGCATTTATGGTAATTAGCAATAAGAAACTGGTTTTGATACTGAAAGGGGTGTGCTGATATAATAAATATATTCTTAGTATACGATTTGCATATTATAATAAATATAATAAAAATGTGGAGATAATTGTGGACTTGGGCAGTGGGCAGAGGCTAGAAAATCTTGAGAAACATGATGGTAAAAGCCTAGATTGCCTTAAACAGATTATTTGTAGAAATGGTTCACAAATCTTCTGAAGTGCTCAATGTGAGAAGCATAGTATAAGTAAGTACATAAGAAAATAAATAAATGTGTGTGTGTGTGTGTGTGTGTGTGTGTGTGTGTGTGTGTGTGTGTGTAGATTATAAACCGACTGTAGAAATACGAACATGAAAGTAACCACTGGTGAGGGCTAGAAGAAATGACGATCATGGTATTGGAAATTGGATGAAAGGAAATCTTTGCTATACAGTTGCAGAAACTTTGGAGAATTGGGTCTTACAGCTATGTGGAAAGGAGAAATTTTTCACAGTGAAATTGTATATTTAGCTAAAGAGACTTCCAAGCAAAGTGCTGAATGTGCAGACTGGTTTATTCTTGCTGCTTCTGTGAGAATGTGAAAGGACAGAGGTCGTTTGAGGAAAGAACTAAAAAGAAAAACAAGAAACAGAGGTTTGACAATTTGGGTAATTTTCACATTGCAAAAGACACTGTAATTAGAAAACTCACTGTCAAGAAAGTCGGCTGTGAAGAGAAAGCCAGGGTGTGGCTCTACAACCTTTTGCTAATGTGTGGAAAGAATCAAAAGGCCAGAATATTCCATCACACAGAGGTTTCTCTGAAGAAATTAGACATGTGACTTACAGACCCCTCAGCCACCTAAGCAGAAACCAAGAACAGAGATGATCTTATGCAGAAATATCTGTAATGGAGCCTATTGTCCAGTGGAGTGAATCCCCAAAACACTTATTGGAAAAACAAATGGTTCTTAAGGCTGTTGTATTAGAAACATTGCCAGCTTAAGCTAGAAGGAAAAGAGAGAAGAAACAATGAAAGAAGGCTGTTGAACTCTCAAAGTTCTGTAGACGGTAAATAGGTAGGTAAAATTACTTAACTTTCATTTAAAAGGAAGGATGACTCACAGGATGGAGCATCAGACCCAAAGGCTCAGAGAAGAAGCTGAGACTTAAAGAGGATTATTTCTAGACCATGAAACCTAATGAAGTTTTCCCTGCTGGATTTTGAAAATGCGTAAGAACTATGATTCCTTCCCCCTTCCCCCATTTTCTTCTCTTTTGAAAAGAGAATGTCTATAACCGTATCCTGTGCTAGACCAAGCATTGGATTTTGGAAGACAACTTGTTTTCTAATTTTATAAATCCACAAGAAAAGAGAAATTTTGTTCCAAGATGGAACATATCCAATATCGCACATATTTCATATTTAGATAATTTACATGACGAAGTTTGAAACTTTTGAGTGAGTGAGATCTAGATGAAATTTTGCACCTATAGTTGATGTTGTAATAGGTTGAGACTTTTGAATATGTTTGGAGAGGTGAATATAGTTTCTGTGTGGGATGAATGTGACTGTTTGGAGGTCAGAAGGCTACGTGTGATAGAAAAGTGCCCCTTTCCCCCCCAAAAGATCTCCCTGTTATAATCCTTGACATTTTTTAATACGTTTACTTACATGGCAAAATGGACTTTGCAGATATGAATAAGAAAGTATCTTGAGATGGGAAGATTATCCTGGATTATCTGGGTGTGCACAGTATGATAGAAAACCCAGTGTCAACAAAAGAGGGTGGCAGAAGGATGACAATCAATAGATGTGAAGATGGAAGCAGAGATCAGAATGATAAGAGAAAGAACACAGGAGGCTAGGAATGCAAGTGACTTTTAAAATCTAGAAAAAGCAAGTGCATTAATTCTTCCCTACATATTGTAGAAGAAATAAAACTGCTTACTGATTTTAAACTTCTGACCTTCAGAACTGTAAGATGATAAATATTAATATGTTTAGTTTCAATATAAAGAGTTTATAATTTGCTATAGCTGCAATAGGACACTAATACAACTTATAATTACTTATACCTCATTGTTGTGATGACAACCTGTCAATCATAAGACTACATTAGCTAAAGCATTAGTCCAAATTTGCTCACCTATACCCCAAGTGTAAAGACAGGTCTTACCCGCTCAGCGTACATTTTAATTTATAAGGCCAACCTACAACCTACCCATGAGAGAGAGCAAAAGTTAATAAGATGAGTAGTAATTACCGTAAATTTTATTAAGAAATTTCTATGAAGGTGAAATGACTAATTCCATTAAGTGAAAATTATTCTAAAAGGAATTGAGTCAAGGGTTGTCTTTTTTACCCATGTTGCAGAAAATGGATGATTATAAAGATGTCCATTTTACAAATTACTTAGGTATACTTATACATACATATACTGCATCCTGTAAGTCATTCTTCCTTTTTAATGGAAGATAGTATGTGTTCACAGTTAAATAATTTTACCTACCTATTTCTTGTCTACAGAACTTTGAGAGTTCAACAGCCTTTTTTCATTGTTTCTTCTCTCTGTTCCTTTTAGCTTAAGCTGGCAATGTTTCTGCTAAAACAACAGCCTTAATAACCATATATGTATACATGTATACATACATAAGTATACATGTATATTTTAAATACATATATATGTATAATTGTACATAAATATTGTACAAGATATAATATTTATGTACAATTATACATACAAGTATACTTATACATGTATACTTATACATATTACTTATGTATACTTATACATAAAATACTTGTAATATACATAAAATACTTATACATAAAATACTTGTAATATACATAAAATACTTATACATAAAATAGTTGTAATTATGTATAATACTTAATTATGTAATTATGTAAAATACTTATACAAGTATTTTATCATACATAAGTAACATATATAACATTTATTACAAAAGTATATTTTATAACATAGTATAAAAGTATATTCTATAACATATTATAAAAATAATTTATACATTACATAAGTAACATATATAACACTTATACATTATATAAGTAACATGTGTGTGTTATTATATATGCTATAACATATAATAAGTGTCATATATGTTACTTATATAATGTATACATTTATAATATGTATATAACTTTTAATATGTATATAACTTTATATACAATATGTATATGACTTCATGTTTAACTATTTTATTTTGGGGATGCTAATATAAATAAATTTTTTCTCCATTTATAAGTTTTGATTAGAATGATAGGGATAAAGAAACCAACATCTTCTGTGAAAGTTTCTTTGATTAATATCCCTTTGGAATAAGAAAAAATTAATTCATATTAGAATTTCTCAGTTATTTTTAATCTATTACATCTTCATATAATATGTAATTTAATTTAAAAAAATAAGTCCCAAAGGTTTTGGAGCCAATCAGGCACATACTCAGCATCCAAATTCTTAAAAGAAAACAAAATGGTTTCATATTTCGCTGGTTGTTTAATCAGGGGAATTAGGAATGTCTGTCAAAACGACACATGCATGCATCCTCTGATCACAAAATGTAAGTTATAGGATTTTATATCAAACATACACACTATTATTAAATGCAACATTATTTGCAATAACAAAATATAGAAAATAAAATAAGAATTCATTTCTGTAAAGTATTAGTCAGGGTTCTGTGGAGACTGGAGAAACAATAGGATGTGTGTCCGTGTGTGTGTTTGTCTGTGTGTGTGTATTAAGAAACTGAGTTACATAATTATGGAGGCTAAATCCAAATCTTCAGTGTTACACAGATAGGCTAGAGACCTAGAACATCCAATGGTATAAATGAAGTCCACAGGTAGTCTGCTGGAAAATTCCCTTTCTTGGGGAAGCCCCAGTCTTTGTGTTTTGTTTACACCTTAAACTAAATGAGGCCCACCCAAATTAAGAAGGGAAATGGGTACTCAAAGTTTAGAGGTCAGGGAACCAGTGGCAGAGTCTGCCGGTTGCCGAGCCTATCTGTTCCAATTATATGCTCTGGAACCAGAGAAATAACCACAGATGGGCTCAAGGACAATTAAACCGACTGTGAGACAGACCTTAGCTGAAACTCCATTGATCACCCAAGCTCTTTAAACATGTTAACTCTGACTAGTGGACCACAGTAACATTCTGGGTCTCTTAAAATTTGTGTTAGTTCAGAGCCAGTGTCTAGGGGGCCCTGAAAGTTCTGATTAATTCCTTTTCCAAAAGGTGCAATTAACCCACAAAAAAGTCTTAGATCCCTTTGGATAAAGATAGGAGAAATAGTACAAATTTTTGGCAGTATACTGAGGTCATTCGTCCAAACAATTTGGCCTTCCGTTCATTCAAAGGGATCTGGGTCTGAAAGCTGGCTCAAGTCTGGGAATTGATTGACAGGTTGTTGTGACTCTATTTTATGATTCAGATTAGACTATTTTTCACTTGATCTAAAAATTTTCTGCCTATACAGATCAAGTAAGAATGTAGTAAGCCTCCTATTTCTTTCATTTCTAGAGGCACCATGATTAACTTACCAGAGCTCTAGGTCTGCTCAAGTCGGATTATTCTGATTGTTGCTTTGACTCTGCTTTCCATTATGGTAACAACAACTGCCATTTGCAGTTGAGAGCTACAGCTTTGCTCTTGTGACACTGGTATCCAATTACTCCAGTCACATTTACATTCCCAAATCAGTGAATGCAGGTCCCACTGTAAGGTCTGACCTACAGAGAAGGACAATAACAGAGCTTTACAGTGGAGCTAGAACACCCCTCAAATATTTGTTTTTTACAGTTGTAATGAAAGGTATGTTATGATGGACAAATGGGTCTTAAATAACCAAAGTGGGAAGACAGGTCTTAAATGGCAAATCCACTCTAATGTTCCAATCTCGTTAAGTCCTTGAATCTCTCCTCTCTGTTAGACCAAGGCACATCTGGCCATTTCTCAGTTAATTACTGGGGGCTACCTTTTGATCTATGTTTTATCTAATCGACATCCCCCCAAAAAATAAAATCTGGTGGAGCCTCTTGTTAATTCCTTGAGCCGCAACACTAAATGCAGAATCTCTGGTTAGTGGGCCCATAGCAATAAGGTCGGCCTGATCCAACCGTAGGTTTCCCCCACCATTATCCCACACTCTTAATATCCACTTTCACACCTACATCCCAGATTTCTGTCTGTATCAATTAGAAAACTCAGATAGTTCTTTTGAAGTGTAGCATACTTCTTCGTACGTCATACTTTTTACCTCACTTTTAGGGCACTGCTGGAAACTGAGTCTAGGTGTAGGTGAAGGTGCAAAAGAAATGTTGAATTAAGTCTCGAGGAGAATAGCATGTCTTGCCAGGTAATAGCCTCAACAAAGGTCATTACCATTTTCTCAGGCATTGCAGAGTTAATACCCTGACATGCAGGTTAAGAGACTGCTTCTATTGGAAAAAGAAGACCAAACAAATTTTAGGGGGTAAATGTCACCTGCTTTATCACTGTCTTTCCACATGTCCCCATTCCAACTTTTAAGATCCCATTTCTTTTCTTCTTTCTTTCTTTTTTTTTTTTTTTTGTCAAGATAGAGTCTCGCTCTGTAGCCCAGGCTAGAGTGAAGTGGCGTGATCTCAGCTTACTGCAACCTCTGCCTCCTGAGTTCAAGCAATTTTCTTGTCTCAGCCTCCCAAGTAGCTGGGACTACCATCATGCTTGAACTCAGGAGGTAGATACAATGTACACTATTTGTGTCTTGGTTACAGTAAAAGGCCAGAGTTCATCACTGTACAATTTATTCATGTAACCAAAAACCACTCATACCCCTAAATCTATTGAATTTATTTTTTAAATTCTATTTCTTTAAAAAAAAATTATGGATACCAAATAGTTTTATGAGGCACATAGGATATTTTAATACAAGTATACAATGTATAATAATCAAATAAAGTAATTGGGATATCTATCACCTCAAACATTTATCATCTCTCTGTGCTAGAAACATACCTCATGATATCAAAATCTGTATTAACAAGGATTCTCCAGAGAAACAGAACTAATAGGATGTGCATATATAGAAAGAGAATATAAAAAAATCTTGCTCATGGGAGTGTGAGCAAGCAAACCCAGGAGACCTAATATGCAGTTCCAAAGGCTGGCAGTTTGGAGACCCAGAAAAGCAGATGGTGCAGACAAAGTCTGAAGGTAGTGTGTTAAGAAATTGAATGACTAGGGAGATGCTAAGTTTTTTTGTTGTTCTATTCAGGCCTTTAATTGATCTGATGAGGCCCAACTACATTAAGGAGTGCAATCTGCTTTACTCAAAGTTTACTCACTAAAATGATAATCTCATATAAATACACATCCCAATTAATCACATAAAATTCACTGCCATAGGAAGAAGATGGATGCTAAAAGAGTTGGGTGAATATTTGTTGAATATTCACCCCGTATGTTGAATACAACTTATTGAATACAAGGTCAATGTGTCTACATGTAAATTACTTCCTAAATACAAAAGAAAAGCAATGATATCAGAAAAATTTAAATTATCTCATCCAAGTGACCAGAATATAATAATACAGTAATAAATTATACTGGCTGCGTGTGGTGGCTCACTCCTGTAATCCCAGCACTTCGGGAGGCTGAGGCGGGTGGATCACCTGAGGTCAGGAGTTTGAGATCAGCCTGGTCAATATGGTGAGACACCATCTCTACTAAAAATACAAATACAAAAAAAAAGTATATGGGCATAGTGACACACCACAGTAGCTGTAGTCCCAGCTACTCAGGAAGCTGAGGTAGGTGAATTGCTTGAACCGGGAGGTTGAGGTTGCAGTGAGCCGAGATCACGCCATTGAACTCCAACCTGGGTGACAAAGCAGGGAGCAAGACTCTGCCTCAGTAAAATAAAATAAAATAAAATAATAAATTATACTGACAATGTGTGTCACCGGATGTGACAGAAGATCATCTAGGTATTACTCCTGGTAGTTATATATAGCCTAGAGTGAATCATGGGAAAAGAATCAGACAAACTCAACTACCGTCTATTATTCTTCAATAATACTGCTGAGACAATGTTGCCAAATTAAGGAATAGTACAATATATGACAAGTATGAATAAATGCAATGAAGTTTCCTGGGTTTGAGAATAGATAAGAAAATATGAATATTACAAATATTGCCTTTGGACACAAACATAAAGGGTCTTAATGAAACTGCCTTTGC
The DNA here is from genome assembly GCF_049350105.2 of Macaca mulatta. Taxonomy (NCBI): domain Eukaryota; kingdom Metazoa; phylum Chordata; class Mammalia; order Primates; family Cercopithecidae; genus Macaca; species Macaca mulatta. Next base: position 22,914,801 of record NC_133408.1, on the reverse strand, counting down.
AAAATTAGAACTGAGACAGTGACAGAGATCTGACCTAACCAACGCCATCTTGCCTGTAACCTCCAAGCTGTCCTTGTTCATTGCTGGACCTAGGCTGAACTAACTTTAGGAGGAACTTAGTTTACAGTGTGTAGGTTAAAACAAAGATAATAACAGCCCTCTCCCAAAACAAACTTCCTTCTTGTTGGGGGACTAGACTGCCTTTGTAGGACTAATAAATTAACCAAAAAAAATAGAAATTAGGATTTAGGAGTCATGCAGCTGAAGGCTAAAAGATTCTGAACCTTCCCAAATTGTTCCTGGGAATAACATCACTTTTTTTTTTTTTTTTTGAGATGGAGTCTGGCTCTGTCACCCAGGCTGGAGTGCAGTGGCACAGTCTAGGTTCACTGCAACCTCTGCCTCTTGGGTTCACGCCATTCTCCCGCCTCAGCCTCCCCAGTAGCTGGGACTACAGGCACCCGCCACTACACCCGGCTAATTTTTATTTTTAGTAGAGACGGGGTTTCACCATGTTAGCCAGGATGGTCTCGATCTCCTGACCTCATGATCCGCCCGCCTCGGCCTCCCAAAGTGCTGGGATTACAGGCGTGAGCCACCGTGCCCAGCAACATCATTATTTATTGCAAAGGTGAAAATCAGTGCTTGAGATATTTTGCAGGCCCTGCATTTGAGGAATCAGCTGGCACCACTTGGATGGATAAACGGGCTCATCTGGTCTTGTGTCCTCCACCCAGGAACTGACTTAAGCGCAAGACAGCTGTAATTCTCTGTAATTTCGTCTTCGACTCAGCCAATCGGCACTCCTGACTCACTGGCTGTCTCCCCTGCACCCACCAAATTATCCTTAACAACTCTGATCCTCAAATGACTGGGGAGACTGATTTGAGTAATAATAAAACTCCAGTCTCCTGCACAGCTGGCTCTGGATGAATTACTCTTTCTCTAATGCAATTTCCGTATCTTGATAAATCGGCTCTGTCTAGGCAGAAGGCAAGGTGAACCCAGTCGATGGTTACAATGGTACCTGCAATTTATTCACAAACTATTGAGCAAATAGTCATGTTAATATTTGCGGAGTAAAGGTAAAGCAAGCATGGAAAACTTAGGACAGTATGCAGGTGATCAACCCTAGGGCTTGAAAAAGAGGGTCTTAACATTTCCGCCAGCTAGACCAAATTCTAGGCAGACTTCCTCCTGCACCTAGGTCCCTGACCTCTTATCCCTTAAATGATTTATAAAAAAAAAAAATACTTGTAATTATATATATATATATTTTTTTTTTTGCTTTTTTGAGATGTAAATCTTTTTAAAAGCCTCTTGCCAGTTTTAAAACCCAGGGATGTCTTTCTCTAGATCTGGGACCTGTCCCTTCGAAGTGTAATCATCAGGAAAAAGCAGTCCTAATTCTTAGTCCCTGCGGGAGTGTGGGCACATATCACTTCAGTGTAACTTGGAGCAAAGCTAGAAGACATTCTGTCATAAAGATAGAAGAAAATTTACTTTTTGCTGGAGTAAAGCCAATTAGCCAATACGCATGACTCGTTTACAGAAAAATAAAACACATTTGCAAATAATGCAAACATAAAGTGCTGGACATATCCCCAGGATCAACTTCCCATCTCACGTCCTCCACGACTTTTCCACTAGCTCACCCCAGAGTTTAAAAACCCTTCTCTCCTGACTTTTCCGGGAAAGACTGACACTTAGAGTGAGAGAAATCACTAGAAAGTATTCTGTGATCATAATGAGGAAATCCATTGTGAGGGCCAAGGGAGAGCTTTCTCCTTAGTCCTATGAAGATTTACTTTAAAAAAAAAAAAATCAACTCCCAAATGGCGGGTTTATACATGAAAATGCACACAGATTCTATTTGGCATGTACACACGGAAGCCTTCAGAATGAAGACCCAAACCCTCAACAAGGTACAGAAGTTTATATACCATCCTGAGGTTATAGAAAGAATGCAGGCTCAGAGCATGACCCAAAACAGGTTCTAGTGGTAAGGCAGTTTAAGGGAGGGAGAAAAGAAAAGGTTTGGCTAGCAAATCTCTTCTTGTTGTGTAGCCTCACGGTAGTAGCCCTCAGAGAGAATAGATGATAAATGTTTCTTTTCAGACTTTTGAAAGTGTCAAACTGTCAATCTCTCCTAGATGTGGAAAAGGCCCTGCAAAGGAAGACCTGGCTGCATTAATGGAGATTCTCTATAAGGCAAATTTTCCCCACAAAAGATACCTCTTCAAGGCCACTCTGTCTGATGGCTCTCCAGCAGCCTTTTAAAAATATGTCAAAAAATGCATTTGGGGGTAAAACATTTTGATTTTCTTCACCATCATGATTTTAGTCTTTATTTTTGGTAGCTCACCTAGCAGCAACATCTCAACAGATTTAGACCGAAAAAATAAAAAAAGGCAGCATTCCAACAATTGCTATATATTCATATTATAACTCTGAAAAAGCAGTCGTTTGCCTCCTGGGGAAGTTTACTGACTGTATATTGTGTATTACAAAATGTTTTTATTTTTTATTTCTTTCAAGTTATTTCGAAGATATATTTTTTGTTTAATGTATTCAGTTAGCTCCTCAATTTTTCTCTTACCATATTTCCATTTCTTATTTTTCCCCATGTATAGTTATTTTATATATTAACTTTGCCTGGAGCCTTGACCGGTGGCTAATCTATATTTTTTTAATTCAATCAATGTTTAAGAACACTGCCCCCAAGCTACTCTAACACAAAACCTTTTGATGTAATCTAATCCATAATCACCATCTGGAAAGAAATTAACAGTTCTGATAAAATTCTTAAAGAGTCAGGTGAAATTATATTGCATTGAAATTATATCAATGATCAAGAAATTTAAAATGTGATAATTGTTTTCTATTTATTCACTATTAACATTTGAGAGGATTGCTTTAGTTTGACTTTTTAGTTCTGTCTACATGAATCAGAAAGGGATAGGGTTTCTTCTTTCTTCTCTTAGAAAATATAGGAAGAAATTTAAGAAAGAGAATATCTTATATTTTAATATCGAATACTAAAATCTGGACATTCACACCATACATAGTCTGCTTTATCTTAGCTACCAGCACTTGGAGTAAAAATTTAAAAGCATTTTGACATTCTTCTCCTGGTCAGGGATTCTGTGGTAGTATTAGCCTATCAGGGGACACTGGAGCAACATAACTGTCAATCATCCCTAGTTCTGAACAATCAAATCCATTTTCACAAAAGTTAAAGAGTTACCAAGTACCCCAGAGCAGTTCCACTATTCAGCTGGCTTTTTCACTGTTCTTTTTCCATAACCCCATCTTCCCCCCATGTATTCTCATTTTGCATTTTAACTTTACCTGGAGTCCTGACCTTGGCTACTCTATAGTTCATGATCCAATCAATGTTTTAAAAAAAAGGCCCCCAAGCTAATCTAACACAAAACTTTTGGTGTGATCTAATCCATAATCACCATCTGGAAAGAAGTTAACCCTTCTGATAAATACATTAAGATTGTTCTTAAAATTTTTAAAGCTATTTAAACTTTTTTTGTGGTAATACCACAATCTACTCTATCTGCTGTCTGTCAAGAATTCAATGACTATTTATTGGTCAATAGTTTCTTTTTTGATGTAACCTAAAAATGAATACTTTTTCCTGTGAAATGTCTCTTTCAAGAGTAGATTGCAGAACTGGCTTATTAGATGTCATTTCCTTTAAAGCAAAATTATAATAATTTTTTATATATTTATAAAGTATTTGAATGCTTTTGTATGATATGATGCAGATACTCTATTTCATTTTAAATCTCATTTCAATTACTTTTTTCAGATTAAGGCTATCAACCTGAGTGAGTATGTGTGTATGAATACATTTATGCAATGCATTTATCCCAAGTTCTTCCCTGCCTTCTTCCTTCTAAAGAAGATTTAGAATCTTGACTTCTTCAAAATCCAACTCCTAGAGGCATTCTTCTCAACTCCTATTGTAGCAGAACGAGCTGCGAGCTGCGGACAAAACCTCTCAGACACCAAGATAGTGAAGGGAGTGGCTTTAATCAGCTGGGAGCATCGGCAGGCTAGCATCTTAAAATCCGAGCTCCTCAGGTGCTCAACTTCTGTCCCTTTTAAGGGTTCACAACTCTGAGGGGGTCCGCGTGAGAGGGTCGTGATCGACCGAGCAAGCCAGGGGGTACCTGACAGGGGCTGCAAGCACCCATGGTCAGGGTGAAACAGAACGGGAGGTTTCACAATGTCCTTCCGTACAATGTCTGGAATCTATAGATAACAACAGTTGCTAGGTCAGGGGTCGAATTTTAACTACCAGGCTTAGGTCAGGCAGGCCCAGGCCTGGTTTTGGGTCTGGTTCCTTGGTTTCGGGTCTGGTTCCTGGGCACTGGGCTATCTGCCTTTAGTTTCGTTTCTCTGTCTTTTCTGAGTATAAAACAATATGAGAGGGTCTCTCTCCTCCCTCACTATAACAATAGAATAAAAATTGGGTGTAAGAGAATAGAAATGTCAATTAGGGGAAGAAGTGTTTTCTTTTATAAGACTAAATTCATTCTGAGTGCAGGATGATTACAGATAGCAAATTCCACACAGCTTGGGGTTGGGGCTGAGCAGAGGTATGCTGGAACAACCAAGGCTTTAAAGAAAAGATGACAGATGTGGGGGAAAGAAGGGCTAAATAAGAATTAGAATTTGTATGCCTTTCGTGTTTTAGGGGAAATACAAGAAAGAAATTGTTTTCTTTTGAAATTAGTTCAAGAGACATAAATTTTCCAGTAGATGTAAGCATTTGATATACACAGAGACAGACATTTTTTAAGAAGGGTGTACATCAAAAGTAAAATTCTGTGCCCTCCAACAGACTCAGTGGATCCTCCTCTTGGCCAAGGTGATCTCAAACCTGAAAAACATGTTTAGTTCACGATGGAAAGGAAGATCAGACGTGCCTCATTGGAACCGCTACCTTTTGGAATTTAGGCACAATTAACCAGCATTAATATTAAAAGACAGATGATGACACTGACAAAATGGATTATTTATAGTAATAAGATACCAAATTCCAATCTGACTCTGGTATAACATCCCATGACAGATAAAAGACCGTGAACAAAATCAGAGTATTTTACCCCAAAATATATTTCTTTGAAATATGTTGAAATTGCCCTGCAAAGGCATCCCTCATGTGGGAAATTGCATTCTATAGAGACTCTACTTCCCTTTCTTGGTCTTTTCTGAATCCAAGAGAGATTTAACCAAGGCTTTAACACCTTTTAAGATCCAATAAGAGAAATTTACCATTTATTCTCTCTGAAGCGGGCTACTTAAAGGCTTCATCTACATAACAACAACCTTGGCTTCTACTTAAAGGCTTCATCTATATAACAACAACCTTGGTTTCCACAACCTCTCTAATCTTAATCTAATCACATTTCTTTCTGCTGACTTCAATGAGGCAAAGCTTAATTCGTTGAACCAATTGCCAATCCAAAAGTCTTCAAAGCTGCCTGTGTCCTGTAGCCCCTTTCAGTTTGAGATGTCCCCCCATTCCAGGCTGAACCAATGGATCACTTACATGTATTGATTTATGTCTACCTGTAACTCCTTTCTCTCAAAAATGTATAAAACCAAGTTGTAACCCATCCACCTCCAACACATGTTCTCAAGACCTCTTGGGACTTGAGAGGTCTGGGCCATAAGTCACTCATATGTGGCTCAGGATAAATCTCTTTAAATATTTTACAGAGTTTGACTTTTTTTTGTCAACAATGGATTTTCTAAATTAATTAATTGCTACTTTCATAAATAAAAGTTTAAATATTGAAAACTAATAACTGACTTATTTCAAGATATAAACAAGCTCATACATTCATGGAGGAATCCCTCTTGTGAGCACTGCTATTTTATGGTAGATTTGGGGTCAAGTAAAGAGAAGATGACTCACCCACTCTGAGTGGAGGACTTTATTGAATGTAAATGAGAGAATGTAAAGGAGCCAGTTCAGACAAACTTTAAGAATACGCAGGATATTTTAGGAAGAACAGAGGCAAACACACACAGAAATAGGTAGTATGAGAACATGATTCTTCTCTGCCTTGTAATCAGTGTGTTTGGGTTGTATTGTTAGGGGGAAAGGGTCCTGATCCAGATCCCAAGCCATGGTTCTTGGATCATGAGCAAGAAAGAATTCAGGACGAGTCCATAGAGTAGAGTGAACGCAAATTTATTAAGAAAGTAGAGGAATAAGACAATTGCTATTCTATAGACAGAGTAGATCCGAAGGCTGCCGGTTGCCCATTTTTGTGGTTATTTCTTGATTATATGCTAAACAAGGGGTGGATTATTCATGCCTTCCCTTTTTAGACCATATAGGGTAACTTCCTGACATTGCCATGACATCTGCAACTGTCATGGTGCTGGTGGAAATGTAGCAGTGAGGACAACCAGAGAACACTCTCATTGCCATCTTGATTTTGGTGGGTTTTAGCCAGCTTCTTTACTGCAATCTGTTTTATCAGCAAGGTCTTTATGACCTGTATCTTGTGCTGACCTCCTATCTCATCCTGTAAGTTAGAATGCCTAATCATCTGAGACTGCAGCCCAGAAGGTTTCAACCTCATTTTACCCAACCCTTACTCAAGATATTTGTTACTCTGGTTCAAAGGTCTCTGACAGTACTAGTTTGTTTCTGTTTTTGTATTTTTTTTCTATTCGTATTGATTTTAGAATTAGTTCATAGATTTCTACAAAAAAAGTCTGCTGGGATATTGCTTGGGATTGTGTTGAAGCTATAATATATATCACATTTTGACAAATAGAGCTCTTAACAATATTATGAATTCTTATCCATAAACATATTTATTAATACTTAAATCTTTAATTTTTCTTTGTAACATTTTATTTGTAGTGTGTGATTCTTTCACACCATATGTACAATCTCTCAGTATGTATTTTATATTGTTGGTGCAGTTATAAATGCATTTTTTCAATTTCTGATTGTTCATTGCTAGTATGTAGATATATACAATGTTTGCACATTGATTATTAATTTTGATACTATGCTAGTAGGTTTCTAAAATAGAATTTCTAGGATTTCTTATATAAATGATCAAGCCATTTGCAAGCAAAAACCATACTGATGTATATTACATCTCACAAGCTTTTCCCATTGAGATATTGGCACACCCCATTGAGTGCAGGGTCAGTATTTTCAGCCTTTAAATATATGAAACTTTTCTAATGCATTGACCAAAAGTTAACTAAATGATAATTTCTGTTTTTAAGAATCTTAAGATCTGTGGTAGTTTGTGATACAGTAATATCAGAACAGATTGAAAACAAATTGTTTTATCTGATTCCTACCGCACTCTTCAGAAGGCATGACACGATGCACATTTAAAAAAAAGAGAGTTAGCTCTACTTTCTTCAAGGAAGAATATCTACATAAATTATTCAGAACTTTTTACATGGGGGATTTGTTTATTCTGACTCTCCTTATTCAACGATTTTAATGTCAGTGTGGACTTAAGGTTATTTATTTTATACTTGGTGTAACACCTGCTAATCCATCTGCTCGTAACTAAAGGCAGGCAACATATGCTTTTAATTGATTTGATAAATATATTTTAAAGAATGTCTTTAAATGTGCACTTATCATGTATGTTCTCATGATTATATTCTGGTGATGCATCCCCCCACACACATATACATAAATTCCTGATAATTAAGAAATTTACCTTTCTTGCCCTTATCTAATGAATTTTGACTTGAAATATTAAGGAGGTAAGGAAAGAAGGAGTGATGGAGAAAGATAAAGGAAGCCAACACCATAGCATTTAATTGGTCCATTAAGTAACCCATTCCTGCACCAATTTCTTAGCAAACCCAGGTGATAAATAGTTGAATTATAACTTATGAGATATATTACTTAAAACAAAAATCCGGGCCAGGCGTAGTGGCTCACGGCTGTAATCCCAGCACTTTGTGAGGCCAAGGTGGGCGGATCATGAGGTCAGGAGTTCAAGACCAGCCTGACCAACATGGTGAAACCCTGTCTCTCCTAAAAATACAAAAATTAGCCAGGCGTGGTTGCTGAAGCAGGAGAATCACTTGAACCCGGGAGGCGGAAGTTGCAACTAGCCAAGATCGCACCACTGCATTCCAGCCTGGGTGACAGAGCAAGACTCTGTCTCAAAAAAACAAAAAACAAAAACAAAAATCTCTAACCCAAATTAATCTTTTGACTTTTAAGCAAGTCAAGGTTTATCAAGCTAATAATAAATTCAACTTCAGTCATACTTGGAATTCGTTGTCCCTGTCTTTTCTAGAAATAATTAAGAATGTTATTTATATTCACACATTTATTTTTTTTTAATGGCTCTTCTGTTTCCATACATGATGGGTTTTTATGTCAAAATAAAATTACTACAAAATTTTGATATGCTAAATATAGACTCTTTATAAGCACCTGAAATTTTTAGTTCTTAGTTCTGTGTCTTTGTTTCATCTAACATTTTTAATCCGTAGTTCTGTGTCTCTGTGGATTTTGCTTAAAGTTATGTGCTTTAGATGACATAAATTACTTTTACTTTTATGTTTGTGTAAACTAAGGTTTTAGTTGTATTTAGCAGTAGTCTCTAACATTTCTCCTGCTACAAAGACAATATCTTTTTATACTCCCTGCAAGGGTCAAACGAACTCAAACTTAACTAAACTAAATTAAACAACATGGAACATAGGCTTTTTTTTTTTTGTATCTACCACACAATGCCTTCCTTTTAAAATAGGTCTTTTAGTGTTGTTTCTCTTTTTTTTTGTTTGTTTGAGATGGAGCCTTGCTCTGTCGCCCAGGCTGGAGTGCAGTGGTACGATCTTGGCTCACTGCAACCTCTGCCTCCCAGGTTCAGACAATTCTCCTGCCTCAGCCTCCTGAGTAGCTGGTACTACAGGCCCCCACCACCATGCCTGGCTAATTTTTGTATTCTTAGTAGAGAAGGCGTTTCACTATATTGGCCAAGTTGGTCTCGAACTCTTGACCTGGTGATCCACCCACCTCAACTTCCCAAAGTTCTGGGATTAGAGGTGTGAGCCAACGCGCCCGGCCCTCTCTTCTTTTTATAATAATATTTGCTTTTTATAGTTGGGTTAATAAAATTGAAATTCAAAATAAGAACTATTTATGTAAAACCTCACCCCTTTTTCCCTCTCTGATAACCAAGAGATTGTGTTCTCTGATAAAGTAGTAGCATGCACATTTTATCCCCAGGCTGTGTCCTCAGAGGTTTAGTGCTAATTTCTAAAGTTGCTACATAATAGGAAAGAGCACAGGACTCCCCAGCCCAGACGACCAATTATGTTATATAATATTAATACAAAAAATTAATTAGCTTACTATCCTCACCTTCAAAACTGTAGGATCTCAATTCCATCCTACCTCCCAATGTTTCCTCTTATCTCTTTGTGTTCACAAATGAGAATCTCACACACATTCTATTTTTAGATGTCTTTTGTATTCCATTTTCTTTAGGCTGTTGTGCCACTGCTTTGTACCACTCTAGTTCTGTTGTGACACTAGATGCTGCTGCCATGCTCTAGGCAAATACGGGAATAAATACCTGTTCCAAAAGAAGTACTTTCTGTGACTTAAATCTTATAGCACATTGTGTAACTTAAACCTCACTTCAAAAAAAGGGGCATCTTTCAGCCTGAGCAACATAGTGAGAACCCATTTCTAAAAAAAAAAAAAAAAAATAGAGCAGTGGTACATGCCTGTCGTCCCAGCTGCTCAGGAGGGTGAGATGTGAGGATCGCTTGAGCCCAGTAGATCAAGGCTGCAATGAGCTATAATTGTCCCACTGCTCTCCAGCCTGGGCAAAAGAACTAGAAAAAAATAGAATGATATATTTAATTTATGCCTCCACACATAATTTTAAAAGGATCTGAGACAGTCAAGATTTGGTTTACCTGGGATAGGTGGCAAAGGCTAAGTCATGTGGCTTAAAAAAATATAGAATACATGTTTGTATCGTGTAAAAGATGTCTGAAGGGAGATGTTCCAGGGCAGATACATCCTTCTGTCTTGGTATTCTGCCATCCTGTTCTCCGCAATGACCTCATAGTCTAGATAGGCAAAGGTGACACCCTGAATTCAAGCCATCATATCCACACACAAGTCAGCAAGAGTAGGATAGTGTACACGTGGACATAGAAAGTGGAATAATAGACACTGTTGACTTGGAAGGGTGGGAGAGTGGTGGGAGGAGGGATGAGAAATGTAATTTAATGGGTACCATGTACACTATTCCAGTGAGGGCGCCACTGAAAGTCCAGACTTCACCACTATATGATATATCTATGTAACAAAACTTTACTTGTACCCCCTAAATATATAAAAAATATAAATACAAATGTAAAATAAAAAAGACACACACATACAAAATAAAAGCATTGAACTACACTCTTAAAAAAAAAAAAAAAAAAGACGAAGAAGAAGACAGGCCAGGCGCCTTGGCTCTTGTCTGTAATCCCAGCACTTTGGGAGGCCAAGATGGACGGATCGCGAGGTCAGGAGACCGAGACCATACTGGCTAAGACGGTGAAACCCCGTCTCTACTAAAAAAATACAAAAAAATTAGCCGGGCGTGGTGGCGGGCACCCGTAGTCCCAGCTACTCGGGAGGCTGAGGCAGGAGAACGGCGTGAACCCGGGAGGTGGAGCTTGCAGTGAGCCGAGATCGCGCCACTGCACTCCAGCCTGGGCGACAGAGTGAGACTCCATCTCAAAAAAAAAAAAAAAAAAAAGACAAAGTGTTCAGTAAATGTTCATTCTACCATGGTGCCCACCACATTGATGCTAGGTTAGGCAGTAGAACGTGCTTTGGTCAATGGAATTGTAGTAGATGTGAAGACCAGCCTCAGATGGCCTCTGTTCTGAGCTTGGCCCCCAGAATAAATAGATGTGTAGCAGAAAACCATAATATCTAGCCCAGAGCTAGGACCAACTGAAGAACAAACACCTAAATGTGCCCAGTCCAGACGAAATGAAGTGCAGAACTCTGGTGAAAAGAAAATTTCTCCTTTTAAATATCATGAAGACTTTGAAGTTGTCAATTATAGACAGAGGTAGCTGACTAACGCAGATTATTCTGCCTCCAACAGCCTGCATAGATTTTCTTCATCCAACATTACGCTGGTAATACCACCAAGTAGTAACTTTATCCACAACCATAAACCCAAAGCAGTTCCCAAGTCCTCTCACATAAGATACATTTCACATAATTCAAATTGCAAATTTCAGAATCATCATCCACCAGGAACTTAAATTTCTTTAGGAGGATATGCATTTTACCCGCAGAAGGAACTTTAGTATACCAAATATGTACTTATAATCCTTTATTTTATTTTCTGTGCTTTTATTCATGATCAACTTTTACACCTAATCTTTTTTTCCCTTACATTTCTAAATTTGTCTGTGCAAAGGTTCAAGTTTTGTAAACAAGATGGCCTTACAACTTGAACTGTTTACTGAACATCCTTATCTTTATTATTGTTGCTGTGTCCCTAACCAAAAAACACCACTTCCTTTACAGCTTCTTTACTATGGCTCTCTCGTTGTGTCTGTCTACTACTGTCTATGTTATTAATGATGCTCTCTGGATGGTCAGATTAGGGATAATTAATATCTGTCTCCTTTATATGTTTTTCTGTACTTTCCACATTTTCTACAATGCATATGCTTTGCTTATTATTGAAAAAAGTTACTAAATATTTTGGAAAACTATGCAAAAATGGTATAGCCTTCTCTATTTATTGAGGTCATAAAGTTACTATTGGAATTACTTTATTGGCATTAACAGGCAAATTGATTAAGGCTTTAAAATAGCTTTTGCTAAATCTGTCATGGCATTTTAATATTTTTAGATTAAAAAATAAAGCCCAATAGGATCAGTAAAAATTATTGGGTTTTAATTTCTAGTATCATCAAATTTGCTGAAGGCAAATTAGAACGCCAACTTAAAAAGCTGAACTTTTAAGAGTTAGTAAAAGATATATTAATTAGGAATGTTCAGTTCTTGACCCATTAATGCTATTCTTTATAAATGCATTGGGAAATATTCATTTAATACTTCAGCAGTTTTACCGTCCTTGCGATCTCATTTCTCGTTTCATGCTGAAGGGCTCTAATTTCTTCCTTGATTAAACTTTTGCTATGATAATAATGAAAAATTATTTTAATTATGAGAAAACTTCATCCATAAGGATTTGATGTCTTTCTTATTGTGATCTTTATTGCCTTTCTGGATCACTCCATCACGTTTTTGCCATATCTTAGTTAGATGTTTTCTTTTCCTGAAATGGGAATTAACATTTTTTATTTTATTTTAATTTATTTAATAAAGTACATTTATTATTTTCCCTTTTCATTAAAATCAGATGTACAATAATTTATCAATTTAGTTTATAATTAATGGCTATGCAGTGATATACAGAACCCGAAATTCAAATCACATGGTTGCAAATAAGGACGTTTGAGTTTCCTCAATCTAATGTTCAATCATATAATAAAATTGTTTGTATATCTACACAGTCATCTCCTTTTTATACATGTTATTTTGTGTCAATTGTTATAAATTAGATATGCATCTATTAGTCTGTATGAACAAGAACATTCTCAAATTAATTTTTAGTGCCCAATAAGACAGAATGTGGAAGAAAAAATCAGGACAATTTAATTCTACTATTTCCTAGCTCTTTCATTTGCTCTTTAAGCCCCGACCCTTGGCCCCTGCCTCTATTGCCAGCCTCAGTTTCTTGTTTTTCAATATAGGTATTAAGTGATAGTTACTTTAATATGGATAATTTTCCTTCCTTCCTTCCTTCCTTCTTTCCTTCCTTTTTTTTTCTTTCTTTTCTTTCTTTCTTTCTTTCTTTTTCTTTCTTTCTTTCTTTCTTTTCTTTCTTTCTCTTTCTTTCTTTCTTTCTCTTTCTCTTTCTTTCTTCTTTCTCTCTCTCTTTCTTTTCTTTCTCTTTCTTTCTTTTTTCTTTCTTTCTTTCTTCTTTCTCTCTTTTTCTTTCTTCAGATCACTTGTTCAAGTTTGTTGTTCAATGTTGGGAATATCATTCTTTTTTTATTCTATACTCTCATCCATGGCTATGGCCCCAATACTATACACCAATGATTCTACATTTATATCTTGAGTGTAGACCTTTAGTTTTTCAGATACATATATGAAATTGCTTGAAGTTGTTCTTCAGTGATGCCATAAAGCCATCTTAACTCAAATGCAAGTTAACCCTCTCCCTCCCCTCTACCCTTAATATTAGTGAATGACATCACCCTCCAAATCTTGAGCAGCCTTGTAAGTTTCTCTTTCTGACGCCTATTTCAATCCATCAAATCTTTTCACAGGTGCCATCTGAAACTTAATCCACTAAGTTTTCAAAGTCTATACTTTAAACTATTGTCATCTCAAATTTGTATAAAAGGGACATTCCCCTTCAATCCATCATCTTCATTGCAGACAGAATTTTTTGATTAACAATCAAACCAGATTATGATTTTTCCCAGCTTTAGATTACTTTGCTGGCTTTCCAGACCTCATATGCCATATAACAACTTTTTTTTTTGGTCATGGCTCCACAAACTTTGCTATATCTTCCACTGTCCACACTACACGATTATTACTCTATTGCCCTGTCTGTTCCAGATTTACTGGCCCTTTAAAATTCATATTTTACCATGCCACATCCCCTCTAGCTTCAAGTATTACCCGTAATTAACCTTTTTCTAGTTAATTTGGATTCCTTCATCAAGTCTCACCACAAAATCGCTACCTTAGGGAACACAAGAGAACAGGAGAGTATGCAAGGACATGGTCGTCATAACTTTGAACTGAAATGTTAAGGAATGATATAATTTAAGTACAGCATTAATGACAGTGTAAAATTAACAATAACAATGGTCAATATTTGGAGCACACTTGTCAGGTGCTGACTTACATGCGTCAGCATGGATTATCTAGGTGATCCTTACAAAAGCCCATGAAGGCACTATAAGTAGCCTCATATTTTACAGATATTGAAAGTGCAACTTAGACATAGTAAGTAACTTGTCCAAGGTTACACAGTTAGCAGGAGGTGAAGACAAGGGGCAAATTCAAACAGCTGAATAATAGAACCTCTGTATGTATCCCACTACTATGTAGTTTCAAAATCTGGATTCCATTGCAACTCAAAAATCAAGAAAACTTGCTCTGTGTCATAAGAGCTATTTGAACTCTTGACACTGCCAAAGCTAAAATGCACTCTAAATGTTTCTTAGATCACCTCATATTTCTAAATGTCACTTCTGACTTTGATTAGGCAATCTTTTCTTGTGCAGATTTATCATCATCTTTGTGTTCTGGAATAGTAAAAATCATGTCAATTTACATCTGAGAAAAGGCATTCAATTAAAATTTAATTAGAATAACAGCATGCTCAATTTTTCTTGTAATATCTTTTGTTTAATGATGGAACAAAATGAGATATTGACAGAAAAAAATAAAGAAAGTAGTTTTGCAACTGTAAATTAAGATTAAAAATAGAAAAGACAAATATTTATATCCTCTCTTAAATGGTAGTGCTAAATCATAAAAAAAAGATGATTTAAATTGAATGTTTGTGAACAAGTTATAAAAATGCTTTCCTCAGATTATAATACATGTATACAATTAACAAACTAAACTAAAAAAAGATCCTGACCATGCATTTTTAGTACATCTCATGGAACTCATAATGTTTTTCCCTATACCCAATACAGTCTATTCAATATTCAGAGAAAGGAATCTACTGCTAATGCACTTGGGTATTGCCACAATAATATACTGACATAAAAGTATATTCTCAGCTTTTCCACTTATCACATTGTAGCCTGGTAACAAAGCATATTTTGAGTAGCTCTGGTTTACTTTGTTGTGGAGTAAATCTGTTTGTGGCACAAAATTAAAGGGAGGATGGTAGTGCCTATTTACTCTGCAAATCCAGACAACTAAGACATTTTGAAAAGATTGTATGAACATAGGCTTGTATACTAAAATCTTGTAAAAAATTAAGTTGAAACCTGCAATTTTATGTGTTAGACAAGCTTCATCAATCATAACACTAGAAACAGTAGAATTATTATTCCTCTAAAAGCATCTGCTGCTCATTTAGTGATAAGGATAAGTGAGGGATTCTGACACGGTTTGAATATGGTCCCCAAAACTTCTTGTGTTGGAAACTTAATCCCCAATGCAATAGTGTTCAGAGGTGAGACCCTAAAGAGGTGATTAGGTCATGAGGGCGGAGCTCATTCTTACTATTGATTTTACCAAGTGAGTGAGGGTGGGTTATCACAAGGGTGGGTTCCTGCTAAAAATATGAGTTTAACCTTCTCCCTTTCTTGCTGTCTTTCTTGTACACGTGTGTGTGTGCTCTCTACGTCTTCTACCTTCCACCATAGGATGACACAGCAAGAAGGCCCTCACCAGATACAGGCCCCTCAACTTTGGACTTCCCAGTCTCAAGAACTGTAAGAAATAAATCTTTGTTCTTTATAAATTATCCAGTTTTAGGTATTCTGTTATAGCAGCACAAAACAGGAAAAGACACTCTCTGTAGCACTTGACAAGTTCAGTAAAGCCATGTGGTCTTAATTTCTAACAAAGTCATATTGTGCAATGGTCAAAGTGAAAAGAACAGGAGTTTATGGTTTGAAAGTAGACCGGTAGATTCACAATATACCAAAATTTTCCCTTCTCTGACATTTAGTCACAGCAACGACTCTTCAGTGTTGGGTAAATATTTAGGGTTTTGAGTCACTTTAGAGGGTCAGAGAAAGGAAATGTAGCAGTAAGAGAAGAAAATAGGGTGCTTCAAATTTTGCTAATGGGAACAAATGGGGTCACCAACAAATAATTTGGGAAAAAGTGTTATCATATTTTAATATTAATTAGTTTGATATTCTATTGACCTTTTATGTTATCAGGTAACATTCACATTACTTACTACTTACTATAGGTTGCAAATAATATTTTCTTGCATGAACCATAGGATTCAAATTCTTCAACAATTCAAGAGAGTTAGTGTTCATTTGCAACTAGAATAAATCACTTGACTTCATAAGAGTGAACAGGGAACAGACAGACACTGATGCTTATGAAGAAAAAACAGCACTATATAGAAAAACAAAAGGTATATTCCCAGGATAGCATTCTGATAGAAAGTATCTTTGAATCTCCCCATTGCAAGCGGTGAAAAACATCTTTTAAGACACATTGCAAGTAGTGCAAGTGGGAGTATATTAATTTGTTAAAAATGTTCTGTTAAGATTGTACATTTCGATGCATATACATCTTATCTCACAAAAAATAACTAGAAAGAACAATAAAACAGGGGTGGGGAATGGGTTGAAGTATAGATGAAACAAAAATGCTACGTGATTAGTAATTGCCAAGGCTGGGTGTCAGGTCTATTATACTATTTTGTTGATTTTATATATGTTTAAAACGTTCTGTTAAAAAACACTTGTATAAAAAGACAAAGTTTATCTACAACATTAGTTCTTAAGATTGTGGTTACCTTTGGGAAGGAAAAGGGAGGAAATGGTTGTCAGGGGCAGAACAGAGCTCATTCTATTTCATCGTTGCACAAATGTATTTCCCTTGTAATAATTCATCAAATTTTACATTAATGCTTTGTGCATGTACCCCTGTATGCACATTACACATCAATAAATATTTAAATAGAAATAAATTAAATTAAATCAAAATGCCAAACCATTATTTATAAATGCCTGGAATTTTAGATAATGTTAAAATATTGATTAAAATATTTTTACACGTCTTCAAACATCTTTTATGAAGTTATGGGTTTTTTTGACATGAGTATTCAGTTTGACAAAGACTATAGTAAAATGACTAAGTTGATGAAATGATATATAACTGAAAAGTCTATATTTGTAGATGATTCAGATAAATTTAAATGATGGCATGTTTTGATATAGCGATATATTGAAGGTCTCACAGTCTTTGCCAAGGCTTCTTCTGTCTTCATGTCAGAACAATCTCCCAACCCCAAGCACCCCCACATGGTTTCTTGATGTACAATCAATATGTGCTTTCATTTGTAATCCACTGCTCTTCTGCCTACCATACGTAGTTTCAAGAGATCCCCACACACCTGCCTCAGTGATCCTCCCAGAATAGAATGAGCGCCTGAGTGAGGAACTCTGGAGTATGCTGAGTTATTTGTGTATTTCTACTGAGTTTCTATATCCACCCTTGAAAAGGGCTGTGGATACAGAGTAAAGGAGGAGACACTGAAATTCCATTGTCCAGGGTTGCTTTCAGCCCCCCAAGTTTCTTGCCTTTGCCTTCATTTCTCCTGTCAGTCTTGGGAAAGAGCCCTGGGGTCTGGAGTTGTTGGGGTTTCCTTGGTTCCAGGTTATGCTTCTCTTTCTTTCTTTTTTTTTCTTTTTTTTTTTTTTTATTGCAGCACTATTCACAATAGCAAAGACTTGGAATCAACCCAAATGTCCATCAGTGACAGACTGGATTAAGAAAATGTGGCACATATACACCATGGAATACTATGCAGCCATAAAAAAGAATGAGTTCGTGTCCTTTGTAGAAACATGGATGCAGCTGGAAACCATCATTCTCAGCAAACTATCGCAAAAAGAGAAAATCAAACACCGCATGTTCTCACTCATAGGTGGGAATTGAACAATGAGAACACTTGGACATGGGAAGGGGAACATCACACACCGGGGCCTATTGTGGGGAGCAGGGAGGGATGGCATTGGGAGTTATAACTGATGTAAATGACGAGTTGATGGGTGCTGACAAGTTGATGGGTGCAGCACACCAACATGGCACAGGTATACATATGTAACAAACCCGCACGTTGTGCACATGTACCCTAGAACTTAAAGTATATTTTTAAAAAAATGCTTCTCTTTCTTATTTGGCCCAAGGGTTATGGGAAAGGATCCCATCCCAGCACTTCACTGAGCATCTTCTGGTCCTGGCCTTGTGTTCTAAGACCTGATAGTTCTTGTACTTTCTCTGTGGGTTGAAAAGGAGGAAGGTCAGTGGGTCAGTATTATCACAGGCAGCTGCACAGTATACAGATGAAGAGATGTGTAGGGCAAGAAATAGGGAAAGAGGTGTGGAGCTTCCATGCCCTCCCTGGACATTGCAGGAAATTTCATGTTTTCAGATATGCAAGAAGCTCTCTTTTTTTCTTTTCTTGTTGTTGCTGTTGTTGTTCGAAGCAAGGTCTCCCTCTATCACCCTGGCTGGGGTGCAGTGGTGCAATCAAGACTCACCACGGCCTTGTTCTCCCGGGCTCAAGTGATCTTCCCACCTCAAGCTTTCTAGTAGCTAGGACTAAAGCTGTGTGCAACCACACCTGGCTAATTTTTAAATTTGTTGCCCAGATGCAGGTCTCACTATGTTGCCCAGGTTAGTCTTGAACTTCTGGGATCCAGATATCCACCTTCCTTGGCCTTCCAAAGTGCTGGGATTACAGGTGTGTGCCACTGTCCAGCTGCATTTTAAATAGAAGAAAGTTCTTTTTATATTTGTGTTTTAATGTTTTGAATGTGTTCAGTATTTAATTTTATATCATATTACATAGCTGTATTGTGAGAAATAATGAGAACCAAGGAATAATGCACAATTTGGGGGAAGTAATATTTCCTTTTCAGATTAATTTGTGTAATCATATAGAGTGAATAAATATTTATGTAATGGTTACAATGACAAAGGAGGTAACATTAAGAGTAAGAAAATAACTTTGATTTTTTTTTGGTCCCATTTGTCCTTTTTGGGTTTATCACCTACTTCTAAATCTCTTTGCACCATATTCAGATAATTCACTGTGAGTTCTGTTGCCCACTGTCCAAAGTTTTTTTTTTTTTTTTTTTTTTTTGAGACAGAGTCTCACTCTGTTACCTAGCCTGGAGTATAGCGGTGTGATCTTGGCTCACTGCAACTTCCACCTCCTGGGTTCAAGTGATTCTCCTGCCTCAGCCTCCTGAGTAGCTGGGACTACAGGTACACACCACCACGCCTGGCTAATTTTTGTATTTTTAGTAGAGACGGGGTTTCACCATGTTGGCCAGGCTGGTCTCGAACTCCTGACCTCATGATTCACCTGCCTCAGCCTCCCAAAGTGTTGGGATTACAGGCGTGAGCCACAGCACCCGGCCCAAAGTTTTTTATATGTGCAATAGTCACTCATACCTTCTGCTCTCAAAATTACTGTCCTTTGAGTTTGATATAGCCAATGTTGCTTCATCATGCTACTGAAACCTATGCCATTAAGTGATGTTCTTGGAGTTGTAGCTGACCACTGTCATAGCTTTTACAAGCACCAGCTCTAGGTATATAGCTATGACAGGCCTGGGCCTGGAGTTTTGCTTTTCTGTTTTTGTTTTTTGAGACAGGGTCTGGCTCTGTCACCCTGTCACTCAGACTGGAGCAATGGCAAGATCATAGATCCTTGTAACCTTGATCTCCTGAGCTCAAGCAATCCTCCTGCCTCAGCCTGCTGAGTAGCTGGGACCATGGGCATGCTACACTATGACCAGCTGTGTTTTTTATGTTATATTTTATATGATATTTTTTATACTTTTATAGAGATAAGGTCTTGCCGTATTGCCTAGGCTTGTCTTTAACTCCTGACCTCAAGCGATAGTCCCACCTCAGCCTCCCAGAGTACTTGGATTTTTGGTGTAAAACATTAGCCCCAGCTTGAAGTGTTCTTAATACTGATGAAACCTAGCATATATTTACCAACTGGGCTCAGTTTCTTGGAATTGCAGTGTGCAGAGACTATTCTGTGTCTTGTGCTTAATAAGAAATAATCCCACTCTCCTTTAACTGTATTTCTCTTTGACCTTATTCTCAAAACAATGCTACCATTCAATCTTAAATTTTCTAAACAATTTTTTCAATTGTTGGTCTTTTATTTTCTGGAGCCCCAAACCCCAGGTTCCACCACCAAGTCAGATAAAAGTTCATTCAGGCTGGTCTTGGGAACAATTTTAGTGACATTTTTAAACTTGTTACTTCCCTCTGATGGCCAAGTTAATATTAATGAAAAAATTGGTAAGTCTTATTCACTCTTTTCTAAGATGATTTATTACCCAAGAAACATTCTCTTAAAGCTCTAGACATTTATTATCCTGTGAATTATCCATCTATTGTCAAAGAAAAAAGTATAAATACCAGTGACTGTTAGAAAAATGAAATTCCTAGGCAGTATTGAGACACAGCTGAGATGACTAAACATGAAATAATAAAAGAGGAAACATCTCCATTTTTACCAGATTTTTGTTTTATCAGCCCATCATTTTTTTTTTTTTTTTTTAATATGAAGTACATACTTTGGTTAATCTAGATCTGAATTTTTTTTTTTTTTTTTTTGAGACAGGGTCTCACTCTGTTTTCCAGGCTGGAGGGCAGTGGCGCCATCTCGGCTCACTGCAACCTTCACCTCCCTGGTTCAAGCAATTGCCCTGCCTTAGCCTCCTGAGTAGTGGGGATTACAGGCACAAGACACCACACCTGGGTAATTTTTTTGTATTTTTAGTAGAGACGGGGTTTCACCGTGTTGGCCAGACTGGTCTCAAACTCCTGACCTCAGGCAATCCGCCTGCCTAGGCTTCTCAAAATGCTGTGATTACAGGCATGAGTGACTGTGCCCAGCTACCTGAAATTTTTTTCAGGTAGTTTTGACAAAGGAAAACAGAAAAAGCAGTCGAATGTTGGCAAAAGATTGCTTGAAACAATGCATCACAGAATTTAAAATATCAGATGCATAAAACATAAGAAAGCAAATTCAGTATTGTCTTGCTAGGTAAGGAGTAAGTACTTCAGTGTTTAATAAACCAGACAAATTGAGAGATTTCAGCAGAAAAGATGGAGTGTTAGGAAGATATGGTGAGATATTTATACTGAAAGTTTTACAGTTTCAAATTATGCCAAGGTTTATGGTGTACAGACAGTAACTGTCAGATGTGGATAAAAAATCATATTTGATAACTAGAATGATCACAGATGTTCAAAACTGTAGAAGGGTTCACAGAGTCCACAGAGGATACTCACATAAAACTTCTAACAAAGGCAAAGAATGTGTTAGAGCTAGAGGAAGAGATGACAGGTAAACATCTGAGACGTTAGAGATAACCAGGACTAATCCATGTCAGAGTGTCTGTATTCACACAAGAACGTACACAAGCTCTGAAATTAATTGTCAGGGTGAGTTGAAAAGTTGAAAAGGGTTGGTTTCAGAGGACTTCTGGCAAAAGCTTCCAGCTGACTCTTGTATGTGCCTCTTGTCTAATTTCTAGGTGAAAACTATCCATAAACATAGTGGGCCTGAGAGTCACCAAGAGAATTTTGGACTTTAAGCAGAACATGATGACTCATTAATCAATTAGTGACTTAATTAATTAAACTACTTCCCCTTATTTTAGCCAAGTATCAAATTCTGATGAGAAATTCTGAGAGATAAGGATAAATATCTTCCAGCCCAACTGTTAAATAACTGGCTTACACAATATTCTGCCCCCATAATGTGAATTTGTTGAAGTCATTTGTTAGACAAAGAGTTGAGTAAAGTTGTGTTAAAGTTGTGTCAGCTGCTAAATTCGGGAAGGTAATGCCTAGAACTTGGTGATGAAATTAACAAGGAGACATTAGGATTAACAGATGGCAGTGGACTCAAAGATGCCAGTATTTTTATGCAGGCATGTAGTCATATATTGATTCACAAGAAGTTGAGGAAAGTGACAAGAAGGCTTATTCTAACTTCCAACCTTAAAGCTTATTTCGAACCTGAATCTGCCTTTGTAAGGATTATTACAGTGAGATTAGTTTAATTGCCTGACTCCGTCTTGCTTCCGGCCTTGTAGGCCGATTGTCCTCCCTCATTCCTGGGCATAGCGCAAGCTAACCATGGAAGGAATTTAGTTTATGATTTAATGTTGAAGCAAGAATGATAATATTCCCTTCCTAAAACTGATTCTCTCCTTGTTTGGGGACTGAGACTGTTTTTGTAAGACTATTGAAAGCTACAAGGTTGGGATTACAAGAGGAGCCTGAATTCAACTAAAATGTAGATATGCAATCATCAGCTATTGCACTCCAGCTTGCTTTTCTATAACTCCTTACTGCTCAGGCGTCATGTGGCCAGAGGTCTCAAGTTTGTGACGTCTCCAGTTGCTCTTGTAGATAGCATCATTACTGTGGAAGCTAACATTGATCTTTTGAGATGTTTTTCACACTTTTGTGCTCTGGCTCACTGATTCCACCTGGACCCAGGACTCATGACTCGACTGGTTCTGTGGCCCCATCCAGAGGCTGACTTAGCCACAAGGATTGTTTTCCACAACCCTAGGACTTCATCCCCCATCAACCAGCAGCACCCATTTCCTAGCCCCCTGCTAGGCAAATTATCCATGAAAACCCTACACTCTGAGTTCTTGGGGAGATGAATTTGAAAATTAACTTCCATTCTTCTGCTTGGCTGGTTCTGTGATTATTAAACTTTATCTTTGCTGCCAAAAACCTGCTATTCTCAGTGCGTTGGCTTTTCTAAACAGTGGGCAAGATGAACCCATCAGGTAATTATACTTCCTACTCAATCATTCATTTGTGAATGTAATACTCTCCTTACAATTATTCAAAACAAAAAAACCAGCTAAAAAATTCCCTCTTCACAAAAAATGTATGCCCTTGAGTTAGAAATCATCAAGATTATTCTAAACAGTTGCTTTATGTAGAATCTGCCAATATTAAATCATGAGCTTTCAGTAAACTACTTTGTAATCTAAAACCTACTTTGATAATTGCAATTTTATAAATACAGGCAGGCAACAGTCACAAGTTTGGAAACTAAGTGGCAAATACAGTGTGCTTTATATTTGGTTACTTAAAGTATGAGCTCAATGTCTATAGCTTAATAAAATCTGAAATTTAACTTACAGTTCAAGTATACCTTCTCCATGTTATGGATGATGCACTGCTCACCAATACACTTCGCTTAAATCACAAAAGATTAGGTAATATTAATGCCATGAGACTTTCCAAATAAAGAATTTCCCATATATATGTTGATTGATAGCCATGAATTCATTCAAAGCTCAGGGAAAGGCTGAGTGATGTCAAGCAGTTGGCAACTATGCAGATTGATCAAAGTAATACCTCATTGCTCTGGAGACAATGACAGGAACTCATGTTGAATTTGACAGGTTCACTGACATTACCTCTAATAAGACCACATTTCAGAGCAGTTGTATTAGGCTACAAACTGAGCTGCTCCCTGCCAGTAGTCCTGGAACAGGAGAAATGATTCATGCTATCAGATACTGCACAGACAAGCAATGAGTATTTACTGCTTGAATGAGATAGAGTAGACATGCTTTATTTCCTCCATAATCTTCCTTGAATTGCATTTGCCCAAAACATCCCACTATTTCAAACAAATAAATACTATCCAAAGTATGTCTCCATGCTCATGGATCTTGTGGAGCTATTTGTGTCCAGGCCTTATCTGTTATGGCCCCAGAGCTTTAGCCTTTAGACCCATGACCCAAGATAGCATTGGATACTCATAATTAAGTACACAACTTAATCAAATTAATATGCTCAAATGTGTGATGTCCAAAGAAAACAGTAGACAGAATTCTGAGAACAAAGATTCCTGTGTAAATGCTGCATAGTGAAGGTTGTCATTGAGTTCAGCCTTAATTTGATGATTTGATTGGAGAAGGGGCAATAAAAGGAGCAGAATATTTCAAGCAATGGAAAATGAAACAAAATCATGAAAATATTAAAGACTGTGATGTGTTAAATGTTCTAAGTGATGCCTGCTCCAAAAGGAGTTGCTTGCAATTTAAGGCTACAAATCATATTTAGGGAGGAATAGAGCTGGATGACTCAAACAATGAGAGAGTTTGTTAAAGCCTTGAAAAGCAGGAGGAAAATCCTAATCTCAGCAATGCATACATTAAAAAAAAAACTGTGAATATTTTTAAATTATGGTATGAAATAAGAGAAAAGCTTATTTTTAGGGAAAGTTGATCATTTAGTATTATGAAAAACCGATTGGAGATTAATGAGCCAGGAGGAGTTAAGATGACTATGACAAAGCCAGTTTGCCAGCCTGCTGCCTTTGGGTAAGTTTTTATTCCAGTCTAAGAAATTATTGGTAAAAATGGAAATTATGCAAGAGACATAAATGAAATGTCAATGAATAAGTAATGTTTGATGATCTATTTAGCAAAGAAGAGACTAATAAGGGAACTTTATTTTTATTTTCTCAAGGGGGTTTTAATTATGAAACAAGTATTAGCAAAACCTGAAATGATTTTTTTTCTTAAGTTGGAAAATGTTGAGAAACATGTTTACTTTTGTTATTGAAAGGCTGCACATGTCCTCAGCTTAAAAAGTCTATCCGGGATTTTTTTTTTGTCAGATTTTTAATCTATATTTTGTACAATTTATTTCAGATCAAACATTTAATAATACTGTTTTTCTATGCTACCTTTTTGGCAAATTTAGGTATATATTGTAGAAATTCTAAAGAGAAGAGTATCATAAATCTTAATTTCTCTATCATATAGCTTCAATAATTACATATATTTTGCCTTTTTGTATATCTCCACTCAATTCTCTCTCCCTATCTTAATTATTAATATTTTAGAGGTTTTTCTAGGTGAAATTTATTAAATTAATTAATTAATTAATTAAGTAGTTTTTGAGACAGGGTCTCACTCTGTCTCGCATACTGTAGTGCAGGACGTGATCTCAGTTCAGGTTCAAGTTATTCTTCCACCTCAACTTGCCAAGCAGTTGGGATTACAAGCATTAGCCACCGTGCCTAGATGATTTTTTTTTTGGTATTTTTATTAGAGTCGGGGTTTCACCACGTTGGCCAGGCTGGTCTCGAACTCCTGGTCTCAAGTGATCTGTCCGCCTCAGCCTCCCAAAGTGCTGGGATTACAGGCGTGAGCCACCACCCCTGGCCCCAGATGAAATGTAAACATCGTATCTCTTCCATCAACTTTTAGCCTTCTATGATGATTTTTATTTATCTGGCATATTTTTATATATTATGGATAGTGAAAGAGGAGATAAGTTGTATTAAATTTTGGCAAGGAGGAAAATAAGATGTGGAACACCAGAAATTCTCTGAGGAGAAAGTCTACTGATAAATTAAGAAAACTTTAAGGTGAAAAGATGTTGTAATCAAAGGCCCATTCACACTCTTCAAAATGTCACTAAAATATACTGGTATTCATCCTCTACCTAGGTAATTTAAGACAGGCCAGTCTACTTACAGAATTATGGATCGTTAAAATAAATTGCCAGTATTTGCCTATTTCCAAGGTAACCAGAGGACTCAATTTCTTTCCTGTTGCTATTTCTGTCTTTGAGGTTGTATGATGGCTCTAAGTCTTTTCTTTCTTTTTTTTTTCTTTTCTTTTTTTTTTTTTGAGACAGAGTCTCTCTCTGTGCCCCAGGCTGGGGTGCAGTGGCGCGATCTCGGCTCACTGAAAGCTCCGACTCCCGGTTCACGCCATTCTCCTGCCTCAGCCTCCCGAGTAGCTGGGACTACAGGCTCCCGCCGCCACACCCAGCTAATTTTTTGTATTTTTAGTAGAGACGGGGTTTCACCGTCTTAGCCAGGATGGTCTCGATCTCCTGACCTCGTGATCTGCCCGCCTCGGCTTCCCAAAGTGCTGGGATTACAGGTGTGAGCCACCGCGCCCGGCCAGCCCTCAGTCTTGATTGTTCACTATAAGACCCAGGACTAGCCCCTTCTTCACTGCTTGTATTGTTCTCCTCATATGTTCCTATTTGACGGTTTATATAAAATATAATGCTGCCTACATAAGCCACTCCTGGTGGTTTAGACCTAGTGGAGGTAATTAGGTAGGTAGCATTATATTTTCCTAGTAGAACTTTTATGCACCTCAGTGATTCCTAGGAGAGAATCTAGCATTGCCACTACTAGCAAATTAAGAAAAAGAGCAATATAAGGACAGAATAAAAATCTACTTTCATTAATTTATAATGCAGCACTGTTCAGAAAAAAAAAAAAAATCTGTGGTGGATACATGTGAAGGTCTTCTCTAATTTAAGATGATAGCCTGCAAACTAACATTTAAGCCACTCAAATTGTGAGGCAGTATGATATTCATTAGAAGACATGCCAGCTGCAACAAACACCCATTAGTTTGCCATCAAATGAAAAGGCATTCAATGTTTCCACTGCTCCCTCAGGTTCTAACGCAGTCTTTAACATACAAATCTTCTTAGTTATTCAATCTTCTGAATGTTTAGGTCAGGGAAACTTTAAAAGATTTTGAAAGAATATAGTAATAATCTTGCTTTCTCTATGTAAAATCTTGAGTACTTACTGGATGTGTGGCCTGCTTAAGCATTGAAATATTTTTTAAGCCATGTTAAATTTTCATGAAAAAAGGTGAGAAGTATATTTTTATAGACTTTGAGATGTAACAAAAATGACTCACTTTGGCTTAAAATGTAGAGAATTGGCTTCCAATATAGAGAATATATTACCTCTAATTTCAAAAATTGCCAACTTAGGTGATAACTTCAGAGGTCTCTACTTAAAAAGAAACCCCCAAGTTGTTTTCCAGGACAGAATAGATTTCTCCTCTTATTTTAATGATGAGAATGTGTTCACTTATTCTTTTCAGTCAATTTCTGAGAAGGAGCCTTGAGTTAAAGATAAAGATGGGATAATAATCATAATCAAAGATAAAGATGAAATGAGTATGCATCAAAGGGTGTGTGAGTGCTATGGTGAATTTAATTTTCATCATCTACAAATAAATTAAAACTTACAAAAGTTCATTCTTACCTAAGATCTACCAATTTATGAAGCCAAAATTGAGAATGATTTTAAATTTTATTTAAATTTTCCCAGTATAATCTATTTTTAATATATTCATTAAGCATAGATGTATTTAGAAGCTATTAGATAAATCACATTAGATCTTGAGGTTTAAAAATGAGTGAGATAACCCCACAATGAATGTCATCCAGAAAGGCCAAACATAAAATAGATGGTTTATTAATGAACGAATGTTAAATGAAAAGATACAGATATGCCTTTGCATGAGACTGCATAGGGGAGATGTTAGCAGTGGTAAATCCATACAGGTATGCAGCAACTCAGTTCTAGTCTCCTCAAAGGAAATAATTCGTCCAACGGGCATAAGGCAGAGTGAGAGACTGAGGCAAGTTTTTGAGCAGGAGTGAAGAGTTTATTTAAAAGTTGTAGAGCGGGCCGGGCACGGTGGCTCACGCCTGTAATCCCAGCACTTTGGGAGGCCGAGGCGGGCAGATCATGAGGGCAGGAGTTCGAGACCAGCCTGGCTAACACGGTGAAACCCTGTCTCTACTAAAAACACAAAAAATTAGCCAGGCGTGGTGGCGGGCACCTGTAGTCCCAGCTGCTCAGGAGGCTGAGGCAGGATAATCGCTTGAACCCGGGAGGTGGAGGTTGCAGTGAGCCGAGATCCTGCCACTGCACTCCAGGCTGGGCGACAAAGCGAGACTCGGTCTCGGAAAAAGAAAAAAAAAAGTTGTAGAGCAAAAACAAAAGGAAATAAAGTACACTTGAAAGAAGGCGAAGTGAGCAACTTTAGAGATCCAAGATCCAAATGCCTCGTCTGATCCTTGACTTGACTTGAGGTTTTATACATTGGCATCATTCTGGGGTTTGCAGTTCTTCCCCACTGATTCTTCCCTTGGAGTGGGCTGTCCACATGCACAGTGGCCTGCCAGCATTTGGGAGGGGCTCCATGCACAGTGGGTTTACTGAAGTTCTGCACATGCTCATTTCAGACGTTTTTCCCTTACCAGCCAAGCGTTCCTAGAGGAAGGTTATCTACTAGCTAAGCTCTGCCATTTTGCCTCTTAGTGCACATGCTTGAGCTCCCTCACCCAGCTCCTGCAGTCTTATCAGGAAGCTGCTAATCACCAGCTTCAGTTGCTTTCTTTTTTCTTTCTCTTTTTCTTTTTTTATTTTATTTTATTTTATTTATTTATTTTTTGATGGAGTCTGGCTCTGTCGCCCAGGCTGGAGTGCAAGTGGCGCGATCTCGGCTCCCTGCAAGTTCCGCCTCCTGGGTTCACGCCATTCTCCTGCCTCAGCCTCCGGAGGATGTTTCCTATCTATTGAGAGACTGCCTTTCCCTGGAGCTGGCTATGACCAATTATTATTTTAGAAGGACAATTTAACAACGGACTGACCATCACCTGACGATCACCGGACACTCCTGGAGGAGCCCTTTCCCCCGTGCTCATATCTGCCTAGCTACCTACTCTAACAGAGGGGCATATCTCAAAGTGCAGTGGGACTTGAGGGAAAGGAGACAGATGACCTGAATCACAAAGAATGGGACTCCACATTTATTGAAGTCACTGGGAATCATTTAACAGAAGAACGTGTGCATCTACAGCTAACGAAAATGTTATTTTCTTTCTCTATCCCTATCCTGATTTTATGTACTTTTGTTATTCATTGTTCTTAATATTTGGTTTCGTTTCTTTTGAGACTTACATAGGAGCTGGGTTTTACGGCTTTAAAATCTCTAAATTAACCATGGACATTTATATAAATTTATTATATGCATAAAATCTGAAGAAGAAAATTTATGTACTAATGAAAATGAATGATCTATTTAAAAAGAAAGCAAATTGAAGATGGAAATGGCTATAAAATTATTTCATTGGTCAACTGGCAAAATCCTCTCAGCAATTTTTCTGACCTATGAATGTAAGCATTTTTAAGTATCATTGTACTATTATATAAATTCTACTGATATTATGCTAGCAGATTTCAAAAGCCTGTCTCTTTTTTGCCTATTATGAAGGTAGGAATAAGACGTTGTGCCAGAAATCCACAGTTGCTTCTGTAGGGAAAGAAAACAAATCTTTTTTCTCTACCCATTTTAGTTTCAAGTTCGAGGCTCTGTAATGTAGACTAACAAAATGCAGATTAACAAGAAAAATCCACCATGAAGTTTATTAGTGTGCACATTGCACTTACACACAGGAACACTTAGTGATAAGTAGCTCAAAGGGTGATTATAATTGGAGTTTATATAGCATCTTAACGACAACAAAAAATTGTAAATTTTTAGGGAAGTGACAAGATAAAAAAAAAAAAACCAGGACTGAGTTTTTAGGGTAGCAAAGAGTAGAAAGGTAAATACATGGAGGAAACTAATGGAAGAAAGGGCTTGTTATGCAGGTTCTGGTAGTGCTATATCTGGGCTGATAGGGTTTAGAGTTGTCGCAGATGACTGGTGATTGGTGATTAACTTCTTTCCTTCTACATAGAGAGCAGGGGACACCTTTATAAATTTTCATCCTGCTTTTAAGCAAATGGGGGAAGGCAGACTTTTCTTGTATCTATGTCTCAATGACC
This sequence comes from Macaca mulatta, assembly GCF_049350105.2. Taxonomy (NCBI): domain Eukaryota; kingdom Metazoa; phylum Chordata; class Mammalia; order Primates; family Cercopithecidae; genus Macaca; species Macaca mulatta. The sequence goes on along the minus strand of NC_133408.1, from coordinate 22,885,306 downwards.
TTTAGCTCAAAATAAACCTATGTCAAAGTGGTATATTTTAGGATGGCATATTCTGTTTCTCTTCACTTGAAACTATTCAATAATCAATTACAAAACCAGTTAGAAATTGAGAGTAAGTTTTCGTTATAGACCTTTCCAAATATAACAGGGCATAAATCAGCTAATAATATTTATCTGTGTTATACATTATCTGGTACAGTTAACTCTTTTTTCAGAATCCCGTTCATTCAAATAATTTATTTAGAAGTAAACAAAACTAAAAATTTCAAAGAAAAGTCAAACAAAAGAAAAGGAAGAAGAATTTTCTCCTGGGATATATAACTCAATTATTTATAAAACCATTCTCTCTAAGTCCTAGGATTCTTGAAAGACCTTGTTTTGCTTTCTTTGTTTGAAGTGAAGAGCTGGAAATAAAATCAATAGGATTACTCCTCCTCAAATTATTCTTGGAAGAGGCAAATAAGTTCTGCCCACTCTTCAGCCTTAATGAAGAATTGAAAGCATCACAAAGTAGCCAAAGTTTGAGGCATGAATCTCTAAAGAATGTTCTGGCACAGATAGTTCATGTTCACAAGTTCCTATTGTACGGTTTTATTTTAAAATGGTGAAAATTATTGAAACTCAGATGATTAAACAGTCTTCAAAGCATGAGTAGCTTATACACTTTATATAACTGCTATGAACATTCCCTTGAATGCTAGTGGAGGAAGGGTTATTCACAGCTACTGTAGAAGTTTTAGAGAATCACATTCTAAGGAATGCACAAAAGAAAATTAACTGCCAGAAATATAGCCACATCTTAAGAACAATCTGACAGAAGGGAGAGTCTCCCAACAATTGATGTAGAATATCTAAAAAGGGAATAAAACTATAGGACATAGATCTTGGGAAAACAGTATTTCTCAATTAGCAAGATCCAGGGAATAGGCAGCTTCATTCTTTTATTTTAACATGAGGTCTTCTTAGCAGGCATATATTCCCAAATCAGAGACAGAGGCATTTAGCACCATTGACAGCCAAATGTTGTTAAATGTTATATTAATATAATTTATTTCCTTTAACCTGATGTCATCCCCCCCAGGCAAACTTCTGCTTAAAATGTATCTTTCATTTGCTTTCTGTAATTAAGACATTTGCTGGTTACCCTAATGGATTTTATACTGCTCATTATAATTCAGCAAACTGATAGACAGGTTTTACATCAATTTTTGAATTTTACTAATATAAGTCAACTTTTGAGAGACTGAAACTATCTCAACAGTGCCAGAACAGTAGAGCTAAAACAAAACAAAACAAACAAACAAAACAACAACAACAACAACAACAAAACCCACCCAGACTATGAATACTGATAACCACTTTTACATCAAACCAGACTATTCAGTAAACTTCTGCCAGGAAAAAAACAAGATCACAGTCCCCTTTCAAATCACGTTATTTACACAACGGACAAATCAAGAGGAAGGATTAGGCAGAGTATAAGTATACATTATGGCAGTCAAAAACACTCTTTATGAATGCTTTATTTCTCCATAAAGTTAATGTATAAAGTCATACACAAAGACACACCCTCTCTCATCATCCCCATGTGATTAACGGAGATGTTCATTACAACAGTATTATCTTTTATTTTTAAAATGCAAGTAGATTATCTGATCTTTACTAAGGAAAATTGTCATAGAATAGCAGAAGGAATTTCAGTTTGATTAAAAGATGAAGCAGGTCCAAATGAATGAGAAATATATAAGAGGTAGATTGGGAAATTGGAGATAGCAGGTTCAACTTCGTAGCTGTCAAAACCTGCCCCAGTTCTGACATAAATTTAATCATTCATAGACTAATAGAGCCATGGCTTCAAGCACTGAAAAACAGCTAAGACTTTATCCAGCTTCTAAGCTAACAAGGTAATTTTCACAGCTTCATACATGTCGGCAGAGGACACAAGACTCCTGGGTTAGACACAATGGCCTTTTTTACAGTAAAGCACAGCACGTAGCATGAGTTTCACATTCTGGTTGACTCCTGTTATCCCCAAGTCCCACTAAGCAACACAGAGCAACCCAGGTAGATCCTGCAGACAAAATAGGCTTACATTACTAATAAGAAACCCCCAATCTTTCAAAAGCAGATGCTAGCAAACGTGCTCAGCCCACGTGCCTTAAAGAAAGATGTTTTCTTTTTTATTCTGGAGGAAAAAAACTAAAAACAAAAACATCTTTCCTCTGTCCTGAAGGAAAATACCATTTCTATCCTCTAAGGCTGTTTGCTATATGAGCGTATTTGAACATATGTAATGGGATAAATGCCATCAATGACTGTGTTAAGAAGACATGCAGAAACACAAGACCCATTGAGATTTGTCTCTCAACTCATAGACAATGCTCATTGACCTTCATTGGAATGTAGGCATACAATTCAAGCGGAATAATAAATATGTAAGGGAGGTTCTGCAGAAAAACTTCATGTATAATGATATGTTTGCCTTCGGTGGTCTTTTTTAATTTTCTATCTTCTAATATATACATATATTAATACATATATTAAATACACTAAAAAACTGTGAGATATATATATTTCTATATGTCTTTATATATATTTATATATATTATTTATATATATTTTATACATATATATAAAATTTGGCAATGCTATCTCTGTTTTCTTCTTAGAAAAATATTTAGAAATCAAAGTTTCAAGTCCATAGACTTCAAGTGAGTCTTCATATCGCAGGCATCAATGGCTAGTTTCATGACTCCTGTTCTTGTAAAAATACACGGAACCATGCCATCAAGGCATAATTATTAGCAAAGAGAAATAACACCATATGTGTCAAACGGATTATCACAAACTCATGCCTGCATCCAAAAAGTTATTTAACTGCAGTTTTCAGGATCTCCTGTACCTGAACATGGCTCTGTGTCATAGAGTGCCTTAACCTTGGTCTTTTTTTGTCACAAATATACAATGTTTAAGATGAGATAGTTTTGACGGCAGTTGTCAAAAATTTTGGGTCAGCTAAGATGTGATGATATTCTTCATGATGTCTACTATTCCACTACATCCCTTCTGTTTCTCTTCCCCATATCCTATCTTCTCTATTTCCAACACCATACTTTTACAGTCAAACTTATTGTTGGCTTCTTTAAAATCCAAACTCTTAAATGTCAGGGGCTGTAAAATTTGTTTGAGAAGACCTAGCTCCATAAAGTTGGGTCAGTGTTCATTAAATTCAACCTAATGATTACACAGTTTTTAAGTATAGCTGTTTTCCATAGTAACTTGAACACTTGACTAGCAGGAAGGCAAACATATTCTATTTGATTTATGTTTATTTAAACTTGACCCTTGTTTTACTTTATAATCAAAACAGTACAAGGCTAAGTTATTGTCCTTTCAATTTGTAATAGAGCAATTTTACCTACCAATATTAAACTAAGTATTTGACTGCAAAATAACAAGGAAAGATCTTTGCTTCCCTACAAACTGCAGGAGGCTGTTGGCTGGAAGCTCAGCACAAGAGAAGTTTGATAGCATTGATCACTGCCTATCCGCATATCATTCCAATAGTCATGGTAACCAGCAACTAAAACAGTAGGGGATGTCCAAACTGTACCTTTTCTCCTACTTAACTTATCTTATTTTATGTCCCTAATAGGATATTGCAGTCATTGTGGTCCAGACGAAATCTGATGTTAGTGAGGGTCTCTTCGTGTATCTGCAGGTGTGTTGTAACTGAGAGAAAATGGGAAGCATTTCTTGTCATTGATCTTTTAATTGGATCTCTCTGGGTGAACTATCAGTAAGCCAAAACCATTGAAAAGTCTCAAGGCAGAATATGTATTATGAAATAGAAAACCAATGTCTTTATTGTGCAGAGTATTTTCACTAAAAACTTTGTAATTAGAAGGAACATAGTGATTATCTAATGAAGTTAACCCATTTTGTAAATATAAGGGATTAGCTCATGAACTTAATCAATTTTTAAATCTGAATTAAATGATTAATAAAATAGTTACCTCACCAAAAATTTTTAAAAAACCCAGCAAATGCCATCTGAATCCTTTACTATTCCACAAAAATTGTTTTTCTGACTTATTTCCATGAACAGTTACCTGACTGCATTAATTTTTAAGCATTAATATACTTGGACAAGATAATATACTTATATATGTTAAAAACATTAAAAAGTTAAATGGCGAAAGATCTGTTTTGGATCTATACTTTTCATTTATTCTGGTTCTATTCACATACATTAGCCAGTGTAGCAGCAGCTCACTTTACTAGTTTCCTTGTGTTTCTTCAGAATTTCTATGTAACATATTTGATGTTCCCATTCTTCTATGCTTACAATGCCTAAAGTTCTGGACACTTACACCCCTACCAAAATATGGTGGAAATGATTCCTTAATTCACAGACTGCATGTGTAAAATATATACATATACATGTATTATGTATCAGATATCAGTATATATGTGTTATATAACACACACTCTATCTCTAACTCCCTCCAGCATATCATTTAATTGTATAGATATCTATATTTTATATAATTATTCAACAAATCTTAGATTTGTAAATGGTTTTCACTTTTTTGCTATTACTGTTTTGAACATCTTTGCACGCATATTACTTTCTTTGTGTGTACATATTAACCTTAGGGCAAATCATCACAAGTGAGGGTGGTAAATCAGTTTTAATATATTTGTAATTTGGTTTTATACTTCCAAATTGCCCTTCACATGGTCAGTTTTTGCATCACAGAGGTGTGTGTGTGTGTGTGTGTGTGCGCACGTGTACATACATGTTTCAGTTTCTCATTGTATCAGCTCTAAGTTTTTGCACAGACTTAGTTTTTGCACAGACTTTCTTGACCATACATTTCCTTTGTGAATTTCCCCATATTTCTTTATGAATTCTCCCTTATAAAGCTCCTTATAAAACCATCAGATCTCGTGAGAACTCATTCACTATCACGAAAACAGCATGGAGGTAACCACCCCCATGATTCAGTTACCTCCTACAGGGTCCCTCCCACAACATATAGGGATTACGGGAACTACAATTCAAGATGAGATTTGGGTGGACACATCAAAGCATATCACCCAGGTTTTCTGAATCAACTTTTTAAAGAAGTGTCCTTATATTCAATGCATAGTTAAGTTTGGCTTTTTGATTCAATCTGAAAATACTGTTAATTTAATGAGTTAAACCACATCATAGTGACTGAAAAGAAAGTTATAGTTAGCTTGAGTTGTGTCATATTGTTATGAATTATGTTTTCTGTTTATGTCTATCATGTAAGGTATGTTCGATTTTTCATTTGTTTGTTATTGTGTATAGTTCTTTCCTGATATCTAAGAAAGTTTAAAAGTTTGATCTAGTGGTTACATTTATAATTATAATTTTAATAATACCATTAGTTACTTTTTTAGAAGATATTTATTAAACCTTATTATAATTAATAAATACATTTTCTCTTTTTTCTTCTTCCTCATTTTTCTCTACTATATGATTTTAGTGGATTTAATTATCTTTATATACTAATAAATATGATTATATTACTTTACTTTTCAACTGTAAATATTCTTCAATTTCCTATTCTATCAGAGAAAGCAGGAAATTATTTACCCATTAGCCTTTTTTTTTCCTTCACCAATAACTTTTACAGTTATATTTACACTCTTATTCTTAATTCAATGGTAATGCTTAGTTCCACGGTAACTTATTCTTAGTTCAATGGTAAATACATATGTATATTTGTGTGTGTGTGTGTATATATATATATAAAAATATATATACACACATATATATATTAAACTTACTACCAGCATTTTTGCCTTGTTTCTACAGATATTCCTTGTTTGTCTTACTTAGAATTTTAGAAATTTCTAGGAACCCAAAAAAATATATATATATATACACATATTATTTGAGACAAAGTTGCTTTATTTGAGACGAAGTTTCACTCTTGTTGCCCAGGCTGGAGTGCAATGGCACAATCTAGGCTCACTGCAACCTCTGTCTCCCAGGTTCAAGCAATTATCTCCTGCCTCAGTCTCCCAGCTAATAGAAAAAAAATATTTTCTGTATGCTCACATTTTTAAATCACCTTTTCCCTGTGATTTATACCGGAAGAGCAGTTTATTTTGATGAAAAATTATTGACTTATACTTACTATTTTTGTGTCTTTTTTTGGTAACCGTGGCTTTGAAGAAATATGTGAGTGTATTTTATTTCAAGGGAATTTTTATGAATAATTTTAAATGATCATTTTCTGCCATTTCTGCCCTATTTTCTTCATCTGGGACTCTGTACATTCAATCTTTTTTGTCTGTCTTCTGTAGACTCTGTTTGATATTAAATGCCTGTGTTTCAGGTTACAGTACATTATATGACTAATAATCTGAGCTTTTTATTAATCTAAAACAAATTATACTTTTTTTTTACATTCTGTTAGCTCTTCCTTTTTCAAGTAGTTTTATCTTGTCTTTGAATTTTTTAATTTATGGTTTGCTGTGCTCTTTCAAAGCTGTAATTTTATACATACATAAACACACACACATATAATATATATTGTATAATTAAATATACATTGTACACATATGTATATGTATATACACATATGTGAATTCATATACACATATAGAGCCATGTGTATTCATACATGGCTATTTTCATATATATACAGATATTAATACTGAATTGTATATGGCTCTATACATATGTACGTATGTGTATGTATGTATATACACATTTATGAGTTTATTTCACATCCACAGAAATGTATATGTGTGTGTGTAGCTTACATACCTTAAACGTGTGTATATTTATACAAACACACATGCACACACTAATACTGTTTCATCTCCTCTGATACATGATAGAAATAATTTGTAAGTACACTTTGCCCCCTTTTTTCCTGAATGCCTCTCTGTGTCAGCACAGTTCAAGTTCCTTTCATATTGCTCATTAGTGACCAAGATTCAATTTGTCAGACTAGCAAAATGCGGAAGACTCCTGGAGTATGAGCAAGGGTCATGTTAACCTTCCAATCTTCACAACCTAAACACTCCTTTGTTCTCGGTTGCACAGAGATTGCTTTCAATAAACTTGGCCTGTGAGATTGATTGAGTGGCTCCATCTTCCTGCTTCTTGAACCAAAACAAATGTAGGAAGCCACTTCCGCTAGCACAATTCACCCCAGTTTCTACAGTCAGTTTTGCAAGAGAGATTGCACTCTAAAGCCTTCATCTCCAAGACCGTCTTATCAATTTTCAAATTGTGTATGTGTGTAAGCAAAGTCTTTTTCTGTAAGGGTTTCTCTTAATATCTTAGTTCTGGCAATCTTTATTTGTATTCTGCTTATTGTATTTTGTACATTGTATTAATCTTTTGATAACTGATAAATTCTACTTTTTTTGCATTGTAATAGTAACAAAACTTGGTCATGGAACATTTCTTCCCACAACCCTAACTGTATATTATTATTTAAAAAAACTTTATATTCTGTCATAATTTTAGTTTTCAGAAAAGTTGCAAAGATAATCCATAGAATTCCCAAATACTTCTCCTCATCTCCCTTAATATTAACATTTTATGTTACTATGAGAAATTTATCACGACCAAGAAATAAATATTGGAAAATTGCTATTAACAAAAGTTCAGACTTTATTAGAGCTTCACCAGTTTTTCAATGATTATGTTTTTCTATTCCAGTATCCAGTCCAGGATACCACATCTTGTCTCCATAATTTACTGTACCTTTGACATTTCCTCAGTCCTTACTTGTTTTCAAAGGCCTTGACAATTTTTAGAATCACTGGTCAGGTATTTTGAAGAAGTCTTCTAAATTTGAGTTTGAGAAATTTTTTTTCATAGACTACATTTATGGAATTTTGTGACAAATATCACAGGAAGAAAGTGCCAATTTTATCCCATCTTATCAGGTACATATTATATCAAAATGATTTAACACAGATTATGTTCCTCTCAGTCACTTGGTTAAGGCAGTGTTTGTCAGGTTTTTTCCAATATAAAGCAACCTATTTTATCCCATTACTCTACAGAAGCAAATAAGCAAGTCCAGCCTATACTCCAGAGTGGGAGGGATTATAGTCAACCCCCTGGAGGAGAAAGAATCTACACATGTTATTTGGAATTTTCTGTAAGGATCATGTATCCTTTATCTTCATTTATTCCTTAGTCAATCATATATTTATAACACTATAGACTTATAGATCTTAATTTTTTTATACTGGGTTATAATCTTATACTTCTTTATTTATTTTGTTGTTCAAATTTCTCACTCTTTTGGCATTGGGAGCTTTTCAGGTTGACTCTGGTGCCCGTTTGACATACTCTCATCCTTCTGTCTCTTGATTACTGCCTTCCCTTCTGCCATTACGGGATATGACATGTTCATTCTGTATGTTGTCTTCCCTAACTATAGATTTGACTACTTCTCTTAAGCATCCTTGTTTCTTTGACTGAAAAGGTATTAGAATCAAGATCTGGTGTCCGGGTTGGACTGTTGAGCAGTTTATAAAATAGGGACAGAGGTCTGGTTCAGATGATCTTGGCTTTTCCTAGAAATCTCAGTCTTCAAAGATAAAGATTAAAAATATCCTCTTATTGTGGAAGTTACATTAAGTATGTTAATCTGCTTGGGCTGCCACAAGATACCATAGATATGGTGGCTTACAAAAGCAGGAATGTATTTTCTTGCAGTTCTGGAGGCTAGAAGTTCCGAGTTCAAGGTGCCAGCAGGGTTTCTCCTGAGGCCTCTCTCTTTAGTTTGCAGACTTCTTGCTATGTCCTCAGATGGACTTTCCTTTGTGTAGTCGCACATGGAGAGAGAGAGGGAGATCTCTGGTGTCCTTTCTTCTGATTAGAACACCAGTCCTACTGGATCAGGGCCCAGCATTACAACCTCCTTTAATCTTATCTCCTTAAAGATTCCATGTGTAAATGCAATCTCAGTGGGATAAGCATTCAATATATGAACTCTAGGCAACATAATTCAATCCAACATAATAGGGAGAGAAGGCAGGGAAATTCTGCGCAGAAGAGGGCAGGTCCCCAGCAAGGGCCCCACCCTCAAGCTGAAAAGCCTGGAACCATGGCCCAAAGTGAGAACTTAACAGCCCTGCTTTTATCCTTTAATCTTGTATTTTCCAAAACCACCCATGGCCCTGCCTTGCCCCCATTCTGTGCCTATAAAATCCCCGAGCTCGGCCAACATGGAGAGGGGAAGCAACTGGACATCAGAAACTACAGTCGGATGTCAGAGAGAAGCATCTTGACTTCAGAGGGACAGCTTCACAGTGTAGCTTCGAAGAGGAGCCGGACTGGTGAGGGCAGGACGCCAGGGGAAGATTACCTTCCAGTTCCATCCTCTTTTCAGCTCCCCTTCCTGCTGAGGGCCAGTTTCACTGGCAATAAAATACCCTGAAATTACCATCTTCAGTTTGTTCATGTGACCTCATTCCTCCTGGACACTGGGCAAGAACTCAGGGGCCACAAGTGTGGGTGCTAATGGCTGTCACACTGACTCTCTCTGCTGAGCTGTTAACACTGAAGCCATCTGTGGACACCAAAGCTAAAGGGGCAATGTAACACTTCCTCTGGGGCATCAGGGTTGGTGGACACTCTCCCCCAGACACTGCCATGGGGCCACGATGGAGTTCACTTTTGCCAGTGCCCAAAAGCGCTTGGTTTGGCTCCTGCACCTGCTCACCTGCACTCCCCACTCCCGCGAGGGATGGAGCAGCGAGTGAGTGGAGTTCACCCCTGTGGGTGCCCGTGCATTTCAGTTCCTGCCTGCGAAGGGGTCAGGGAAATATTCTGTTTCATCAACATTGGGAAAAGCATTAAAGAGTTGAAGAGCAATGCACTTTTCCATGCCCTGCAATACACCATCTACAGAGGAATTCATAACCAGGGAATTTGGCTGTTTCAGCAGCAGAAAAAACTACCAAATGATCTGAGTTGAAAATATGACTTTAACCTTTTCTTCTTGTTTTACGTCAGGCCCTTAATACATTAACCATAGTTTGACATGTATGATCAAAACCTTATTTTATATTTTTACTTTTTGAGGAAACTTACCTCTGATACATCAATGCTACTGTAGGAAATTGAAAATATGAATGAAAAATTAAACATCATCTACCACCAGGGGCCTTGAAAATACTTTGAAACACATTATCAGCCTATTTAAAGAAATTATGAAAAAAAAATCAAGTCATTTCTGTTTTCTTTGGCAAATATATTGTATTATATGTGCTCTTCAAAATACCAGTAGAAGTGCTTGCCTTTCCCTGCTACAGTCGGTAAGAAAGGCACCAAATTGAATATAAAATGTGATCACTTTTTCTTTTACTTCTTTCCACAGACTTTCCAGTAAAGTCAAAACAAACAAATACATGTTTCATTAATAATTTTATGAGTGCTTCTGTAAAATCTGATAAACATTTAGAAACAAATTAAGGGAAACGAACAAATAATGAGACCAACAGATGCACACAACAATAAAAGCAATCAACATTGATTCTAGTTTTGCATGATGGTCCTTGGTGTCTTGTCTGTGTTTTCTGATGATTAGTGCCTCAGGAAAACAATTTACAGAAATCAGTGTTGCAATTATTTTCTGTGTCTTTTTAAGGGTTGGAGACACTGCTAAAACTGTAACTGACAAAGAGATACATCTGCACATTTTACAAATCGATCAATTCTTGTGTTTTATTTAACTATTTTCAAATAGTTAAATGCAGCATTGTGTGAAAGCTACTGCAATAAACATTTTATTGGAAAAAATCCAAACACTTAAAATATGTGCTATATTTTAAGAAATAATTCAGTGACACATGTAAATCAACTGATTATTTTCTGTTAAAAAGTTATATACAGTATAGTATGTACTTATTCCACTAGTAGTCTTATTTTTATTACTTACTATTATTTATTAATCTATTCTTTTTTACTTAATTTATTATTGAAGACATTTAAATGTCCTAATCTATCTGCATTTACAATTGAGTATAAAGATACATCACTCAAACATAACTAAGGTATGTTGTATTTAGTTACCAATTTATCTGCTTTCCATTATAGTAGCCCTTGATGCATTGTGATTCTTGGACACTTAAAATAAGAAACACATGAGGCAAATTACATTTTGATGTTCCCAGTTGTACAGTACCGTATTTCGTGGGCTTGTACCAAATAACAAAGTACCTACCTGCTGGGATATCCTCTCCAGATAAACATGGTATCTTCCGGCCTGGCGCGGTGGCTCATGCCTGTAATCCCAGCACTTTGGGAGGCCAAGGTGGAGGATCACGAGGTCAGGAGATGGAGACCATCCTGGTTAACACGGTGAAATCCCGTCTCTAGTAAAAACAAAAGAAATTTAGCCGGGCGTGGTGACGGCGCCTGTGGTCGCAGCTACTCAGGAGGCTGAGGCGGGAGAATGGCGGGAACCCGGGAGGCGGAGCTTGCAGTGAGCCGAGATGGCGCCACTGCACTCCAGGCTGGGTGACAGAGCGAGACTCCCTCTCAAAAAACAAACAAACAAACAAACAAAAATTGTATCTTCTCACTCTACAGGAAAAATGGACTGAGAAAGAAAAGAAACTTTCTGTCTGAGGAATGTGATTGCCCTTTAATTATCAGGCCTAGAATGGAATTGAAATATGATAGTGTGTAACAGCCGTGGAGTCTCTCTGAGACCTTGAGCTAAATAATTACCTTGTGAAGCCACTTGTTATTGGGCTTTCGACTAAATAACACCAAGTAGTCATAAAATGCCACATATTAGACACCATAACTAATACCGAACAGTTCAACAATGTCTAGTCAACCACTAATAAATGTTATGTCTGTACACCAGTGAGAATTCCTCCCAAACAATTGTGTGTCAGCCCACTCATTGTTCCTCTTTACCTTTAAAAACCTGCTTGCAACAACTGCTGAACAGAACACTCCCCAAAGCAACTTGGAATTGTGTCCCCAGCAGCTGTGCTCAACCTTGAATCAAAGAAACTCTCTCTATAAACCTTGTCTCAGTTTCTTTCTTTAGGTCAACAAGGAAAACGATATTAACTCTGACTAGGTGATAGTCAAGTGGTCAAGAACAGCAACATTGTTGTTAAAGCAAAGTTTCGCATAGACAAATGGGTTCTTTGATTTTAAACAAACATTGATGCACTTCATAAATATGGCAATGTCTGTTCGAAAATGATAGCAATGTTTTAGAATGAAAAAAATCGACATTTTTATTCAGTAACTAATTTTCTTTCCTACTATAACACAAAATTTTAAAATTACAGGTAACAAAGCAGAATGGTATACTTGAAGTATTGAAATTTATGATTCACAGGGAGATAAAAGTAAAGCAGTAAAGCACTAAAGCATGTAATTCTATAACCCATTATCTTTAACTGAGCAGGTTAGGATTTATTTAAATAAATTATCTGTTATCTATTTTTATATTTCTCTGAACTATAATTGGGAAAATTCTCTATCAGTAATTAACTGACTTTGCAATGGGATACATCATCAATCACTCAAAAACAATTTATTAATTACCTTGCCTACCTCATACATTTGGATATATATTAAAAGTCATTAAAGTTATCATTATAACAGTTGACAATAGACGCAGATACAGGTGTCACCATTTGTATCTCTTGCTAGCTGATGTAATAAATCTCAAAACGCCAGGTGTGGTGTAATCCCAGCCCTTTGGGAGGCTGAGGCCGGTGGATCACCTGAGGTCAGGAGATCAAGATCAGCCTGACCAACATAGTGAAGCACTGTCTCTACTAAAAATACAAAAAAACTAGCTGGGCGTGGTGGTGGGCACCTGTAATCCCAGCTACTCAGCAGGCTGAAGCAGGAGAACTGCTTGAACCCAGGAGTCAGAGGTTGCAGTGATCCTAGATAACGCCATTGCATCCAGCCTGGGCAACAAGAGTGAAACTCTGTCTCAAACAAAACAAAACAAAACAAAACAAAAAATATTAAAAGACACACAATAGGGATAGGGGAGAGGAAAGTGAGTTAGAAGGCAAAAGAGATATAAAGGTTGCCACATGTTTCAGGACAAATTCCATTAGAATATCTTCAAGGCCTAGAGTCTGATTAGTAAATTAAAGGACACTTATTTATAAATGTTTATAATATGATATCTGCATATTTTCTTTCACATGAAATTTGAATTATTTTGAAAGCAAAACTCAGATAAAGTTATTTCATGCATACACTATTGAGGAAATTTGCTTTGCTTTATAGCATCTCTTTTAAAGACAGTATACTACACATTTTGAGAGACTGAATATATGTAGGACACATAATCTATCCTCAAATTTGTGAAGCTTCCAAACAAGTTGGGCAAGGTCATGTATTTCACAATACATGACAAATTGAGTGTATGGTAAACACATGTGCTTATAATTTGTCAGACATTGTCGTGTACAGTTTACATCTATGCCTTTAAAATGACCTACACAAAGGGACAAAGACATGGAGTCACAAAGCTAGGATGTAAACTCAGATAAACAGCTGAGCCTGCTTTCTTAACTCAATACTACTGTTCAAAATCTACTCCAGAATAGGCATTATAATGGGAATATATAAAACATAAGGTATTTTTCATCGATCACTAGAATTATCAATGGAACCATACACAGAAAATAAGATTGGAAAGATGGTGTTTTCATAGCTATGAAAGTCAAAGAAAAAGATTTGATTTGAATCTGTCATCACTAATAAAAAATTGGGGGGGAGAAAAAATATACAAGATGATTTATTATCACATTATTGGTGTAAATTTATTCGATTAATTACACACTTGCTCATTAGCAAACTATGTATTAAATGCCTATCATATGTTCAGGCTTTGGGGTGAGCCATGCAATAAAAATGAGAAACAAACAAAACACACTGGAAACTATGGAATACTAAATATAAGTAATATTGGGAATCATTTGTGCTCCTGGCACAGAGAAGAAGAAAACTGTTACGTAACCATCTTGCCCAGGATGAAGTTTACATTTATATTCATATTCTGACAGGACACATGAGTTATCTGGATCAGAAAACAGATGTTTTATTACTCCCAGCAACATAAGTAGCTAGAGTAGTATCTTGCATTGCATTGATTCTTTACACTCAAGTTTCTCATTAGATGAAAAAAAATGAAGATATTCTCCTGTGTATGTTGTGGGTTTTGCACTACGGGGAGAAAATTTGATATTATGAGGCCTGGAGTTTATCTAGGGAATCTAGGACAGGCACATCGGCCTGTCCTCACATCTAAAGAAAGAAGGACAAAGACCTTTGAAAAAATAATCTCTGTGAGGGAAAGAGATAATCCCTGGGTTTAATTAATCTCATAATATAAACAAATGTCTCCAAAGGAGACTAGGAAGACATCTATGGGTTTATTACCTTAGAATATGATATCAGGAGCTCCAGGATTTTTCATAGACAGAATCCATGTGGATCTTTGGCTCAATATTAATCTGTATATGCATAGAATAGAACTATGTGGCAATGAAGGAAATACAGAACTACTATAAACTGGAAATTCTCAGCATTCACACATTGGTAGGTATTTGACTTTTCCCAGGCAGAGAAGAGAGAATATTTAGAATAAATGGAACAGGCTGGGCCCAGTAGCTTATGCCTGTAATCCCAGCACTTTGAGAGGTCAAAGCTGGTGGACTGCTTGAGTCCAAAAGTTTTGAGACCAACCTGGGCAACATGCTGAAATCCCTTCTCTACCAAAAATACAAAAATCAGCTACATGTGGCATCATTTGCCTGTGATCCCAGCTACTTGGGAGGCTGAAGCGAGAGGATCACTTGAGTCTGGGATGTTGAGGCTGCAATGAGCCATGATCACACCATTGTACTCCAGCCTAGATGACATAGCAAGACCCTGTCTCAAAAGAAAAAGAAAAAGAAGAGATTAGAATAAATGGGACGGTCAATAAGGAGGCTAAAGGGATCTAGTCTTCATAATAAAGCTAAACAATTGCTAGAATTAAAATCACCTTATAGTTCTAAGTAAAAATCAAATTGCTATGAACTGAATGTTTGTGTTCCTCCAAATTGTGCACACTGGTGCTTAAATCCCCAATGCAATGGTATTTGGAAGTGCAGCCTTTGGAAGATAATTATGTCATGAAGGTGAAGCCTTAATAAATAGACTAGTGACATTATATGATAAGACCAAACAGAAATGATCTCTCTCTCTCTCTACTCCCTGCCATGTCGAGATACAAGAAGATGGCTATGTGCAAACGAGGAATGGGGTCCTCATCAGTTACTGAGTGCCTTGATCTTGGCATTCAAATATCCAGAACTGTGAGAAATACATTTCTGTGGTTTAAGCCATCTAGTCTATGGTATTCTGTTACTGCGGCCCAAACTAAAACACAAACTGATCTGCAAGAAATTTAATTGACTGACAAGATAAACATGAACACTTCTTAAAGGAAGACACAGTTAAATCTAAAAACTCAACAAAGTAACACTCATAATGTCTGGCATGGAATAAAGATTAGTTGACATGTGAAGAAGCAACAGTGTTATCCATAATTGGGAGAAAAATCTGTCAATAGAAATTGACACAGAAATGTCAGAGATGAAGGAATTAACACACAAACTCATTAAAAACTTTTTAACGCAAAGCTTTTAAGGAAACACTGAACATGATAAGAAATAAATTTAAATTATTTTAAATTTAAATTATTTTTAAATAGAAGTTTGCGATAAGAAAATAAATCATCAGAATAATTTATAAGCAGATGTACAAAGGAGAATAAAATGTTAGTAAAGTTAGAGACATAACAATAGAAATCACAGAGAAAAAAATATTTTTTTACAAATGAAAGAGCCTGATGGTATGTAAAGGAATATTATAACGCTGAGTGTAAACAGAAACTGGGAAAGAGATGGATGTGAGAAAATATTTGAATGAACAATGGCAAAACATTTCAAATTTGAGGGGAATTATAAAACCATGAAAATTATTAAATCTATGAAGCTTAAAAAACAAGCAAATACTAGGAATATATTAAAAAATCAAATCAAGACACATCAAAATCAAATTGCTGAATTCCAGTATCAGTGAGAAAATTTTATGATCATGGCTAGGAGGAAAACACATATATTCCGTGAAAAATAAATACAAGTCAGATCAGAAACATTGTTGCAACATGTTAAAACAGAAGACAATGAAGCAGCATTTAAAAGAACGGAAGTGAAAGACTGATTCATGGAGATTGCATTGCAATTAAAATATATTTCAAAAAGGAAAGAGACAACAAGACTTTTAATAATATGGAAACACTCCTAAAACCGGACACTAGAAAACTTTCACATCAACAAGAGTAAGTTCTTCAGATGAAGAAAATAATATAAGGCAATCTACGCAGAAGGGAAACACAAAGTCAATAGTAAATAGGTAACCAAATATAAACTTTTTTTTCACAATTTTGTTTCTTTAGACAAGAAAGAAACAAATGTATTACAGGATTTTAAACAAATTTAGAAATTAAATATATAATAAAAACGTCAAAAAGGATGAAAGGGATGTTTGTATCCATTAAGTTGTATAATATTATTTGAAAGTAGATGATAATATGTTAAAGATGAAGCTGCAATCTGTAGACAAACCACTAAAATGTTATATAAAGAGATATCTCTAATAAGGCATTAGTGGATATGAAATGAAATCCTAAAGAAAATAAAACAAATGCTGGAAGAGAGTTGAAGACAGAAATATGACAGAAAATAGATTTTTTGGTAATAGATATTGGAAAATAGATTTTATGTCAGAATAGATTTTTTTTAAATGAGAGAAAGATGCCCAACTATTTATTGTCTACAAGAAGCTCACTTTAAATATAAAGATTCAGACAGGCAAAAATGAAGCAATAGAGAAAAATGTACATCCTTACATTAACTTCAAGAAAACTGGAGAATCTGTATTAATTTCAGAGAAAACAACTTCAGAAAAGGAACAATTATGAGGGATGAAGAGAGACATTGTATGACAAAATGATTAATTCTTAAAAAAACATAATTCATAATGTGATTGCACTTGAACAAAGCATCAATAATTATGATGCAAAAGCTAATTAAAAAATGGAGAAGTAGATAAAACCAGTATTGTAACTGGAGACTTCAACAGCCCTTTAGTAGTAATTGATAGACAAGCAAGCATAAAATGGGGATACAGTTAACCTGAAAAGCACTATTATCAACTTACTTTAATTGATACATTTAGAACATTCCACCACAGCAAAAGCAGAATGCACATTCTTCTGAAGTTCACCTGGAACATTAGTTAAGACAGACTAGTTTCTTGGCCATAATACACACTTTAACAATTTTTTATAAAAATAGAAGCCACACAACGTATTTTCTCAAATCTTAATGCAATTTAACTAGAAATCTATAATGAAAGCTAGCTGAAAATTCCCCAGGCATTGGAAGTTAAACAGTTAAACACTTCTAAATAATACATGGATCAAGGAAAAGGTCTCAAGATAAATTTTAAAATATTCTGAACTAAGTTAAGATAAACTACAACTTAGATTTGTGGAATGCAGCAAAATCAGTACTTTGAGGTAAAGTTAAAGCATTAAATGGCTGTATCAAAAAAGAAGAAAATCAAATAAACAGTCTAAGCTTCTGTCTAGGAAAAATAGAGAAAGAAGATAAATTTAAGCATAAAGCAAACAGAAAAATAGAATACAAATAAATTAGAGCCTGGGCTATAAATGCAGATATATATATGTGTGTGTGTGTGTGTATGTGTGTGTGCACGCGCATGCGTGTGTGTTTGAGCATGGCTGGCTGTTTTTGGCCTTGACTGCAAATCTTTTCCAAGACTAGGCTGTCCTGGCTATACATCAAGTCAAGTGTGGGGACAGTCCCTCCCTCATGAGGATTGTCAGGAAGAGCCTTTGTAATTGCCTTTGGTCAGGGCTTAAAACAAAACAAAACATGCAAACATAAATTTTTGGTCATATACTGGATTCCTCACAGATCTTAGAAAAAAATGAATAACCGTAAATATTCATTTTAGAAAAAATTAAGAAACCTAAAATTGATATGCTAAGAATATAACTCAAGGAGTGATCAAAATTAAAATAAAATAATCTAAAGACTGTAGGAAGAAAGATATAAGTGTAGAAGTTAATTGAAAAGAAATGGACCCAAAACATAAAATATTTGGAAACACTAAAACATGAAAAAATCTCTTGCTAAGGGTTCAGTGTTCTACTCCAATGAGTTTGTATTTTTGCAGTAACAAAAGAAGAAGAAAAAATCACTTTAGAAATAAATACATATATGAACGTAAAACATACATAAACATACATACTATTAAAATATGTCCGTGAAGGCCGGGCACGGTGGCTCAAGCCTGTAATCCCAGCACTTTGGGAGGCCGAGACGGGCGGATCACGAGGTCAGGAGATCGAGACCATCCTGGCTAACACGGCGAAACCCCGTCTCTACTAAAAACACAAAAAATTAGCCGGGCGAGGTGGCGGCGCCTGTGGTCCCAGCTACTCGGGAGGCTGAGGCAGGAGAATGGCGTGAACCCGGGAGGCGGAGCTTGCAATGAGCTGAGATCGCGCCACTGCACTCCAGCCTGGGCGACAGAGCGAGACTCCG
Source organism: Macaca mulatta (assembly GCF_049350105.2). Taxonomy (NCBI): domain Eukaryota; kingdom Metazoa; phylum Chordata; class Mammalia; order Primates; family Cercopithecidae; genus Macaca; species Macaca mulatta. The sequence continues at coordinate 22,866,610 of NC_133408.1, read as the reverse complement.
TCTCAAAAAAAAAAAAAAAAAAAAAAAAAAAAAAAATTTCCGTGAAGAAGTAGAAAATCTGGATAATCTTTTAGCTGACAAAATTTTGAAATCATTAAAAAGCTTCCCACCAAAAAAAAAAAAAAAAAAAAGATAATGCATAGATGGCTTTCTAAATGAATTTTAGCCAATACTTAAAGTCTAAGAGGTTTTTAAAAATTTTTGGGGAACACGTGGTATTTGGTTACATGAGTAAGCTCTTTAGTGGTGATTTGTGAGATTTTGGTGCACACATCACCCGAGCAGTGTACACTGAATGCATGTATTAGTCCGTTTTCATGCTGCTGATAAAGTCATGCCCAAAACTGGGTGGAAAAAGAGATTTAATTGGACTTAAGAGTTCCACACGTCTGGGGAGGCCTCAGAATCATGGGGGGAGGTGAAAGCATTTCTTACATGTCAGTGGCAAGAGAGAAATGAGGAGGAAGCAACATCAGAAACCCCTGATAAACCCATCAGATCTCAAGACTTATTCACCATCATGAGAATAGCATAGGAAAGACAGGCCCCCATGATTCAATTACCTCCCCCTGGGTCCCCCTCACAACACGTGGCAATTCTGGAGATACCATTATAAGTTTAGATTTGGGTGGGGACTCAGCCAAACCATATCAACCCAATTTGTAGTCTTTTATCTGTCACCTCTCCCAACCTGTCCCCTGAGGAAAAGAAGTTATTATACAAAAAAAGATAATTGCACATGCATGTTTATAGCAGCACAATTCACAATTGTAAAAACATGGAACCAACCCAAATGCCTATTAATCAACAAATCAAAAATTGTGGTATACACATGCACACACACACACACACACACACACACAGAGGATGGAATACTACTCAGCCATAAAAAGGTCTAGAGAATTTTAAGTTCTGTAAAATGCAGTAGAGAATAAAACAAGAAGGGGAAGCCTCAACTAATTTTGTAAAACTAGTCCAACATTGTTATCAAAATAAGCCAAGAACACTATGACTTAATAAAATTACAGATCATTATCATTTAAGACCATATAATTAGATTGGACTATTTTATAGAAATAAAATATTAATGCACTTTTAAAAAAATTAGTAAGTTAATCTGATAAACAGAATATATAAAGAGCCATATGGTTATCTTAATAAATACCATATAGTTCTATAAAATCCAATATCTATCAAAATTTTAAAAATATAAAATAAATATTTTTCAATTTAGTAATAAAAGATAACAGTCTGAATCTTCTGAAAGGTATCTGTAAAACCAACAGTAAATGTCATACTGCTGAAATATTAAGAACATTGCTGTTATGATCAGATAGAAAATAAAATGCATGCTGTCACCTATTCAATATTCTTCTACGATAATTTTGTATTGTTGTAGTCATATCAGAGGAAAGAAAATATAAATTCCATATGGATAATTAAACAAAATGTGATTTAGGAACGCAAAGTGAACTCTAATGAAATAAAATAATGTGATTAGCACAAAGTCGGAATATTGGCTTTCCTGGGGGTCAGAGAGGAAAAGAGATGTGATGATACAATCAGGAATCAAGACAGGAGATTTTAGAAACATGGTAACATTCTGCTTCCTAAATTGGGTGGTGAATATGCTAGTATGTATTTTATTGTTTTAAACTGGATATAGAAGTTATCTGTACATTTGTGTGAATAATATATTCAGTAATAAAATTTTTCATTAAACTAGGAGACAAAAATAAGTTTAAGGTTACTCAATGTCCAGTTCTGGACTTTCTTCATCTGAATTGTATTGCCTATAAATGATAATATAATTCCAATCATTATTCTCTTGCTCATCACAATATTTCATTCAAAGATAAAACCTTTTTAGATAATCCATCCTTCAATATAGCTAAAACCTGCTCTTATCTATTATACAGAACCTGACGTTTACAGCCCAATCATAGGAGTTGAACCAACTCATTCCAGGTCAGAATTAGTGAACATTGTGTATATCCCTCTAATTACCATTTTTAAAAATCTCATTAGGGTAAATTTTTCAGAAGTCGTGAATACTGCTTTTAGAAACAATAATTTTAATTTAAATTCTGGTATGATAGGATGAAGGGGAGTGAAAATACGGTCAAAGAATATGTAAATTGCCCACAATACTATTTTAAAATTAAGTAAATGTCTTTACTAAAATGCAACAAAATCTTAAAATATCTTAATGGTATTTTTTAATATTTGGCTAGAAAAATCACTAAGCATTCTGTTGACTAGATCAGTATTTAATTTTTAACCATTTTCCAAAGACAAACATCTGTCTTAAACTTTAAGTACTGAAGTTAACATGATGTTAAAACAATTTTAGGAGAAATAATGTCTACCTTTAAAAGGTACTTAAGCATGTTCTTATAGTATTCATTATATTCAAATTAATTTATACTCAGTATATCTCAAAGATTGAAATTGAAAAACGTATGTGGATCTATATTAGTGAAGACATACTGCCCTCTTTTGAACAAAGTAAAATTTCAGGGAAACATAGTTTTTTACAAAGCAAAATCAGAGTGCATAGAAAAAATAAATGCAGAGATGATGGTAAACAAAGAAGATTACCTTTCTCATTTTATAAAGACTTTAAGAATGCTGAATTTGATTTTATTTTCTCAAACTTTTTTGTACAGTGTTTGTTTAATTTCATGATAATTCTTAAATGCATTTGAACACAGATTGCAGTTTGAAGAATATGTCTATACATATGGAAACCCTTGTCTTAAAGATATCTAATGATTGTTTTAAGTAATAACTCTGATACTCTCTGCAGATTCCACCTGAAGTAATTTATTACCATTTTGTTATAGCTATTATTCACCTCTATGAATGCTTTTTTTCTTGACAAGTCTGTATCCATAGTTTAGCAACAAGGCCAGAACAATAAACCTGTCACTGTGTGGTAAACTGTGGGTACAAGTTTATGAGATTGTCTCCAGGTAGATGGTGACCTAAAATGTATTCCAGAATGTCATAACTCTATTAACTTTTTCTCTAATTTTGTAATATTTGAATATTCTCTGTTAAAAGAACAAATGTGGACATTTTATAATTTTCATGTTTTTTTAAAGAAAAACCGACACTCAGCATGACAAAGGGAGCTAAATCCTCATTCTCTATTCAATATTATTGCTATAGATGTTTTAATACCTGATTTTTTTAGTGAAAGTAGATGAACAGAGAATTTCATAGTCCTGTAATAAATAAATTTCTTGCAATCACTAGCTTAAATAGATATAGTACTCACTTAAATTAATTTTAAAGATGAATTTAATTATTTCCGTTCATTAAGCCCTGTTCTGTGATGTCAAACTGTTTCTCTGTGAAGAGTGAAAAACATAGTTTTTTCTGCCCTTTGATTTTTGACCACGCTGGTAATGGAAAGTTAGAAAAGCATATCCCTTTTTGTGGTCAAGTGTGAATGACTTACTAAGATAGTTAACAATTAAGAAGTTTCATTGGTAAATAAGAATGAAAATGAGATTTCAATGTACAATGAATCATCACTACTTCTATTGAACAATGCTGGGCACCTTCAGTTCCTGAACAGGATGGTTAGGAGAATCATCAACGGGTTGGGCATTTCAGAAAGAAGATGGAGCGTGTGTTAGTGGAGCTGGCCAAGAAAGCAACAATCTAGTATAATTAGGAAGAGGCTTTAGAAAAGATGGGAATGGAGACAGAGTTCAAAGACACAAATAGGAGCTAGGGTAGAAATTGGTTATTTATCATGCCCTCTAGAGAAGAAGACTATACTTAGTGCATATTCCCTCACAATTTACCCATATCTCCAAGAAAATCAAAACAAAACAAAACTTAATATGACGATGACAACAACTACAACAAACTCTAATATCCGTAATTTAGGGCATGACCTACCCAACAAGATAAAAATAGTTCCTCTTGACAGACTAAAGACTCCAACTTTACATCAGACCCCTCACAAAATGACAATCAAAAGATTCCTAGGTTTAACTGGATATTGTGGACAAGAAGGTCAGTATTTTTCTGCAATTCTAAAAACCCCTTTTTTCCATTGACTAAGTTCTCAGTATGAGACTCTCTTTTTTTTGAAATCCAAACATAAACAGGCCCATTAGAACCTGGGGAAAGCTCTTCAACAGCCTTCTTTTCTAGTCGTCTCTACCAAAAAAAGAAGCTTTTTTTTTTTTCTGTTTATACATATGTGATCTGGAATCCTTGAAACTTTAACTCAACTTCATGGGAAACATAAAAACACATTTTTTTTTATTCTAACTCCATCTTTGACCAGATTGCAAAGGTTCATACCCCTTGCTTTAGGGCAAGAGCTGCCACTGCAAAACCTATTGATGCTCTTACGTACTTAGTCCTAGGCTCCCCATTGACTTCACGGCTCCTCATGCAGTACATATGTTATTGATACTTCTAACTGAGAAAATATTACACTTTCAAGCCAGTAGATTAATGTCTTCTCAGAATCTCTTATCCTCTCTCTTCCACATCACTATTCCTGCTATAACACCCAAAATCCTGCCACACTGGGCCTTACCGGAAGGGAATTCTCACTGTTTTCTTACTCAGGGAAGTTTCTTTATTGTACTCAAATGTATTAAAGATTCCCATTGAGAACCTTGACCTAATATTTTTTTGTTGAGGGATCATGCCTCAAAATTGAAATTGGAGGTTAACCAAAAGGATATGGTATCACTAATAAAAGTTCTCCTCTATTTTACAGTACTTTACATCAGGTAAAATCAGCCCAGATGGCAGATATTATTGCACCTACTAGGGACTATCAACTAGTCAACAGTCATAGACCAAGCCTATATACAAATCACAGATAACCTTCTCAAGTAGTACTTGGCTTTGTTATGTTTTGGAAACAGAGGATGTTACTTTCTTTTGCTGGGAACTCCATCAGAAATAGACAAGTTAAGAAACTTTAAAATTCATGTCTACTTCTTAGTGAGGGGGTTATTATAGAAGTTGAGACCAATGCAACACATTACTGACACAAGTTGTAGTGGACAATCTCATTGTTCTCTGTTTCTTGATGTCTAACTATGGTAGCTTCTGAACTGTTAATAATATGTCATGCTATATTTGGAGGTACAGAGATAAGGCGCAAAGTAGAATAGGCTACACATTTTCTTTAAAAAAAAGTTACCTGACTCTCTACAATGGGACTTGCCATCATGGCTTGTATTGGGCAGTTGGGTTTCTTGTTCCATATTATCTTTGAGGATCTACTTGTTATTCTCATTTTTGCCATAGTGGTCATGATGTTAGCTCATTGCTTTACATCCAGAGTCTTAAGTGCTCCTCTGTAGCTGCCCTCTTATCAGAAAATCACCATCATAATACAATCGCAAAAAGCTCAAGATCTATTGATGCAGTTGATTATGGAGACAACTGAATGATCTCAAGCAGTAAAGACCTGGATCCCTAACCTTCCATTTATTGGTAAATCTCTTACAAATGAGGGCAACAAAAAGGGAGACTGAGAGACTGAATATACAATGGGCAATTATGAAATACTGTAGGGTAATCGATCTTTGACCCACAATTTCTGCAGCAACCAACCCAGGAAGGCAAAGCCTATCCTCGTTAGCAGTCAGCACAGAAGGATTAAGAACCCTTGACAATGACTACTACCTTCCCTATTTTTATCCCACTTCCAGCTCAGAGCCAATCATAGAGAGCCAAATATGCTTTCCAAACTAATGGTATATTTCAAGTTAGCCCTCTTCAGCTTCTCCAGGCCAGAAACCTCCCATCAGAGCATTCCTGAAACTTTCTCTTGTGTCTATTATAGTGCTTTCCCACTCCTCTCCTTGCACTTGGGTCTCCACCAAAGGCAAATGATGGCAGCTGAATCCCTTGATGCATGAAGTTATGACTCCACGGCTTTTGTGTTTCCTTATTTACATAGACTTCATTTATTGCTATATCTGCATTCAGTAGCATCTCTTTCTATTCTTCTCTCAGGATACAATTTCTTTTTTTTTAAATAAGTGTCTTATTTTCACAGATCACTCTCTTATAATTCCCTACTCATAGATAAGAGAAGTCTTCATCTATGTCCCATTTAGTATTAAGGATTCACAATTCATTATTTGATCATCAGTCACAAGAATAGTGGCTGGCTACATTATTTCTGGGGCCCAAGTTCCCACCCTCATTAACTGTGTGATCTTAGGTCAATGACAACTCGTCTATGCTTTATTTTACTTACTTATATTTATTCATCTATGCCTTATTGTGTAATGGGAATAATGACTCTATTTTCTTGATAGTCTTGAGATAATTAAATGAGATATTCTTGAGATATTAAATGAGATAATTAAATGAGATACAGAATATAACATGATTCTCTAATGCACAAAAAGCATGTAAAATACAGCTATTAAAACGCTTATAAAAAGTAGCTATTTTATTGGCTATTATTATCAAGTTTAAATATCTGACAACAGATATCTAACATTACAAGAGGTTTCTCTTCCAGCTAAAAGCATTACATTTAATCATTTCATGAATCAATTTACTTTTACTGAAAATATTAAAAAATAAACTCATATAATTCAAATACTTTCTGCTTGAATTAAGTACCTATGGGTAATGATTAAGATTTGAAAGTAGAAAACCAAAGCATTAGTTTTCTGTTGTGCTAATTACATAAAATCCCCTTGAAAACCAAGTCTAATTTACATATTGTCATTGCATCAGTGACTTCGGTTTCAATACAACGGACAACTTATTTTTTTATAATCCACCCTGTCCTGTACTTTCCCCACCTAACTAATCTGCAGAAAAAATACATATCATAAAGTGCATTCTAATAATAAGCATCTCACCTATCTTACCTTCAATTTTGTGTCTCTGTTCATTTTCATTTTCTGCAGTTACCAAGTACTACTTAAGAAACTTTGAAACTGTGCATACCAAAACCCTTTCAAGAACCAATTTTAGTGTTTACTAAACACTAACCTGTGGTTAGTTAATAATAACCACAGCTATACTGAACATTTCTCTTGATCATAATATCTTTTTTAAACAAGTAGAGCAAAAGTCTTATTGAAAATACTCACTGGAGGGAGACCCCCTGAAACTATTGCTACAGAATAAAAGATGAAATGCTCCTGATTATTGTAAATACAAAGTTGTATGCAGGATTGTGTCAAGACGATGCCAGGATGGACTCCCAGAATGAGCCAACAGCGTGTGATGTGCTTCCCCCTGCAGACAGCCTATGAATGGACGTGCAGTCAGGGAGGTTTCACATCACCAAGATTCCTATTCCAGAAAAGCAGATGTTCATAGCTCTGGGAATGGAATGCGACCCTTGTGGAGAGCCTATAAACGAATGTATGAGGGGCGCCTGTTCACATGGATAACATGGGGTTATAGATGCCCTTATCTTGCCACGGCTCTTCTAGGTCTCTTTAGGGTTAAGGCATACTCCTTTCTAAGAATTTGTGATCTAATCCGTTGTCTGGTTTCACATCCTGTTTCTATTGACTGTTTGCAACCAGCTTTGGTTGCAACTGTTACTGCTGATTAATATCTTGCTAAACATAAGTTATGGATAGACTGTGTTTCTGTTTTAAGGCTTTGCTAAAAATTGCTGATGCACGCACTATATTGTAAATTCTCATCTCTGTATACTGTACTTCTGCATACCGATGTTACATTAAAGAATTACTTCATCCCCATGTGACCATCTCACCTCATAATCAAATGACCCTAAATCCCTCACTAACCTACCCCCGCCCTCACTAAACCTAATAATAAATGCTGGTATATCCAGTGCATTGACGGCATCACAGGACCAGAAGGCAGTGAACCCCCTGGACCCAGCTTTCTCTATCTCATGTGTGTCTTTTATTTCTCAACCTGCCGATCCACCTGGAAACAAAGAGTGAGCCCTGTTGCATTGTAGGCTGCTGGCCAGATTCTGCAATATAACTCACTAATTTTTAGAACTTACCATAATCTTCAGGGATGTTTGTGCATAAATTTTAAATCACATCACCATCATAGTTTCTTGACAGTTACTAAATGAAAATATGAGAGACAGGAGTATTTCTACCTTAATACATTTATTTAATTATTAAACTGGCAACTACTGTGTAGGGCTTGTTATTTGCTTCACTGCAGAGTGAAAAAGTAGTTACATTAAAGAAAAAAGAGTATACACTGAAAGTTTAGTGTATTACAGAAATGTTTGATGACTGACACCAGCAAAATCCAGGGTGACTCTATCTATACAATAAAAATAGGCACTTGCTTTATATTATCATCCCCAATAATTTTGGTTCTTATTAAGTGATACAAGAGTATGCTCCTTTCTGTTACCTGGAATCAATGGTTATTTCCAGTTATCATCATTAGTCTTTTGAATAGAACTGTATATCATAAGTGCTTTCTCAAAAAAGAATATATTTTACATATGAATATAAAATTATACTAAATTTAAATGTAATAAGATAATATAAAAGGGCAGATGGGTCTGGGAGAAGTGGCTCACACCTGTAATCCCAGCACTTTGGGAGGCCTAGGCGGGTGGATCACCTAAAGTCAGGAGTTCAAGACCAGCCTGGCCAACATGGTAAAACTCTGTCTCTACTAAAAATACAAAAAAATTAGCCAGGCATGGTGGCAGGTGCGCCTGTAATCCCAGGTATGCGGGAGGCTGAGGGAGGAGATTTGCTTGAACCCGGGAGGCAGAGGTTGCCGTGTATCAAGATCATACCATTGCACTCCAGCCTGGGCAACAAGAGTGAGACTCTGTCTCAAAAAAAAAAAAAAAAAAAGAAAAAAGAAAAAAAGACAGATGGAAGTCAGGAAATTTTACATGCAGAATTTTTTACCTAAAATTAAAAAAAATGAATGATGCCAGGATTTATATCATTTTGAATTATATCTATTTCCACTCAAGTGTATTAAATAAAAGAGAAAGATCAAAAACTTAAGCAAGGAAACACAAAATTTATATTCAGAAAGGTAAACTACAGCTATCTTTGACAATTTAACTACAAAATTTTATAATAACCACATTTTCAAAAGAGTAGGTGTAATTTTATATAATACTAACATAATTTATTAGTCACGATTTATAGGCTATTAGAAGTTTGACGTGGATAAGTGTACTAAAAGCATTTTGAAGTTGCTAAAATCAAAATATCATGTCCACTTTATATTTTTATCATAGTAATAAGAAAATAGGTTCTTTAGGTAATGGAAAGAAATCATAAGTGTGTTATAGGTTAAAACGAGAAAATGTATACATTGTGGATATAAGTAGGAAAGTATCTTTCCAGTATTATTTCTATTCCATAATATCTCAAAAAGTTTTGCCCAGTTATTTGAGTTTCTCTTTCATAAAACAATAAACTGGATAGTTTTATTGGTTGTTTGTTGATTTTGTTCTTATATGACTAGTAGAGAATATACTGTACTAAAAAGTTTGAGAGAGAGGCAAGCTCAGTTGGAGGTTGATGTTATCGTGTAGCCTCTATTTCCAATAATTCATACAAATATTTATAATTGTTGGTGCCATAGTGCAGTCTGTATTTATTTCTAATAACTCATAAAAATATTTATAAGTATTATGTTTTCTTTCCAAGCTTGAGGAAATTATACTTTACTATTTAATTGATTAAGTGAATAAAATACAATACATAAACTTCCGTTCAAATCATGAGTTGTATGTTTGTTTAAATGCCAATAAACCAAATTATCAGACCACAATAACTCAGTAGGTAATAAATTTTTTATAACTAATGAATAACTGAAGTTTATTATAATTTTAATTTAACTGATTTACATTTGAATCATATAGATTTGTCACTTTTTAATGGGTCCTGCTGTTTTGAATAGAGCTCACTATTCTCAAAAGTTTATCTGAAAATGTCCATATTTGAATCATAGAAAAATGTAATGCTATTTTTGAAGTGTATTTAATGTGTCTGTTCATAAGCTTCGCTGAGTTAAATTGCGAATGGATTAAAAAATATTCCCTTTACATTAATTTTTGGGGGATTGTTGAGTGCAATTTTCAAAGTATTTAACTTGTGTAATTTTTTGTAGCTGTTGATTAGTGCATTTTTTATGATATCAGAAAAGCTGTTCATCGTAATATACAAACCCTGTCTTCAGCCCTGTGTCAGAAGTGCGCTTCCCCAGTCAACACTAGGGATTGAACAAAATGGAGAAAGGACAAGGAAACAGAAAAAGAGATTGTTGCTCAACTGAAGACTTTAAAGGTGCGACCTTCAATAGATGAAATTAGAAACAAATTGCTATGGACTGAACTGAAAATTGCTGTCTTCCCAGAATGCATGCATTGAACCCTTAATCCCCAGTGTGGTAAGGTTTGGAGATGGGGCCATTGGAAGGTAATTGGGGGTATAAATGGGATCATAGAGGTGAAGCCCCCATCTGGGATTAGTGTTTTTATAAGGAAATGAAGAGACCAGAGTGCTCTCTCTTTGTGCCATATTAGGATACAAGAAGAAAGCCAGCTGGACCACCAGATCTGCCAGTACATTGATCTTGTATTTCCCAGCCTTCCAACCTGAAAGTAATAAATGTTTGTTGTTTAAACACCCAATATATGGTATCCTGGAATAGCACATCCAAGAGACTATGTCACAAAGAAATCAAACATATAAATCAATATTTTGATTAAAAACAAAAACAAAAATGTGAACCCTTATAATTCTGTCAAAAGTTCCATCATCACTAAATAAATGTATTTTTTCACCAATAAAAATAGGATAATTAAATTACTTTAAGACTCTAAGTCATAAACCACATTTAATTTTTGATAATATAAATCTAGAAAGCAATATATTTAGTCTAATAATTTATGTCAAAATGCTATGAACTTGGATTAAAATTGAATTTAATAATACAATTTTTAAGGTAATCTGGAAAAAACTTGCACAATATTTACTTTTTGTAATTTTCTAATTTTTAAGTCAGATTAACTCTAATAAAGCTAGATATAACAGCCTAATGAATGTCAATAAAATATGACGCTGTAAATACAAGATACTGTTAACACTTAAAATAACAAATGGTAACAGTAGAATATATAGTTGCCTAGATTCATCATTTAAGTCAGATTTTAGAAAATTTGAATATCTCAAGTTCCTAAAATAAATCTTATACTTGGGATTAGCAGTAGTGATTCTAACAATCCATGCTAAATGAAAACATTATATTGTAAATAAAACCATATAATTTTGGTTTGGATAAAGGAGCTAATATTTGCACAAAATATTATTTCCTACATTAGCAACATGGAAAGAAAAACTGGAATTATGTTTTTCTAGACTAGCAGTATTGGTTAACTTGTAACAGCTTAGGTCTTAATGTGATGTTGTCAACTTCATTTAGCTGTTTTATTTTGCCATTGTTACTGGAGTCCACTACTCTTCCTGGATTTCTTCCTGTCAATTTTTTTTCATGAAAAACAAACTAAGAAATATGTGAGAATATTTAAGCAAAGCACAGGATGTACCTCTTTGCACATGAACCTAATACTGTAATAATATAATTTCTCTAATGATTATTTTAATAAATCAATCATCTAGAGTTATCTATAATGAATATATTTTAGGTTTGCAAGAAGGTGATGTGTAGGGAGACCCCCTGAAACTATTGCTACGGAATAAAAGATAAAATGCTCCTGATTATAGTAAATACAAAATTGCATGCAGGATTGCGTAAAGACAATGCCAGGTTGGGCTCCCAGAATGAGCCAACAGCGTGTGATGTGCTTCCCCCTGCAGAGAGCCTATGAATGGACGTGCAGTCAGGGAGGTTTCACATCACCAAGATTCCTATCCCAAAAAAGCAGATGTTCATAGCTCTGGGAATGGAAATCGACCCTTGTGCAGGGTCTATAAATGGACGCATGGGGGCGCCTGTCCACATGGATAAGGTAGGGCTATAATTGCCCTCATCTTGCCACCGCTCTTCTAGGCCTCTTTAGGGTTAAGTCATACTCCCTTCTGAGAATTTCTGGTCTAATCCATTGTCTAGCTTCACCTCCTGTTTCTATGGATTGTTTGTAACCAGCTTTTGCTGCAACTGTTACTGCTGATTAATATCTGGATAATCATAGGTTATGGAAAGACTGTTTCTGTCTTGAGGCTCTGTTAGAAATTACTGATGCACATAATATTTTATAAATTCTTATCTCTGTATATTGTACTTCTGCATACAGATGTTATGTTAAAGAATTACTTCATCCCCATGTGACCATCTCACCTCATAATCAAATGGCCCTAAATCCCTCACTAACCTACCCCTGCCCTCACTAAACTTAATAATAAATGCTGATATATCCAGTACATTGGCGGCACCACGGGACCAGAAGGCGGTGACGCCCCCTGGACCCAGCTTTCACTATCTTGTGTGTGTCTATTATTTCTTGAACTGCCGATCTGCCTGGGAACAAAGAGAGAGCCCCGTTGCACTGTGGGCTGCTGGCCAGATCCCACAATAGTGATGATGAACCATTATGCAACAGTGAGTATCTCACTTTAAAATTTAAAGACACTGCCTGGACAAATTTAAAATGCAAATTTCACATCCTAGGAATTTAGCTCATGGTTGGCTTTCCTGAAATAATTACTTCCAAAAGTACTGAATAACTTACTGAAATATTTTTTCCTAGGCAAGTATTATATTCTCTTTTAATTTCAAAGCAATATTATTTATGTGTTTTAAAAGCTATTTAATTTACCGAAGTTGGATTACTCACCAGCAAGCTTCTAGAAGGTGTTAAATAAACTAACGCATCTAAAGCTCTTACTGCAATGACTAGCCAATAATGACCATTCAGTACACATTAGCCATTATTAAAATTACTCATCCATTTGTAATTTAAAATATTCTGAAGCCTGACTATAATAGAGCCAATTTTGCCTTCATTTTTTCCTCCACCTTCCTCCACGTACTTCTATTGCAACATTCTCAAAATGGCATCATATTCAGAGATTATTTTAAACTCTGAGATATTCATCACTTCACTTCTAAAATTGTCAGGTCTTTTATATCTCCTCTGGGTTAACAGTTAATGAAGATTCTCAGCAGGGTGTTAAGGTAGCAATTACAGCAGAAGTTTTGAGCTGCAAGAGCTGAGTTGAAAAGCAAATTCTAAGTCAATCAAATCCCTATCAAGAAAGCGAAAGCAAAGGAAAGTGTAGTTGCTACACTGGAAGGGTATCTGTAATGAAAAGATTTAATACTGCTGGTCTTATACCCCTGGAAACCCCTATTCTCAAAAAATTTTGGCTTGCATATATATATCTATTTATATATCTATTTATATATATATTTATCCATTCTTAGATTTCCTATGTATTCTGTTCTTGGGATATGATCTACTGTACTTAACATTTGAATAAGATGAGATGGGTAAGATTATTCTTTTTGTTTTAATTTTTCTAATCACTACAGTAAGTATAGTTGCCATATACAATTTGAACACGACTGAAGGTTATAAATAAAGCAGTAAAAACAGGTTGTATATTACATGCTATAGGATGATATACTTATTCCAGCTAAGAGCAAAGTCATCTTAAAATGTATGTTTAGATTTTGCTTGTATCTAAATGTTTTACAATACTCATCAGGATCTTACAGATGAATAAGCCGACTTTCATCAGTTAAATAGCTTCCGAAAATCTGAGTGGCAAAAATACCAACGCACAAATTGTACTGATTCTAAGACTGATTTATACAATGTGAAAATTATTTTTCAAATGGAGAATAATAGAAATAACTATAAGAATAAATAATAAAAAAAGACAGCCTTCTACATAGATGCCCTCTAAAGTAGAATTTACCTTTCCCAGATGTCTCATTCACAGGCCAAATATTGGACAAGCTTTAGCATGTGAATCACTCATTGACTTAATAACATTTTTAGTTACAATTCAAATTGAAGTAGTTTAATTTTTAATAAGATAATAACAACCAGGTAACATTTTCCTTAATACAAAACGAAAGTTATGAAGACTCCGGAATGAACTACTTGATTATCTCCAGACTTGTAACTGGAGCAAACTATACAATGTAGTTTTATTGATATTTTCATTTATTTTCAAAGAAATTAATTTAACACTTAAAACTTCAATTTTTCAAATAAAAAAAGACTTTCATGATGTTGAAACTGTTTCTATGCTTTAATGTTAAAATGAGAAATACTTACATCAAATTCATATCCAAAGAGACTTTGAATAACACGTCTGAAAGGTGTTCATAAATGATGCAAAGTCATGAAGCAGCGTGCAGCAGGTGCCATTTGGGCAGGCGAAAGTTCTGGAAGTTAAGCTTTTTTTTTTTTTTTTTCAGATGGAGTCTCATATTGTCACCCAGGCTGGAGTATGGTGGCCCAGTCTTGGCTCACTGCAACCTCCACCTCCTGAGTTCAAGTGATTCTTCTGCCTCAGCCTCCTGAGTAGCTGGGATTGTAGGCACCTGCCACCATGCCTGGCTAATTTTTGTATTGTTAGGAAAGATGGGGTTTTGCTATGTTGGCCAGGCTGGCTTCCAATTCCTGACCTCAGGTGATCCACCCACCTCGCCCCCCAAAGTGCTGGGATTACAGGTGAGAGCTACTGCAACCAGCCAACATTTTTCATGAATATATTAATGAACTAAACTGTAAAGTAAAATTTCCATGGCGCACAGATTTGTTTGGAACTCATCCCTGCTGCTGCTTTTTCCAGATATTTATTCAAAATAGTTATATCATTTGTAATATCAGTTGGTCATTGAAAACTGCTGCATTGTACTGAATACAGGGAATATTCAGTACTCATCTATAAATTTTCCCTTAGAAGGTATAATTCATATTACATTAGATAAATTTCTAAATATTGAGAAAACTTGGCTGTTAAGATGTCATTCTTATCTATTTGTAAAATTGGATTCTTTCTCAGTATTTATTTCCTCATCTACAGGCATGGTCAACAATAACAAAACACAATCGGATTTTTAAAACTGAGCAAAAGGACTTAAATAGACATTTATCCAAAGAAGATACACAAATGACCAACAGACACATGAAAAGATGTTCAATGTCACTACTTATTAAGGTAAAGCAAATCAAAATCACAGTGAAAGCAATTTGGTGATTCCTCAAAATATTCATATGATTCAGCAATTCTACTTACGGTTACATAAGATTATTCATAATGGGCAAAAGAGCGAAACAATCCAATGGACAAAAGGTAGAAACAACCCAAGTGTCCATTGAGGAATGAATGGGTGAACAAAATGTGCTACATATAATACATTAATGTTGAACCAAATGTATTATTACACAGAGATGTTATATATTATATATATGTACATATATACATGTATTTATATTTAAATTATATAAATATATATAATTTAATATAATTTATATATAAATATTAAATTACATATGATTTATACATATAAGTTTAATATTTATATATAACTCTTCAATTTATATATAAATTATATATAACTCTTCAATTTATATATAAATTATATATAACATATATAACAATTTATATACAAATACATGTATATATGTACATATGCATATATATACACACATATGTATTTTTTTCCTGAGACAGAGTCTTTCTCTGTCGCCCAGGCTAGAGTGCAATGACACGATCTCAGCTCACTGCAACCTTCACCTCCCGGGTTAAAGTGATTCTCCTGTCTCAGCCTGTTAAGTAGCTGGGATTACAGGCATGCACCACCACACCCAGCTAATTTTTATATTTTTAGTAGAGACGGGGTTTTACCACATTGGCCAGGCTGGTCTCGAACTCCTGACCTCAGGTGATCCTCCCACCTCGGCCTCCCAAAGTGCTGGGATTACAGGTGTGAGCCACCGCGCCTGGCCAACATACGTGATTCAGCCTTAAAAAGGTAGACAAATTCTGACACACGTGATAACATGGATGAACCCTGATGATATGCCAAGTGAAATAAACCTGTTAGAAAAGGACAAACACTGCGTGATTCCGCTTGTATGAGGTTCCTTGAGTAGTCAAATTCATAGAAACAGATAGAATGGTGGTTGCCAGAAGCTGGGAGGAGAAATATATGGGCTTAGTGTTTGACAGGTACAGAGTTTCAGTTGGGGAAAATGAAAAAGTTCTGGAGGCGGATGGCAGTAATGGTTTTACAACAATGTGCATGTACGCAATGTCACAGAATGGTACACTTAAACATTATTAAAATTGGATCTTTAATTTTATGTATATTTTAACACTGCACATACACACGGAGGCATCGACTCTGCATGACTTTAATTTACAGTATAATTTCACCCCCTCCAAAACCACAATATTTTCAGTTTTATTCTAAGAATCTGCAAAAACTATTCAGCAGGCAAATGTATTTATTTTTTCCATGAAGAAAAACTACATAAAAGTATAATATGGGAATAATTGTCCTGCAAAGTCCCAAAAAGAGTCCATCCAATTGTCCTCTCTTGAAAAGGATTTCAATGAGCATTAGCATCTTTATAAACCAAAGCAATTAGTATCCGTGCGGTTTTGTCCTTTCCTCAATATGTGATTAAAGCTACATTTATATTCTTTCAGCTGGTCACATTTCTTAGTCAAATGAAATTTTTCATGTAAATGATTCTCCAACTTGAATTGGACCCACTCAAAAAAATTTTCTTGTCAGAAATGCAAATCGAACAGCGTCTTAAACAGAAGCACTATCTTGGGGAAAAAAAAAAACTCATAATGTATATTGAAATCTAAATGGCCGCCTCTTTTTACAAATAAGCTCATTCAAATGTCATTCAAAACTTGTTGCTTTATCTGTGAAAAAGATACCTGTGCTAGCTGGTTAACACTAGAGTTTTCCTAATGTTTTGCCCTGTCAGTATTTCCTTATCAACAAATGAACTCGTGTGATGGTAGATGCAGAACTGAAATACTGCAGTGATTATACATTACCATTTAATATAGTTTTATTTTTCTAATTTTAGCTTCATTAAAGTAATGTCACACCTAATTTTTTTTAAATATTTGACTCAAAATAAAAGGATCTGAATTCAGGAATTATTGTCCAAAAAAAGATTGTCCTAATACTAACATGACATAATGGGAACAGCAGTGGCCTGGAAGTAGAGACGTATAGATTCTTTTTGTCATAATGAGCTTTGTGGTCTTGAGAGTGGCACCCTAATATCTCACAATGGCAGTGAAACTTGTTAAATAAGAAGAAATTGAATGAAAGAGTGTAAATTTAATAGCAAGACTTTCTGGTTTTGGCACTTATAACACCTTTTAAATATAAGAACTTGAGGAAGAATCTTAAAGTCTCTCAGCCATTTTATATAATTAGGTAAAGGTGCACAGTTGAAATAGACAAATCTGACCCATTTTTTCACAGCTCGAGAGGTTATACACTATTTCTACATCAAATGTTCTAGACAGAATACCCTGTAGGAACAAGCAGGGAGAAAATATTTCTAAGCATTTTAAAGGTCTGGGTTTAATCTGTGGAATAAGATGAAGGCCTTAGTTGCACTGCCCAAAAGATGGCCCTAGCCTTGCCAGGGAAACCTTGCAGGTCAGCACTAATATTCCCTGAGATGTAATCAGAGTCGGGACTAATAAATTGCCCTAGTGCCTTACCCAGTTAAATATTACTTGAAACCCAAGGTTGGAGTTACTGTTACAATAAGCACGCAAAGAAATAAATAAAGTCAGAGAAAGTGAAAGAAAACAAGTTTAAAGGGATGTGATGATATTTTTTCCTCACAGAGTTTATTCCCATAAAACCTACATTTCCAAGTACTATAAAGTAAATTAAACAGTGGAAAAATAAAAAAGGTCTTTCTCTAAAACTTTGTGGCAAAGCTATAAAACAATTTTAGGCCTAAGATTTCTTGCAGCTAAACCTGATGAGAGAGAGACGTCAGTCAAGGTGAACACTCTTTTTCTGTCTCCACTGGGAATCTGAGTGAGACAGTCAACTAATCAGGATAAAAACCAATAACCAGCAATAGGGTAGAATGATCTTATAAAAAGCTTGGTTCATTAAGGAAAGCAAATACATTTCTTGCTGTTATTTTCTTCTTTTTAAAAATTATTGTACTTTAAGTTCCAGGGTACATGTGCAGAATGTGCGTGTTTGTAATATAGGTATACACGTGCCATGGTGGTTTGCTGCACCCACCAACCGATCACCTACATTAGGTATTTCTCCTAATGCTATCCCTCCCTTACCTCCCACCACCCAACAGGCCACAGGATGTGATATTCCCCTCCCTGTGCCCATATGTTCTCATTGTTCAACTCCCATTTATAAGTGAGAACATGTGGTGTTCGATTTTCTATTCCCGTGTTAGTTTGCCAAGAATGATGGTTTCCAGCTTCATCCATGTCCCTGCAAAGGACATGAACTCATTCTTTTTCATGGCTGCATAGTATTCCAAGGTATACATGTGCCACATTTTCTTTATCCATTCTATCATTAATGGGCATTTGGGTTTGCTCCAAGTTTTTACTATTGTAAATAGTATTGCAATAAACATATGTGTGTATGTGTCTTCATAGTAGAATGATTTATAATCCTTTGTGTATATACCTAGTAATGAGATTGCTGGGTCAAATGGTGTTTCTGGTTCTGGATCTTGAGGAATCACCACACTGTCTTCCACAATGGCTGAACTAATATACACTCCCACCAACAGTGTAAAAGCATTTCTATTTCTCCACATCCTCTCCAGCATCTGTTGTTACCTGACTTTTTGATGATCACCATTCTAACTGGTGCGAGATGGCATCTCATTTTGGTTTTGATTTGCATTTCTCTAATGACCAGTGATGATCAGTTTTTTTTCATGTTTGTTGGCCACATAAATGTCTTCTTTTGAAAAATGTCTGCTTAGATACTTCACCTAATTTTTGATGGGTTTGTTTCTTGTGAATTTGTTTAAGTTCCTTGTAAATTCTCGATATTAGCCCTTTGTCAGATGGATAGATTGCAAAAATTTTCTCCCATTCTGTAGGTTGCCTGGTCACTTTGATGATAGTTTCTTTTGCTGTGCAGAAGCTCTTTAGTTTAATTAGATCCCATTTGTCAGTTTTGGCTTTTTTTGCCATTGCTTTTGGTGTTTTAGTTATGAAGTCTTTGCCCATGCCTATGTCCTGAATGGTATTGCCTAGGTTTTCTCCTAGGGTTTTATGGTTTTAGGTCTCATGTTTAAGTCTTTAATCCATCTTGAGTTAAATTTTGTATAAGGTGCAAGGAAGGGATCCAATTTCAATATTCTGCATATGGCTAACCTGTTTTCCTAATAGCATTTATTAAATAAGGAATCCTATCCCCATTGCTTGTGCAAAATTACCAGCTAGCATCATAATGATAGGATCAAATTCACACATAACACTATTAACCTTAAATGTAAATAATCTAAATACCCCAATTAAAAGATACAGACAGGCAAATTGGATAAAGAGCCAAGACCCATTGGTGTGCTGTATTCAGGAGACCCATCTCACGTGCAAAGATACACATAGGCTCAAAATAAAGGGATGGAGGAATATTTATCATGCAAATGGAAAGCAAAAAAAAAAAAAAATGGCAGCAGTTGCAATCCTACTCTCTGATAAAACAGACTTTAAACAAAGATCAAAAGAGACAAAGAAGACCATTACTTAATGGTAAAGGGATCAATGCAAGGAGAAGAGCTAACTATCCTAAATGTAGATGCACCCAATACAGGAGCACCCAGATTCATCAAGCAAGTTCTTAGAAACCTACAAAGAGACTTAGACTCTCACATAATAATAGTGGGAGACTTTGATACCCACTGTCAGTATTAGATCAACTTGCTGTTATTTTCTATCTGTGCTACCACTGGACGATCTTCTTTTTTTCAGAAATAGAAATTAGAAAGCACTAACTCTTTCCACTGAGATTATGCTCAGTTCTTGGTCATGTGTCTTTTGGCCCTTTTGTCTAACACGAGAAAAGTCTGTTTTAATGCACTTGGCATCAAGTTTTCACAAAACAACATTGTGATTTCACAAATGCTTTACTAGGAAGCTAAAAATGAAGTAGTGTGATGGTATTTTATTTTAGGTCAATTCATGCAAGCATAACATTACATGGTAGACTAAAGCTTCATGAAGTCTAGTTTGATTTCTATAATCTGGATATTTAGAGCTGCTGATTTATGAAGACTGATTAGAAACCTGAATTTTAGCTATTTTCCCGTCAGGCATTTTGTGATGTACTTGTTTCTTGCAGTTGATGTTCCCTCCTTTGAGAAGCGCAGAAATAAATACCGATCAGTCAAACAGATAACCATGGGACAATGATATAGGTATTTCTCACATAGAGAACAGTGGCAATTGGGTTCCTGTCCATTACTGTGTCACAGGTTTTCTGAAATGACTTCCTATGCTGCTGTACCACCAATGACAGTTATAATTGTCTCTATTCTTTCTGAAGGAAGATGCCTGGAGGATGTGAGTTCTTTGATTAGAAGAAGCTCACAGTACTCTGTAAGATTCTAACTATAAACACAAAACATTAAAATGTTTGCCCATTATTTTCCACTATTTTCACTCCTGTTTATTGAAAACTAATGAGATAATGCATTTTCAAAGCACACTTAAATTATTGAACTTTAAAATACATAACCAAATTATCATACTCCTAAAGCAATTTTCAATCTTTTTAAAGTATAAAATAGTACCTGAAAAAACCATAATGCTTTTTTAAATTTAATTTTTATTTTTAATTAGCACATGGTATTATACATATTTATAGGGTACAGTATGATGTTTCAATGCATGTTTATATAGTGTAATGGAATCCAGAAATTCTATTACTGGGTATATCCAAAAGAAATGAAATTGGTAGGTCTAGCAGACAATAGCACACCCATGTTTATTGCAGCACTATTCACAATAACCAATATATTGTATAAACTTAAATGCCCATCTAATGATGAATGGATTAAGAATGTCATACATATACACAATGAAATACTATTCTCCACAAAACAGATTGAAATCCTGTCATTTGCAGCAACATGGGTAAATTTGGAGGACATGAAATGAGCCAGGCACAGAAAGACAAACACTGTATCATCTCACTCATAGGTTGAATGTAACCTGTTACTTCTTAGGCAATAAATAAATGGAGATATTTTTTGACTTAAAGCTTTGTTAGAGCATCAATGTCGAGTCATTGAAAAATCTGATGGAATAGAAGGTTTAATACTAAATCTAACCTCCAGCAGATATTTAGGACAAAACACCCAGGGTCCTTGGGCTACTTTGGTCTCATAGTGAAATTATAGAGTTAACATTCTTGAAAAACGGATTTCAGATATCATGTTTCCTTTCTTTGTCTGATATAGAAAGTTATAGGCCAGGTATGGTGGCTCATGCCTGTAATCCCAGCACTTTGGGAGGCTGAGGTGGGCAGATCATGAGGTCAAGAGATTGAGACCATCCTGGCCAACACGGTGAAATCCCGTCTCCACTAAAAATACAAAAGTTAGCTGGGTGTGGTGGCTACCACCTGTAGTCCCAGCTACTCGGGAGGCTAAGACAGGAAAACTGCTTGAATCTGGGAGGCGGCAGTTGTAGTGAGCCGAGATCAGGCCACTGCACTCCGGCCTGGTGGCAGAGCAAGACTCCATCTAAAAAAAAAAAAAAAAAAAAAAGAAAAAAGAAATAAAGAAAGCTATATAGGTGGTTAAACTCTCTCATCCTGCTCGACATATTAATTAAATCCTCCTCGTCCTCATTTTATACATCAGCTATCAGTCAAGTTGGGAATGACATGGTTATGCTTTCACTATACCATGCTCATGATGACTATATGATTACTGGGTCATTTTGTAAGGGAAATTACAATCAGTAAGGGACAAAGATTCATCTTAAATAAACTCTTATGTTATTATTTCAGATATTGGTAATAAGCATTCCAAATCCGGTCATTCTGTGTTTGTGTGTGTACCATCCCCTAATATAATAGATTTCTGTTCTAATTATATAGTTAGGTATAATTTTGACAGTGTTCACCATAAAAATATATTTTTAGGTATTTTTAACTAAAATATTTATATGAATACTGTTACAGCTGGAGGAATCAGGGGGATAAATCACTTAAATCCTACAAGAAATATATAGGCATAAAGAATAGAAAGTGGGGACAATGAAGGCTACTTCCTGGCTCCTTCCAACTCCAAACAAATATTTATAAATGCATTATCATAATATATTGTAAACATCATATATGACATTATAAATAAAACGCACGTTAAAAAACATATATATATATACAGTATACAATACATAATAAAACACAAAATTATGTGTGTGTCTTTATATATATTTATAATTCTTGATAGGACAGTGAATTTTGAGGATCTAAATTAGTGAGGTAAGGATTGTAAGCTATGAAAGGACCTACTCTACACAGAATAACAAAACATACCTTTGAGAGGCCTTGAAAGTGTTTACTTTTTATGGAATGACATTATAGTGGATTGCTCAGACTCAGAAACTGATGCGATGAGAACTTGCCCAATTATATCTAAAAAGGATAAAGAAAATTAAAGGACAAATATAAGACCTCTAGAATAGATATATTTTATAGTCTTCTTATGGCAGAAGTGGTATCAAATGCCAAAAAGTGACTGATCTTTTGAAACTTTTGTCATTTTTACTAATTTTCGCTTTTAGATAAAAATTTCATAACAAAACATTTTGAACTTGACTTTGAGGAAGACAAAGTTTGTCAAAAAGCCATATATTTTGCAACTTATTTTCAATCCATGACAGAAAAATATAAAATAATGACTGTGATATTAAATAAACTTAAGGAGAATCTTTGTGATTGTAGGTGAATATAATTCAAAATATTTAAGCCACATGTCTTCAAAAGAAGATTGTAAAATAAAAGATTTAATAAATTAATAAAGTATTAAGTAAATAAAATTCAAACAAGAATGTATTTTCAGTTTTTTTCTGTAAGAAGACAAATTAGAATTGATTAGTGTATTTTGTTGGAGGTTTATTTAACAGGTGTTGGAGTATTGGAAGAGAAATAATATGACCCAGTCCCCAAATAAATATTTTTCTATATTAAGTCTGAAATTAGCTTATCTCTGTGTTAATAATGGAATAGATAACTAGAGGTTCCTAGTTCATCAAGCATATGTAAGAAAGAGAAATCAGAAAAATTATATTTAACAACAGCATAATCACAGCAGAAACTACGCCAAATGCATTTTACTTTGGACACATTATAATTTTCTATAACCTCACTGGATGAAATCATACTCATTGTTTGTTGCTTTTTTGAAACCCCATATGTTGAATTTGCATATGCTAATTCAATACTGAACACACATTTCTTCATAATATATAAATATGATTTCAATATTTTGAAGACAACACATATTTTTGATTAATATTGGCATTTGTCCAATGAGCTGGAAACTTGACATCTGACAAATGTGAAAACTCTATTAAGAAAAAGTAGGAAGCATGTGTGCCAACAACACACAAAATAATTTATTTAGAACTGAATATATGTTAGTCACTATAAGAAGTACCTTATCTATGGTATCACATTAATCTTCAAACAATTCCATGGTGTACTGCAAAACCCATTCTGAGAAACTAGCACTAACAAACTTGAATTCAGATGAACAATCAGGCTAAGCCCATCAACACAGTAGACTTACCCCACCACCATATTTCCTTAGATTCGTGAGAAATATAGGTCAGTCAACAACACAGCAGAGCGAGAGCTCAGGATTTACAAACCCAGTTTCAGATTCCCCAGTCACTCCTAATTTGGGATCTAAGTGAGCACAAGCAAGTGGCCAGAATGGGCATGGGTGAAATAGAGTAGTCATCCTTTCTAAGCCTTTGCTGCTTTCAAAAATCCCTAATCACTTAGTTCTCCCTTAGTTCTCCCACTGGTACTGGGCCAGTTCTTATCTTCTAGGGCAGCTGCAGCTCAACATTAGAATCTTGCAATGAAGTTCTGGTGTTTGATCCTAAGCATAGTAACATAAGCTGGATTCTGATTTATTTTGGGTCAGATATGATGATGTTCTTATAAAATACAATCTGTAAATAAAAACATAATAATATGCAATGCAGATATTATAGAAATATTAAAGCAGTGTTTAGCACACCAAATATCAGTAAATATCATTGTGTCAACCATGCCGAGAAAAAACAGCCTTTTCCAGGTACCTTAAAGGAAGACAGGAAGTATATATCGCAGTCCTTCCAATGCAAAAGGAAAGCAAACGTTTCTTCC
Organism: Macaca mulatta; assembly: GCF_049350105.2. Taxonomy (NCBI): domain Eukaryota; kingdom Metazoa; phylum Chordata; class Mammalia; order Primates; family Cercopithecidae; genus Macaca; species Macaca mulatta. The sequence continues at coordinate 22,842,259 of NC_133408.1, read as the reverse complement.
TCCCAACATGGGAATGGTAATAAAAAGCAAGAATCAAGTTGTTTTAATCACCTCCTATTCCAACTGTTGCCGAGTGGGACTCCTACCCTGGGTTTTTGGTGAGAGCAGAACACGTGACCACCCAACTCTGGACAGGGAGGTTGACAGCAGTTTATTAGGCACTGATAACTCACAGCCCTCTGGAGAAGGATGTCACATGCATGCAGGACCACAGAGGACTTGTGCCCAGGAATAGAATAACAACCAGGGGCTGTGAGAGGCAGGCTTTGTAGAATCAAGAGAGTGAGATTTCCTCTGGTTTCTGCAGGAGAATGTGAAGACCTGGCTTTAGTGACGCTGTAGGCTGGCAGGGAGCCAAAAACTGCTACTTGACAATAAGCTAGAACTGTGCCTGATCACCCTGGTGAGGAGAGTCATTTGACTAGAAGACCTTATCCATGGAAGCAGAGTGGAGAGGGAAACCTGTGGTGAAGCCATCCAAAGCCTTTCCAATTTTACCAGATGTCAACACAGCACATGTATGGAGCTTTACTTTTAGACTTTACATCACACAAGTTTATGATGGCACATCTGTCCCATAATCCCATTGGACATCATGAACAGCTCTCACCATATATGGTACAACAGAGGCTGTTGGTGGAACCAGATTATTCAAGTCATAATAATCAACTTAGCATCCAGGATCCATCTGCTTTTCTCATAAGTGAAGCATGGTTGCTGACAATTAATTTTCCTCATTGAATCATTAGTGTTATTAATAATGTTTGATATTCATTATGGAAGAGATTTTGGGCTATTCTATAGCTTCCTAATTACACATGATCAATTAAAATTGGCAAAAGATGTAAGTATTCACTATCTAACTGTAGGTCAGCTGCAGTGAAGTCCTCTATTCTAACATCTATTTCATTTATGAATCTATGTACAGATTTTTTTTTCTGATTTTCTAAATTTTTCTTTTACCATAACTATTACTTTCTACCACACAATTACCACACCTTGCATTTTGACTTTCAGCCCTCTATTATTACTTCATGTCCTTCTAGAGATATTGCAGTTCATCATGCCCCAGTTTCTGATTCTCCCAACAGGCTGTGTTACCGTCCTTCTACCATTCAATTGCATTCATTTTAGAAGCTTTGGCTCCTCTGCTGAGAATCAGCAGTTATATTCTCCAACTTCTACTTAAAAATACATATATATTTATATATTTTTTAATTGTCAAATAATAATTGCATGTCTTTATGGTATACAACATGATGTTTTGATAGATGTATACATTGTGGAATGGTTAAATCCAACTTCTCTTTTTAATATGATCTCCAGAAATTTTCAACAGAACTTTCCCTACAACTAACCGAGAATGATTTATTCAATATCCTTGCATCAGAATTTTGTCAGAACCTCTCTCTCCAAACTTTCCCTTATGCAAAGTTGCTTTTGACATATTGACATGAGGATGTGGCGGTCACTCCTGCTTCTGACATCCCTCTGCAACAGGCTCTTCACTCTACCAGCATCAGTGGTCTTTACTTGAAACTGACAAACTAACTAAACAAAGTAGGTTTCATCTAGTACCAATTTATTTATTTATTTATCTTATGAAAGCATATAGAATAGAAAGAAAAATGCATTATCCACAGCAACGGTATATTGTAATTTCTGTAATTTTCAAACAAAGTTTCCAAATGTTCCCAAATTATTAAGGTTGGGACACACATCATCAAGACGGAAACTGAGTGGGTTCCCAGAGATCAACACAGAGAACTCAAGAGACATTTTGGCTTTTGAACCTCGCTAGTTATGAAGTCTTTCAGTAATATTGACTATCTCCTGTTTTCTGATGCAGATGTATATTATTAATATGAGTTATGTATCATTTGATTAAAAAAATCGCAACAATGGGCACGTTTATAGTAACCTAGACTAGATTCTCACTTACCTTGGATCCCTTAATTAAGAGTTGAAAGAAATATTTCTTCAAGGACCTTTTTTTGGGCATCTGAAAGAAAAAACATAAAAGTATCAGAAATATTTGTTAGTCACTCCCCTCCTATAACTTGCTTGGCAGTTTTTAATCTTATTTTTGTTGCTTAAGAATTTCCTAAAATAAAATTAAATATACGTATACGTTTTCCCTGAATAATTCTGTCTGAAACTCAAAAAAATCTTTCAATCTACTATTCAAATCTATTATTTGCCGAAAAACCAATCAGAAAACACATCTTCTGGTACTTTTTTTACTCATTGCCTCTCCCCATCTGATCTACTTTCTTTCTTGATCTTTCAACACGCACATATTAGATCTATAACACCATTTGTTTTCCAATTATTTCCTCTACACAATTGCCTCTTTTTGTATTTTTTACTTCAAATTGTTTCCTTTGTTTGGTTTTCATCTCTTTATTCAGATCTCAACACTGGCCATTTCCTTAGTTCATCTACAAAAATCTCCTTCCACGATTTATTTACTTATTTATTTTTGGAGATGGAGCCTTGCTCTGTTGTCCAGGCTGGAGTACCATAGAGTAATCTTGGCTCACTGCAACCTCCACCTCTGGGGAATTCTCCTGCCTCAGCCTCCCGAGTAGCTGGGACTGCAGGTGCACACCACCATGCCTGGCTAATTTTTTGTACTTTTAGTAGAGGCGGGATTTTAACCATGTTGGCCAGGCTGCTCTCGAACTCCTGACCACGTAATTCACCCACCTCAGCCTCCCAAAGTGCTGGAAGTACAGGTGTGAGCCACTGCGCCTGGCCTTCCTTTCATGATTTATTAACCTACTCTTGACAAAATTGATCTGTTACTCCAAGAAAAGCTGAAATAGTCAGCATCTCCCTGTAATTGTGAGAGACCTAATTCTGAAGTCCATAATTCAGGATCTTTCCAGAGTCTCATGCAGAGCTTCTTGCTACATCTCCCCAGTTTCCCCTCTGGCCCAGAGAAGATAGTTTCTGCACTGATCTTCTTTTTCAAAGCTTTTCCTTATCATGAAACTCAATGAAACAGTCATCTGGCTTCAGAGACTTCCTCTGTTTGAAGCAGAAAAGTGATTAAGTGATGTGTGCTTTAAAGAGAATTTTATATCTCTCCTTTTATTTACAAAGTATAAGAACAGTGATAGATGTTGTTTGTTATTGTTGCTTATGTGATTATTTACATCCTTGGGCCTTTTATTTTCTCTCCTTAAACATCATGTATTTACATCGAGTAAACCAGGTACCTACCTTCTGGCAGTATTGTAACATAATATTTAATTTTTAATTTATGGAATATAAAAAGAATCTCCACCAAAATCTCGATCACTAGTTGACCTAATGGATACAATTATCTTAAGAAGCTAACTTGATCAATTATTTAACCATATCATTATTTTTACAGATAACTGAGGTATGGCATTTTAATAATCAGGAAAGATACATATAATTTAATATCTATTTTGGAAAAAAGCTTTCATTTGGGTCTAAAGATCATTAAACAATAAAATGTTTAAGTTGAATTGGCACAACACAAATACACATACACGCTTCAAAAGAGATGGATGAATTTTTACAATACAGTGAAAAGAGGAACTGAACTAAGGAATATATAATATGTTTTTCAGCTAAAGAAAGTTATTTGGGCGGGGCGCGGTGGCTCAAGCCTGTAATCCCAGCACTTTGGGAGGCCGAGACGGGCGGATCACGAGGTCAGGAGATCGAGACCATCCTGGCTAACACGGTGAAACCCCGTCTCTACTAAAAAATACAAAAAACTAGCCGGGCGAGGTAGTGGGCGCCTGTAGTCCCAGCTACTCCGGAGGCTGAGGCAGGAGAATGGCGTAAACCCGGGAGGCGGAGTTTGCAGCGAGCTGAGATCCGGCCACTGCACCCCAGCCTGGGCGACAGAGCCAGACTCCGCCTCAAAAAAAAAAAAAAAAAAAAAAAAAGAAAGAAAGTTATTTGGTTCCTATACCCAGAAATACCCCATAGCTCTATCTGTCATGAAGGCATTTCATCTCTTACTGAGAAATCTCAAAGCAGCATGTTACATTCCCATCAAATTAAAGGAAAGACCAGAGCTTCATTGACTCAAGAGAGAATCTATACCTGGTCCATGAACTGCCATTTGTATCTTCTAGAGCATATTAAAAGAAAATAAAGATTCCAATGTGTAGACATTTCATACATTTGTGGTTTTTGCTATAAGATATGTAGATTGTATGAGTTTTGTGTACATTGTTTAACATATGCTTTGGAACATTGCATTAATTCTGAATTTTAAAATCAGACGACATGGCAATGGATAAAACATTTATATGCCTTTATATCATGAAGACATAGTTTCAGCTTTGTAATTTTGGTGACAAATAAGTAATAACTTTTTAAGTCAGTAAAAATATTTCACCTCTTTAGTCGGTGTTTGTGAAATAGAATGATAGAGAGAGACAGAGAGATACAGAGAGAGAGAGAGAGAGAGAGAGAGAGAGAGAGAGAGAGAGAGACGGGGCAGAGAGACGGAGAGGGAGTGCTGTGTTGCTGTATAACTTACTGTTTCATATATACCATCTGGGTTTCTCATAACTACCAATAGCTTCCATGGAAATTTACTTTATTGGTTAGTGCTGTCAGACCACTGCAGTGTGACAGTTTTCACTCCCAAATTATTACATGACACACTAGAATTTTCACTTGTAGATGTTATAGTTTAAGTCAGTATTGATTGTTCTATCCTTTTAAAGATCAATTTCTTTTTCAATTTTTATTACAGGCTCAGGCAGTACATGTGCAAATTTGTTACAAAAGTATATTGTGTGATGCTGAGATTTAAAGTATAAACGAATCCATCTCCTAGGTAGTGAGCACAGGTAATTTTTTAGTTCTTTCCTCTCTCATTCTCTCCCCACTCTTGTTTTCCCCAGTGTTTATTGTTCTCATCTTTATGTCCATGTATAATCAATGTTTAGTTCTCACTTATAAATAAGAACATACAGTATTTGCTTTTCTGTTTCTGCATTAGTTTTTTGTTATAAATGTAATAATTATTTATTAAAACTATACTGATATACCTGTAAACATATTTTTAAGTAATTAAAGCCTTACTCTCCCCACCACACAGACTAAGAAAGAATTACTGTTAAAAGTTTGGTGAATATTTGTACAAACTTTATATAGCTAGTCACCAAGAGAACTAGAGACACAGACATAGAATGACTAGGTAGTTTTAAGACATACACACAACACACATTTGGGATATGAATAAGTTAACACTTCGGCCCATAACATGGACCATTTGAGGAGAATTTTAGGCCATTGTTGCCAACACACACAGAATGAATACCAGATGAATTAACAATTTTAAAATAGTAACCCCAATAATACAATAAAAAGTTAATAGCAGCTAACATTTATTTTCTTCTAGATATTATTGTATCGTATATGTATTAACTAATTTAATATAAACCCATTATGTTTTAAGTGCAATTATCTTGATGCCATATTTAGTAGAGAAAACTAGGACATGTTAAGTAACTGGTCTAAGTTCGTATAGCTTATAGAGGATGAAAGAATGGATTTAAGAGTGATTAAGAAGAAAGGATTTACGAATGATGATACCACAGAAAATTTGGTTCCCCTAGTTTTTGGCCCAAGGGAGAGCTTCTATGATGGCTTGCATTTCCCTTTTTGCAACATTTGTAACACTTACAGATATTTTACTATATCAGGTCAGCACCTATTGTACATATGGTCCAAACTCTGACACTCAGAACAATTTCTAACTTATTTTTGATCCCTAATAGTAAGTGAATGATTTTCTTAGTCCCCCACCCCCTGCGCCAAAATTGACTTGCTAACTTGCCAATCAAACATTCACCAGTATCTGTTCGGCTATTTATGATTACTCTTATTTTTTACTTTAAATAATGTCTTCTCTTTCTCTCATTATTTTTTTTCATAGCAATATGATTTTTCTTCACATATGAATCAGGCTTAGGAATCTTACTAATAAAATATTTACTTCATGTTAAAACTACTTTCCTTTCTTAAAATCCTTTTCGCTCTAATAACTTAAAACTTTTCCCATCACATTTTTTGGTATGTGAGCAAATGTTACATGATGTAGTGGAGTCAGTATTTGCAGCCTGTGGAGTACACCTGGGGATTGTGAAACTCACTGAATGAACTTCTGGAAGATTCCAAATCCTGCCTCACCATCCCTTAGCGTAAACTTAGTGAGATGGGGAGCTCTGGTGATCCAAGGGAAGACTTTATCCTTTAAGAGGCGGACAGTTGGTAATGGAGATCATGCTGACTTCTTTTGCTTCCATAACAAAGCCATAAGATTCAGGGCATGTGGGTGCATCCAGTGTGGCATGTACTGCCAACTTCATAAATACTGATTATTTCCCAACAGCATCAGAGAGTTGATGTTCCAGTCATGTCGTCTGGGGAGAGAACTCTGATGAAATTCCAGAAGTCCTTTGTGCTGTGTGTTCTCTTGTCCCTAATTCACCTCTTCATCAGCCTCTGCCAGTGAGGTCTCTGGATAACTGTGCCTTAGAGCTACAATTGCCTGTGGGAAACAGAAAAGGGTTATCATTGAAGGAGCATCTGTTAGAGGGGTGTTCTTGTTCTGTTTTGGTTTTCTCAGTTTCTCTATTTGGTATCCATTCCACAAGACCAACTGTATTAACTATGTTTTCTTAATTTCTACATTCTGTATGCTCTGGCATTTCGGAGCCTCAGACCCATTATAGACGCAGGGAGAGGCTGCCCCTTCCAGGGCTAGCTTATTCTTAAATATAGCAATTTTCCTACAAGCATGCCTTTCATATGCCAGCCAACCACTCTCTTTATCTCACCCTCACACACCAAGCCAGTATTCCTCTGGTCTAAATCATCCCAAGCCTAGGTGTCAGACAACTAAGGACAGCCCCTATCCCCCAGAGTCCATCAGAATGACCGAATCTAGCCAATCCTAACCCATGCACCTTGTCCTGTCCTGCCTTTTCCACGGGAACCCCAATACAGACTCCGACTAAGGCTTCCCTTTTATTCTTGCCTTCTGTCTCTGGACCATCTTGTGTCCCTCTGAAGCACGGGATGTACCCTTCCTTTGTGAAATGTAAGTAGTAAGTTCTTCTGTTAATGGAATTGGCCTCTTCATGTTGTCACTCAGTCATACTTCTATAAATTAACACCTGGGTGTAATTTTAGAATGGTTGTTTTGTGTGGCTTCCTCAGAACACTTTGCAGGGTATATTTGCTTGCTTCTAGCAACATAATACAGTCCTCGGCATTTTATTGATTTGGAATATTCAACATTGTGTTGTGGTCCTGGTATGACTAGGGCTGGACTGACTTTTCCTAAAACTTGCTATCTAATAAAGATTGCTGTTTTGGAGGAGAGTTTATATATACTAAGTTTGTAACTAATTCAAATACAATATGTCTAATGTCAAATTTTGCGCAGAAAGCTACTTCCTTAGGGTGTCCCTGGCTGTCTCCAGGGTTGCAGCATATGTGAGTTCCTCATCTGGACATTCTTTACTGTCTTCTTGGAAGGAAACCCAGCCTCCCAGCCACTTCTCTCTTAACTGGTCTCCCTCACTTCTCCCAATGAGTTAGTCTCTGCTTCTCACCTCAATAGCCATCCCTGATGTGGAGAGCCTGGGCGTCAATTTCAAATATAACAATTACCAGACCTGACAGCAGTTAGCACAATAAAGTACAAGCACAGACTGGTACTAAATTGATGAAGGAGAAGCAAGATCAGGAGGAGACATGTATGGGCCTGTGGTTCTTCAGGAAATGTAGCTGAACTTAGTTAGTTTCAGGGTGAAAGGAAAGTGGTAGTCAATGTGAGGAAAAAATTTAGGCTAAGATTAGAAATTTGAGCAAATCAGTGTTTAAGTTAATATTTTTAAATAAGTCTCATTATTTTGAGTTCCCTAGTCCCTAGGATTGCAAAAATTTTTTGAAAGCATGAAATAGAATAGCTTGGGCTGGCCACGGTGGCTCACGCTTGTAATTGCAGCACTTTGGGAGGCCAAAATGGGTGGATTTCTTGAGTCCAGGAGTTCTAGACCAGCCTGGGCAACATGTCGAAACCATGTCTCTAAAAAAAATACCAAAAGTAGTGGAGTATGGTGGCCTGTGCTTGTAGTCCCAGCTACCAGGAAAACTGAGGGAAGAGGAACACCCAAGCCTGGGGGACACAGAGGTTACAGGGATCCCTGATGGTGTCACTGCACTCCTGCCTGGGTAAGAGACTGAGACCCTGTCTCAAAAAAAAAAAAAAAAAAAAAAAAAAAAAAAAAGAGAGAGAGAGAATAGCTTGGACTGTATTTTTTTAATGTTAAGAAAGCACATTTTCCTTGTTTTATTGTCTCTGAGGTTTATCATCATTGAAGGGCCTACTGAGACTCTGTTAAATGCATATTTGATTGAGCAGCACTGAATTTAAAAATCAGGAAAAATCTCCCTTCACTAAGAAATATCTTGTTGTCTGAGAAAAGTCAATTATGGTATATCATTCTAATTTATTTTTTACCAAGTTTATTTTTATTTCCTTTTGGTGTTAATTATACTTCTGATCCATCCCTTTTATTTACATTTATATTTAAAATCAATGTTGTATATCATTTTAAATTGCATGTTTTACAACATCTGGTTTAATTACGCTTTCTCTCTTAGTACCGTCTTTGCTGCAGCTGTTTCTAATTCACTGCTTGCTACCAGAAGTTTATTTTGCCTTATTTCTCAATTTCATCTACATGATGTATGCAAGATTTTTTTTCACATTAGAGAAACTATTGTTTATTTATTTCATTTTTAAAATAACTAACTAATTGTGCTACAAGAAACACAGTGTTGACAAAGACCCACAGGGACAAACCAACAGTGTGTGAACTCCACACAGAGCATAGCTTTGCATGTTCAGTTCCAGAGTCTGAATTTGGCTGAGTTTCCAGCTTGCATGACATCTCCAGAGGCAGGACTCAGGGGATAGAAGGTTTAAAATTGTGGGCACAAGAGATAGTGAAAATCTTCCTCATCTAACATTTCCCAGTATCCCTCAAGGAGTCCCATAATAGCATTGAGAAATACTTTGGAAACTGACAGACATAGAGGTTTCCATCTTTAGAGGAATAATTTTTTATTTTGCTCAGTCGAAAATCTAATGCTTAAGAAGAAGCAAAGAAGTCGAACAGCAGGTTATTATCTCTTCCAGCTCCAATAAGATACAGTGTTTAAATCTTAATACAAAGTTCAGTTTTAAGCCTATGATAACTAATATGATTTTGAGATATACATAGATCACATGACCTACCACTACACTGATAAATCTAAAATTAATTAAATAAAGCACTGAGCAATACTTTCATATTTTAACTGTATATGAGAAACATATACAACAGAAGAATATTCATAAAATTGAAGCAATGGATTCTTAATGGAACAGTTTAAAAGCAGTTTCATATATTTTAAACCACCAGATATCCATGACAACACTAAAGTAATTACTGCTATACCCACTAAGTAAATGAGAAAGCTAAAATTCACAAAATATAATAGACTTGCTTCAGTTACAAATATATTAAAGATCAGAAGTGGGACTGGAATTTGAGTCTTTCTTCAATTTTAGGTTTCTTTTCTCCTACGATATATATAAAAACAAGCAAATAAACAAAAAACAGGTCAGGTGCGATGGCTCACGTCTGTAATCCCAGCACTTTGGGAGGCCAAGGTGGGTGGATCACTTGAGGTCAGGAGTCCAAGACCAGCCTGACCAACAGGGTGAAATCCTGTCTCTACTAAAAACACAAAAATTAGCCACCTGTGGTGGCACATGCCTGTAATCCCAGGTACTGGGGAGGCCAAGGCAGGAGAATTACTTGAACCTGGGAGGCAGAGGCTGCAGTGAGCTGAGATCGCACCATTGCACTCCAGCCTGGGTGAAGAAGCGAGACATTGTCTCAAAACAAACAAGCAAACAACAAACAACAAATTTCACCAGTCTAAGGTTCAGAAGATTGAGGTTATAACTTCACTCACACTCTGCATTCACATCGTCATTCACAACATACTTGAAAGATGGACTGTTATTTTGCCTCTTTGGAATCTGGATCCAGAGATTTGGATGTAAGGTAAGGAATATAGGGTTGAAAATATCTCAACTTCTCTCTCTCTCTCTCTGTCTCTATCACACACACACACACACACAGACACACACACACACAAACTGTATTGAGTTATGCATTAACATAAATAAGCTCCAGTGTTTTCTTTTTTAACAGTAATAGAAAATAATCTAACAATATTAATATGTTGCAAAAAACTCCACAGGGCCATGAGGACCATATACATTTAATATTTGTGGTAAAATAGCAAATACTATAATTTTGTGATAATCAAAATTCCAAAAACACATTTATTTCACCTTACCTGCCATATAGATGAATAGATTAAACCATTTATTTTATTTCAAAAAATGGTAACTTCAAGAAGAGGGAAATATTTAACTGGAGATAATGAAATGTTCAAACTGGATATATTTTATTCACTTATTTTATACCAAGCCAGTAAGTGTTCAAACTTTAATAATAACTGTTGTAGAAACAGAGTTCTCAAATGCATTTTCAATTGGGATTATTTTGGTTGTAATTGATTTTTTTATATTCAACACTTTTTGTTACCATGCTTTTGTGCTGCTGGAGTTTTAATATGGATTTCAATATGAGAACAAAGTTTAGAGAAATATGGTTTTAATTGTCAGCTTATTGATGAGAAGGATGTTGAAGAAAAATAAAGCTACTCTCCTACTATATAAATATATATCTACATATGGGTATATATATATATGTGTGTGTGTGTATTTGGATGGTTAGCATATTAGAAACAATACATCCATTTATTTATCTTCACAAGTATAGAAATCCAGTTAGAACAGCAAATCATTCCACTTTAGACAGTTTGAAATTCATTTTATCATTCATATAGGACCATATCTTGAGGTTTATGTTTATGAATTCTGAAGATAAATAATTCCTCTTATAAAAGTAAGAAGGAAAGTAAAAGAAATTTATCTCATAACATAATATTAAAATAGAACTAGAAAAATTTTACTTGAATACCTACAGTAATTGTTAGGGTAATTCCTTCCCAAAAGAGCTATTAATCAAATACACAATGACAAAATTGGTATTGCTTTAAAATTCTTTTGAAAATATTAAAATAGGCCGGGCGTGGTGGCTCACGCCTGTAATCCCAGCACTTTGGGAGGCCGAGGTGGGCGGATCACAAGGTCAGGAGATCGAGACCATGGTGAAACCCCGTCTCTACTAAAAATAGAAAAAATTAGCCGGGCGAGGTGGCGGGCGCCTGTACTCCCAGCTACTCGGGAGGCTGAGGCAGGAGAATGGCGTGAACCCGGGAGGCGGAGCCTGCAGTGAGCCGAGATTGCACCACTGCACTCCAGCCTGGGCGACAGAGCGAGACTCCGTCTCAAAAAAAAAAAAAAAAAAAAAAAAAGAAAATATTAAAATAAATTTTTATATCATAACCAAATAGCAAAATGTAAAAAGAAATCAGTTTTTTTAACTGAGCCCAATTTCACTGAACTAAATACATATTTCATTTTTATATGAAATACTGGGATGATGAACATTTTAACAATTTTAGGTGTGAAAGTACTGAGAAATCTTGGTAATAAATTCTATTAAAAATTTAGGGCAAGTTTAAAGGTACAATTTATAAAAGCATCATATTTGATATTATGATTTTGTGGCTGTACAGTAGAAATGTGCCAAATGTTTATAAATAAAAATCAGATCGTTTTACATTCTTTCAATATTTGACATGGGGTTATTAAAGGTTTCCATTGTTTTTAGTTTCCCTGGTTGCAAGTAGTCAAATGCTCTTGAATTAGAGCAGTTTTCAATAGAAACAAAAATTATCGTATTGATGGCTTATTTTCTTTTTTGTTTCATTTTATTTACACTCAACAAAAAATTCCGGTAGGTAGTGAACCGCAGGTCTGTTATATAGTCTCTTAGGACATTAACATTGATTAACTGATAATATTCATGTTGATGTTTCTGAAATAAAAGCAAAATGATGGGGTGAAATTTACTAAACAGAGACAAATGTGTTAAAAGCTGCCACTGTCGTAAATATGTTTTAGGATTTATCATTTGCAATCTTACCTCTTTTTTTTTTTTTTTTTTTTTACAGTTTCTCTGTTGTTATTTTTAACTCTTTGCCTTTATACAAGCACATTGTTTACAAATTATATTCTAAACACAGGAGACAATGAAGTCATTTTGTTTTTGTGTGATTTTTTTGGGTAGTAAATAGAACTAATGCAGGAGAGACTTCAGGTAGGACTAAAATCTGAACCTGGTAGGAATATACAATATTCAAGAAATTGTCTTTGAGAGACAGACATTCAGTTTAGCCATTTTAGCACAGAGATAATATCTAAAAGCCAAGCGTCTTCATCCAAGCTGCTATGACAAAATACCTTCTCCTGGGTAGTTTATAAACAACAGAACTCTATTTCTCACCATTCTGGGGACTCAAAAGTCTAAGACCAAGGTGTAGGCACATTTGGTGTCTGGCAAAGACCCCCATTCTTGCTGCATCTTCACATGGTGGAAGGCAAACAAATTCCGTTGGGTCTCTATTACAAGGGCACTAATCTCACTCATGAGGACTCTGCCTTCAAGACTTAATCACTTCCCAAAGGCCACAGCTCTTAATACTATCACAATGGGGATTAGGTTTCAACATGATAGTTTAAGGGGCATGCAAATATTCAGACCATCGCAAGCAGCATAAATGAATGAGGCAACTGCACTGCTGTTAGATGTAGGTGTTTTGGGCTCTGATCTCTGATTAGAGCCTCCTCAACCACTTTCATATAATTCCCATTAGAAAATGATCTTGATCTTCTGGTTGTGATAATAAGCTCAGAAAAGTTCAAGAACATATTATTAGTCATGAATCATTCAACAACCTCAGGAAAGATCCATTAATGAATCTGAATTGACTGGGACTAAAACCTTTATTCCCTTTACGTTGAGCTGATTGGAAGAATAAGAAACTATTTTTAATAAATAATTGCTTTTGAGATATAGGACAGGCTTATTACAATGACACTGATGGTCCCTCATAGGACAGGCTCAGAATTGCATCAATAAATATACTGTTAAAAACACACATGCTGAATTATTTTTCCAGACCAGCAGTGTGTACATAATAGGCTGCATGGGAAATGGGTCTGCCTAACTAACTGCAGTACTGGAGCTAAGATTGTGTAGGAGTTGTGGATGGGGTTGGCCCATGACTGAAAAAACTGAACAAGGGAGCCCCCCAAAGCCTTCATTGTGATGAGGGTCACCTCTTGAAACGGAACAAAATAAGAGTATAGCAATAGATCAAAAACCAGATGATAGGAAATCAAAAGTAGGAGAGTTGTTGAGGATCACAGCATTCAGCTGCTGGGAGTGAGGGAAAAGACAAACTGAACACGTTGCTAAGATTCTAGCTTACTAAACTTAATAAAAGGGAATGTCTTGAACCAAAATTACATGATAAGAAGTGCTCTTTAAGAGACGTTGATGAGGATGAGCTTACTTTCTGAGCATATAAAATAGAACATTTTCTTCTAAATCAGTCAGGATACCACAGTTAAACACATGCTGTATTCACATTGAGAATCTTGCGGAGAATTTAATGTTCAGACTACTTACAATGTGTCGGAATGTTTAGAGAAGCCACAGAGAATAGCGCAGTACTTGGAGCAATGTAGGATGGGTTAGGGCAATATTCAGAAAACAGAAATAAAGATTGTCTTATTATTATTATTATTTTTTGTCTGGCCTTGAAGTTAATTGTCAGTACTAAGTACTCGGAGGAAGAAGGCACACAAAAAGATTTAAAAGTGATATGTGCATGCATGTGTGTGTGTATGGGTGTGTATGCGCATGTGCGCATGTGTGTTCCCTATGTCCTAGGGCAGAATTTAAAATATTATGCCTTTGCTATGATTTAAATGTTTTTCACCTCCAAAACTTATGCTGAAATTTAACTGCCATTGTTACAGCAGTAAGCGGAAGGACCTTTAAGAGGTGATTAGGCCATGCATGCTCCACCCTCATGAATGGGTTAATGCAGTTATCATGGGACTGGATTCATTATAAAAACAAAAGCTTGGGCCACCTTTTTTCCTTCCCTCATTCTATCTTACTCTTCCTCCACATGAAGACACAGCAACAAGGTACCATCTAGGAAGCAGAAAGCATCCCTCACCAGGCACTGAACCTGCTGACACCTTGGTTTTGGACTTCCAAGTCTCTAGAACCACGAAAAAGAAATTTGTATTGTTTTTAAATTACTCAGACTCAAGTATTCTGTTATAGCAGCAAAAATAGACTAAGAAACCCTCTAAAAAAATGAATATTAGAAATTAGCTGCTCCAGACCATTTTTACATATAATTCTTATAGAAACATTTTATATAAATTACAAATCTTAATATGTTTACCTAGGTCTGTTCTCAATAGTTGATTTTATGTTATTTTTTGTTCTTATCTCATATGCAAATTCTCACTTAAAGGAAGCATACAAAATATACTTTTGTGTGTGTGTGCCTGTGTTTGTGCGTGTCTGTGTGTGAGGCTCTGTGTGTGTGTCTGTGTGTGTGTGTGTGTGGGGGGGGGAATACAAAGGTTTGAAGTTCTAGAGTTTTAACTTACAGTATAAAATGTATGGCTTACTCCTCAGAACATTCTTCTGTATTTTAATTGGCTGTTTAACTTGTATATTTCCTCAATATGAACACATTATTTGTTATATTTCCTGTGTGTCTCATAGTTCCTAGAATACATTTGTCTATGTTGAGATAATTAATGAATTAATTAAATAGACGTTTATGAAGAAGATTGACCATGAGGACAAATGTGTACATACTATTAAGTAGCATGTGCAAATAAAATGGTAGACTTTTAGATTAATCAACATCATTTATCACTAAATTTACCAACATAGCTAAAGTTTAATTTTACCCAATTTTGTCAAACTCAGTTTATAAACAAGAAATTGGCATGCATTTTGTTGAGTTATCTAAAGATTTATCTTTAACTTCTAGGCATCACCCCAGTACCAAAATTATGAAATTTGAAGCTTTCGTTTTTTTGAACACTTTGTAATAAAATCTAAATTCCTCCTTTAAAAATTACTGACTTGGTTATATTTCCACTCCAAAGTGCACACTTCCATTTCAACCAGTGATTTATCTTTGTCATCTTTTAAAGTAAATATCCTTGCTTTGTGTCTTCTAATGATAACCAAGAAGCAGTAAAATGTAAATAGCTATAGACATTATCTCAGGTGAAACAAATATGTGAAAGCCGTCATGCATGGATTGAACACAAACGAACCTTATACACCACTCTAGGTAATTTTTCCTGCAGGATTAGCAAAGACATAATGTAGGAAAATATCAGTAAAGAGGTTCAAGAACACTTTAGGGTGACCTCTTATCAACCAGTTCTTTGCCATTTTACGAGAACACACTCCACTCTCATCTATAATAGAACAACTATTATGGATTATAATTTGAGTGTTTCTTTTGGAATATAAATGAACGGATTCCTACCCTACTGAAATTGAATGTTGTTTTCCTCTTCTCGCAGGGTGAATGTATATACGCAGCAGTTAAACAAGTCTGAAGAAAACATTTCAAGATTTTAGTCCAGGTGACATTTGTCGATGGCCTGCTAGCCTTGCATCATATGTAGCAGTGGAGCCTCTTCCTGATGTGGATCACAAATGAGGAGAACTAAGACAGTGCACTATGTGCAAGAATTCAGGCCACAGGAAATCATGCCATCTGGAACTGCTAAATGGCCAGCAGAAACTTCACAGATAAGCAAGGTAATACCTTACAGAAAAAAGAAAAAAGAAACCCACAACCTCAGTAGAATGACACTTTTTAAACACTAAATAAGTATAAGGTGTAGATTATGCCTGTGCTCATGATTATGCAGTAGGTCAAGTTTCTAGAAAATATGTATGAGAAAAAATATTTGCCTCCAAAAACCTGAAGTCTTTAAGTTTTTTTTTTTTTTTTTTTTCTTTTTTGAGACAGAGTCTCGCTCTGTCACTCAGGCTGGAGTGCAGTGGCGACAACTCGGCTCACTGCAAGCTCCGCCTCCTGGGTTCCTGCCATTCTCCTGCCTCAGCCTCCCGAATAGCTGGGACTACAGGCACCCGCCACCTCGCCCGGCTAATTTTTTGTATTTTTATTAGAGACAGGGTTTCACCGTGTTAGCCAGGATGGTCTCAATCTCCTGACCTCGTGATCTACCCACGTCAGCCTCCCAAAGTGCTGGGATTACAGGTGTGAGCCACCGCCCCTGGCCTAAGTCATTTTAATTATAACAAAATCTTATTCATATATATAGAAAGGTGATTATTATTGTGATAATTTCATTGTTTTGACTTTAAAGATATAATGATAAAAATTTTATGATTTGAATTGATTATGTATAAGTTATGAGCCACATACTCTAGAGATATTTTCCCTAGGTTTTAAAACATCTTTGAAAGGTAGCTTTTATTGTCACTATATTACCAATGAGAATATAGATCCAACATCTAGATCCAAAAGTTTGCTCGACAACAAATATAAATAACTGACAGAACAATAATTCAAACTTTGAAAAGGAACTTGCTTCCAAAAGTTTAAGTTGTATCACAATACATTATACAATCTTCATTTTTCAATATCAGACATAAATATGTCATGTATATTTTTGTCTAAATTATGTTGTATTATTTGCTTCACAAGTTCTTGTTGCCATCTGGATCATTAACATAACAGAAAACATAAGACATTTGCACAAGCAAATTATAATAGTTTTGAATTGATTTGCAGATTCAGTGATATGCTTTGGATCACCATGTAAAATAAGTCTGATGCCACCAAAAAGCAAGAGAGAAATGGAACACTAAGCTGGAATTTTCACAGGAAATTATAATTATAATCTTAAAAAACCACTGTGTACTTTTCCTTGTTCTACTGAAATATATTAACTCTAAATAAACAAACCAAACTGAATGAGACAAGAGTAAATTCTGTGATACAGATATACTACTTGATTTCCATTTGTTTATTTATTCCTTTATCTATTTTTTATTTTTATAGATGTAAGGGGTACAAGTGCAGTTTTCTTACATGGATATATTGCATACTGGTGAAGTCTGGGCTTTTAGTGTTGATTCCTATTTAAATTAAGTGTATATATTAATGATGGCACCAAAGCTCTAAGACTCAGGTAATACAACTGGCTTTTATTTATGCCATATCATCACCATCATTATCATTCATGCAAAGCACTGACATTAAGACAGATTCAGCAACAGCAAGACAAAGAACAGAATTATTTTGCCAGTGTCACATATTAATCACATATAGTGATATTGATCGCATAGTTGATGCTCAATTGGTAAGGCACAGTAAAGCGGCTATTTAGAAGATGGAGTAAAATGGGAAGACTAAAGACAGAGTGGAGGGATTGGTGGAAATATGCCCTGAAATACAACTTAAAGTAATGCCATACATCCCCAGCCTGCCAGAAAACTGCAGGTAGAAAGGAGCTGGGTTATTATCAGATTAAGGTGACGTCAACAAAAGCTCTCAAGGCAATTTTGTGTTTTGCAGTCTTTAGCTATGGAAGAAAGAGTGCTGAGAACACATTCTTTTTTGGCTCTAACTGCACAGATAGGTGGGACTCATTGTCAAAGGAAAGTGGCTATTTTATTCTCACCACAGCCAATGGAGAAAAGAATGAGACTGTGCATGGGACAAAGCCTCATAATGGAAGTTGTTCCCATCCTGATCAATCACTGTGACAAACTGTAGCGCTGGTTAACCATATAGATTTATGCCACCCGCCTCCCCTACTCTAAGATGGGAGATGGTAGCGAGGGTACTGGGTCCCAGTTCTGATAATGTGTCCCCTTGATCTATATTTTTTAAGTCCTCAAAAACGATTTTAATAAAGATCTAGGTTTCAAGAACACTAGTTTATTCTACTTCTACTTTCCCCTAACTCCCATCACTTTACACACCTGAAATATTGATATTTCAGATCAATGGAGGCCAATTTTGCCCAGAGAAGACTCTAATAAAGAAAAAATAGAGGGAAATAGAAAAATTGCATTATATACCTAGCAACAATTACAGTAGTGAAGCTGTGTTTCTTTGGCATCATAGACATTTTTTTTTTTAAATTCTCTATCACCTCATATAAACTGTCCCTCTTCAATGCCTTGTTTTCCCATTTAAAAAATCTCTTCTATTTCTAGTATCCTTTTCTTATATCAAGCAATTTGGTCTTAGTTTCCAGGAAACCACGTGCACACATGCGCACATACAAACACACACAAAAGCATACACACATTATGGAACATTCAGATAATCTACAGTCAATCCTACTAATCAAAACTCAATCTTACGGATTTTTGGAAATCCATGAGAGAATGTAAGTAAGAAAATGTCTAAGCTACTTATTAAGCTCACATAAACAAATGGAACAGAAACTAATGTGACAGATCAGATATTGGTTTGGGATGAGGTAAACCGGATAGTATATACTTGACCTGGATTATTCTTGATTCACTATCATGCTTCGTGAAACAAAACTTGGCCTATGGTTCTACCTAAGGCAGCAGATAGTCTGGGCATAAAGAAAACATGCTACCAAAGAGAATTGCTGGAGGAGATGCTCAACATCACAAGGACTTGAGGATGATGAGACATTATCCTCCCTGATGGTAAGCCTAAATCAAAGTTTTACATACCCCTTCATAACAATACATTGCCTCAGCATTTTTCTTATTTCTGGTTGTCCTATGTTTTCCTAAGATCCTAAGTACCACATATTGCATATTGTTTGCTACCTCCAATTACTATAATATGTTAATTTTACTTCTAAAAGTTTGAAACCAATAACCCCACAACCATCACTAAGAAGCTCCACAAAACAAAAAATAAAAACCCTGAACCAATTTCCTGATATTGCATAATCTCTATTCTGTATCAAAAAACATATCAGCTATTTAACCAACTGTTTTGCCAAATTTGTACACAAAAATGTTGGATAAAACAGTGAACCTATCTACCTGTATAAACTGAATCTGGAACGTAGCTACTATCTATCGTCCCTCTACAATGCAGGAGTAATAATAAAACCCAACTCCTTGGGCTTCTGAAAGGAACAAATCAATCAGTTCAAACATGGCCTACAAAAATCATAGCCATCATACATAATATTATAGTTCACATGATTTGTGTTGAAGGTCATTATTTCATGTTATAATTACTTTAGGTCTTACTTACATTTTATTAAGACTAATTAATCTATTTCTTTCATTTATCTATTACTTACACAAATACCAGTTGAATATGCCCTGTATTTCAATATTCTAAACACTGGAAATTTTACAGTGACTAAGGTAAAGATCCCACCCTCATGAAGATTACTCTCTAATTAGGGGTAAGAGATACACATTCCCAAGAAACGAAATATGTGTATTTTCTCAAGAATGATGCACATTTTTAAGAAAATAAGACAGGACAAAGGCAGAGTAAATCAGGGTTTCTTGTTAGGTAGGGTGATCTGGAAAGGGATGTTTGATGATTTGACATTTTAGAAGAATCCTGAATATACTGAGGGAACACTGCACATGTCTGATAGAGATGATTTCAGTGAAATCAGCAAATGCAAAGGCTGAGTCTGTTACATTCTTGACGTATCTGAGAAGAAAGTGAGCCAGTAAGGAGGAGTAAGCTGAGGTCAAGAGGCAAGACATGTTACTGCAGTTACGCTACAGCCCAATCACGTAGAACTTTGAAGAAAGTTGTAAAAAGTCTGGAGATGCATATAGTAATTTCTTTAAATGTTTCTCTTTCTTCTAAAGACATAAATTGGAGGCTATATCTGTTTTCAAATTAGTATATGCAGAATGTTAACTAATTAGAGTTAAAAGCATTTCAAATAATAGAATAAAAAAGTGATAAAACACATTTGATAATGTACTATATATTTAGAACAGATGAAATGAGCTAATTTAAAAATATAATATGCACAGTAAGTTATAATTTTATAATTTTAAAGAGAGACTAACAGTATATAAATGATTAACATTTTTATTAAAATGACATAGAACATTTAATTTTCCTTTTAATTCAATTTCATTTAATTCACATTTACTAGAGCATTCTTTGTACTCGTCACTGAGTAAGGCAAAATAATAACACTTATGTCAGTTTGTTTGAAAGAAAGTAACTTAAAACATAGAGGTGCAGGCAATGACACAACTATATACCCCATTCAGAGACAGCACAGCTCATACAACTCATATCTTCCAAGATGCTCTTTCTCACCTACAAAAGTTGATCCTCAAATGTTCAGCTTAAAGCTCTGTAGCAGTACATATGATGTGAGAATTAGAGGGTGTGCAACGCAGATTATGCCATTTCCTGAACTTCCTGAAGTTCATGCAATGAGTATAGTAATGCTTTCAACTGGGGCTTTGAGACTGAATTTATCTTGCTTGCAGATGATTTTTTATCTGAAAGGAAATGTAATGATTCATATAATCACAAATTCTTTATATTTTTGTTGTATATATATTCATTGACATACATTTTATGTATGCATGTATACATATATATGCATGTGTGTGTGTGTGTATAATTAAGGGCATTTTATTGTATATGTATATATATTCATGGTAGATTCTCTGCCCATATTTTCATTTTCCAGAATTTCCAAAAGCAGTGTCTCTTTCGCTCTGTCAAGGAGATGTTTCTTACTAACAGAACCCTCAATCTTGTACGTGGGGCAGGCTAGAAGTACCAGGGAACTAATGTCCTCAGCCAGTGTTGGACAGAAGCACTGAAGTGGTTCATTTCCTTGAGATTTCTGTTCCTGATTTTGAGGCCTGTGTTTTATGCTGAGTCCCAGAGTTCCTAGGCGGAAGTAAGCTATAGAATTCCACAACTGCGACTTGCTTTATAGTTGAAGCTATGTTTTCCTTTCATCCCTTACCTGTTTAAACTCCCATTTCCCCTAGCAGTGATTCCTGTGTTCACTGCCTGAATAAACTACTCACACTTAATTCCTTGTCTTAGTATCTGCTTTAGGGTGAACTCAATCTGAGACAAATGGCATATAATATAAAATGCCTGTAAGATTTAAAAATCTGTGTCCACACTGTGTGACAGAAATCACACTCACCAGCTATGCACATGTTGCCTGGTATTTTCCATTCTCCCTTGCTGTTGGATTAAAACTGTAAACATTCTTCAGGCCAAAGGAGTATGAGTGGTAGTAATTCGTGTTTCTGTTCCAGGTCAACGCAGTTCAGAGCCAGTCAACTCTTTTCACTTTTCTCTTTCACTGTCACATCAACTGTGGAAAACAAATGTTCCACATGGCATAAAGGGGAGCCACTTGCCTATCTGAATATTTTATTATTGAGAGATACATGATTTTTCAGTGTTGGACTACTGAGGTTTTAAAATTCATTTTACACTAACACAGCCTAACATCATTATGACCATTCCAAAACTGGGTAGCAAAATGTTGCTGTCTGATGAAAAAAATTCCCCATACGTGGGATTATCTTTGTTGTTCAGGGATGAGAAATAAGAAAAATTAAAATTCTTTCCAATCCCATCTCCACTCCAGCTTTTAGTAGGTGTGTTGTGGTATGCAAGTGAGTTTACTGCCTTAATTTATAAAACATGACTACCTACATTTACAAAACATGTATATATAGTACTGTACCGATTTCAACAGCCATTTGAAAATCCAATGAGACAATTCATGTAGTGTTCTTGGTATAGTTTTGGATATATATAGTATTTTCTATAGATATTAGTTATTAGGATAACTTTTTGTCTATACGTGTACCTGCAATAGATACACATACCTAATGTGTTTATGTACTTATTCTGTGAGTTGTTCGTATCCCATCATTTTATATTTCTCTCATCAACATATTCAAATTATAGATATTCCACCAACAAAAAACGTCTACCCCACCCAATTTGATTTCCCCAAATGCCAAAGGAATCTTCCTTTTGCTCATCATTACTGTTTGACCTGCTTCAGAAATGTATATATCATAGTATGCTACAAATTCGGTCTTTATCTTCCATTCAGATTTCCTGCTAATAACATAAGCTAAGAATTCCAATTAGTTGATTAAATAAAAAATTAAGGCTATTTAATGATGCTAAGCATCTATGGACTAAATGTTGCTTTGTATATAATGTATAATATACATAAGGCAATGCAGCAGGGATACACACACACACACACACACACACACACACACACAAGTATATACAGCTAGACCACCATTGACCTGACTTGAGAACATTGTTAAAAATGCACAATTTTATTTCCCATCCAGGCCAGGGCTGTTGAATCAGAATCTACACTTTAAACAAGATCTTCAGGTGACCCATATATGCGCATTATGGGTTGAGAAGCATTGGTTCATCTTACATAGCATGATGCATATTTATCCTTTGATAAACTGATCATGACAAATTCATCTTTTTGTAATGAAGTCATATTTCCCAGGTGAAATTGTGAGAAGAAAAATGTGCGTGGAATTTTTTAAACTAAGTGTGTGGGGGAAAGCCTCTGAACATTCTCATCTCCAAATCTCATAAAGAATTATGGGCATTTAATTATGTTCCCAGGATATTTCTTATGGCAATAAAATATTAATTAAATTGTAAAGATTAATTATCACAAATTTCTAAATACCGGTTTTAATTAGTAGTATAACCCTGAAAAAGCATATGTTGTTTTAGATTATGCATGAGAATAAAATTGATATAGAAGAGAAGACAAGAAAGACTTTCTCATTTATAAGCAGGATACCTATTTACTAGTGCACTGGGGAAAAACTAGGCTAATATGTTTGTGATATTATGCTAACATATTGTGCACAATATGCTGTTTATTTGAGTATGCTTTCCCTATCAATTGGATAAATCAGAGTTTTGTTTTCGTTGCATAGGGAATGATTCCCATAAAAACATTTTCTGTAAGAAAGTTGAAATAGCTGATTATGCAAGACAAGTAGGATTTTGCCTGAATATAATTGTAATGGACTAAATAATATGTTCCATGTTCCATTTGCCATTCAAGCTCTAAAAATACAAAATATTGGTTTGCAGAAGTGGAAAAGTGCCTTAGAGAACAATAGGAGATGACGAAAATCATTCTGTGTGCACCAAAGAAATTTGCTCTGATTTGGACTATCCCTTCTGACACTCATTTGTAAGGTAGTCTTAAAATTGGTTTGTAGATGAACACAAACATTTTTGGAAAAACTTATGAAATTGGAAAATGTTCTTTTAATATTACAAATCAGCATGCAAATTTAACTGTATTATTAGAGATACACTTCCATTAGAATTACTTAGTTTAAAACAACCACAAATATAATTGCAACCATTGTGCTGTATCCAATAATGTAGTGTGTGACATACTAAACTATATTTTCCCACTGTGTAAACTACACCAGGGAGACTAAGAAACACTTCTGGAAGTTGTGTTCTATTAGGCCAGTTGGATATTATTTAGGAAATTAGCATCATTGTATAAAAATGATGCACTTGGGGCTTGGAAGGTCAACATAATTTTCAAAAATTAGAACTTGTCGACATTATGGCTCCAAAGTGGTCGTATTACTTCAACTACATATTATTAAGAATTTGAAAATAAGAATCTTATTTAGTGATAAGAAAAGTAAATATGCTTGGATTCAATGACCTCAATTGCTGTAAAGAAGATGGAACATATCTAATTATGTGAAGAAAATAAAATAAATGACATACAACACTAATCTTTGCACAGAAATAGATTACTATACACACTACAAGAAAACTCATTAACTCATTACTGTTTGGCCATATGTGTTTAATGGAAACGTAGAATCATTTATTATTTCATCAGCGCTATCATGAGTCCTATTATAGCCCAATTCTATGCTTATTTTGTAGAGTCAGAAAATTTTTGAATATTCAAACTCTTAGAAAATTATATATTATTACAACTGCCCTATACAGACATGTAATACATGTCCGGTTTATGAATATTTTAAACATATAAAAGCTTTAATGCAGATTTAATTATCTATATTTGATAACGCAAGATAATTTGCTTAGAATGTTTAATGTAGCAGACTGCTTAAGAGTCCGAAGTTATTTCTTTATATCCATGCATGCCCCCTTTTAATGTGACTTTATGATTTTACCCATAGTGGTAACGAGTTTTATGTGTTAACTTGACTGGGTCACAGGCTGCCCAGACATTTATTCAAACATTATGCCGGTTGTGTCTGTGAAGGTGTTTCTGGATAAGATTAACATTCGAAACAGTTGACTGAGTAGAGCAGATGGTTTTTCTAAATGTGAGTAGGCCTTATCCAATCAGTTGATATGAATACAACAAAAAAGGCTGGGTAAGAGAGAACTCCTTCTGCCTGACTGCCTTGAGCTGGGACATTGAGCTCTTTCTTCCTTCATACTCGAACTGAAACATTAACTCTTCTTGGTTCTCAAGCCTGCAGACTTTTGGGCTGGAACTTCCATCATCAGCTCTCCTGGTTTTCAGACCTTTAAACTCAAACTGGAACTGCCCCATCATTTCTCCTGGGTGTCCAACTTAATGACATTAGATCCTGGAACTTCTCAGCCTCCATAATTGCATAAAACAAATTCTTATAATGAATCTCAATCTCTCTCTCTCCACGTGTGTGTGTGTGTATATATATATCTTTATGTATAATATATATAATACATCAGCATTCATGATAGTGCTGATTATATATATCTTTATATATATACACACACGTGTGTTTGTATATTCATATCTATATACACATATATATACCTTCATATATGTGTGTGTGTTTGTGTATATATATATATATAAAATCCTATTGGTGTTTCTTTTTCTCTGAAGAATTCTAATACGCCCCTCTAGAAGTGAACTTGATTGACACCTTGAATCTGCATTTGATCACGGACTTACTTTGGACAATGGTACAACAGCAAATATAACACAATAAATATTTGAAAAGACTTGCACATCCGTGCTGACTCATTACCACTGGAAGCCCTCAATTATTATTTGAAGATGCCCAGGTTAGTTTGTTGGAAGATGAGACAATGTGGAAAAAAAAGAGTCATTGATGAAGGCTTGGATAACCTGTTGGAATGTTAGGCAATATAGATCAGAAAACATTCATCCTGAGTAAGTTCCCCTAAACTAACCAATGTGCCGCCTGCCAGAAATAATTGAAGTCAACATTGTTCATCCAGTCATTGATCAACCAGGTGCAGCCATCCTGCCAGGCAATATAATTCTAATCATTATTGGTTAAATTGAAATGACTGATTTTTTTACATAATAGAACATTGTTTATATAAACCAATATATAAAACTGTATATATTATATACAGTATAGCAGACAACATGGGTTCCATGTTCACATTCGTTTCTGACTATACGGCCATATAAAAGTTGCATGCAAGTCTTATCTTGAAAATTTTGATATGCTTTATAATTTTTTAATATCCATATGTAGCAAAATATAACATTTATTTGATTAAAGCAATGAAACAACTCTTTTCTGCAGCTCTATTTGTTATTTACCTACAAATAATCCTACAAAATTAAAAAGAATTCCACTTAAATGCCCAATATACAAATTCATTAACACTGTCAAAAATAAGATCAATATCCTTTCTGACTATAAGGCCACATAAAAATTATATACGAGTCTTACATTGAATATTTTGGCATACTGTATAATTTTTTAGCATCCATAAGAAAAATATACTGATAGAAATAACAAGAGTAGGCCGGGCGCGGTGGCTCAAGCCTGTAATCCCAGCACTTTGGGAGGCCGAGACGGGCGCATCACGAGGTCAGGAGATCGAGACCATCCTGGCTAACACGGTGAAACCCCGTCTCTACTAAAAAATACAAAAAACTAGCCGGGCGAGGTGGCGGGCGCCTGTAGTCCCAGCTACTCGGGAGGCTGAGACAGGAGAATGGCGTAAACCCGGGAGGCGGAGCTTGCAGTGAGCCGAGATCGCGCCACTGCACTCCAGCCTGGGTGACAGAGCCAGACTCCGTCTCAAAAAAAAAAAAAAAAAAAAAAAAAAAAAAAGAAATAACAAGAGTTTTATTTTACAATTTTTAAATATTAAAAAAATATTTATTTTTTAATATTAAAAAAATACATTGCAATTTGATAGTTACTAGATATATTGGGTTTTAATTACTAAATATCTTAATTTATAAGTTGATGTTACCTAATATTTTAAGATTATAATTAATAGTATAACTTACAATAAGTATACATTTCGTATGTTGCTATTTGAGTAAATGTTGTGTTGTTGTGGTGTTGTTGGCAAGACTGTAAACTAATAAATACTTTAACTTAAATCTCAGTCACTCTCTTTTTGTAATTGCCTTTGAGGGATTTCATGTGGGCTGGAATATATTCAGTGCATGAACTCATTCTCCTTCCTCACATGCTTCCAGCACGAATCACATTTTTTTCTACGCAATTTTTCTACACAGATTCATCAATGCTGGAAGAGCACATGAAACACCGGGCTCAGAGACAAATGGCTTTATTCCTCAAAGTAGAGCAGACAACACGAGCTCCATGTTCACAGTGGTTTCCGACTATATGGCCAAATAAAAGTTGCATACAAGTCTTATCTTTAATATTTTGATATACCTTATAATATTTTAGTATCCATAATAAAAATGTATTGGGAGAAATAACAATAGACTTTTATTTTACTAATTTTTTTCTGGTCCCTCCAAGACTCAGGGGGCAGTGAGGAATGTCCCAGTGAATGCCATACACAGTGGGTTTGGTCACACCCGAGGGACCCATAGCTAAGAACACCACCCAAATTTTAAAGGGGCTACTAGAAGGTCTGTTCAACCTTTGTTCCACATAGAGACAATATTTTCACTTTCCTGATCAGGAAACAAATCCCTCTCCAGCAGGAGGGTGCTGCCTCTGTTCAAAGATTGCTAATCGAAGATTCAGGATAGTTCTCTGGGTGACTTTGGACAACTCAGTTCCCCTTCCTTTTTCATTTGTAATTCTCAAGAATAACTGAGATGTGCTGGGAATGCAACATCTTCAGACAGGGGAAGACTGGCTGGAATAGATCAGGGTCCGTTCCAGTCCCCACTAGAACAAGAGATCCTTCAGTGTTTTACACAGCAGGTCCAGGGTCCCTCAGCTGCAGTGCAAGTGAGGCACACACAGACAAGCACAGACTAGACTTCATTTGTTCCAGACAGCTTTCCTGAGCTTTTCAGGATGGATCAGAGTGAATCCCAGGCTCTTGTTGTTCCTACAAGTGATAAACCTGCCACATGTAGCTTGTTACCTGTATGCATGTTCTGTCTCATCAAATTCAAACAAACCGGTAATCAGTGCATGGTGAACCTTCTTCAAAAAGATCCTCGGATACAGAATTCAGAAGAAAATTTGCTAATGTATTTTCATAAGACACGCAGAAATGCAAGTGATCCACGGAGAAAGGTCTTCCAATGTGAAATGTCTCCCACATCCTGGGTCCCAGAATGACTGACTACATAGAACAGAATAGTGATTAAGTCATAACTACTACCAGATGTAAAACCCGACGAAGAAACAAAACTTTTTGGCAATATTGTCTAGTCTAAGCTAACTAATATTTACTTTGAGGTGGGAATTATTCATAACAATGTGGGATAATATTTATATTGGTGATAATTTTCTTCTACACATTAGAATTGCCACAGAAGTAAGAGGGACGCTGATGGATGTGAGAAATGAATCCAACATCCTGCAAGAAATCCACATGGAGAAAAAGATGGTTTGTTCTTACTATGTGCTGATGCCAGCAACCTAGTATAGAAGAGGTAACTATGTCAAGATTTAGGCTAAGGTAATATTTTTGGTTGTATTTTCTCTCTTCTCCCATTTTTTGGGGGTTAATCACAGCCTTCAATGTTAAATAAGCAAGCACAGAGTAAAGAACAAATAAAATCTTGCTTCTGCTCACAATCTAATTGTATATACTAAGTAGGAAACAATACAATCCTAAAGTTATCTAGCGTTATTTATTTTGAATATGGTTGGGTATGCAAATTTAGAGTCATTCCATTTCTATTATTGCAAAATTCTATATTGGAATGTAAGTAGAAATCAATGAAAACATGGCTCTATCAGTCTAATATATGGATTTCTCTTTCAGATCAATCTAAGATCAAGACTGAGAGGCTAAGGCCCAGCTTGAAGAGATTTAACAAAGTATGTACACACCACAAGTAACATGATGTAGAGAGAAATTCATGAGCAGTTTCCTATTAAGACGTTTCAAAGAGTTTCATCCAACTAGTAACCTCTATGTGACCTGGTGAAACTACTTACTGCTTTCTGCTGAATTCAACGAAATCTCCATAATCAGTGTCTCGAAATCGGAATTAAGGCTACTGTGAGAAAACTAGTAAATATTTATCTACTGGTGGAAAATCAAAAACAAAATAATCCTCAGCTCATATTTATTTTGATTTTGTATTATGCATCAGATTTACACAGCAACTAGAAACTGGGTACATGGCAAGAAATTAAGAAACTGCCACACACACACACTCAGGAGAATTTTGTTTTTAGCACATAGAAATAAAATTAGAAAACATCTTTTTTAATTGGAAAGCTTGGTGGCTCTAGAATATTTATATACTCTGCAGCTGCAATATGGCTCATAATTCAAATTCTGTATAAAATTCCCAGGTCTCCATGAGGATTCTAGAAATTCATATAAGAAAGAGAAATGTGTTCCAGGGCAACAGAATTTTTTTCATTTTTTTACTTAGTTCTGAAGTTATATCTAAAATACACACACACAAAGTGTGTAGCTAAACATAACTAGAAAGACTTGATATGAAGAGGCGAGCCCTGCCTTCTCCAGACAGGTTTCTCAGGAAGCTCCACATTTAACTTGCCTTCTGGCATAAGCAAATAAATCGTTAGATATGAAAATCTTGAACTATTTAATTCAAGTATATTTTTACATTAAAAAAACAAGAAGGAAAATCTCCTTAAGTAGATAGTGAAAATTTATTTGGAAAATTACATTTTCATATGGAAGGAGAAACAAATGAGTATGTGAAAATGTAATTCACAGCCTGAAGATTAGAAGAGTTAAACATTCTTTCTTTTTTAAAGACATGGATCTTGTTTTGCTGCTCAAAGCTGGAATGCAGTGGCATGATCACAGCTCAGCCACTGCGGCCTTGAACTCCTGGGCTCAAGGGATACTCCCACCTAAGCCTCCAGAGTGGCTGGGATTACAGGCATGAACCATCATGCCCAGCTAATTTTTACTTTTTGTAGAACTGGGGTCTTGCTCTGTTACCCAGGCTGGTCTCAAACTCTTGGGCTCATGCAATCCTCCCACCTCGGCCTCCCAAAACACTAGAAGAAGAGTTACTCATTCTAAAATTCTACGGAAGGATTCTCTATTAGAAACAGAAGCAGTTTTAAGGCCTGAGGAGTAAATACAAAGACAGTGTAAGAAAGAAGCTGAAGTTTCCCAGGGCTTAAGGGAATTAAATGCATTGTGTTAGGGAGCTACACGTTTATGCTTACCCCACCTCAAATTCATTTATTTAAATCTTAACTCCCTCTGTGACGGTAGTAGGGGTGATTTCAGAGGTGATTGGGTCTTGAGGGCAGAGCACGCATATTGGGATTAGTATTCTTACATTAGTACTGTTAGAAGACAGATAAGAGCTTGCTTCCACTCTCCGCTCTCTGCTTTGTGAAAATACAGCAAGAAGATGGTCATCTGTAAACCAGGAAGCAAACTCACCAGACACTGCCTCTGCCAGCACTTTAATCTTGGACTTCTAGGCCTCTAGAACTGTAAGAAATAAATATTTGTTGTTTAAGCCATCCAGTCAATACTAATTTATTACAGTAGCCTGAACCGACTAGGACACGTTGTAATAGAATGGAATGAAAAAGATAAAAGGAGAGTTATATGTTTTCCTAGCTAGATTAAAGAATAGTGTCCATGAACCAGTACGATATAAAGAATTGATACCAGGATGTGAGCTCTTGGAGGACAGGGGGGTTTGTTAAGTTTTGTTTGCTGTTGTAAACAGGCATTTATAGTGGCATCTGGCCAATAATGCCTATTGATGAATATCTGCTAGAGATTTGAATGCACAAATTAAATTGAAACAGAAAAAAAGGAATAACCACAAAAGATAAAAATACAAGTTTTAGTTGTAGCAGGAATTAATCTGAAGGCCTTGGATATTTGAAAGAAGCCTTTCAAAAGTGTACAAGGAGTCTGAGCAGACCTTAGAGGTGGTAGTCACTGAGAGATATTATTCGCAACAGAATAGGATGAGCCAAATAACATACTATTATTTTCTCATTGTCCAACAGAGTCCCTTGCATATGTTGCCTTGCAGGGTGCCTTGTATATGAGCCTGCATTTAGCATTTTCTTAAAAGACAAAATAACTTTTTAAAGGATCATTCTAAGATACTGTTTTTATTACCTGTTGCTACAAGATATAGCAGATACTCATCACTGTTTCACAAGAACCAGGTGGCACATGCACAAAGCATAATTCCAGAAAGTTTCGTTTACATGCTATTCACAAACATTTTAGCAGGGTATAGGAAAACCACAAGGAATAACGCATCAATCCAGAGTTACAAGGATCCAAGTGTCGTCTCTCATATGTCCTAAATAGAAGGAGGGGATTGAGCATCACCTAGACCCAGAGGAAAGTCTTGGAAACATGCCACCTAAAGGGAAGCACTAATCTTAGTTGAAAGACACCATGGGCCCCAGATGAAAAAACAAGGGAAATACTTATTTCAGCCTCCTTCTCTCTTCTGACCACTGGGCAAACACAGCTGGAATTCAGAGGGCAATACATCAATCTAATCTTGCCTGTGAAGAATTTCCCCTCACATTTGGAAGAATTCTCACATTTAATATTTAGCCTCACGCTGGGAAAGGTGAAACAGCTTTAGGAGCCAATGGATGGTAAGGAAGCCTATAGCCCCACACTCCTCACAGTGAAGGATTGGTAATTATATGCACCATGTTTGTTTTTTTCTAAAGTGTTTGATTACATTACCTTAATAGATTGCTTATTGGCATTCTATAGAAGAGACTCATTAGTGTTTTGATTGTTTTAAAAATGTTTTGCTTTTCCATAAATCTGAATCTACTCACTTTAGAGTAGATTCAGATTTAGCATAGGCTAGTGATTGAGTCAGACTATTCATAATGAACAGAACATTACATCACATACTTTGAAAATTAAAAAATTCAACTGACACACAAGAAAATTCAAAACCTACTTCACTTTGCCCTGAGAACTTCCCTATCTTTTGTTCTTTTCTGCCTCTACACAAAGAATCCAGGAAAAAAGAACACTAGGTGCTTAACATGCACTGCCAAGTTTTATATCTTAAAAAGAGAAATTTCTTTTCCTGTAATAGGCCATTATAAATTCATATTTATGAAGTAGTTAGAATATAATTCAATTAATATGTGTTATAGCCATGGGCCATTCATCTGTTCCATTCTAGTCATTCATATTTATGATCACAGAAAGTCATAGGGGTTCTATATGCAATTTGAAATTGCTCTAAAATGTAAAGGATAAAGATTGCTTGTTATTTTAAAGTGTCTGAATGATGACTGAGAGATACACTTCCTCTGGGAACCTTATCATTTCAGATTTCAGAAATCCATTAATTGTAAACTTTAAGAATTTCCACTTCTGTAAGTAATTAAATGTAGATCAAACACTGTAAAAATTTCAACTAGGACAGAATCTAAAAGTCGCCTACTTCCTATCATCATTGCTTTATCTGAGAATGATTAAGCTGAGAGCCACAGAAACCAACATCATGCAGTCAGCTATGTAGAAGCTATATCAGGAGATAATGCTGGTCTTCTAAATTTGGAGCTGGGCCTTATTCACTATCCTAGTGGTTTTCAAAATGACTAGATAATTTCTTGGGAATCTGGGAACTCCTAGTAGGGAGTTTATTAAAAAAGAGATAAAATAGCTTAGAGACGGCCAGGCGTGGTGGCTCACGCCTGTAATGCCAGCACTTTGGGAGGCTGAGGCGGGCAGATCACCTGAGGTTAAGAGTTTGAGGCCAGCCTGACCAACATGGAGAAACCCTGTCTCTACTAAAAATACAACATAAGCCGGGTGTGGTGGTACATGCCTATAATCCCAGCTACCCAGGAGGCTGAGTCAGGATAATCACTTGAACACAGGAGGCAGAGGTTGTGGTGAGCCGAGATTGCACCATTGCACTCCTGCCTGGACAACAAGAGCAAAACTCCATCTCAAAAAAAAAAAAAAAAAAAAAAGAAAAGAAAAAGAAAAAAGAAAAGAAAAGAAAAAAAAGCATAGAGACTCTGGGTTCTCCTGTCTTAATTCAACCAGAGTTTCTCAATATTATTCTACTTTAGAAGTAAAGTTTATGACTTTATCCATTCATTGTATTGGTATAGTTTACTATAGTTTTGAGTAGATAACATTTTTATCTAACTAGGCAACAGAAATTTATCATCTCACAGGTCTGGAGGCTAGACATCCAACATCAAGGTGTAGGCAGGTTGCTTCTCAGGACTATGAAGTTGAATATACTCAACGCCTTTTTCTGATCTTTTAATAGCAGTAGCTTCAAACATTTTTTTTTTCTAATTTCAAATTTATTTTAGATTCAGGGAGTATGTGTGTAGGTCTGTTACATGGATATATTGTGTGACACTGACATTTGGGGTACAAATAAATGATCCCATGATCCAGATAATGAGTATAGTACCCAATAAGCAGTTTTTCAGTCCTTCCCTCTCCCCTCTACTGCCCCCTCTAGTAGTTTCTCATGTCTATTGTTTCCATATTTATGTCTATGTGTACCCAATGTTTATCTCCCTCTTATAAATAAGAACATACGGTATTTGATTTTCTATTCCTGCTTTAATTTGCTTAGGATGACAGCATTCAACTGCATCTATTTTGCTGCAAAGGACGTAATTTTGTTCTTTGTAATGGCTTTGTAGTATTCCATGATGTGTGTGTGTATATATATATATATATATATACACACACACATATACACACACACATTTTCTTTATCCACCATCAATGGCCACCTAAATTTATTCCGTGTCTTTGCCATTGTGAATAGTACTGTGATAAACATACAAGTACGTGTCTTTTTGGTAGAATGGTTTATTTTCCTTTGGGTATATACCCAGTAATGGGATTGCTGGATCAAATGGTAATTTTAAGATCTTTGAGAATCTCGAAACTGCTTTCCATGGTAGCTGGAAATTTACATTCCCACTAGAAATGTATAAGCATTTTCTTTTCTCTGCAGCCTCACTGGTATCTGTTTTTTTTTGTTTTTGTTTTTGTTTTTTAACTTTTTATTCCTAGTCATTCTGACTCATGTAAGGTGCAATTTTGTGGTTTTAATTAGCAACGTTGAGCATTTTTTATATGTTTGCTGGCTGCTTGTCAATTTTCTCCTAATATATGATTGCTTATGTTTTTTGCCCATTGCATTTTTTTTTTTTTTTAGATTTTTTTTTTTCTGCTGCTCAGGCTGGAGTACATGGAGTGCGGTGGTGCGCTCTCGGCTCACTGCAACCTCCAGCTCCCAGGTTCAAGCAATTCTTGTACCTCAGCCTCCCGAGTAGCTGGGATTACAGGCGTGCGTCACCGTGCTTGGCCAATTTTTGTGGTTTTAACAGAGACAGGGTTTCACCATGTTGGCCAGGCTGGTCTCCCACTTCTGGCCTCAAGTGATCTGCCTACCTCGGTCTCCCAAAGTGCTGGGATTACAGGTGTGAGCCACCTCGCCTGGCCTTGCCAACTTTTCAATGAGGTTGTTTGTTTTTTGCTTGAGTTGTTTAAGCTCCTTGAAGATTCTGGATATTAGACCTTTGTCAAATGCATAGTTTGCAAATATTTTCTGCCATCCTGTAGGTTGTCTGCTTTCTGTGTTGATAGTTTCTTTTGCTGTGCAGAAGCTATTTAGTTTAATTAGCTTCTGACTGTCAATTTTCTTAATTGTTGCAATTGCTTTTGGGGACTTGGTTAAATATTTGCTAAGGCTGATATCCAGAAGAGTATTTACTAGGTTTTCTTCTAGGATGGATATAGTTTGAGTTCTAACATTTAAGTGCTTAACCCATCTCGAGTTAATTGTTGTATGTGGTGATAGGTAATTTTCCAGTTTTATTCTCCCACATATGCATAGCCAGTTGTCCCAGCACCATTTATTGAATTGGGAATCCTTTTATTATTGCTTATTTTTGTCCACTTTATCAGAGAGAAGATTTTGGTAAGTTGTAGCTTTATGTCTGGGTTCTCTATTCCGTTCCATTGGTCTATGTGTCTCTTTTTCTACTGGTACCATGCTGTTTTGGTTACTGTAGCCTTTATAGTCTGAAGTAAGGTAATGTGATGCCTCCAGCTTTGTTCTTTTTTGCTTAGCATATGAAATCTAAGCTGTGCCAGGCGATGACTCTCCCAGGTAAGTATGCCCTGTGGCACTGCAGCTGAATCAGATGATGCAGCCAACTGTGCCAAAATATTGTATAGAGATGGTGCTGGAGTCACTGCCTGGGCCAATCAAAACTACATGTAAGGA
Source organism: Macaca mulatta (assembly GCF_049350105.2). Classification (NCBI taxonomy): domain Eukaryota; kingdom Metazoa; phylum Chordata; class Mammalia; order Primates; family Cercopithecidae; genus Macaca; species Macaca mulatta. The sequence goes on along the minus strand of NC_133408.1, from coordinate 22,807,440 downwards.
AACAGTTTGAGAAAATAGTGATTCCACAAGTAACCAAAGGCAGTGATTCTGCAGAGAGAAGCATGAGAACAGAGCAAACGCACAGAGAATAGCATGAGAGAGGTGGAAGGCCCCATCAGAGACACTGATTTCTGCTTCTGCATTCAGCTGTATTTCCTGCCACTGCATACCCATGAGATTACTGGTTTATCTGATGCACGAATACCAGCTTTCTTAAGCTAAAATCTATGCAAATCTATTATGGAAAACAATAATCCTTAATTGAGGCAAGATAATTGTCTCAAGAATTAAGTATATAAATCATTTTTGAGAGGACCTTTAAATAAAGAAGGAAAAATACGTGAATACTTGGAATAAGTAATTTCCAAGACTTAAGATGTATCTTTAGAAAAAGTTCAGGTTGAGAAGTAAGTAAAGCTGACTATTTTTTTAATTTAAAGAATATTGAACGAATGAGCTTCAGAGCAGTGAAGAAATAATACTGATGGAGGCAACAAGGGAGCCAGTCTAATCATGCAACTTACTGTAGAGACAAAATCAAGATGGAGCAAGCTGGTCAATAACTGTTGTTTTATCTAAATCTCTATGTAATTCTAATTAATTGCATTTTAATTAGGACTCTTGAATGCAAGAAGAGAAACAACATTGACTTTTCCTGGAATGTAAAGTGCAATTTAACTATTCAGGTAAAAAAACGACAGCTATAGAACTGGGCCTCAGAGGCCATCTGAAAACTCAAAAATACAGGTTCTCTTTATCTCTAGCATTTCTCTCTTAATTGCTCCGTGTGAGTGATTCTCTCTACTGGCATATTTTCACCACATGGCAAGAAATATATCTGCCAACAGTTTCCCAATTGTAAAATTCATAGTTGTAGGCACCATGAGAGAGAATGACCAGCAGATAGTCCCAAATCTAAGTCCCATGGAGGCACTCCTTGGCCCAGATTAAATCAGGTACCCATATTTGGATTAATAATCTGCTGTTAGCAGACAGAATAGCAAATTAATTGACAAGACACTCATGATCATATGTGTGGCGGACAAGGGAAATATGATAAGCAGGATAACGACCTTAAAGATATTTCTAATCTCCAGAACCTGTGAAGGGCCAAAGAGAGAATTCTAAAAGCTGAAAAGTAACATATATATATATATAATGTTTATAAACATATATATGTGTATATATACATACACACATATATACATACATATATATGTTTATAAACATAATATATATATGTTTTTCTTCTTAGAGTCTTCAGAAGGGAATGAGCCCTCCCAACACCTTCATTTTAGATCAGTGAGGCCCATTCTGCTTTCTGACTTTCAGAATTTAAGATAATAATATTTTTAAAGCCAGCCATCTTGCAGTAATCTATTAAAACAGCAATAGGAAACCAATAAAGGGAGGAAGGGAGAGACATTGTAAAGGGATGTTGGGATGACTATAACACACATCTAATATCAACCATATTATTGTGGTTGATACTGTCAGGCTCTATTGACATGCTGTATGGTTATAAAGCCTCAGAGTTAGAGATAGAAATAGAGATAGAGATAGATGACACAAAGTTGCCTCAAAAAAATCATATCTTCAAATTATAATTCTTCATGGTTCATATAATTATTATATGTTTTCTGGTTTGTTTTAAGTGCATTAAAACTTTTTTTCATATCTATATAATATTCACATTTAAACAAAATTAGTGAAAATTTATGCATTAATTTAATTATGCATTTTTTAAAGCAGGAAAAATTATTTTGTAACATGAAGGAATCATATCTATATTGCTTCTTTGGTATTTTTAAATTTTACTATAATGTTTTTTTAAGGGTATATTTTAATGATTTCATCTGAATTTGAAATCATTACATAGACATTTCAAAGAAAATCAATGCAAAGGCATTTGTCTATTTCTATAATAATTATGTTAATGATCAAAAGAATATACTAAATAAAATATTGCATTTTTATTTCTTTTGGTGTATATTGAAAATTGATCTGTGTTTTAGAAGGAATGAAACTATCAAACATATTATGGTAGGCATGGCATAAAACTGGGAAAAAGAAAATCTTCGTTAGTTAGTTAATGGATTTTCTGTTGCTAAGCTGAAATAATCAAAAAGTCATCTAACATCAACTTGCATTCCTTCAAAAAATAAAACAGGTATGCAAATAACATTCAAAATGAAGAAGGTTGTCTTTATTAACTACAAAAATGCTAAAGTTTGTAAATTTAGAATTGGCTACTCTCTTCATCTTATGAAAAGTGATAAAAATATATAAATGAAATAGAAATAATTTTGAGGTGTTTGTTTTCACTTACTTAGAACCATAATCACAAAATCAATTCCTAGTCTTCTTGATGACATATAGATCCTGGTCTGTAATCCCTTGACTTTGGGAGGTCAAGGCAGGCGGATCACGAGGTCAGGAGATCAAGACCATCCTGGCTAATACGGTGAAATCCCGTCTGTACTAAAAAAATACAAAAAAATTAGCTGGGCATGGTGGCGGGCACCTGTAGTCCCAGCTACTCGGGAGGCTGAAGCAGGAGAATGGCGTGAACCCGGGAGGCGGAGCTTGCAGTGAGCCAAGATCATGCCACTGCACTCGCTCTGTTAAAAAAAAAAAAAAAAAAAAAAAAAAAAAAAAAAAGATCCTGGTGATGATCCAGGATCCGTTAAAAAATAAAAATAAAAGATCAAGACTGCAGGGAAAAAAAAAAAAAGATCCTGGTGATCACTCATAGCACTATGGGCTGTATGAACTGCATGGACCATTTAGGGGCACAGTGAGAAGGCGGGTACTTGCAAGTCAAGGAGAGAGGACTCAGGAGAAACCAATTCTGCCAACATCTTGATCTTGAGCTTCTAACCTTCAGAACTGTGAGAAAATAAGTGTGTGATTTAAACCACCCAGTCTGTGGTATTTTATTATGGAAATGCTGGTATACTAATATAGTGGTGTTAATCACTCATGTATTAGGATGAAAAGAAAGCATTTAAAGCAATAGATGTCTCTTATTGCATCTTGTGCAATGTTCCATAGTGCAATGTCCTTAATACAATTTCTATGGAATTAGTTTAAAACAATAGTTCAACAGCACAATTAAATATTTCATGTATTTACAAGACTCTCATCATGCCAAAAACATTGAAAATGCTTAAAACATTCACTTACGGTGCAAAAAATGCAATATTTTTATGTGCATATGTTGAGAAACAATTTGGGCATGATTAAGAGCCAGTATGAATGGGACACAGGCCTGTTTCTAAAATCTCTAAAATGCGTCATATATTTTAAAAGCTAAACAAAAAGTAATAGACATCAATGGAAAAAAAATCATTAATTTATATTATTTAAGGACAGTGAATAGGATTCTGTTATTTCTGCTCTCCTTTATCCAAAATAAGCTTGTTTTATGTGTTTAAACTTTGTATTGCTTCTGGTTTAAGTGCATTAAAACTTTAGGTTTGCATATCTATAAAGCATTCTTTAGAAGAAAACATTTAAGAACAGTAATAATTTAAAAACTACTAATGAAGTAATATATTTGCCAGCCCAATCCATGGTTTACTTATAAAAGTTTTCAAAACTGAACATTTCAAAAAAAGAGTAGGGTTCAATTTAAGCTATTTTCTTTTCAATAAAACAACAGATGCAGAAGGCAATGTCACAGTATAACACCCAAACTATTGCAACATATCATTATTGTCAAATAAAGTACCTGTAAAGTTGATATTTTAAAGGAAAAATAAATATAAATATATAAGTTTGGGTTAGTATTTTTCTTGTTTTTAGCACAATTAGCTCACTAATTTACCCTAAAACCCTTAAGATCATTTATTCACTATGCCTTATAAGTGAAACAGCTTTTCGGTTGAGGCTTTGTCTATCTTAGTTACTGCTAGCTGTATAGATCTAATAGATTAGTGACCATACTTTGTAAATGTGAATATTTCTTCCTCTTGACATGGTTTTTGTCCAACTTGGAGTAACATAATCCATTTATTATAAGACTGGGTGCGATGGACTAAATGTTTTTGTTCTCCCAAAATTTCTGCATTAAAATTCTGAACCACAATATGATGGTATTAGGAAGCAGAGTCTTTGGGAGGTGACTACGTCGAGAGTGGAGCTCTAGCAATTGGACGAGTGCAGAATGCCCAAGAGCTCCGTGCTGCCACGTGAGTACCCAGCGAGAAGGCCCAGTCTATGAACCAGGATGTGGCCCCTCACCAGAACCTGACCACCTTGACACCCTGATCTTGGACTTCCAGGATCCAGAACTATGAGGAGTAAATTTCTGCTGTTTATAAGCTACACAGTTTATGGTACTTTATTATAGCAGCCCCAAACTAAGACACTGAGGAAAAATATCAGATATAAAATAGTACTACCTCATTTATGATCTTCTTTTTATAAGGCACAACAACAACAAAACCCTTTTAGGAGTGACAATAGCAATTATTCAATGATCCTTACAGGAGTGAGTTAGTGATGGGAAAGCAAGGGCTTTCTAGGAATGGGTTAATGTGAAAAATCGTAACTTGCATACTTATATGTTCCTTTTTCTGAATTTATATTATGCAAGATAAGATACTGAACCTCATTAAACGAATGAATCCTTCTTTCCCATTACATTCTGAGAAAATATTCGTAATTTCCATTGACTATTTTGGAAAAATAGAATTTTGTGCACTGCTTATAGAAATATAAATTGGCACAATATTTCTAGATGACAATTTTGTGTATACTATGCAGCTAGTAAAAAATAATAAGGTAGCTCTATATATCCTGATGTGTAGTGCTGTTTTATTAAGAGAAAACAAAACAACATTTCAAAATAAAGTGTATATTGTTATGACGACACACTTCTTTAACTTGCACACACACACACACACACACACACACACACACACACACACACACAAATAGACATATGCTAGCCCTATGCATGGCTTTGGTTAAGACTGTCCTGGTTTATGACTGTTTTCCTAGCTTCCTATCAAGTTTTGGGATTTGCTATAGACTGAATGTTTACTTACCCCTTAGCATTCATATATTGAAACCTAATCCACAATGTGATGATATCTGGAGGCAGAGCCTTGGAGACGTGATTAGATTATTAGAGGCCCACCTTCTTTAAAGAGATTGGTGCCCTTATAAGAGGCCCCAGAGAGCTGTTTTGCCTTTTTCAACATACAAGAATACACCAACATGATGACTGTCTATAAATCAGAAAACAGGCCCTTACCAGATGCTGAATCTGCAGTTGACTTGACCTTGGAATTTCTAGCCGCCGGGACTGTGGAAATATAAATGTCTGTTGTTTATACACCACTCGGTCTATGGTGTTTTTGTTACAGCAGTCCAAATAGACTAAGACAGGAATTTATCAGATTTCTCATTTCTAGATAAAATGTTATTATTAATCATTGCATTAGTATTGCATTAAAATAGTTGCTTTAAAATTAATAGTTGCATTTATATAAGTTGACAAGCCTCCACTTCCCACTTCTCCCATGGTTTCAGTAGTGTGTGAGATGCTTGTGAGTGACCAGAGTCCTCACTGTAACATGTGATTAAATCTGAAAGATGACTAACAATACCCTATCTTTCCACTTACCTTTTCCAAACCTAAAGTAACTAAGACGAGCATGCAGGATGTTCACTCAGAAACTCAAGTGTGCTGGTACAAAATGGACCTGACCCAGCAAATTCTAGGCACTGATGATAATGGGAGAAGTATTCAACAAATATTCAATGAGACTTCCCTTCCAGCTATTTGGTGCTCTAGCCAGCCAAGTCACTGCTTGTGTTGAGATTTTCAAGATGTATAAAATCTCCAGACCACCAATCATAAGCTTATATAAAAACCTTGAGAATGATACATTAAGTATTTATGAAATGTATGCTTGAAATAGAGGCTGAGTAGCCCTGCCACTGAGGGTACAGAGGATAGTCTGAACTTGCTACAGTGTTTTTGTCATATACAATGTCATGTAAATCAACTTTTTTTTTGAAAAGGTAAGGAATAAGTTTTTTTAATTTTATGATAAAATTTTTCATAAGGCATAAGCCAAAAAGTTTATATTTAATAAAAAATAAAGTGCTTTCATGAAACTTCATGAAAATGATAAATATACACAGTTTGTATACAACATTTATTGGCATTTACCATCCACTGTGAAGGCTGTGATGAGATCACTACCAACATGAATAGCACAAATGCAAATGTAATGAAGAAGCTCAAGATTCTGGCTCAAAAATTTAGCAGTTATTTTAAGGACATTTAGTGCAAAGTTGCAGAAGTTACACTTGTATATTACTCACTGAAGCATGAGGATTTTTTGTAATTTTCAGATCAAATGACTGTTCTTATAAATTGTTTTTGTTTATTTTTATCCCTAATTTTTTTTTCATGTATAATAAGAGAACTGATAGCTGATATTGTGTTGTCTTCCTTGGAGAAAAATAATATCATAAACAATTGACAGCAGCTGTGCATCATGGCATCAGGTGTTTCAAGATGAAAATCGGCTAACTTTAATAATTATCTTTCCCAATCAAATAATGGAAAAATCATCAAGTTTTTGAAGTTCATTCCACCGAAGGTGAAACGTCTATAATTATTGTGAACTATATTAAATATTTTTTAATAATCCAACACTGAATGGGCAAAAGCTGGAAGCATTCCCTTTGAAAACCAGCACAAGACAAGCATGCCCTCTCTCACCACTCCTATTCAACATAGTATTGGAAGTTCTGGCCAGGACAATCAGGCAAGAGAAAACCATAAAGGTATTCAAATAGGAAGAGAGGAAGTCAAATTGTCTCTGTTTGCAGATGACATAATTGTATATTTAGAAAACACCATCACATCAGCCTAAAATCTCCTTAAGCTGATAAGCAACTTCACCAAAGTCTCAGGATACAAAATCAGTGTGCAAAAATCACAAGCATTCCTATACACCAATAATAGACAAGCAGAGAGCCAAATAATGTGTGAACTTCCATTCACAATTACTACAAAGAGAATAAAATACCTAGGATTCAACCTGCGAGGGATGTGAAGGACCTCTTCAAGGAGAACTAAAAACCACTGCACAAGGAAATGAGAGGACACAAATGGAAAAACATTCCTCCATGCTCATGGATAGGAAGAAAAAATGTCATGAAAATGGCCATACTGCCCAAAGTAAGTTACAGATTTAATGCCATTCCCATCAAGCTGCTATTTACTTTGTAGAATTACAAAAAACTGATTTAAAAATCATATGAAACCAAAAAAGAGCCCACACAGCCAAGACAATCCTAAGCAAAAAGAACAAAGTTGAAGGCATCATGCTACCTGTCTTCAAACTATACTACAAGGCTACAGTAAGCAAAACAGCATGGTACTGGTACCAAAAGAGATATATAGACCAATGGAACATAACAGAGACCCCAGAACACACACATCTACAACCATCTGATCTTCAACAAAACTGACAAAAACAAGCAATGGGGAAAGGATTCCCTGTTTAATAAGTGGTGCTGGGAAAACTAGCTAGCCATATGCAGAAAACAGAAACTGGATCCCTTCCTTACACCTTATACAAAAATTAACTCAAGATAGATTAAAGACTTAAATGTAAAATCTAAAACCATAAAAACCCTAGAAGAAAACCTAGGAATACCATTCAGGACATGCGCATGGGCAAAGACTTCATGGCTAAAACACCAAAAGCGATTGCAACAAAGCCAAAATTGACAAATGGGATATAATTAAACTAAAGAGCTTCTGCACAGCAAAATAAACTATCATCAGAGTGAACAGGGAACCCAGAGAATGGGAGAAAATTTTTGCAATATATCCCTCTGACAAAGGTCTAATATCCAGAAACTACCAGGAACTTAAACAAATTTACAAGAAAAAAAACAGACAACCCCATCAAAAAGTGGATGAAGCATATGAACAGACACTTCTCAAAAGAAGACATTTATGCAGCCAACAAATATATGAAACAAAGCTCATCTTCACTGGTCATTAGAGAAATGCAAATCAAAACCACAGTGAGATACCATCTTATGCCAGTTAGAATGGCGATCATTAAAAAGTCAGTACACAATATATGCTGGTGAGGCTGTGGAGAAATAGGAATGCTTTTACACTGTTTTTGGGAGTGTAAATTAGTTCAACCATTGTGGAAGACAGTGTGGCAATTCCTCAAGGATCTAGAACCAGAAATATCCTTTGACCAAGCAATCTGGTACTGGGTATATACCCAAAGGATTATAAATCATTCTACTATAAAGACACATGCACACATATGTTTATTGCAGTACTACTTACAATAGCAAAGATTTGGAACTGACCCAAATGCCCATCAATGATAGACTGGATAAAGAAAATGTGGCACATATACAACATGGAATGCTATGCAGCCATAAAAAAGAATGAGTTTATGCCTTTTGTAGGGACACGGATGAAGCTGGACACCATCATTCTCAGCAAACTATCACAGGAACATAAAACCAAACACCGCATGTTCTCACTCAAAACTGGGAGTTGAACAATAAGAACACATAGACACAGGGAAGGGAACATCACACACCAGGGCCTGTTGGGAGGTGGAGGGCAAGGGAAAGGAGAGCATTAGGACAAATACCTAATCCATGCAGGTCTTAAAACCTAAATGATGGGTTGATAGGTGCCACCATCCACCACAGCACATGTATACCTATATAACAATCCTGCACAATTCTGCACATGTATATCAGAACTTAAAGTTAAAGAAAAAAAGAAAAAAAGAAAAAATCCAACACTGAAGACAAAATTGTTTGTTTTTTGTAATAAGGCATAAATTTTACTGGAGCTTGGTATTTTGGCAAAAGCACTGTTCTTAGTAAATTGATAAACCTATGAAGTAAAAATGTACTTGGAATTGGTTATGGTTCTCATATAGTTCATAACTACACCATAACTTGTTAGACCTTTTGTTCAATTGAAATAGAAACTACATGGCCGAGTGCAGTGGCTCACACCAATAATCCCAGCACTTTGAAAGGCTAATGTGGGAGAATTTCTGGAGCCCAGGAATTCAAAACCAACTGGTCAGGCCAAAATTTGAGTGAGACCCCATATCTACAATTTTTTTTTTTTTAATGGCCTGGCACAGTGGCGTGCATCTGTAGTTCCAGCTACTCAGGAGGGTGAAGTGGGAGGATCACTTGAGCCTAGAGGTTTGAGGCTACAGTGAGCCATAATCCTGCCACCACACTACAGAGTGAGCAGCATAGTGAGGCACTGTCTCTAAAAATAAAACAAAATAAAATAAGCTGTAGTTAAAAGAACAAACAAAATCATGTGTAGTTAGAGTAGCCATTTACAAATGTATACACAGTTACAATAACTGAGCAACATTCATATTACATACAAAAGTAGATTTTAGCATGACAGTAAGCTCTATCTGCTGTTCATTATTAATAAATTTTTGAAATCCTTCAGCCTTTGAAAGACAAAATAATAAACACACCAAAGTGTCTTACAATTTTGTAAATAAGTTCTATGAATTTTAGTTGCATTTTGTTCAAATTCAATTGAGAAGCTGAAAGCAAAATATTCAAAGAGTAGAATCTAATACAATATCAGCTTTTAACACTGTTAGCAGCTGCAAGTTTTAAAAATAGATCTTGCAAACAGAGAGACGTTAGAGTTTATCCTTTAAAAGTTAAGGGGGAGATGGGTGAACTATATAAATATTAAAAGTATTTGAGATTTTCAAACTACAAATTTTTGAAATTGTTAATTTGCATTTAGTTGTAGTTTTTATTCTTAACTGAATAAATTTTTGTATTTTAGCAGAGTAATAGGCTTGACAAAAGCTTTAATTTTCAACATCTAAGTCTGGCAAAACTTAATATATTTGATGAGATATTTCTTACAAAAATTGTTAGAATAGGTACTCTTGTGTCAGAAACATAGTGCATGGAAAAATATTGGTGTTGATATATCTATAATATAATAATGTAGGATATAATATAAAATGTAGGATCTCTTCCTTTAAGCAGAATTTTCTCTGGGATAATACTTAAAGAGTTACAATGCATTTAAAATATTTTATCTCAGAGAAAGTACTAATTGAAAGTGATAATTTTAAAATGTATTCATTTTATGTTGCATTAATAATAAAAATGCAACTTGAAGGAATATTACAGACTATTTTATGAAAATATTAAAAATAAGAAGGCCAGAGCAAGATGGCAGAGTGGAAGGCTCCACCGATCATCCTGCCTGCAAGGACACCAAGTTAACAACTCATCTACACAGAAAAACACACAGCTTCATAAGAACCAAAAATCAAGTGAGCACTCATAGTACCTGCTTATAACTCAGTATTGCTGAAGGAGGCACTGAATCACTGATACCACCCCTCCTCCATCCCCAGCAGCAGATATGTGGTGCTGAGAGCATCTCTGGGACTGGAGGAGGGAGAACACAGCAACTGTGAGGTATTGAACTCAGTGCTGTCTTGTTAGAGCAGAAGCGAAAACTGGACCAAGTGCTGCTGACACTGGCCCACAGAGGGAGCATTTAAACCAGTACTAGCCAGAGGGGAATCTCCCATCCCAGCTGTCAGAACTTGAGTGCCTGCAAAACCTCACCACAAAGGGCCAAAGTGCTCTTGGTCTCTAAGTGAACTTGAAAGATAGTTTAGGTCATAAGGACTGCAACTCTTCTGCAAGTCCTAGGACTGAACTAGGCGCCCAGAGGCAGTGGACTGTGGTGGCACATGACATACTGAGACACCAGCTGGGACAGCCAAGGGATGCTAGCATCACCCCTCCCCTAACCCTAGGCTGCACAGCTTGTGGCTCCAAAAGAGACCCCTTCCTTCTTCTTGAGGAGAGGAGAGGAGAGGGAAGGGTGTGGAGGATTTTGTGTTGCCTCTTGGATACAAGCTCAACCATAGCAGGATAGGTCAGAGTCATGAGGACCCCGTTCCAGGCTCTATCTCCCAGACATTTCTAGACACACTCTAGGCCAGAAGGGAATCTGCTGCCTCAAAGGAAAGAAGATAAATGCTTCCAGTATTTATTATCTACTAACTGAAGCACGCTTGGGCCCTGAATAGCCAGCAGCAAAACCCAGGTACCACATTGAGGGCCTTGATGAGCCTCTGAGACTTGCCGGCTTCAGATGAGTCTCAGCACATTACCAGCTGCCATGGCTATGGGGCAAAACTTCTGCTTGAGAAAAGCAGAGGGAACATTAAAGGGAATTTGTCTTGTACCTTAGGTACCAGCATGGCCACAGTGGGGTAGAGCAAAAAGTCGGATGTTGGGGTTCCTGATTCTAGGGCTTGGCTCTTGGACAGTATTTCTGAAACTGCCTTGGGCCAGAGGGGGAGCCCACTGCTCTGAAGGGCGAGTCCCAGGCCAGGTAGCATTCACCACAAGCTGACTTAAGAGACCTTGGGATTTAAGAGAACATAGGTGGTAGTCTGGCAGTACTCCTTAAGGAGTATGTTGAGGAGCATACCTCAACATAATAAAAGCCATATAAGACAGACTCACAGCTAGTATCTTATTTAATGAGGAAAAACTGAAAGCCTTTCCTCTAAGATGTGAGACATGACAAGGATGCCCATTTTCACCACTGTTATTCAACATAATACTAGAAGTCCTGGCTAGAGCAATCAGACAAGAGAAAGATACAAAGGGCATCCAAATTGGAAAGAAGGAAGTAAAATTTTCCCTGTTTGCTGATGATATGATCTTATATTTGGAAAAACCTAAAGATGCCACAAGAAAACTATTAGAATTGATCACCAAATTCAATAAAGTTGCAGGATACAAAGTCAAAATACAAAAATCTGTAGCGTTTATATATGCCAACAGTGAACAATATGAAAAAGAAATAAAAAAGTAATTCAATTTACAATAGCCACACACAAAATATCTAGAATTAACTCAAGAAGTGAAAAACTCTATAATAAAAACTATAAAATACTGATGAAAGAAATTGAAGAAGACATCAAAAATATGATAAGTATCCCATGTTTATAGATTGGAAGAATCAATATCATTAAAATGTCCATGTTACCCAATCTATACATTCAATACAATCCCTATCAAAGTACCAATGACATTCTTCACATAAATAGGTAAAGCAAAGACCCAGAATAACCAAAGCTATCCTAAGCAAAATGAACAAAACAGGGGGAATCACATTACTTGACTTCAAATTACACTACAGAGGTATAGTAACCAAAACATCATAGTACTGGCATAGAAACAGAAACAGGGACCAGAAACAGAAACAGGGAAAAAATAGAGAACCAAGAAACAAATCCAGACACATATAGTGAACCCACTTTCAACAAAGTTCCCCAAAACATACACTGGAGAAAATAGTCTCTTTCAATAAATGGTGCTGGGGAAACAGAATACCTATATGCAGACAAATGAAACTCGACCCCTATCTTTCACTACATACAAAAATCAAATCAAAGTGGATTAAAGATTTAAATCTAAAACCTCAAACCATGAAATTACTACAAGAAAAGTGGGGAAAATCTCCAGGACATTGGTCTGGGCAAAAAATTTTCAAGCAATTACACACAAGCACAGGCAACCAAAGCAAAAATGGACAAATGGGATCACATCAAGTTTCAAAGTTTCTGCCGAGCAAAGGATACACAATCAAGCAAGTGAAGAGACAACCCACAGAATGAGAGACAATATTTGCAAACTACCCATCTGATAAGGGCTTAATAACTAAAATATGTAAGGAGCTCAAACAACTATATAGGAAAAAATATAATAATCTAATCAAAAGATGGGCAAAAATTAGAACAGGCATTGCCCAAAAGAAGACATACAAATGGAAAACAGGCATATGCAAAGGCACTCAACATTATTGATTATCAGAGAAATGCAAATCAAAACTACAATGAGATATCATTTCACCCTAGTTAAAATGGCTTATGTCCAAAAGATAGGAAATAAAAAATGCTTGTGAGGATGTAGAGAAAAGGGAGCCCTTATATACTGTTGATGGCCATGTAAACTGGTATAACCAAGATGGAGAACAGTTTGGAAGTTCCTTCAAAATACAAAAAATTGAGCCACCATATAATCCAATAATCCCACTTGGGTTATATATGCAAAAGAAAAGAAATTAGTATATTAAAGAGATACATGAACTTCTATGTTTGTCAAAGCACTGTTTACAATAACTAAGATTTGGAAGCAGCCTAAGTGTCCATCATCAGGTGAATGGATAAAGAATTGTGTTACATATACACAATGGAGTACTATTCAGTCATAGACAAGAATAAGATCCAGTCATTTGCAAGAACATGGCTGGAACTGGAGATCATTTTATTTTTTTAGTTTTATTTATTTATTTATTTATTTATTTATTTATTTATTAATTAATTTGAGACAGAGTCTTGCTCTGTTGCCCAGGCTGGGGTGCAGTGGCGCAATTTCGGCTCACTCCAACCTCCACCTCCCGGGTTCACGCCATTCTCCTGCCTCAGCCTCCCAAGTAGCTGGGACTACAGGTGCCTGCCACCACGCCCGGCTAATTTTTTTTTTTTTTTTGTATTTTTAGTAGAGATCATTTTATTAAGTGAAGTAAGCCAGACACAGAAAGACAAACACGGCATATTCTCTCTTATTTGTGGGTTCTAGAAATCAAAACAATTGAACTCATGGAGATAGAGAATAAAATAATAGTTACTAGAGGCTTAGAAAAGTAGTGGAAGGCTAAAGGAGAGGTGGGTATGGTTAATGGGTACAAAAAATACTTAGAAAGAATGAGTAAGATCTACCATTTGATACACAGCAGGGTGACTATAGACAATAATAACTGTACATTTTAAAATAACTTGAAGAGTGTAATTGGATTGTTTACAATTGAATGGACAAATGCCTGACAGGATGGATACCCCCGTCTACATGACATGTTTATTTCACATTGCATGTCTGTATCAAAACATCTCATGTACCCCATACATACATGCACCTACCATGTACTCACAAATGTTTAAAATAAAAGAAATTAAAAATTAAGACCATATTAAAAATAAGTATAGGCTTTTAACAATACCATTGATGCAATATAAAGACGTCTACGAACAACTAAAAACACTGATTAAATTATGCTACTACACAGTGAAAATTATTATATTACATTTTGTGTTTAATCAAAATAAGCTTATTTTCCTTTCCATGTAAACAAATACATATTAGTTTACGTTTAAACTATATTTTATCTTCAGAAAAATTTAGACATTACTTAACTTACAAAACTCCCAGTTCGATAGTGGCAATTTGCTGGTTATTAAAATACATTTTTAAAAATGTATAATTTAATTTTTAGTATCTTTTGTCTCATTCAGACATGACCTAGTATTGTTGATAATTTATAGGGCCACTTTATCTAACTAAGTTACTGAAAGTACTTCTAGTTTTTTGCAATCAATAGATAAGAGCATAGAGATAATTGCAATAAATTTTGTAGCCTCTAAACATTTTCTCATTCTGTATTTACATTTTATTTGATTTTTAGTTTATATTTTAGTTATTGATACATATTAGGCCACAAGTACTAAAATTGGGTCTTGATTAGCTAGATATGATTTGCAGTTGTCAGTTCTCTTATACAATTTATTTACTTGAAAGTCCAATGCTAAATATAAGGTTTTATTTTGAGAATTTTGCTCACAACTGTGTGTATGTGTGTGGGTGTGTGTGTGTGTTTGTGTGTGTATTTCCTTTATCCTTCAGCTCTTAAAGAGTAGGGACATTTAAAAATTTTGTAGTCATCAAAGTCTTCTTTATTTGAGAAAATGTTTAAGAAATGCATTTAAATACACATATTTTGGAATTATTGCCATCAGAAGCAATATTTCACTTGGTTCCATGAACTCCCTGAAGAGTATCCACAGATGTTCAGATCATTAGCAAGACCTTGGAGATTTAGAGGCCTTTCAATAATTCTTAATAATACTATAGGTGTTTTTTTAAGATCATACTAAATAAAGACACTGACAATTTAATTTTTTAAAAAGAAAATAATAAAATATATTTGAAGGGTTTGAAGGATCCACAGGGCAGAATAGATGATGTATAAAATGAGGTTTGTGAGTTGTTCTTCATTAAATTTTAGTTCACTATTTTTCATTACTCAATTCAAAGCCTCTAAGAACTTCTTTTTTATAATATCAGTAATAGAAGTTGGTACAAGTGGGACAAAAAAATGGGACTTCTGATATTGGATCTTGCTGTAAAATAAAGACTGTAAGTTTATTTTCACTCTTGTTAAAGCCAAAAATGGCCATTTTGGGTTAGCATCAAGAATGTAAATTCCACCCAAATGAACATATAGGGAACAAAAAAATGTAAGTTGATAAAACATGAAACACAACAATTTAAAGAACACTTTGAAAAAATATTTAATAGTTACATTAATGAATATTTTTAAATAAATTTATAATATTTGTTTTCTTTTTCCTTACATAAGAACTAAAATAGTTTTATAATGTATGCCTCTTTGTTCTGACACTCATGCATGAAGTATTTTAAAGTGCATAGTTACTAAAACCCAACCCGTTCATAAGCTTTTGAAATATTTAATTAATATTTATGTACAATTTTTTCATCACAAGACAATAATTTTTCTCCATTTTCCTGTGTTTTGATGTTACAGGGATACATTTTTCTTTCTAGTTAATGTAATAAGAAAAGTTAATGAGAATGCATTTTTAATAAACATATCTAAGAATCAAACATTAAAATCCATCCCTAAGGGTTATAATTGTGAAATGTTCTAACTGCACACATAATCAATTTTGATACTCCAAAATAAATTTCAATATCAAAAAATAATATTGCTTAACTAGTCTCTTTTTTGTGTATATATATTATGTGCAATTAACTTTGGTAGATTGGGAAGATAGCTAGCTTCTGGTGGGAGTCTATTATAATGAACTGGTCTCATAGGCACATTCCAGCTACCTGCACTGCCTTAAACATCAAAACCCTCAAGGGACCAATAAAACCAGGTACAGATCATAAATCCAATTACTGTTACTAAATAATAATGAGAAGCTGGCATGTCATGTCCCAACATAACTAGTGACATTCTGGTAACCAAGTATCACTTACATGTGGTTTATACATACCATAGTGTTCCTCACAGATCCCCAGAATGCTCCAGGCAGTTCTAGGGATTAGCATGTGGTCATTCCAGGCCAGCAGATACTAACTCATATGTTATAATTTCAGCTGTTTAAAGCACTTCATGATGTAGAAACACTGCAGCCGTCACAATCTCTTACCAAGTGGTCCCATCTCCCTCTCTAGTTTTGTTGGTTTACTTTCCTCCTGCTCCCAGCCCTGGGGCCCACTGTGCTTTACCTAGCTTTGTGATGAAGGCCTTCTAATTCTTCCTCCCAAACCTGAACCTCCCTCACCTTCAGGCCCTTGATACTCTTCACAATGCTTTCTACACAGTCTTTTTGTGAGACCGCCCCTTCTCGTCACAGATCTGTACTCACCTTCTCAGGGAGACCTTCCTTCAGCATTGTCGGGGAGGAAACCTTTCTCCCGTATCCTGCTGGAATCTCTGGCTGGGCCTAAGAATTAAACTGACATAAAACATATTAACAGGAGAAAAGAATACAACTTTTTTAAGACGCTGGGTGGCATGTTCTAAACTCCTTCAACATCCTACCTGTGAGAGTCTGCCTCGTGGCAGGGCACACAGGCTGATATATTATTTCTCCTCTGTTTCTCCCATTTAAATGGAAAGCACGTGAGATCAGAAACAGTGTATTCCTAGTTCCTTAAACTATGTTTGTCACATGTTATTCTGGCTTACATCTGCCAATTTACATTTACATTTACATTTGTAAATTGATAACAATGAATTTACCTTATTAGCCTCACCACTTAGACAAGCAAAACAATTAGATTTGAAAAAATAGTTTAAATACTGAAGCCATTTTACATGTATTGGTGGATATTATATATATTCAGAATGATCCATACACACTCAGTGATTGTGTGATCAATGTCAGCTCTACAAAGGTCATCAAAGAATCACCTAATTTTTAATTACTGTTGATATTGAAAGGTTGATAAGATCAAACCTAGTCGTGTCTCCAGGCTTTCATGTTGTCAATGTCTCATGAAAACATATAGGCCATATCTTGCATTTTCTATTAATATGACAAACACCATGCTTTTGAAGCCATCTTTTCCTAGTTGCTGATATAGCTTAATGGCTGTAGAGAGTCTATATTTGCATCATTTTATTGTTTTTTTCTTCTTTTTCTTTTTAGGTTTCAAAAATATCTTGAAAAATGACATAGAAACTGAATAATACTCAAAGAAAAAGACATTCCTCACCTTCTGATTAATGTACAAATTATACATAAAAGGAACTTTTACAGTAGTTGATGTTTTTATTAGCAATAATATAGTTTATCATCTGCTTTGGGGAAAATCATTTGGAGAATTCATTTTCTTCCCCATTTTTTCAGGTTAGCCAAGCCTAACTCTTCTTTTCAAATCACACTGAAACTTGAAGAATTAATCATTTGGGGTAGATGATGCTCCAGAGTGCTTTTGAGAACACGAATCACCTTTAAACCCATGGTGTTGCTCTGAACAGGAGGCCACCAATCCTGGCCTAAGCCATAATTCAAATTTTTCTGAGCCTTGACCACTAGTTCTAGTGACAAATGGAACAGATCCTACAAACTACCTTGCACAAATAATGCTTTTGGATTGCTTGTTGTACTCACTTGCAGAGCTGAAAGACCCATTTGTCTTCTAACCCTTAAGGACAAAAATGCATTAGTCTTTCTACTTCTAATCCAATCAGTGCCATTTTTCCTCTTATGAGTGAATGGTTGTGCGGAAGCTCTGTCATTTTAACCACTGGCTTATGAAAGCTTTCAGTGTGATTCAGAACTCTATATTCTCCTGTAGCCTTAATCACAGGACTTTGGTTGAAAAGAAAAAGGTAGATGCCTCAGAATAAAGCTGTTTTTAATCTTAGTGGTGTCTTAACTTTATATAGCACATCAAAGAATAAAATCACTATGTTAAATGATCTATATGGAAGAATAACAAGTAATAATAACAAGTAATAATAAAATAATAAAATTTTACAAAATTTTAATTTGTTAAATTAAAATGTTCTAATTAGTTTGAAAGGCAGCATAGTGTATCAGTCAAGACCATGAACTCAGAACGCAGACACTTGGGTTTAAATCTCAACCAGAGCCAAGACCTCACTGTGGGGCTGTGGGCCAATTATTTAATTATCTTGTGATGATCACCTCTGTTTCCTCAATTACAAGATGTTAATAAGAAGAGTAGGTATATAAGTGACAGATTTAGGTATCCTATGTTTCTGATTACCTCAAATATGTATCTATGTTTTACCTCGTGTAGATTTTAAATTATTTACGGAAAAATTTGATGAATCAAAATGTGCCCAATATCAATTTGCACATACTTTGTGTCTGACAAATGACAATTGAGTGCTTGATTTTTAAATTTAAAAAAGCCAAATTTATTATTGATTTTGTCATACAAATTTTGTGCTGACCATGATGGCAGAGTTTTGCTAATTGGGAAAATATTATTTAAAATTATGAGAGATGTTCTTGGTAGCCAGCCACTGCTGAACATACTTGTTATAAACTTCCAGGAAATTTTGCTATGACTGTTGCAAGTAAGGCAAGAGGGTATATAATAAAGAGCTACATTGGCAGAGTAACCCATATGTCCTCTTGGTCCCAACTTAGATGGTATCTCACAACCAGGAGTTCTGATTTTGGATCCTAGCTTAGTACCCTTCTTAGCACTGGTTACTTTCTTCTTTGGCACAGTGGCCAATACTTCAGCAAGAGGGCGTTCGACTAAGAGGCTATGATACAGTATAGAATGATAATAGCTCCTATTGAACTGCCAAGTTGGCAGGTGATTTAATGAAAGATACATTGCATCAGACAAAAAGCAGATGTAAATCAGATTAATTAAAGAGAATGTGGAATAAGTTCTAGGCAAATGTTGGCATACAACATTCTAAATTTTTCACTCTATTTTGGGGCTAAAAATGATTTCATGTTTGCTCTACTACTGTTAGATGTTACTGTTCTATAAATGTCAACAAGGACAAGTTGGTTAATAGCATCCTTCATAAAAACATATAGGCCATATCTTGCATTTTCTATTAATGTGACAAACACCATGCTTTTGAAGCCCTCTTAAGTTTCTATTTACTCTATTAACTAGAGAGGAGAGTTGAAATCTTTGAGCATGACTTTATATTTTCCTATTTTTTCCTTGCAGTTATATCAATTGTGTGCCATATACCTTGAAGCTCAGCTACTAGATTTATAAACATTTAGATGTTCATGTGTTCTTATTGAATTGATAACTTTATTGTTTTAAAATGACCCTCTAGAAATGCTCTTTATTCAAAATCTACTTTATTTTATAATAATATAGCCATTCCAGGTTTCTCTTGATTGTTGTTAGCAAAATTTTAGTTATAGTTGCTAAATAAAAAAGTTCTAATTATACTTAAAGTGAGTTTCTTGTAACAGCATATAGGTAGGTAGGCCTTGTCCTTTTTATCCAATATGACAATCTGCATTTTAATGGGCATTGAAACCACTTAATCTAATGTATTATTGACATCTTCGAGTTTAAATAAATTTACTATCTTGCTATTTCTTTTCTATTTGTCATACTGGTGGTTTGTATCCTCTTTCCTGTTTTTGTGTGTGTGTGTGTGCCTTATATGTATAAATCAATGATTTTTTTTAACTGCTCCTTGCAGAGAAGGGCTACCCCATAGGAAGTGTGCTCAGAGTAGCCCCAATGACTTTTTGTAATTATGTTTTATCAACTTTTTTGGTTTATTAGCTAGGATGTGTATATGTGTATGTATGTTTGTTATCTTAGTAGTTGCTTTATGATTTATAATATATATCTTTAACTTTTTATAATCTACATCCAATAATATTATACCATTTATGTGTAGTGAAAGAACCTTACAAAGATATGTTTTTATTTATAATTTCCTGACCTTTGTGCTGTTGTTTTCATGCTGTTGTTTCCATGTGCTGTGTGTCTATACGATCCACAATACATTATAATTATTTTTAGATAGCTATTACCCTCAAACACATTTAAATAAGAAAATTATTTTACATTTAACTATGTAATTATCATTTATGCTTTTTGATTTTCTTTATTTTCTTGTGTAGATCCAGATTTCTATCTAGTATTATTTTGCCTCCATTTCAAACACTTCCTTCTACTGGCTATAAATTCTGTCAATAACCCTTTGTTGAAAATGTCTTTATTTTATCTACATTTTAAAATACATTTCTACTGGGTAAAGAATTTTAGGTCAAGAGTTATTGTCTCCAGTACTTTAAACTTTTTGTTTCATTATCTAATGATGCTTGTATTGTATCTGATAACAAATGGTCTTTTTAAAAAATTTACTTTGTGCATGATAGGTATGTTTTTCTGGCTGCTTTTAAGATTTTCTTAAATATCTTGTAAAGATGTTTTAGGTTTTAAAAATATTTTCTTAAAATGAACGACAAACATATTTTAAGCACTTTGGGTACGATAGGCTTTGGTCTACTTTTCTTCATTTTGTTGTGCTTCAGTTTCTTAACCTTCCTTGATTTTGGAGTTTAGTGTTCTTCAACTTGGACAAATTTCGGCTATTATTTCTTCAATTTTCTGTGTGTGTTTGGTCCTGTTTCTCTCCCTCTCCCTTGGGAACTTCAATTACATATAAATCAGACCAACAACTTGAAGTTATTCCATGTCTCACTGATGCTTTTTACCTTACTCCAATCTTTTTCTCTTTGATTTTTACCATAGTTTCTATTTATTTTCAGATCAATTAATGCTCCCTCCTTCAATGTTTAAGCTTTTGTTTTTCCAGATTAGTGCATTTTTTTACCTCAGATATTAAAGCTTTTATTTATAAATGTATGATTTGGGACTTTTTAAATATTCATGTCTTTAGTTACCATAAGCAATCTTTTTTGCTGGCTTCTTGAAGATATAATAATAACTATTTTAATAATTTTGCTCTTAATATCTTCATCATTTCTGGGTCATAATTTATTGATTTTTTTCAGTATTATGAATTATCTTTTCCTTCTTCTTTACCTTACTGGTAAATCTCAACTGAAGGACATATATTAAGAATTGGCATTTTTGGGGTCCTGGATGCTTTATATTCCTATAAAAAGTATTTAGCTTTGCTCTGGGATATGACTAAGAAACATGATGTATTACCATATTAGTTTTTAAGTTTGTTAAGGACCAGAATAACATTTATTCCATGGTCAATTTGAATAATTATCATATTTTAATAATATCAAAAATACTTTCCAATATACTCTCTATCATGGCTCATGAATTACAGGCTTAGCATCCCAAATCTAAAACAATCTGAAATCTGAAATGAGAAACATTTTTGGTCCAAAGCATTTAGACTAAGGGATATTCAAATTGTATCAGGTTTCCTCTCTAGCTTGTAAGAATAGGCACTATGCCTTATCCTGACTCCAGTTATTTTTGCATGTAATTTTTTGAGGCAGTTCCTCCCATAATTTTCTCTCTGTAAAGTACTCTACTCTCTGGAGGTCTGCCCTGGGAATTCTAACTGCCTTGGTCTCTCCGGATTCCCAACTCAGTTCCAGCTCAACTCAGTGAGATCCTTTGCTTCATCTGGATTGCTACTTCTTATGTTGCAGCCTGGAACTTTTCTCTAACCAGTAACTAAACTGGGCTTTGCTGATGGAAAATCTGGCACATTCACTCTCAGAGATCATTTATTCTTAAAAACTGTTATTGACTCAGGATCAAGTAGAACCAAAGTTTTGACAGAGCTATCATTGTACAAAGAAATTTTTAATAAAATGTATTTTCAAAATGAATTATTAAAACTAAATGAAAGCGACAGGTTCCAGAAAAAAAAGAAAAATATATTATTCTAAAAGCAAATGTAGCTTTTAATAGAAAAGAGCCAAAGATAAATTAGAATTATTCATTTAAGTCAAAGAACTGCTAGGGCAATTTTAATGGCTGTTTAATCTATTAATGGCACTAAAAGAGACTCTTGATAAGCATTAAATCAAGGTAGTCTCAATTAAACTATAAGGATGTAGAACTAAAAAGAGGTAATATGATTTGCTGCAAGGTGATATGATTTGCTGCAAGAGTGCTTAATTCTCCTTATTAATTCTGGGATCTGGTCTCTATAACCATATTACATAAATTACATAAGTAAATGATGTTAGTGAAGACATACTTAAAAATAATCACCAGAAAATATACTATATAGATGGTTACTCAATTTATTCGTATCTAGGAACTTTTACCTATCACTGAAAACTTTTGCGCCATTTAGAACTGAATTGCCCCTCAAGTCACATATTTGAAAATGGATCTGACAAAAGAATTATCTAAAAACTGGAAGTAAATGCGGAGCTTACTATTTATGCCAGCATCAGTTCTCAAAGTATCCTATGTTCTTATTGCTAAGTCTGAGAGAGAACAGGTGTATTTAATTTGTGTTGATTTCAGAACAGAAGACAATATAATTTGTCATGCAAAATAATATCTATTATAGTGTCATTGTGTTATATAGCTTTGTTACATAGACTTTGTGATCTGGACTAGCTAATGAGAGTAGAAAGATTTAGCTAAAGATAGAGTCATATACATGATATGTTTCTAAAGGAACTTGACTGAGAAATGGCCTCTTTCCTTTATTATTAGAATGTATTGACATTTTTTTCATGCCACATTCAGCAATTTCATTTTTTAAAATGCAAGCTATATTCCTACACTTTATTCTGTTTTTAATAATTTGAAGAATATTTTTATGAATTTCAAAAGTTGCTCATAATTTTTATAAATTATTACCATATAGTAGTCTAGTTTTAAACAATAGACACAGAATTCTATATGGACACAAATAGTAAGTATATTTTTCTATTTATTAGGTGTTATTTCTACTTCATATGCTAACATTCTGAAAAACAGTAAATGACCTCTTTATACATTTATCTTTTTTTAACATTAAAGGTTTTCCAATAAACCTTATGCCTCTAAAAGGAGTAATTTCAACATGCTAACTAATTTTCATAATTGTAAGCTGTCCAAGATAGCAGAAAGTGCTTGTTAGATTCTCAGAATGTATCCTTTGTAGTCTCTGCCATTTATTTGTTATTTGACTTGAGGCTCTTTGAATTGATCAAACTGTATCTAGTTGTTCACAAAAGGCAATTGGAATTGCAATAACTGTGACAACTGTCTGAAAGGGTGGTTTCTAGAATAAAATTATGTAGAATGGATAAAGATGTATTGAAAGTCACAAGATTTTTTCAAATTAACACTGACTGAGAAAAATGAAGTGTCGTTGTTACTTGCTGAGGTTAGTGCATTGAAATTGGAGAGAAGAAAAATGAAAGCAATTGTCATATCACAAAGAGGACTTTGATTCTGATCATTTTATGTTATCTGGTCAAATTTGGGTATTTCAAAA
Organism: Macaca mulatta; assembly: GCF_049350105.2. Taxonomy (NCBI): domain Eukaryota; kingdom Metazoa; phylum Chordata; class Mammalia; order Primates; family Cercopithecidae; genus Macaca; species Macaca mulatta. The sequence goes on along the minus strand of NC_133408.1, from coordinate 22,783,832 downwards.
GAAGAACTCTCTACAGTGTCTTAATTATGTTATAAAGTGTACAGAGCAGCTCAGCTTGTTCCCACATTAGTTGCTATTTATGGTGCATTACTGAATTCTGCCATATTATGTTGAAGATTCAAAAAGAGCATTGATAACACATCACTTAAATGTGACACCTTAATATTGCCTTCTTATTGCTAAAAGTGCTCATAAAAATTTGATGAGATTAAATTGGTACCTTTTTACTTACTTTGGCTATTAAATTCAATTGATATTTGATCTTTCTATAGAAAGAAAGGAGGCAAAGTATAACTTTCAAGGTTTTTTTTTTTTCTCCCTGAGGACTAATAAAACTTGCAAGAAAGATTCAACACAACTAAACAAATTGGATGCAGCAAGAACATCGCTTTCCTTGCCTTAATATCAAACACTTCTCCTGGTGCAGCAAAAGCTTAAGTGTAGGTTTAACCCTGTAACTTCACTTCCACTCAGAATTTTTAGAGAAAAATTGTAACTGGATGACACAGTACTCATTTTCCTTATTATTCCCTTCTTTCAAAATGTACAGCTTACTTCATCACAGCCTCATTATTAGAGCCTTTTCTTATGCATTACCTGTAGTTATCTCTTCGGTCCTATGCCAAAGATGAACAGTTTACTTATCTCTACCTTATAAAATCTAGTCATTCACTGAAAAATGTTCCTTGAAAATACCTACAGGATGAATGAGAACAAGTTATATGAAAATAGATAAGCTTCATTTAACCTCAACATCAAAGGATATGCTGAAATCAAAGAAATTTTAAACGCCGAATAGGTATTATAAAATACATGTTTGAAAGCCCCTTCAGAACTTCATAAAATCAAGAAAGAAGAAATGGATGAGTCCTTTGCAATTCACAGAGCCAGTTTCACAACTTCCTGGCCTTGTGGCTTAGCTATACGAAGTAGATAAAAAATAGAAAGTTTTTATTCATCATTCTTGTTGTTCTCCAACTAAAGTCCTTTAAACAGAGAGGAAACGCAAATCCAAGTTGCCTACTTAAAAAAAAAGTCTTCAAATTGACATTTCAATGTCTTCATACATTGACCTCTAAAACAGTACAACGTAATAAAGGTTGTTGGGTGAAGGATAAAGACAAGCAATAGCTTTATGACATACTCATAAAAGATGCCACAATACTGCCATCTACAGCTTCAATATTTGCCATTTTTAGATATTACAATGTATGTTTCATGTTTTCAAATAAAAGGAACATGTGACTTATGTCCTGTCTTTAAGTGATTTTATGGAAATGTATATATCACATAGTGTTTGAATACAAATAAGAATTTCTTATATGATGTTATATAGTATGTTACATAGAAATAAGTATATGATTATCATTCAGTACGTATAATAAATTTACCAAACTGTATTTTGCTTTTTAAGGTTTATTTTTAAGATATGAGTTGAGAGTCATGCTAGGTGAACTGCTATTAATAAAAATATAAGTGGATTTCAGGATAAAGATGAAATTTTAACAACAAATCAATTTATAATTATTTACATACAACTGTAATTAAGGCTACTTATAATGTTTATAATTCATATGAAATTTACTCCACCATACTATATATTTCAGTTTTGATAATGGTCTGCTTGAAGAAAAGGAAAGAGAAAAAAGGAGACTCCAAAATATTTTTCCTGTCAAAGAGACACACCAAGAAGACTGTCACTGCTCCAGTTTCTTTCAAAAGTCATTGCTTGCCCTTGACCTTAATGCAACCTCATGTTAAGATCTATGGAGGTGAACAGACTGTATTAGAGACTAATCTACCTTCAGGATTCTAGTGTCTTCTCAGACTCTCTATCGAAGAACTGGGATCAAATCTCACCATCATTTTCAGCTCCTGGAACACCTGGGTAAAAGAGCTTGGTGAGAAATAATGCAACCAGTCTTCCAATTGTAAATCGAACAGCCTTTTTTGTTTGATTGCTTTATTTAATGGATGTGATAGAATAAACTTAAGAACTAGGCATATATCTATGTTCTGAATTTTGTGGTTAAATCTTATTATTTGTTTTTGTTGTTGTTGTTTTATTTTGTTTTGTTTTTGAGATGGAGTCTCGCTCTGTCACCTAGGCTGGAGTACAATCTCACTGCAAACTCCACCTCCCGGGTTCCAGGGATTCTCCTGCCTCAGCCTCCCAAGTAGTTAGGATGACAGGCATACGCCACCACATCCAGCTAATCTTTTTGTATTTTTAGTAGAGATGGGATTTCACCATGTTGGCCAGGCTGGTTGAACTCCTGACCTCAGGTGATCTGCCCTCCTCGGCCTCCCAAAGTGCTGGGATCACAGGCATGAGCCACTGAGCCCAGCCTGTTTTTCTATTCAAAAGTAAATACTATTTTGCTATTTTATTTTTGTTTTATATTTAATGAGAATGCATATTGTACCACCCTTCCTTTGTTTTAATTGCCTGAATCTGTGGGACAGATTGGCCCATACTACCCTTTGACTGTGTTGATTCTGTCTGGTACATTGATTCTGACTTGTTACTATACAGAGAACTCACTAAGGAGAATTCTTTTAACTTTTATTGTAAGTTCAAGGCTACAAATGCAGGTTTGTTACACAGGCAAACTTGTATCATGGAGGTTTGTTGTACAAATTATTTCATCACACAGGTATCAAGCCTAGTAACTATTGTTTTTCCTGATCCTCTTTCTCTTCCCACCCTCCACCCTCCAAAAGACTCGTGTGTGTTGTTTCCCTCTGTGTGTCCATGTGTTCTCATCATGTAGCTCCCACTTAAAAGTGAGAACATGTGGTATTTGGTTTCCTTTTCCTGTGTCAGTTTGTTAGGGATAATGGCCTCCAGCTTCATCCATGTCCCTGCAAAGAACATGATCTTGTTCTTTTTTATGGTTGTATAGTATGCCATGGTATGTCTACACCACATTTTCTTTATCCAATCTATTACTGATGGGCATTTAGGTTGATTCATTGTCTTTGTTATTTTGAATACCGCTGCAATGAACATATGTGTGCAAGTGTCTTTATAATAGAATGATTTATATTTCTTTGGGTATATACCCAGTAATGGGATTTCTGGGTCAAATGGTATTTCTGTCTTTAGGTCTTTGAGGTATCGCCACACTGTCTTCCACAACTACCCAGCATCTATAAGGAGCTTAAATAAATTTACAAGAAAACACACACACATTAAAAAAGCGGGCAAAGGATGTGAACAGACACTTTTCAAAAGAAGCCATACATATGGCCAACAGCCGTGTGAAAAAACTACATCACTGATCCTTAGAGAAAAGGATAACTTTTGCATATGCATCATTCCATTGAAATCCTGTAAATGTGGTTAAAATTTTGTTTTTCATTAAAGTTTCTATTGCTCTGGTGTTGTTGAAGTTGAGTAAATTTAAACACATCGAAGAGATTAATCTGACAATTTTTATGTTAACAATTATGGAATATATTGATGGTTGATTATCCCTCCATATATTTCTGATCAAATGGTAAGAATGCCTAAAAGACAGGCAAAGTTTCAGTATAGAAAACCAGGAAAACTGATCAATGATGAAAACAATATGGCAAAGCAATAACCATAGAAATAGACCCACTGCATGTTTCTCCCTGTCAGAAATCAGTGTTTCAATAAGCACAGGGCAGCCATTACCCTCCTTTGAAGAATCAGGCTCGGCTACTTCATCCCTTCCTTACTTCACTGTTCCCCCCTCAGAGAGGATAACATGCCTCTGAAACGGTTAAGATTAAGCAAGGCAATATGCCCTTAGGAATAAATAAGCAGAAGCAAACTGCCACATACTTTGTGGCCTAAAGCAGCAAAAATAACAAATACACATTTCATTATAGTTCTGGAGGTCAGAAATTCAAAACAGGTCTCAGCCAAAATCAGGGTGTTAAGAGGCATGGGTATTTTTTAGAGGCTCTAGCAGAGAATCTAGATTTTCCTTGCCTTTTCCATTTTTTAGAGGCCACCAGCAATCATTGTCTCCTGGTGTATTCCTTCTTGAATTCAAAATGTATCACTCCACTTTGCTTCTTTTGCCGTATCTCTTTTCTCTAATCTTTATATTTTTGCCTCCATCTTATAAGGAATTTTATAATTACTTTGGGCCAATCTGGAAAATCTAGGATAAAATCTGGAGCACATTGGTTTGATCATGGCTCACTGTAGCCTCAAACTCCTAGCCTCAAGAAATCCTCTGGTCTCAGCCACTGAGTAGCTAGGACTATGGACATGCACCCCCACACCTATCTAATTTTGTGTGTTTTGTAGAGATGGTATCTCCCTATGTCACCCAGGCTGGTCTGAACTCCTGGCCTCAAGTGATCCTCCTGCCACAGCCTCTCAAATTATTGGGATTACAGACATGAACTATTGCACCCAGCCTCCAAATATTTAATGTAGTCATCTGTAAAGTACCTTTTCCATGTAAGGTAACATACTTACAGATTCTGCGGATTGGGACATAGATATTTTTGCAAGGAGTGAGCGGGGCAGTGCTGTTAGAAATATTCAGTTTGCCACAAATGCTAGTCACATGCAAGGGATGTAGCTTCCAATGCAAGTTTTGCAACACTTAATAGTTTTGGACACAGTGAACATTAAAAATCCTATTTTTTCCTTCACTATCATAATTCTGCAATAACTTCCAACACATACGAAAAGTGCCAAATAATTATGATGGAATAAAATATCTTCTGTGAACTCACAATGACTGAAATTTACAATCTTAGGTTATTCTCTTTTGCTTTCTTTGTTTCATTCACAAAAGCATTTATTTTTCCAGTTCTTGAAAAGTGCCAAGTTCTTTCCCTTCTCGGTGCCTTCACATATAATTAATTTTCTGCACCCCTAAAGTTATATAGCCAAATCCACTTTTTAATAGAATATTTAATACCTTATGGTCTTAAAGCTTTTTGTGTATGTCTGACTTTGCTTCATCACTATAAGTGGGGCAAGGGAAACATCCTGAACACTGAGTTAATTGCCGTTCCTCTAAAAATAAATAAATAAATACAAACAAACAAAAACTGTTTTGTAGTAAATAGTCAATTTGTTTTAAATTTTCAAAATGTGTAAATGCATGATTAATGTAAAACTGGCCAGGCGCAGTAGCCCACGCCTATAATCCCAGCACTTTGGGAGGCTGAGGCGGGCAGATTACCTGAGGTCAGGAGTTAGAGACCAGCCTGACCAACACGGTGAAACCTCGTTTCTGCTAAAAAATACAAAATCAGCTGGGCATGGTGGTGTACGCCTGTAATCCCAGCTACTCGGGAGGCTGAGGCAAGAGAACCACTTGAATCCGGGAGGTGGAGGTTGTGGTAAGCCGAGATTGTGCCATTGTACTCCAGCCTGGGCAAAAAGAGTGAAACTCTGTCTCCAAATAAATTAATAAATAAAAATTAAAAAAGTAAAACTTCCAAACAGTGTGAATACATTTAAATAAAAAGTGTGATATCAACATCAGCCCCTCCAATGCTAACCTCTCTTCATAGGTTTACAATTTGTAGCTCAAAGCAGGAGTCACCCAGGTATCTCACTTTTTCAGTGGGATTTTGCACTGTCTCTGCAATGCTAAGATTGGAGCCCCTGGTTGGCAAAGGGAGAATTCACCAGGAACATGGCAAGGGTTTCCATGAACTCCAAACTATAAATGTTTGCAAAACACTGTAGAATTCTTGTAGCCGGAAAGTAGCCAGCTTGAGTAGAAATTACCATTCAGTCAGGGATAGTTGACTCTGGTCAACAGGTGGTAGTTGGTTTGCTTTTATAAAAATGGTAGCAGAGAAGAATATGTATGGAACTATTGGTCCCTCTTAGCTCTTCATTGATCCATTATAATGGTGAGTGGATATGAGCAGCGACTCCCTCCTGAAAAGAATATGGCTTCCATTGACTCAATAATGATGGCTTGTGTCACACTAATGAATAATTCACTGACAACTACTAAAGTGAAAGCTAAGGGCAAGAAGAATTTAGAATGAATAGGAGAGAGAGAGAGAGAATGAGTATCAGTTGTAAGCTGGAGACCATCTGCAGAGATAGAGCCTACAGTTCATTGTATTAACCTCCCTCTTTTAAATTTTCTTACAGAAACAGAAGTCCCCAGCAGCCATAGAGGAGCTATTCTCTAACACTGCTTAGAAAGTGGATCTGTGTGGCACAAGTGGTAGACTGTGCTCACGAGGAAAACGAGTACTCAGATCTACTGCTTCCGGGAAATCTGCGTAATTGACCAATGGCCTCAGTGCTACCCTACTGTTATAAAATGCACAAGGAGACAAGGACTAGAAAGAGAAACCTTCAACATATATAAGACATGTTTTTCCTTCCAGACATTTGCCAGGTTATGAGGCCGCATGTGGTTAAAATGTAACAAACTAAACTCAAAATATGCAAAGGGTAGAACTTCCAGGAAGATGTAACAAAGATCTACCAAGTCCAGTAAAGTCGATACCTCAGGGGTCGTGGGCTGGACCTGAAAGGCAGTGTGAAATATTGACAGGCACAGTCCTCCTTAAAGGAGAACCCTGCAACACACATACCAAAGTCACACCTTCAAAGCTAACAGCTGCAACCTGTTATTGAAACAGACATTTTATTATGACATTGAGGTTACCTCTCATACCTTTCATCTGTTAACACAGGAGTGGACAGATACTCATAGGAAATAAATAACGAACTCAGTAGAAAAAAAGACCTATGAATTGAAAGATAATACAATAGAAATTATATTTAGCAAAGCACAGAGAGAAAAATGAATAACAAGAAGAAAACTTTCTATATGACACATATAGAACACAGTCAAGTAAAGAGTCACCAGAACATAATGACAGCCTACATGTGAGAACTTCTCTATTCATTTTATTACATTACATCTGTTTGCATCCTTTAATTGTACTCTTACTTTATATCCTGTCAGCTTTATTCTTTCTGGACAGTATCATTTATTTAAAAATTAATAGGTAGGACTGACTGGGCGCGGTGGCTCATGCCTGTAATGCCACCACTTTGGGAGGCCAAGGTGGGCAGATCACCTGAGGTCAGGAGTTTGAGACCAGCCTGGCCAACATAGTGACACTCAGTCTCTACTAAAAATACAAAAAAAAAAAAAAAAATAGCTGGCATAGTGGCGGGCACCTGTAATCCCAGCTACTTGTGAAGCTGAGACAGGATAATCTCTGGAACCCGGGAGGCGGAGTTGCAGTGAGCCAAGATCATGCCACTGTACTCCAGTCTGGGTGACAAAAGCAAAATTCCATCTCAAAAAAAAAATTAATAAGTAGGACTAACCAAGTATATGTCTATTGATATCATTTTAAATATTTTTCATTTTAATCAAAATTTAAAAGTAAAAATATGCATAGGGAAAATGAGACTAATATTTATTTATTAGCTATTTAATTTCTGCCAACTCTATTAAATCTTCTGGAATGACTTAAAGTATAATTTGTATTTTAATTTGGATAAAGACATAGCTATATATTAACATGAATATGAAGTTATATATTGATTTCTACTATTTTCCTATAAAATCACATAATACATAGTAAGAATGTATAAGATGATACAGGTCAAATCATGGATGCATGGTCATCTTGTGATGAAGCCTATTCCTCCCTTGGTAGCTGGGCATGATGCAGCCCATCTTCATGCTAGGCCAGCATTCCCTTGTTCCTGTATACCTTAATTTCTCCTTCTAAGATGCACTCCCAACAATGTATGCAGAAAGCTGAAAAAATGAATGAGTGCAGTTAATAAGATGCTATTGAAACTGAGCCCCAAACCTAGCTCTGAGCACAATGATAGTTAAAACTTAAGGAGAGGCAGATCAAATAGATTTAATCACCAAAGCAAAGAAGCATATTTGTTCAACAACAGAGCTTTGCATTTGCAAAGGAGAAAAGAGCCTGTTTGGGGTAATTTATTTTGAAATCGCTCTGTCAAAAGCTAATTTCATTTTGGTTCCATGAGGCCAAATTGGCTCATATGTTTGTGCTTTGATAAAGGCATAGGAATAATATTAAAATTCTTGCAACTCTACAGAGATTATAAAACTTTCTCAAGGCAAAATTTCTTGTCTGTGGAAAGAAAGAATGGTAAATAATGAATGATGGAAATTTGAAAATGAATTCATTCAACAAACACTTACTGAGTGAATGCTGTGTGCCAGATGCGTTAGGTCTAAATCATCTAGTGCTGCAGTGAGTGAGCCAGAGTGGGAAAATAATGAATAGAACAGACAGGTTGTTATTCAAAATGTCTATTTTCTTCTCCATGCAATGTTTCAAATTTGGTGAGTCACAGTTTGTTATAGATCTATCGAGTATTATGAACTATAAGACCCCAATATACAGTGGCTTAAAAATAGAGATGTATTTACCTCTCACCTAACACACCAGGGCATTTCTAGGTTTTATAGTAGCTTAATCATGTTAGGAAAACATACTTCTTTCATCTTCTACTCCTCTATCCCTATAGGCCTTTGCTTATCACGTGAAAAAGAGTTCTAACCAGCAGGCAAAAGAAAAAAAAGGAAGAGCAGTTCATATCATTTGAATTAAATGACCTAGAATTTGCACACATTATTTCTGCTTCTATCCCATTAACAGAAATAGGAGGTTAGGGAACACCTACTGAAGGAGGTGGGCACAGAGTTTTCCGGGGAGCCAGGCAGGTCATTCTTCCCACAAATAAAAGCACTTATTTTTAATGAAATAATGCAGGGATCTGTGTTACAGGGTAACACGCAGATCTATTCATTCACTATCCCAAGGTAAATTCCACAATTTTTTTTTTTGATAAGTAATATCCAGCAGGTTTTTTTTTTTTTTTTTTTTGGACAGAGTCTCGGTCTGTTACCCAGGCTGGAGTGCAGTGTCATGATCTTGGCTCACTGCAACCTCCTCCTCCTGGGTTCAAGTGATTCTCTGGCCTCAGCCTCCCAAGTAGCTGGGACTACAGGCATGCATCACCAAATCCTGCTAATTTTTTGTATTTTTTTTTTTTTTTTTAGTAGAGACGGGGTTTCATCGTATTTGCCAGGATGGTCTTGAACTCCTGACCTCGTGATCCGCCTGCTTGGCCTCCCAAAATGCTGGGATTCCAGGCTTGAGCCACCGCGCCCAGACACCAGCAGGTTTTTAACCCATGCACTAAATTAAATCCTCTCCCGTATAAAATAAAACAGAGAACAGGAATATGATCACTGCCATAATACTCTCATTTGGAAAACGGAAGAATAAGAAACAAACATCCTCTGTTCTAACGTAAATTAATACATAAATGTGAAAAGTATCTGCTCTGGTATTCAAGGAATTTTCCTTGATGAATATTTACGGCAGTTTTGGGTTTCACTTGCTTGAACGTTTTTCTTTGCTTAGAAACTTCTTGGCCACATCTGAGATTGGACCGAGAAAGAAAAATTATGTCCTTAAAACCTGCATAACATTTTCCCAAGAAATTGTAGTTTGTTGTTCATTTATTTAGGTAATATACTTCCTGCAAAACACACAGCAGGTTTTAAGTTTGCTTGCTTCTCATAAGTTTTGAGTGAAAATGATTAAACAAAGATTATATCTTTACATAGTCGGTTTGTTTTATTGTCTGTTAATCTTTGAAACCTTGTTTGTTTTTTGGTGTTTACTGGCCATGGAACCTGCCATTTCTCTCTGTCCATATAATGACAACTACTTTAAAGCAGGGTCTCAAAATGAGAGTTAGAGGTGAGACACCACTTTGGAGGGATAGATGAGAAAAATAAACTTCTCTACTGCTGTGGCACTGCCCCAGGCATTAGTTCAGTGAGTGGATAGTACCTTTGTGAGAAGTACATGCTCCTTTCTCTAGGCACAGCCAGCTTCATTGCATGTTGAATAAAGCTGAAGCAATGTTTCAGCCCTAACCTGCTGTCTTCACTGGCAGCCTTTTACAGTGTATAGTTCGGCTGCACAGACCAGACTTGCATTAAAGCATTCCGGTGCAATAAACCCGAGTGGTTAACAAATGTCCTTAATTTGATACGTGCAGGGGACTGGCTTCCAAAGTCTAGCTGCCGAGATGGAAAAAAGCTTGAGGAAGAGTGTGGGCTTTTGATCATGCTGCCTCTTTAAAGGCAAGCCAACCCTACCTAATAAAAGTTCTTCTCTGGTAGAACTTTACTAAGCGGAAAATATTTTGTGGTTTTTCAATTATTTCTGCTCAATAATCAAACTATGTTGGTCTACCTTCCAGGGATCTCTGGCGACATTTTTGCTATGACTTCCCAAAGGTCATCAACTTCAGCAACAGCAGCTGTGAGTCCTTGTTTAGTCTTTTCCCTGTTCTACTAGGGCAACACATTGTTTGCGGGTTTTTTGTTGTTGTTGTTTTTGTTTGTTTGAGATGGAGTCTTGTTCTGTCACCCAGGCTTGAGTGCAGTGGTGTGATCTCGGCTCACTACAACCTCTGACTCCCAGGTTCAAGCAATTCTCCTGCCTCAGTCTCCTGAGTAGCTGGGATTACAGGCACGCACCAAAACAACTGGCTATTTTTTGTATTTTTAGTAGAGGTGGGGTTTCGCCATGTTGGTCAGGCTGGTCTTGAACTCCTGACCTCAAGCAATCCACCCACTTCGGCCTCCCAAAGTGCTGGGATTACAGGTATAAGCCATCGCGCCCGACTGTTTTTGGTCTTTGTCCAGCATTTTCCTACATCTTTGTACCAAATTCCTTATGGTTAGAATGCAGGCTAAGCTACTTGCATAAAGGACCACAAAATACAGTGACTTGAACAGTATATCAATTTGTTTCTTTTTTATATGACAGTCATGTTAGGTGGATAAAGGCAAGCAGGAAAACTTAATGTTGTTAGAGAGGAAGATTATCTGTAGAATGGGTTGGCAGTCCACCTGGTGAAGACTAACTCATCACACTATGTTGCAGTCTGTAATAGGGAAACAAAATCGGAAGATACAGCTTTTTCCTCCTTCCTAAAGACCCTTTCCAGAAGTTGCACACGTCTCTTCTGCTTCAGTGCAAGACTAGAAATTATGGTCTGTAGTATGCATTTGTATATTATGTTAAAATACTCTTACTACTAATAAAAATGCATAGATGGTGATGTAACCAACGTCTTCTTTTAATAGAGTTTTGAATGTTTATTTTAAATATTTATAAGAATACAATTGAGGAAGCTAAAGGGTAGTTCCTTTTTAAGTTATTTGATAGGTTATGTTGCCAGGTATTATGTTAATAAAGTATGTAACAAAGCACTAATGACATCTTTTCTTCAAAGTTATTTTCAAATACAATTTTGAGGAAAAAGACCATTTTTCAGTAAGCATGTAAAGACATATATGTATAAACAATAAACGATATTCAACCAAATATTATGCAAAGACTTGAATAGAAATTAATGGGATGATCTGTTGGTAACTGAGTATTTCTAGGCAACCTTCTTTTTATACCTCTCCTGCATTATGCCACCTTTTGTATCCCTCCATCAGAAGAAGCTGATTATCTGATTAATGTCCCATAAATTCAAAGTTATTATTATAAATGACCTGAAATCTGGCAAAAAATATATAGACAAATTATATTAAACATACTAGCAATGAATTATCTTCTGCTACAGTTGAATATGAGTTTAAGAAAATATTAAAACACTCATAACAGAAAATAAATCTTTAATTCTTCTTGTTTCATAAAACACATTTTAAGTGCTTAAACTTATAATTAAGTATGTACTTTAGCTGCAAAGAAATACTACAACTACTTGATTACAACAAAACAAAATTGTAGTTGTCTCACACTTAAATTCTGAAGCTGATTATTTTTATTGGTTACAATCAGCAAATAAGCTCAAAACGTTTTACAGGAGACTGCAGGTTAGTTTCTTCTTTGTCTAAATAAGAAATGTCTCATTGTCAAGGTCAACTTTTAAATACTTGACTATCGGCACGATAATGAGTGAAGTATGGAGTGAAAGTGAAGTGAACGTCAGGTAGCATGATGCCTCCAGCTTTGTTCTTTTGACTTAGGATTGTCTTGGAGATGCGGGCTCTTTTTTGGTTCCATATGAACTTTAAAGCAGTTTTTTCCAATTCTGTGAAGAAACTCATTGGTAGCTTGATGGGGATGGCATTGAATCTATAAATTACCTTGGGCAGTATGGCCATTTTCACGATATTGATTCTTCCTATCCATGAGCATGGTATGTTCTTCCACTTGTTTGTGTCCTCTTTTATTTCACTGAGCAGTGGTTTGTAGTTCTCCTTGAAGAGGTCCTTTACATCCCTTGTCAGTTGGATTCCTAGGTATTTTATTCTCTTTGAAGCAATTGTGAATGGAAGTTCATTCCTGATTTGGCTCTCTGTTTGTCAGTTACTGGTGTATAAGAATGCTTGTGATTTTTGCACATTAATTTTGTATCCTGAGACTTTGCTGAAGTTGCTTATCAGCTTAAGGAGATTTTGGGCTGAGACAATGGGGTTTTCTAAATATACAATCATGTCATCTGCAAAGAGGGACAATTTGACTTCTTCTTTTCCTAACTGAATACCCTTGATTTCTTTCTCTTGCCTAATTGCCCTAGCCAGAACTTCCAACACTATGTTGAATAGGAGTGGTGAGAGAGGGCATCCCTGTCTTGTGCCAGTTTTCAAAGGGAATTTTTCCAGTTTTTGCCCATTCAGTATGATATTGGCTGTGGGTTTGTCATAAATAGCTCTTATGATTTTGAGTTACGTTCCATCAATACCGAATTTATTGAGCGTTTTTAGCATGAAGGGCTGTTGAATTTTGTCAAAAGCCTTTTCTGCATCTATTGAGATAATCATGTGGTTCTTGTCTTTGGTTCTGTTTATATGCTGGATTATGTTTATTGATTTGCAAATGTTGAACCAGCCTTGCATCCCAGGGATGAAGCCCACTTGATCATGGTGGATAAGCTTTTTGATGTGTTGCTGAATCCGGTTTGCCAGTATTTTATTGAGGATTTTTGCATCGATGTTCATCAGGGATATTGGTCTAAAATTCTCTTTTTTTGTTGTGTCTCTGCCAGGCTTTGGTATCAGGATGATGTTGGCCTCATAAAATGAGTTAGGGAGGATTCCCTCCTTTTCTATTGATTGGAATAGTTTCAGAAGGAATGGTACCAACTCCTCCTTGTACCTCTGGTAGAATTCAGCTGTGAATCCATCTGGTCCTGGACTTTTTTTGGTTGGTAGGCTATTAATTATTGCCTCAATTTCAGAGCCTGCTATTGGTCTATTCAGGGATTCAACTTCTTCCTGGTTTAGTCTTGGAAGAGTGAAAGTGTCCAGGAAATTATCCATTTCTTCTAGATTTTCCAGTTTATTTGCGTAGAGGTGTTTATAGTATTCTCTGATGGTAGTTTGTATTTCTGTGGGGTCGGTGGTGATATCCCCTTTATCATTTTTAATTGCGTCGATTTGATTCCTCTCTCTTTTCTTCTTTATTAGTCTTGCTAGTGGTCTGTCAATTTTGTTGATCTTTTCAAAAAACCAACTCCTGGATTCATTGATTTTTTGGAGAGTTTTTTGTGTCTCTATCTCCTTCAGTTCTGCTCTGATCTTAGTTATTTCTAGCCTTCTGCTAGCTTTCGAATGTGTTTGCTCTTGCTTCTCTAGTTCTTTTAATTGCGATGTTAGAGTGTCAATTTTAGATCTTTCCTGCTTTCTCTTGTGGGCATTTAGTGCTATAAATTTCCCTCTACACACTGCTTTAAATGTGTCCCAGAGATTCTGGTATGTTGTATCTTTGTTCTCATTGGTTTCAAAGAACATTTTTATTTCTGCCTTCATTTCGTTATGTACCCAGTAGTCATTCAGGAGCAGGTTGCAAATCAAAACCACAATGAGATACCATCTCACACCAGTTAGAATGGCGATCATTAAAAAGTCAGGAAACAACAGGTGCTGGAGAGGATGTGGAGAAATAGGAACACTTTTACACTGTTGGTGGGATTGTAAACTAGTTCAACCATTATGGAAAACACTATGGCGATTCCTCAAGGATCTAGAACTAGATGTACCATATGACCCAGCCATCCCATTACTGGGTATATACCCAAAGGATTATAAATTATGCTGCTATAAAGACACATGCACACGTATGTTTATTGCAGCACTATTCACAATAGCAAAGACTTGGAATCAACCCAAATGTCCATCAGCGACAGATTGGATTAAGAAAATGTGGCACATATACACCATGGAATACTATGCAGCCATAAAAAAGGATGAGTTTGTGTCCTTTGTAGGGACATGGATGCAGCTGGAAACCATCATTCTTAGCAAACTATCACAAGAACAGAAAACCAAACACCGCATGTTCTCACTCATAGGTGGGAACTGAACAATGAGATCACTTGGACTCAGGAAGGGGAACATCACACACAGGGGCCTATCATGGGGAGGGGGGAGGAGGGAGGGATTGCATTGGGAGTTATACCTGATGTAAGTGACGAGTTGATGGGTGCAGCACACCAACATGGCACAAGTATACATATGTAACAAACCTGCACGTTATGCACATGTACCCTACAACTTAAAGTATAATAATAATAAATAAATTAAAAAAAAAAAAAGTGAAGTGAATGGTATCATTGGTCTGCATTGTGAACATTTAACAACACTTTTCTTTCACATTTGATTGCTAATCATATTTTCAGGTTGCAAGTTCAGTTTTAACTCTTCAGTTCAATAAATAAATAAATAAATTAGATGAGATAATAGAGATAGAAGATTTAGAGCAGTGTCTGATACAAAACTTTAAATAAATATCAGCCTTTCTGTGTATCTTGTAAATGTTGCTTTATAAGTGTTTATGGAATATATTTAGAATATTTCATTTAATTTGTTTCTCATAAAAAGACAGTATGTCTGTAATTTTTTTCAATGAATTATTTTCAATATCAGTTTCAATTAATAACTTGATATTAGTCTTACAAAAATACTTCTTGTTTAGTCAATTCAAAGAGTGAAGTCTACTTTATTACCCCTCTACTTCAACTTTACTACTGTTGTCTTTTACTTTGCCTTACATACTTATGGAACCACACTAGTAAGTTTTGGGTAATTGCCTGTTCCAAATGTAGAATTTAACTTTTCAAAAGTCACCTTTATTTGTGAAGGTCAGGCCAGCAAAATCATTAATTGCAAACTTTGAAGCCGATTGTCTCTGTTGGCCACTTCCTAACAGGTGAACAGTGCTTATGTTTACAGGGTGTCTAAAGTAGAGCTAATTTACTAAATTTTCCATTCATATCCAACATATGTCAATCATATACTAATATAATTTCTACAATGTCTATTTTGGGAAAAGAAAATATATAATACAGAATATAAAACTGATTACTTACCAAAATCTCATAATCATGATCATTTTAGAGAAGCGATTGGTTTTTGATATCCAGTATACACTCATCTACTACTGAGCAAATTTTAATGGGGACAATTACAGGCATTGTCTTAATTTTTTTTAAATTTAAATACTCACCTTACTAGATACCGAATAAAAGGAAATATGTTGACGTGTTTAGAAGCTTTAAACTAAAATACCTACTTAAATGAGTATATAGAAAAATGTTATAAAAGAGAGCATCTGACTTAAACTACTGCTTCAATCAATAATCAATTTGTGTAATTACTTTAAATCATTAAAACCAGGAGAAAAGACACAAGCAACTGCATGTATTACACATTTCAAAATAAGATGCTTAGTAACAGAAAATAACCTTGTAGTACTAAATGCAGATTAATAATTTTTGAAATGCATTTATGAAAGTTACAAAATTTAAAATCTTTGTAAGAAAAATAACAATGTAATGAGTATTACAATTATAGTCATGATATAAGATAGAATAGTTCATGCTGAAGGTGGAAGTTTGTTTTGTTTTGTTTGAGACGGAGTCTCGCTCTGTCTCCCAGGCTGGAGTGCGGTGGCACAGTCTCGGCTCACTGCAACCTCTGCCTCACAAGGTGAAGCAATTCTCCTGCCTCAGCCTCCCGAGTAGCTGGGATTACAGGCCTGTGCCACCACGCCTGGCTAATTTTTGTATTTTTAGTAGAGACAGGGTTTCACCATGTTGGTCAGGCTGGTCTCGAACTCCTTACCTCAAGTGATCCACCCACCTCGGCCTCCCAAAACACTGGGATTACAGTCATGAGCTACCATGCTTGGCCTGAAGGTGGAAAAATTACCCTTTGGGTACAATGTTCACTATTCAGGTGATGGGTACACTAGAAGTCCAAACCCCGATACTATCCAATATTTCCATGTAACAAACCTGCACATGTAGCCCCTGAATCTATGAAAATAAAAAATAAAAAAATTAAGAATATTTTATGCTATTCTTGCGTAGTAGGCAGAATAACAGTCCTAAAAAATACTTACTTCCTAATCCCCCAAAGTGTAAATATGTTACCTTACCTGGGATGAAGGACTTTGTAGATGTGATTAAATTAAGGTTCTTGAATTGGTGAGATTGTCCTGGATTATTCCAGTAGGTTCGGTATAATCACAAGTGTCTTTACACATGTAAATGAGAGACAGGAGAGTCAGAGGAAGAGATGTGACCACTGGAACAGATTGCAGAGATGTGGCTGTGACCTGGGAGCCATGAGCCAAGAAGTGCCGTGCCTCTAGAAGCTGGAAAGGCAATGACACCGCTTCTCTCCTAGAGCCTCCAGAAGGAATGCAGCCCTGCGGACACCCACTCAAGCCTAGTGAGACCCATTTTGGATTTTTAACCTCCAGAAGTGTAAGATAATAAACCTGTATTGTTTTAAGCCAGGGAGTATATGGTAATTTGTTACAGAAGCATTAGGAATCTACTGTCTCTGACACATTAAAGAATTCAAGAAGCCTGAGGTCTAATTTAAGAAATACTATTAATCTTTTCTCTACTCATTTTCTTCAACTGCCAAGTGAATATTGTAGTGCCAATCTTACATACCTCACATCATTATGTAAAGATAACATTAATGTTTAAAATAATGCGTTACTTTTTCTATGGTTTAAATAGCTTGCTCCCATGACACATTCACTCAACAAGTATGAATGGAGTTCCATCTAGATTCTCTCAGCCCTGGGGATAAAGCATTGAGCAAACAGCCACAATTTCCTGTGACTATGAAATATATATTCTAGTGGTAGGGAAGTGCATAAACAATAAATATGTAGTGCATCAAATAGATGATTAGTGCACTGGAGAAAAAGAAAAGATAAAAAGACGTAGAATTTGGGAAGTTTTAATTTAAACTAGAGTCATTCTGAAAAGTCTCAGTGATGGGGAATTTGTGTAAAGACTTCAATGAAATAAGAGAGGGTGAATCTCATGTATATTTAGAGGAAGGTGTTCCAGTCTCCTTAAAGGCCTTCTGACTGACATGTGCCTGAACTATGGGGAGGCTAATGTGTGTGAAAGGAAGTTACAGAGTGAACCTCCCCTGGCAGGAGATGAGTGCAGAAGACAAGCAGGAGAGGAATGGAGTCACAGCAGATAATTATGGGCTTCCTTTGTCTTTGTTAGGACTTTGGTTTTTACTCTGTGAGAGAACGGATGTCCTTGGGGTATTGAGCAGAAGACTAACATGATTGGAAATAAGTTTTTAAAAGATTCTTTCTGGCTGGTATGGTAAGAAATACCTGAGGTGGGGACGAGATGAGGTAAAAGAAGATTGCAAAAATGCAGGTCATTGATCTTGATGGCTAGGACCAAGGTGATATTAGTAGAGGTAGTGAGATGTAGTTCCATTCTAAATATATATTTGGAGGTAGAGATTATGCAATTTGCTGATGCACTGGATGTAATATATCAAAGAAGAAAGGAGTCAAGGATGTTATCAAAGCTTCCAGACTGCACAGCTGAATTGATGGTGTTCTCCCCAGCTCAGAGGGCAAGACTGAAGGAAGGATAGCTGGGAAAGAGTAAGTGTTAGTTTTGGATAAGCATGAAATGCCTGTCAGCTATCCAGGTGTGGATGTTTTGATGGCATTTGCATATGCCAGTCTGGGTTTCATGGATACAGTCCAGGCTGGAAATAGAAATCCTCATGCACGAATCATTGCACTTATTAATTACAACTTTGTCAGATTTTCCACATAAAATTTAAATGCAGTAGTAACCATAATTTTTACAGCAATTTGATGTCCCACTACTTAAGAGGCTGGAGCCAATATTGCCATAATGTGATATTATGCAATGATGCTCAGGTAAATAAACTCTCTGCAAAAAAGAAAAGAAAATAATATTAACCTATAATTATTCATGAAAATCATTCATATTGGATTTTTGGAAAATGCATATTGATTTCAACATTCAGGTAAAGTGAAACAGAAAGTGAAAGATGCTCAAGATATGAACTACTTACTTATTGTAATGATGCTGATTTTGCATATTTTTGTAATTAAACTATATAAATCATCTTATTTAACTATAGATTCCTTCTTAAAATATGAAGTCCACTTTGTTTTATTTACATTATGTGAGGCTCATAAAGCACTTTGGAAAACTACTTCCTGAGATACTGCATTAAAGACTAAATGGCAAAGTGAATACGGATTATATCCCTATCATTGTTCTGGATATTTTATTTGAATCTATCAAAAAAGGGAGGAGGGTCATCATTAATCTTTTTTTAATTTTTTTAACATATATTGTCTTATAAGAAGAAGAATGAATTTCAGTATGCTTCCTTTGTTACCATAGTAGCTGCTATAATTCACAGAACAAAATTTAATGTGCAACCAAATAGAGAAAGTTTCAAAAAGAAAGAGAAGGTCTGTGGCCTATGGCCCAAAAGTCAAGCTTGAGAGAAAGCTACTTAAAAATATTGGAGTGAAATACTGAGAGCCAAGCTATAGACATTACCTGTTTAATCTTCTGTTCAAAATCTTCAGTAAAATCTCTATTTTTCTCTAGTGGTTTGTGGATTCCCTCTCTTTTTTGGTGGGTGTCGGAAATGTCCTACTGGTGAAGGAGAAAGCAATACAGTGTTAAGTCTTGCTTCATGGAGCAGAAATACAGGCTGCCTTTGAAAGATGGGGGATACAAGGTTTATACTTGCATAAGAGATAATAATAATAATAATAACAACATAGTTAGGAACATTGGCATGTTAGAGGGTATAAATTGAGAATAAATAGAGGGAAATTAATCCTGGTTTCACATGTCATGTTAATTTTGGAGAAAATGATATCTAAACTAGAATCAGAATTAGTTTTGATGGAGATCTGAAAGACCTGAGGATGTGAAATGTTCCAGGAGAAAGCAATTACATGTGAAAAGACCTAGGGGCAAAAGTTAAAGTAGCAGATCTAGGAGCCTAGAGTGAGATGGAAGAAGTAAGTACTGGATACCCGGAGAGGCACTTAAGGATAGTGTTGTAAACAGCCTTGTCAGATTCATAAGGGAGTTGTTCTTTAGCCTGAAAGCAATGAAGAGCCCAGCAAAGCCCATACTTTAATCACAATCGTACAAACTGTTGGCAACAAAATGGAGAATGAAGCAGACAGTCTGTGCTTTCATTAAGTTTAAGTTCCCTGGGTGCAAAAGGCACTGAACTCTTAACCATACAGATAAAATAATAATGCAATGACAGCCCTGCCTCCTTTTGACAGATCTAAAGAACATGCCTAGAATGACTACGGGGATACCAATCCTCATTTACCTTACAAGTTTGTCTTTAATGCAGAGTCTCAGCAAAGAAGTTTCAGAGAGATTAGATTATAACTCTAGAAAGAAAGCTGTAACGCTCTGACAATGAATTGGAATAGCGATGCCTAGTTTCAGGAAGACAGAAGAAGGCTACTATACTTTACTGAGCAATCACCGGTGGAATTTCCATGTTTCTTAGTCTACCTGTATTGTTTAATCATAGTAAGTGCACACTTTTATTCCTTTATTAATCTATTTCACTAATATATTTAAGTACATACTCATTAATAGAAACTAAGCTAACTGTAGAGATAAAATAAGCAAATTCAATCCATGCTTTCATGAAACACACTCCCTTAGATGCAAATAAAAATTACGATTTTTTATTAATCACATGGAAAAAGTTATACTGTACTATATCTTTATGATATAAAGGAAGAATAGAATGACCAATGAAAGCATAATAAAGCATAATTTTGTCCATTCTTTAAAAAAAGTACAGGGTCTAACTCTGTAGCTCAGACTGAAGTGCAGTGGTAGGACCATAGCTGACTGCATCCTTGAACTTCTGGGCTGAGGTGATCCTCCTGCCTCAGCCTCCAGAACAGCTGGGACTACAGGTGTGCACCACCACGCCTGGGTCTAAATTTTTTTAATTTATAACATTTTAAAAGTACCAAGAGATCTTTTATATCTCAGTAAGGCATAGCCCTGAGTGATAAAATATTAACATATCAGTTCCTAATTTTCCAAATATAAGCCTATTAACTCCAGATAACTATTAGGTCACATTTGATAAGGAAGTTGTCTGTTTTCTTACATAAGTTCACAGATTTTTTTTAAATTTTTTTACACTTTTTACTTTTTTTTTTTTTTTTTTTAGCCTTTAACCCTCAGGGAAGCAATATACATACTTTAACACAAACTATAACAATTATTTACTCTTAGACTACAGAAAATGGATAGATGCTATTCTGAAGTGTTCTAGTTTGTCACTATATGTTCGATTTTAAAACGTTTAAACATTTTTTTCTAGTTATATTTAAACTTAGATTTTACACTAAAATTTTCAGATGTGCTACTAAAATATCAAGAAAACAATAATTAATGGAAGCCTTCCTTAAGCATAGAGACATGAAGGTTCACAAAATGTTTTTGGTCCTATATTAGTCACTTTATTGGCAAGAGGGAATCAAAAAGAATGACCTCTGCAAGTATATGCAGAAAAACTCTGACCAACAGTCTTCATTTATATATGGCACCAAATCTGGAAGATGCTTTATTAGAGAACCACTTCTTCTCCTCCTCCAAAAGGAAATCAACAGAGAATGGAGATTCTAAGAGAACATCCCTATCAGTTGGCTGTCCCTTCTTAAATATCAATGTAATATAATTAGAGCTTTTAATTATTATTCTTAATGTATTTTTAACTCAAATACTTAAATCACTCAAATGGCTGAATAGTGGAATAGTGAATAATGATTATACATTTATATTTAAGAAGGGATTCATTATCCCAAGATGATGCATTATTTTTAGTTTAAAAATAACTATTTAATTGTATGGAACAATCAGTTAAATTTTGTCATTTTGGAGGATTCATAATTTGCATTATTTTCTGAACAGCAGACTGATAGGAATTCTCTTAGACCCTCTATTCTCTGCTGATTTTTTTCTTTTGGGGAAAGGGGAAGAAGTGCTATAATAAAACACATTTCTGATTCAGTGCCATATATAAATAAAGACTGCCAGTCAGAACTTTCCTACATGTATGTGCAGAAGCCTATCATTCTTCTAGGGTTCAAACAATTTTTGAAATACATATTATTGGACCACAAAACTGGTAATCAATTATGCTGGATTTCAATTTTTTCTAAGTCCAGCAGGTAAGAGCAACTAATTAAAATTATTGAACCTGCTTCTACTGGAGTTAATTTTCATGGAGAAGCACAAAGTCAGACTCAAAAGACCCAATTTCTTGTTGCTTCTCAGATAGCTGAATGATCGATAGTAAACAAGTGGAATTTCTAAGATTTATGGTCCTGTATCTATCTGATTCATCTTAGCTCTTACTGTTTTTACTCATGCCTTCCTATATTTTTTTCGTTGTGCCTGGTGTTCTTTGCATTACATTTATTTTCCAATATAAAGCTGTTAGTCGACATGCTAGTATGATTAGGAAATACAGTTATATTGCTCCTGTTGTCAGAGCCACAGGTTGCCCTGGAGAGCACCCCATTAATTCATATGATCACTCAGTCTGAAACAAATCTGAATAATGACTACGGAGTCCAGAATAATGACGGTTTGCCTTGTTTTACTTCTTTCTTATTTGACTTTGTTTTCTTGTTGTTCGAATGTCTCTTGGATACCAAATTAAAAATACAAAGAAAATAAATAATTACTTGGCAAGAAGGAAGTTAAAAAAAGTTGAATATAGGTGTTTTCTCTATATACATACTGTTCATCAGCAAGATGAATTTGTTTATTGCATCCTCTTACCTAT
The DNA here is from genome assembly GCF_049350105.2 of Macaca mulatta. NCBI lineage: Eukaryota > Metazoa > Chordata > Mammalia > Primates > Cercopithecidae > Macaca > Macaca mulatta. The sequence continues at coordinate 22,761,645 of NC_133408.1, read as the reverse complement.
TTCTTTTGAGTAATCTAGATTTATTACAGTAACTTATCTCCTTAGATGCCTTTAAAGAAATCTCTTTAAGTGTACTTTACTCAGTGGGGTGCTTTGACAAAATGTACCAATTAGGCTCATGTGAGATGGCAAGTGAGAAGAATGAGTAAGAAAAATTGATCTCAAGCGAATGAACACATTTTATTCAGAGTGACTTTAAAATGTGAGCAAAAACACCACAATACATGATAAAATTAACCACCAAATGAATCATGTTCTTTATAGGATGCGTCTTGAAACTTCATAGTATTAATGCGAAAGGAAACAAAAGCTGTAGAAAATGATATTCAACATTGAACATCAGAAAAAACAATACTACTTTTTTATTTATATTTATCAATATTATTGTTTATTGAATGGACAGATTTGCTTATAAACTGCAGTTGACAGGGGCTAGAGCTAAAATTCAGGGCACCTTCTGGAACTGCAATGGGACAGAGTCAGCATGCCTTTTGGACTGTCTCTCCCATGAGTTACCCAACACAGGTCGGGTACGTCTGAGGCTGCAGCAGAGAAGGGTTGAGGCTGAGACAGGGCCCTGTCAGGATCTGCTTTATGATGGATGCCAGCAAGCCTGTCCAGTTGGTGCTCATGGATATATTTCTCAGCATCTCTCTGTGCCACAGGATTGTTCCCAGGCTGCACTATAGAGAGACTAGAGTTGAGCTTCAGGACCACTTAATCTGCTGTAGGATAGTGGCTGGTAATCCTGTCATGGTGGCTCAGATGGGAGAGTCTCCCAGCTAGTCCCTGCACAGGCAAGATTGCTCTGTGCCTGCAGCCAAAAGGAACTGGAGCTGAAACAGGGTCCCTTCAGGATATGCCACGGGATGAAAGCTGGCAAGCGTATCCAGGTGGCTCAGACAGGTGTCTCTCAACTGGTGGCGATGAGGCAATATTTTAAGACAACCAGTATAATTTTTGGCAAATACAATCTGGCATTTAAATATATTTATCAACAATTCAGAAAAGGCCAAATATGCTATAATTTCAAGCACTCACTTTTTTTAGTTGATGAATCATTAAGAAGTTACGTGGATTAAATGTAGACTGTTGATTGATATCATTTACAGTGAGATAGTACTTGTGATAAACAAAAATGTTCTAAAAATCTTATGGAAAATTAAATGTCCAGAAGACTAAAAGATATTCTGAAAGGGAGAAAAAAATGGGAACTTACCATAAATCATAGAAAATATTAAGTATATTTATTAATGTACTGATAAATTTTAGTCAATATTATTACATAAATAGCATGTAATAAACCATTTTTAATATTGAATTATAACTTTTTAATATTGAAGTATAATGTTTCCAGGTTAACTGATAAATGATCATTCATTACAAATGTAACTAGTACTACTATATTTGAAAGAGTAATTATTTTTGTCAAAATAAAATAAAGTATAATTATACTCAGGAAGATAAAATATTGTGATTTTAAAAGTCAGAGACTGCCTTTACATGATTAACTATATTTTGTTTTTTTGTTTACATTGGTCAGAATTGTATGTTATTAATGCCTTTTTGAATGCTAATTCCTAACCTCTGAAATTAAAAAATAGCTAGAATATTTCAGATTAAATATGTAGATCCAAGTTATAAACAGCTAAATTCTTACCTAATATTTGAAAACTATGAGAAGCAATTATTTTTTTCCTAATAATAAGATTAACTTTCGGCCAGGCACGGTAACCCGTGCCTGTAATCCTAGCACTTTGGGAGGCCAAGGAGATAGATCACCTGAGGTCAGGAGTTCAAGACCAGCCTGGCCAACATGGTGAAACCCCGTCTCTACTAAAAATACAAAAATTAGCTGGGCGTGGTGGTACACGCCTGTAATCCCGGCTACTCTGAAGACTGAGGCAGGAGAATTGCTTGAATCCGGGAGATGGAGTTTACAGTGAGCTGAGATCACACCACTGCACTCCAGCCTGGGCAACAGAGCAAGCTTCCATCTCCAAAAAAAAAAAAAAAAAAGAAAAGAAAAGAAAAAGAAAAAGAAGAAAAATAAAAGAAAAGAAATACACAAAAAGCTAACCTTTGATTGGATTTCCCATCATGTATACAGAACAAAGCAATGAGAGTAACTTCATATAATCATAGATCCTATTGGAATACAATAATTTGCTAACAAAGAAACAGTTTCAATGAAGTGTAGTGTTTACAAACTACATTACAGTCTACAAATTATGTAAATTATTGTTGCCCATTTTATTACTTAAATGCATAAAGATTTTTCTTCTTCAAATACTGTCAGCTTCACAGTGAAAATAAGTTTTGCTTAGCTGCTCTGGCAGTCCTCTAATGGAAATTTTAAGTCGACCACATCTATCTGCTGCATGTTCTATGAATAAACTAAATGTAGTTCTTTAAAGAGCCTTGTGGCATTGATTGCTTTGACAAATTCTGCATTTGCTCACTCTCGATTGTTTAATTTTTCACTAAGAAGAGAAGAAACAAGTACTCTGTCCTTGAATAGAATTAGCTATAGAGAACAGGGTGAAAGTATAATTGAGATGACAGAAAGTAAACAAATGCTTCGCAGTGGCCATAAAGGACTTGAGAAATAAGGTCTTTAAAAGAGTAAAATTCAATGTGCTTGTACCTTAAAAGATAATTTCAACATTGTATATAACAGAAATATTTAACACTTTCAACCTATCAGAAATTTTAACTGTATTTGTTCTTTGGAAAAATATTTTGTGTGGCCGGGTATGGTGGCTCATTCCTGTAATCTCAGCACTTTGGGAGGCTGAAGCAATTGGATCACCTGAGGTCAGGAGCTCAAGACCAGCCTGGCCAACATGGTCAAAGTCCGTCTCCACTAAAAATACAAAAAAAAAATTAGCCGGGCTTGGTGGCAGGTACTTGTAATCCCAGCTACTCGGGAGGCTGAGGCGAGAGAACTGCTTGAACCCGGGAGTCAGAGGTTGCAGTGAGCCCAGACCATGCCATTGCACTCCAGCCTAGGCAACAAGAGCAAAATTCTGTCTAAAAAAAAAAAAAAAGAAACAAAGAAAGAAAGAGAAAAGGAAAAAAAAGAAAAATATTTAGTGAGGTCTCCAACGTGCCAGGTATTAGTCTCGCAGTTGCTATTAAGGTGGTAATAGGACATAAAAGAACTCTGATTTCTGGAGCTGATTTCTCCAGGGGCTGTATAAGGCAATAGGCTTTTCAAGAAGGTGTTTGTGGAAAACTAAAATCTGGGAAAGAAGAAACATAAATAGATAAGTAAGCAATCTTGGTAAGTATTCAAGAAGCTAACATTCGAATCTTATAAGGAAATGGAGAAGTTTTAATATGAACTAGGTATTGATTATGCTGTATGCATCTGGGGATGGAAACTAGATTAGACTAACTGCCCTTATCAGTGACAAGTGTAAAGTTTGCAAAAGAATAAATCTTATGCTTACAATCCTCCTGAGCAAAAGCAGTTAAAGTGTATAAGATTAAATTACGTTGATTGCTATCAGAATAATATGCTATATTTAGGTAAGTCCTTGAAGGCAATAGCTATATTTATCGTAGCTTTACTATGTAAAATATGTAACGTTAAAATTGTCGCACAAAAAACTGCATATCCTTAACAAAGAAAAGTATGCTTATGAGTTCCACAATTGTTACTGATTAACCTTAATAAAGAAACAAACAAAAAACTCAAATAAAATAAGCTATTGACCAAGGAGAGCAAGAAGAATTTCCAACATGTAGACAGATATTCATTGCTTCTAATAATGCTTTATCTACACTTCAGAAGCATTTGGATAATAATTTTACTGTATTTTCACAGCCATAGGATAGAGGTGGGGGTGTGTGTGTGTGTGTTTGCGTATGTGTATATATGTAATTTCTGCCACTGTTGACCTCTAAAATTAAAGGGCAGAGTCCAGGAGAAAGAATTAATTATGTTTTGAGGAAAATGGAAATTGGTTCATTGCTGTTTCTTATATGGAAAATAATAAAGGAAGCATAAATGGCTAATGAAAAATGAATACTATTTACATCAGAAAGAGCAACTAAGCAGTCTTTGTTCATGGTTTACGATATTGCGAATCTGAAAAATCAATGAACTAGTGAAAAATTTAAATATAAAAACTGAGTCAATAAGAGGAGAAAAAGGTATATGATTTGTGGAAATATTTCATAAGGAAATGGACATTTCTGAAATATGGACTCTGTGATGAAAGAAAGAATATTCAATATTATTGGACAATTTATCTGTTTTCAAAAATTGCTCACAAAACACTTTTCAGTTGTGTTGTTTACTAAGACTGCAACTATTTAACAAATGAATTAATGGGTTAATAAGTGACCCCTACGTAATGATTTCTCAGAAATTCTTTTTTTTTTTTTTCTTTTTTTAGACAGAGTCTCGCTCTGTCCCCCAGGCTGGAGTGCAGTGGCACAATCTCGGCTCACGGCAACCTCCGCCTCCCAGGTTCAAGTGATTTTCCTGCCTCAGCCTCCCGAGTAGCTGGGACTACAGGCGCCCGCCACCATGCCCAACTAATTTTTTGTATTTTTAGTAGAGACGGGGTTTCACCATGTTGGCCAGGATGGTCTCGATCTCCTGACCTCGTGATCCACCCGCCTTGGCCTCCCAAAGTGCTGGGATTACAGGCGTGAGTGACTGTGCCAGACTAGAAATTATTTTCAATGTTCTTCTCAACAATGACTGAAAAGCTATTATTTATTTTGATTTAATTAGCCAAATCATATTCCTCTATTTCACCTGGGATTTATATAAAAGTTAAGTGTTTATAAGAATTAAAGAGTATCATGAACAGATCATTATTTGACGAAGGATTTCCTCATTAAAATTGATTACCTTTAAAAATAAAATTATTGTAAGGTTAGAAATTCTAATCAAACAATTCATTGCACATTTATAATGAGAAGCTGAGCTTATCCAATTTATCACATAGTATACATATATGTACATATAGTTATATTTATGCATGCTTATGCATATGTATATAAATAAATAATGTATATATTATTTCATTCAGGCTGCAATAACAAAATACCACATATTGGGCAATCTGTAAACAATAGACATTTATTTCTCACAATTCTGGAGGCTAGTAATCCAAGATCAAGGTAGTAACAAATTTGATATGCGGTGAGGGCCCATTTCCTGGTTCATATGTTCTCATGGGACAAACAAGCTCACTCGTGCCTTTTTATAAGGACACTAACTGGATTCATGAAGGCCCACCCTCAAGACCTAATCGCATCTAAAAAGGCCCTGATACCTGATACCTTCACCTTGGGGGCTAGGACTACAACGCATGAATTTTGGAAGTATATAAACATCCAGATCACAGCACATGAATACATGCACACATACACACACACACATTATAAACGCAGACATATATATATACTTATTACATCAACAGTACTTTTAATATGTGCTTTTCATGTATAATATATTGTGCTTTCTCTAAAGAAGTTTTAAAAAAGGGTGATAAATTAAAGTACCAAGTTTGAAGAAAAGGAAAGATAAGAAATAGGCCATAGACTATAAACTTTTCATTCATTATGCTTCATAAATTATTTAATTGTATATTTGGAATATATGAAAGGACATTTTAAATTTTGCATAGTGCATGAAATAAAAATAAAAATAAGGAATACCTGTATATCCCACTATTTAAAATAATTACAATATTACAAGCATTTTAGAGAAACCTATGGCTTCTTCTAGATCCAATTACCTTCTCGTCCTCACATAGGCATAACGAATGTTCTATTTTTAAAAGTTTATATTTCATATAATTTCATCTGCAGTTTTTCTTCCTTTTGGATTTTTATGAATACAATTAAACTGCATGGTGTCTTGACTTGCCTGCGTTCTCAACTTTTTATTTCTGAGAATCATCTATGTGGTCATATAAACTGTATATCATTCATTTTTCATGGATGAAATTCATTTTATGAACAAGCTACAATTTAATTTCTTGCTAATTTTGATGGGAATGTGGGTGGTTTCCAGTGTGGAGGGGTTACAAATAATGCTACTCTGAGCCTTTTTGCATATATGTCTTGATGCAGATACGCCAGAAGATATCTAGGAATGAAATTGTTTGCTTTGAGAGTCTAAAGAGAAAAGCGGAACCAATTTTGAGCCTTTAAACCACAGGGAGTAAAATGCAGAGAATGTTTTACATGTGTGAGAAGCTACCAGAGGGCAGTAAAGCCAGAAGAGGATAACAAAGCAGGAAGCTCTTACTACCCTTTGGAAAAGTGACAGATGGGAAGGCAGGTTTCCAGACGCTTGGTGCTGGTTACCGTTTGCTGAGGCGGGAATGAATTCTGCCCTGTCTTCCCCTTTAAACTTTTTCCTCTCTTTCCCACGGATGTAATTGAGCAGGAAAGCATCTGACTTTGGGACACAGGACGTGCTGTTTATAAGTAACAAACTTCATATGATACAGAGTAGAGCAGCAAAAGGGTGAGGAAAAGATCAAATGAAAAATAGGCCTAGTACCAGCACATGTTGGGGTGTTGTATTATTTCAAATACTTGTCTAAAATGGTTATAATATTTAAATTTCCACAAATAGTGTAAAAGCATTTGTTTTTAGTCCACATGTACAGTAATATTTAAAAGCATCATTTAATTGTGTGTCAGTCTTATGTACATAAATATCTCATTGTGTTTCAGTTTACATGTATGTAGTTGCTAATAAGGATAGAAACTTTCCGTGCTTTTTGACCACTCATCTTTTCTCATTGTGAGCTATTCTGCTTTTGACCATTGTCCTATTGTTTTTGTTTTGTTAATTATTTTAATAATTTCTTTATACATTCCGGATATTATTTATTGTTTAGTTATATATGCTGTATCTTTTTCAGTGGCCTTAAGTTCCAACTTCCATTTTGTGTCTTTCAATAAAAAGATATTCCTAATTATAATGTTATTTTTTATCATTGTTTATTATTTGTATGTTTTGTTTCTTGCTTAAGAAACCCGTTAATCTTCGTTAGTCACGAAAATATTCTTCTTTAGGGTCCTTTAAAGCTTCATAGTTTCATGATTTCCAATTAAGCCTTAAATAGCTGATATTTATTTGCTATATGATGTGACAGAATACATTTTCTTTCACTGTGTAGTTAGCTGTGGTAGGCCTATTTATTGAAAACTGTGCTTATCTACAATGGAAGCTATACCATAAAGCATATTGCCACATAGGAACTGCTGGGTTTTCTACTCTGTTTCTTATATCAATTTATCTATCTCTTGTCCAGCCTCATAATTCCCATAGCTTACATTACCATGTTATTATAACTGTGTTCTTTTTATAAAAATTATTGATATGTGGAAAGCAAAATCAACGTTTTTAGTGAATTTATGACTCTGAGTCCATTACTTTTATACACAGGAATTTACTTTTGCACCAACCTAATAGAACCCATTTGTCTAATTCCAATAACATTTCAATACAAGTTTTAATTGAAAATAAATGGATCTATACTATTTAGAGAGATTTGAGATTGGTATTCTCATGGTATTGATTCATCTAGTTTATTAACACATACATCTCTTTCGTGTTTGTCTGCTTAAATATATTACACTCCTCTTGAAAATGTTTTTGCAGTTAGGCGTGATGGCTCATGCAATCCCAGCACTTTGGGAGGCTGAAGCTAGAGCTTCACTTGAACTCAGGAGTTCAAAACCAGCCTAGGCAACATAGTGAGACCTAGCTCTACAAAATAATAATAATAAAAAAAACAACAGTAGCCTTGCATGGTGGCATGTGCCTGTAGTCAAAGCAACTCGGGAGGCTAAGAGAGAAGGATTGCTTGAGCCCAGTTGTTCAATGCTACAGTGAGCTATGATGGCTCCACTGACCTTCAGATTGGGCAACAGAGTAAGACAGAGCAAGACTCTGTCTCCCCATTCCCCCAAAATTGCCATAATTATTGAATATAATAGATATGATTTATTTATTAAAAGTCTATCAATTACCAAATTATGTTATCTGTTTGTGGCTCATGTCAATGACAAAATAGCAAATTTAATTTTTTAAAATACTGAAATTGCAATAATTATATGTATACAGATCACTATTTTTTTTTCACTAAGTAAATTCTCCAGGTAGAATCAGCATACAGATCAAGGATTAAACATCAGCAGCTCTCAAAAGGACTGCATTCCCCCTTTCCTAACTCTAGTCCCAAGAGTTAGCATTAACATAACTTCTAACACCATGGAATAATTTTGCCTTTTTGAGGGAAGTATATATAAAATGAAGCAACTACGCCTTTGTGTCTATTTTGCTCAATATAATGTTTCTAAGATTCCTTTACGTTTTCATATAAGAATAGTCTATTCATTTCATTGCTGAGTTACTTTATAGTCCTTCATAACTGGCATATAATTGTGACCCAATTATTATCTTTTCCAATGCTGATGGATATTGGTGTTGTTTCCAGGTTTGGGCAATTACAAATGTAATTTGTAATTGTAATTTTGTAATACAAAATTATGTACATTCAAATACTTATGTGGTGAACACAGATACACCTTTCTGTTGGGCATGTTTCTACCACTAGAATTACTGGGCCAAAAGATCTATAGCCTCAGTAGTATCTGCTGAAAAGTTTTCAGAATTGATTTGATAATTTATAGATCCCTCTGCAAAATATAAGAACATTCCATGCACTCACTAACACTTTGTAATGTCAGGACCTTTTTTATCATCGTTATTTTCTTATGTGTTAATTTCTCATATGTTATTCTCTTATTTCTCATATTTTCTTATGTGGTAGTATCACTTTTTAATTTTAATTTGCCTGATGGTTAGTAAAACTTAGCACATTCTCATATGTTCTAGTCCACACAGCTACCCTTTTTAGGAATATCCAAATTCTATATTCTATGCTTGGAAGAAATTAAAAAAAGAAAATCAATGACCAACAGAACCAGTTTTTCTTGATCTCAAAAAACTAACTTTGGTAAATGAACTAATATCCTTGAAAAGGATATATACTTGTCATTATTTAGTGCAGTGATTTTTAGTGAATTTCAGGTATTGTGTTTTTCATTGTTGAATATTCATTTGCTTCATTTTTAGTGTCTTTTTACACTTAGATATCCTATCTTTTTATTAATTACAATAATGTTTTCTCTTCTTAATTATAATAGCTACTGCAAAATTCTTGTCTTGTAATTCCAACATCTAGGTCAGCCTATGTTGTTAGTCTTTATTAATCATCTCCCCTTCTCAGTATAAATTGTGGTTTTCTGTTTCTTCTTGTAAATTATTTTTAACCTTTCCTGGCTCATTGTGAATGATTCAAACAATCATTCTTGATGGCTACACTTTCTTTTTAGGAATATATGTATATATACTATATAGGAATATATATAGGTGTAGATATATTAGTACAATTATCAGTTTTGTCTTCAATTTTTCAAAGAATGTCTTATATTTTTTGTGAGAAAGAGGTTTCATTATTTATAGCATATAAAAGCACTGTAATCACTCCTTTTAAAATATAATTACCACAGCTTCTTATTCAGCAGAGTACCCTCCTGGAGAGTGTTCTACCAAAACCCCTTGATGCCAGCTGACATGCTCATCCATATGGCCCACAGAACACACAAACAACTTTTCACACAATCCTCAGAGTATCAACATGGGCTGCTTCATCTAGCTCCTCATATTCATTATTTCACACAGGGCGAGTAAAAATCAACAAATCAACTCCATTGATTATGGATGGCCTTAAATTCTACAGTATGCATGCTGAGTTTTCCAGAGAAGGAAACAATCCTTCCGTGATCTACTCTAGCTCTGCTCTAGTGACATACTTTGTTTTTTTTTTAAGCAGAGAACACTCTTATGTGAAGATACTCCTAATATTCGACAGAAAAGCAACAGCTTATATAATTACATATTCTATATTTTGACTATACTAAAAGCCATTTAAGTGATCTTACTTTTTGTTTTTAAAATTGTAGTAAAGCATACGTAACATAAAATTTGCTATCTTAACCATTTTAAGCTTCTTAACCATTTTTAACTCTACAGTTCAATAGTATTAACTAATTCACGTTGTTGAGAAATAGACCTCTAGAATGTCTGTGTCTTGCAAATCTGAAACTCTATACTAATGAAACAATTCCCCATTACCCCTCCCCTTGCTCCTGGTAACCACTATTGTACTTTCTGCTTCTGAGAATTTGACTACTTTAGTTTCTAATTGAGAGACAGGACTAGCTGGAATTTCCTAGGCCAATTAAGAATCCCTAAGTCTAGCTGGGAAGGTGACTGCATCCACCTTAAACACCGGGTTTGCAACTTAGCCCACACAGGACTGATCTGAGAGCTCACTAAAATGCTAATTAGGCAAAACAGAAGGTAAAGAAATAGCCAATCATCTATTGCCTGAGAGCACAGCTGGAGGGACAAGGATCAGGATATAAACCCAGGCATTCAGCCGGCTATGGCAACTCCCTTTGGGTCCCCCCCACTTATATGGGAATTCTGTTTTTACTCTATTTCACTCTATTGAATCTTGCAACTGCACTCTTCTGGTCCGCGTTTTGTTACAGCTCCAGCTGAGCTTTTGCTCGCTGTCCACCACCGCTGTTAGCCGCCATAGCAGACCCGCAGCTGACTTCCTCCCCTCGGGATCCAGCAAGGTGTCCACTGTGCTTCTGATCCAGGGAGGAGCCCATTGCCACTCCGGATGGGGCTAAAGGCTTGCCGTTGTTCCTGCATGGCTAAGTGCCTGGGTTCATCCTAATCGAGCTGAACACTAGTCACTGGGTTCCACGGTTTCCTTCCGTGACCAACAGCTTCTAATAGAGCTATAACACTCACCGAATCGCCCAAGATTCCATTCCTTGGAATCTGTGAGGCCAAGAACCCCTGGTCAGAGAACACGAGGAGGCTTGCCACCATCTTGGAAGTGGCCCGCCATCTTGGGAGCTCTGGGAGCAAGGACTCCCCAGGTAACATAATTGTAATCAAGAATTTGAATACTTTAGTTTCTAATTGTAATTCTAATATATAATTGCAATTATACATTATTTCTTATAAAAGACTATTTTAGAGCAGTTTTAGGTTTACAGAAAAATTGAACAGAAATTAGGAAAATTTTTCATGTATTCCCCGCCTCCACACATAGATTTCTCCATTATAGCATTCCCCCAACAGAATAGAACAATAATTACAATTGCTGAGTCTACAGTGATGTATCATTAACACTCAAAATCCATAGTTTACATTAGAGTTCACTCTTGGTGTTGTACATTCTGTGGGTTTGGGCAAAAGTATAATGACATGCATCCACTCTTCTAGTTTCAGAGTATAGTGTCACTACTCTAAAATTCCTATGTGCTCTGCCTACTCGTAACATTCCTCCCACTAATCTCTAGAAACCATGATATTTTTATTGTCTTTATAGTTTTGCCTTGGCCAGAATATCACATAGTTAGAATCATAGAACGTTCAGTCTTTTCAGATTGCCTTCTTTCACTTAGTATTCATATAAGTTTCTCCATATGTTTTCAGGACTTGATAGCTCATTTCTTTTTAGCACTGAATAATATTCAGTTTTCTAGATGCACCCTAGTTTATCCATTTACCTCACGTAAAGACACCTCGGAAGCTTCTAGGTTTTGCAATATGAATAAAGCTGCTATAAACATCTGTATGCAGGTTTTTGAGTGGACATAAGGTTTCAGTTTCCTTCAGGAAATGTCACAATTGCTGGATTATATGGTAGGTGTATGTTCAGATTTTTAAGAACCCCACAGCTGTCTTCCAAAGTGGCTGTATAATTCTGCTTTCCCAACATAAATGAATGACAGTACTTGTTGCTTGATATTTTTGTCAGCATTTAGTGTTGTCAATGTTCTAAATTTCATCCACTCTACGGATGATTAGTGGCATCTCGTTGTTGTTTTAATTTGCATTTCCCTGCTGATATAAGATGTAGTGCAGCTTTTCAGATGCTAATTTACCATCTGTACATATTCTTCGAGGAAGTGTCTATAACAATCTTCGGCCAATTTTTTTTTAATTGGGTTGTTTGTCCTCTCATTGGTTAGTCTTAAGAGTTCTTTGCATCTTTTGGATAACAGTATTTTATCAGACATGTCTTTTGTGAACATTTTCTACCAGTCTGTGACTAGCCTTTTCATTCTTTTGACGATGTCTTTCTCAAAGCAGAATTTTTAAGAATTTTAATGAAGCCTAGCTTATCAATTATTTCTTTTATGGATCCCATCTTTAGTGTCATATCTACAAAGTCATTGCCAAGCCCTAGCTCATCCTGGATTTCTATGTTATATTCTAGTATTTTTATAGTTTTGGGTTTTAGATTTAGATCTGTGGTACATATTGGATTAACTTTTGTGAGTGATGTAAAGTCGGTGTCCATATTCATTTTTTGCATGTGAATGTCCAGTTGTTTCAGCGCCATTTGTATAAAGATCCTTTTACCGTTTTTATTGTCTTTGTTCCATTTTCAAAGATAAGTTGGCTATATCTGTCTGGATCTATTTCTGGGATTTCTATACTGTTTCATTCGTCTATGTGTCCATTCTTTCACTGGTACAGCACTGTCTTGATTATTGTAGCTTTATGGTAAAACTTGGAGTTGAGTAATATCAGTCCTTCAACTTTGTTTTTCTCCTTCAATATTATCTTGGCCATATTAGGTATTTTGCCTCATTATATAAACATTAAAGTTAGTCAATATTCACAAAATAACTTACTGAGATTTTGCTTGAGATTGCATTGAATCTATCAGTAGAGTAGGGAAGAACAGATAGCTTCACAATACTGAGTCCTTCTATTTGTGAATATGGAATACCTTTCCATTTATTAAGTTCTTTGACTTCTTTTGTCAGAATTTTATAGTTTTTCTCATGTAGATTTTATATATTTTTATTAGATTTATGCAAAAGTATTCCATTTGGGAGGATTCTAATGTAAGAAGTATTTTTTTAAATTTTCATATTCTACTTGTTCACTGCTTGTACATGGGAATCAACTGACTTTTGCATATTAATCTTGCATCCTGCAAACTTGCTCGAATCTTTTATTAATTTCAGGAGCACTTTTATCAAGTCTTTTAGGTTTTCTACATGGACGATCATGTTAACTGCAAACAAGGACAATTTATCTTTTCCTTCCCAGTCAGTATAACTTTTATTGCTTTTTCTTGTCTTATTGCATTAATAGGGCTTTTAGTGCAGTGCTAAAAAGCTGTGGTCAGAGACAACATTCTCACCTTGCTCCTGATCTTAGGGGAAAAGATCCAAATTTCTATTAAGTATGAAGTTTGCTGTAATTTTTTTTTTTGTAGATCTTATTTTTCAAATTAAGGATGCTCTTTTCTTTTTCATTTATGTATTTATTTTTTATTTTATTTTTTGTGGGTACACAGTAGATGTATATATTTATGGGGTACATGAGATATTTTCACACAGGCATGCAATGTGAAATAGGCCTATCATAGAGAATGGGGTATCCATCCCCTCAAGCATGTATCCTTTGAATTACAATCTATTGCACTCTTCATGGTATTTTAACATGTGTAATTAAGTGATTATTGACTAAAGTCACCCTACTGTGCTATCACATAATAGGACTTATTCTTTCCATTTTTATACCAATTAACCATCCTCATCCCCTCAAGCTCCCACTGCCCTTCCCAGCCTCTGGCACCCATCTTTTTACTTCCGTATTGATGAGTTCAATTGTTTTGATTTTTAGATTCCCTTCTATTTCTAGATATTATCTAGAAAGATGTATCTTTCTAGATAGATCTATCCCCTTCTATTTCTGAAAGTTTTTATCATGAATGAGTGTAAGATTTGGTCAAATGCTTTTTCTTCATCTATTTGTATGATTTTATAATTTTTCTTTCTTAGCCTGTTAATATGTGATGACATTAATTAATATTTTTGAACGTTGAATAACCAGCCTTGTATATATGCAATAAATCCCACTGGGGTCATGGCAGGTAATTATTTCCATACATTGCTGCATTCAATTTGCTAATATTTTGACAAAAATTTTGGTTTCTATGTTCATAAAAGTATCATCTCTATTTTTATTTTATTTTAATATCTGTCCAGTTTTGGTATTAGGGTGATGCTGGCCTCATAAGATGACTCAGGAAGTTTTCCCTGTGAAGCAATTCATTAGGCACTGATGGCCCACTTGTCTGAGTCTGGTGAGATAAAACATTCACCCACACAACAAATTACACGAAGAGGATTTATTATTTACAGACAAGCAGCAAAGGACCACCGAACTTTTAAAACATATTAGATTTATTTGACAGGTGCTTAAAGCTCTGCTCGGCAGGAATTTGAACAATTCACTCAGACTTGCTCCCTACAAATTTGTAACTAGAAGTTGGTACTATCTGCCCATTTCCCTAAAACAGAAGCAAACACTTTCCTGTCACAATAAAATTAAGTTTTTATCCAACTGTTTTTCTTTAGGAACAGCTTTACTTTTGCTCAACTTATTTATTTCCATTTTAGTATGTGGGAGCATAAGTTCTAAAAAAAAGTCATGTAGAGAAAAGGAAGAAGCTATATCAATTTTTCATGTGAATTTCTCAAAGGTTACGAACATATTTAAATGAAAATGTAGAAAATAGGCCTGAGGCGGTGGTTCACGCCTGAAATCCCAGCACTTTGTTTGGAGGAGGCAGGCAGATCACCTGAGGTCAGGAATTTGAGACCAGCCTAGGCAACAGGGTGCAACCCTGTCTCTAATGACAATACAAAAATTAGCCAGGGATGGTAGCACACGCCTGTAATCCCAGCTACTTGGGAGGCTGAAGCAGGAAAATCACTTGAAGCGGGAGGCGGAGGTTGCAGTGAGCCAAGATTGTGCCACTGCACTCCAGCCTGGGCAACAGTGTGAGACTTCGTCTCAAAAAATAAATAAATAAATAAATAAATAAATAAAATAAAACGTAGAAAATAAATAAGTTACATAAATTTTAGTAAATAGAAATTTTGGTTAGGCACAGATAAACTTCATCAATAAAGCCAAGGGCATATTGCCATTTAAAAAAAATAAAGTTCAGATATGGTTATCTTTATTGGTGAAGTTATTACTGAATCTGACAGCACTCAGTGATTAAACTCAACTTGTTTATGAAAACAAAGGAATTTTAAGCTTTCTTTGATTTATTGAGAAATACTCATTGGCAAACGTCTTTTCTGAATCACCCCAGTGTACTCACTCACAAAATCACAAAATTACTATTATATCATCTAATTGAGCAATCTTTTCATTTTTTTGAGATGGAGTTTTGCTCTTGTCACCCAGGCTAGAGTGCAGTGGCATAATCTTGGCTCACTGCGACCTCCGCCTCCCAGGTTCAAATGATTCTCCTGCCTCAGCCTCCAGAGTAGCGGGGATTACAGGCATGAGCCATCACGGCTGGCTAAATTTGTATTTTTAGCAGAGACGGGGTTTTGCCATATTGGTCAGGTTGGTCTCGAACTCCCAACCTCAGATGATCCTCCCACCTTGGCCTCCCAAAGTGCTAGGATTACAGGCGTGAGCCACAGTGCCGGGCCAAATTGAGCAATCTTAAAGAGCACTCACCAGGAAGTTTAACAGGAGCTTTTAGTTTATTGGCAGAGAGCTTTGATGAGCCCTGTTTCAGGATGGCCACTTTTGCATGAGGTTTTCATTTTTCTTTTTTTTCTCTTTTTTTTTGGACCTCTCTAATCTTACATTGTTTTGGATGTTAATTCAGTACAATTTTTTTCTCATCAGAGATAGTCACTTTTTTGACAACATCGAATTTGACACAGTAATATTATAATATGAAATATTTTCCTCTTCTTGTTCTATTCCAAAAGTACCATCTTGTCAAACACTGCATAAAGCCTCTCTATTATGTTAAAAATACTTTTCCCATGAAGTTTAAAGAAATTTTCTCCCTTTTGAAAATCTGTTGGGATTTTGGTCCTCAGGGATTTGAGGTGTTTCTATCTGCCTTTGTTAAATAACTTTTTTACTCTGAAAATGACTTGTAATGTAAAAGTTAAAAATTGGAAAATAGTTACCACATAGTTTTATGCACCCAGGAAAATTTTAAAGACAATAAGAAAACTTCTGCGGCAGCATGGTGTCTATCGCAGGTACAGGGCATAAGAGCTTGAGGTGCTTGTTCAAAATTTGGACATACTGTCAGAATGAAGAGGATTATTTGTTAACATGTAATAGTTTGACATCTGGTATCAAAATAACAGCGTCTTATTTCTTTAGATGAGTGTACTAAATTGTAAATTAAGATTGTAAGGAGATAAAAAAATAATAACAATTATATGTCCATAGAAATCAGCATAGAAATTAATGAAAAGGATAGAAGATATAGACTCTCATTTCGAAGCATGCTTTCACTGGTAAAAATGTTGATAGTGCCTATGTAAAACAAAATTTCCTCTCTATTGTCAAGTTTACTAAGAAATAAAATCTTAGTGATGAGAAATTTGTAAAAGCATAAAATACAGAATCATAAAAACAATAATGATGGGAGAGAAAGAAACAAATATGCTCTCCCTTCTCAAGAGAATGGATTGTTTACAAAGAAAAGTTTAATAGCTTGCTCTTGCACACCTTTTTAGTTCTAATGCCTGGATGGTCTTTTGTTCAGCTAAAACAATTGAATGAATATTGGGTTGAGCATAAAGATGTTTTGGAAAAATTCCAAAGGAAAGGTATTAGGGGCAGGGGGAAAAAAAAAAAAGCTACACTATTCTCACTTTGTTATCAAAATTTTTGCATTTTTTTCTCTGAAATACTTGTTTTTATTCATTGTATTTGATTATAACTAAGAAAACCTGTAAAAATGTAATGTCAAGCACATTATTTCTTAGTGCATGCTTTTTTTGTCAACATTATCAAAATTTTTTCTTTATCGCAGGAAATAAGTTTTTTACCACGTGTAGTTATCAAAAACAACAAAACTATATGACTTTGAAGAATTAATAAAAACCAGTTTTATATTTTAATAATTTAACATTTTTATGGACAGAGTTTTATGATAGAGACTAAATTTTAAAAAGTCAATGTTATCTTCAAGATAACCCATAAAAAATGTGTCTGAAGTTTACATGTTTAGTGTAATTATTAGGTTTTGTTAAGACTATTTTTTAATACCAAAGAGAGGCAAATGGTTTAGTGAAGAATTAGAGTTTAATAGAAATACGATTCTCAGAAAGTTATTTATAATTTCTGAGCTTAAAAATGTTATTTAAAAAAATATTATATGAATCACATTTATCCCCTCAGATATTCTGGGATTATATGGTATTTTTTAAAACAATACTTTGAAATATGTTTAAAACTTTTAAGGTGCTAATGTTTGTTTAAAAAACTTAGATGTGAATTGGAGTTAAGAATTTTACTTCAACCTGAGTTGAGTTTGTAAGACCCTGAGATTTCTATGACTACTATTAGAATCATACAAAGAAGGCATTAAACAAAAATAATATTTTGTGCTCTTGGTATGGAATAATAATTACCAGTACTAACACCTTCTTTTTGTGAAAATCAAATAATTGTAAGACATTTATCCATATTTTTTACAACGTAGGAACTCTTCTCTTATACATGAGTTAAATGATTTTTAAAAACAGCTTTATTGAGCTATAGCAGATACTCAAAAAACTATGCATGTTTAATATATAAAATTTGATGAGTCTGAACATATATGTCTACCACATCAAGGTAAGAGAAATATCCATCAAGGTTTAATTTATACCATAATATTCTTATTTAATGAGTAAGGAAAATATTGGCTTACAATATTTTGTAAGCCAGTATTACATGTAATAGTCAACAACAGGTAATATTTAGATGTTAACTATAAAATACATAAATCTGAAGACCTTTTTATTGCCTATATGTGTTTGGATATTTCAGTTGCTATTGATAGATATATAATATTTAATTCATTGGCTCCATATAATTCAAAACTGAAAAGATATGCAGTGCAGAGTGTTGGTTTTTTACTAAATATCAGTTATAATAAATGTTTTATTTATATGAAATGGAGTCAAATAAGTTGAAAGTCATTGTAATTAATAAGTAGGAAATGAAGTGTGAACACATTTCAACTGTCCCACTGAGAAATCTGGGTGACCAGGAGCAGTTAAACTGGACATAGGTGGTCATTTTCCCAGGAGAGCTCTTTGTCATCATCTTTAGATGAAGAATGCAAAACTTCACTTTTAGATATTTTTGAATCCTCAAGTCTGAAAGCCTTTAAACATCATAACTGAAATAATGAGAGATTATTAATAAATGTGATTGACTAAAAGAGTTGCCAGGTGGGTTTGATTCCCAAGTAAGCCAAAGAAAGGCAACAGAAGCTAATGAAATATCACAACAATTTATGACAACTTTTGTTAACACAAAGAGAGTCATTCAATTTCCAAAATAATGTAATTTTAGAAACATTTTATTTCATTTGATCATAGATGCAAGTTCTATATATTATTAAAATATTTTATTTTTCTTCTTTCTTAATAAATTGAAATTAACTAGAAACCTGAATAATCAACAGCAAAAATGTGGACTAAAGTAATACAATTATGACAGAATACTCTACTTGATGAACAAAGAGAAAACTATTATATGGTTTAAATTATTTCCTGAATTAAAAGTAATTAAATCTTTGGATTTGTAAAAATACATACATAAATTTGGTGGATGTAAAAGTAGAAGCCTAAGTAGTTTTTATGTTTCCACAGAAGAAAGAAAGGTGTGGGGAGAGAGGGAGAAAGAAAGCAAAGCAATGAGCAAATATTTTTAGGCTTCAGTTCTGAAAGCTAATTGCTGATTTAGCTAACAAGTTGTGCCTTGCTACAGAACCCTGGGGATTATTTTAAATGTAAGTGTTAGAAAAGTATGTTAGAAAAAAACTGCTCACTTTTTATGTGTGAAAGCCAAACTTGGCCAAAATGCAATATATTTATATATGTCGTAAGGTCAAGGTTTTCATCAATAAAAATACAAAAACTGTGTCCTAGACTCAGTATAAAAACTAGTGAGTTTTATAAACTGGATATTTTTACCTAGTTCAGTTCTCAAATTATTTTTATTCTTCTGTCAAAGGCACATATATGCAAGTCTTACTGTCTCCCAATATCAACCAGGTTCTACTGCTTAAAATAGTCCTAAAGTGCTTTATTGTTTTAAAGGATGAGGGAATAATGGATATTTTCAATACGGTTTTACACAACACACCTTACCCCTACAATTCAGAGTTTCCAAATTGCCGATCTGGGATGATGTTGTGACACTGGTATTTTTGAAAATACTTTCCAAGTGTTAAATCAGGAGGAAAGTTGTGAAGGACTTTATGAGATAATTTCAAGTAAAGGTTCTTTGCTTAACATACAGCTAATGCTTCTGCTCATTTATGTAACAAAACATTCATTGAGAAATAACTTCAGCACAAAGATTAATACAACACTATCCTGTTCCATAATATATTTAAATTTTAATGGAACGTGTGTGTGTGTGTGTGTGGTGTGTGTGTAAAATTTAGACAACCTTAAAGGTGTAACTGAAGGACTCTCAAGTCCACATTCCCAGAACAAAAGCTGCTTCTCAAATACCTAAGTGTTCTTCCATTCCTAAAATTCATCATGACCTAAACCAAACTCATGATCATCTGTCATAAATTAGTTTCTCCACCTGACGTTCTTATTTCTTAAAGTTTCAGCATTGTTCCTGCTGACCTAGTTTTATTGTTTAGTTCAACTTTAAGACTTTCCCAGACATTGAGTCAATTTAAAAAAAAATCACTTTTAAATATTACTTCAAAAATATATATTATATAAATCTGACTTTTCTCTTCCTACCACCAATATGCAGATTCTTGTCCTCATTACTTCTCAATATAATTCTTCTACCCACTGTCTCTAAGTGTTAAGCTTGGCATTGCCAATTATTACACTCTGAGAAAAATGTTTTGTACTCCCTCTGCCTTTGTATGGCAGAGAACACCAGCTGTTTCCCAGGATTTGTTCTCCACTCTTCTGTAGTAATACACATACTGGTTTTCCGTGGGAATAAAATAGTTCCTACCATCCCTGTTGTATGTGTGAGTCAGAAAAAAAATACTGGTCAAAAGTATATGAGCAGAAGTGGTGTGAGAAACTTCCAGGAAGTCTCCTTAGACAGAGACAATGCAAATTTCTTCTCTTTCCTTTTTTTTTGTTTCCTCGCTTTCTTTTTTCTTTTTGGCTGGAATGTTTATGTTATTGATGGGACTTGGGGAGACACATTTGGTGACTTGGGGAATGAAGATCTATTTGTAGGGGATATAGAACACACTTGGCTTTGAGAAACTGTATACCACGATACCAGACATAAAACATTATATTTACATGAAAAATAAGTAAACTGCTCTGTCTTTACCAACCATTATTATGAGCTTTTGGTTACTCTTAAGTAAATATAATCCACTTTAAATGTCCCTCTTTCTATATCTGATATAATATTATATTTTTCCTAGAGTAACTTCTTGACCATATAACTACTCCATTCCTTGTTTTTAGATTACATCTTATCATTTAGTCTTTCAACTAGTCTTTAATGAGGACCTACTAGGTGCCAACCATATTTAAATTGCATAGACACCAGAGTTAAGTCAGATAAAACTTTCAGCCCTCATGGACTCTATACTTAAGTTGAAGAAACAAGTAAACAAAGGACTCAGGAAATTCATATTATGTTATCTGACAATAAGTGTATTGAAGAAAAAGTAAATTAAGAAAGAAGGATAGCAAACATCAGGGCTATGGGAGGATTGTGGAGGGTGAATTGTACTTTAAAATAAGTCAGGGAAGGCCAAGATTTAAAAAAAAACTGTGGCCGGCGCAGTGGCACACGCCTGTAATCCCAGCACTTTGGGAGGCTGAGGCAGGCAGATCACCTGAGATTGGGAGTTCGAGACCAGCCTGATCAACATGGAGAGACCCCATCTCTACTTAAAAAAAAAAAAAAAAAAAAAAAAAAAACCCACAAAATTAGCCAGACATAGTGGCACATGCTTGTAATCCCAGCTGCTTGGGAGGCTGAGGCAAGAGAATCACTTGAACCCAGGAAGTAGAGGTTGTGGTGAGCTGAGATCGTGCCATTGCACTCCACCCTGGGCAATAAGAACAAAACTGTCTCAAAAAAAAAAAAAAAAAAAATTGTATCATGGCTTGAGGAGAGAAGAAACCAAACTATATGAGTGTGTGAGGATGGATACAGGGACCTACTAGAGGGAGAATAGAGGGTGAGGGACAAGGCTGGAAACTACCTCCTGAGTACTGTACTCACTACCAAAACCCCAATGTCACACGATATACCCACATACCAAACCCACACGTGTCCCCTGAATCTAAAATAAGATTTGAAATTATTTTAAAAAGGAAGAAAAATATCGGGGCAGACCCTCCCTGACTCCCAACTTTTGTTCATGGTAATTTCTCTACCTGAAGAACCCTTTAACATTATATTAGGTTTTTGAAATTCAAGATTTCTTGTAAGATCTCAAATGTACTTTCTTATAAAAGCCTTTTCGAATACCCTTGTCTAGGTGATGACTCCTCAATGACATGATAGCCTGACTGATTGTACTTTCTCTTACTAAAGTCTGGCTATAATTGGTAAGTCTTAACCCTCTTCTTTGACATACTGTTTCCTGAAGTTATGCATTGAAAAACAACATTTATCATGTAATACCTAAAACAGCACAGTCCTATTCCTTTGCAGTTTTGGAGGCCAGAATTCAGAAATGGGTTTTACAGAGTCAAAATCAATGTGTCTGAAGGGTCGTGGTCTCTCTGGAGGCTGCAGTGGAGAATCATTTTGCTTGCTTTTTCCAGCTTCTAGAACTGTATTTCTTGTATTCCTTGCCTTCCAGCCCCTTCTTGCATAGCCAGTCAACAGTATAGCTTCAGTCATCACATCGCCTTCTTCTGTGTAAAATCCCCCTTAGTTCAACCTTAAAAGTACACTCGGGATTATTTTTACCAACTAGTTGAGAATACAGAATAATCGCTCCATTTTAAGATTCTTCATTTAATTAATCTGCAAAATTCCATTGGCCATTAAAAACGCTCACAGGTTCCAGGCATTAGGACATGGATATCTCTAGGGGGCCATTATTCAGCCTACCTTCATGCCATATAATAAAGCAATTTGGCTTGAGAAGTAGCAATTTGTTCTGAGAAGAAAGTTCACCAGCAAAAGTAGCACATACTGGAAAGTTCAAAATATACCCCTTTTATATCTAGAATGCTTAAAATTTCAACTCCAATTCGAATATGCCACACAAGTATTCCCTATAGCTGTGGCAGTAACAGTCTATCTACAGCAGTCTCAAGTGGAATACTTTCACGGCTTCCTCAGGATTTTGCCCATGACAGGGAGGGAACTGACAAGTATACTGAACATATTCTGGCCCTTTCATCCTTGTCATACTGGAAAGGGTCACATCATACTGTAGATCAGATAGAGATAGGAGATTCAAACCAAACAGCCAAATTAATCCTTCCTTCTTGTATTTTCTTATAAAATAATCATTCTCACAAATTGAACTGGGACGTTTGAGTTTAAAAGCCAAGAACTGACCACCTCTCTTCTCTAGTGCTATCTGACAAATTCACTCTAGGGCAGAGGGCAGTAGATGCCTTAATAGGGAACCATAATGTGGAAAAAATCCAGTTAACACCTAACATTACACACACACACACACAGAGTACATATTTTAAAACTTATTCATATTTCTTCCCCTTGATGAGTGGTTCTAAAATTTCAGCATGTGTCAGCATCACCTAGAGGCCTTTTTACAAAAGGTAGCCAAATCCTACCCCTAGAAAATCTGATCCAATTGATCTGCAGTGGGCCAAGAATTTCCATTTCTAGCAAGTTCCCAGGTGATACTGGTCCTACATATTCAGGGACCACTGCTTTAAAATGTAACTGATACGATGTCTTCTAGTTCTCAGTTCACAGTTGATAACTAAAAAGCTGCTTTTATCATGGTTCTGAAATTAGATCAATTTCACCTATGATACACAGCCTGTGGAAAAAAAAATGCCTTATAGTAGCTTTAATCTTGTATCCAGACTGTTTTACAGAAGAGATTTTCATAGTGTCAGTGAACCTGAGATTTGTAGTGAATCTCAATCTCCTCCTATATGTTATTTTTCTCCTTATTATAAACTTCATCTAGAATTAGGGCAAGCTCCCAAGTGAGACTAAAATTCCATCAGCTTCATTTTACCTGCAGAAGTCTTTTCAGAAAGAGAACCTTTGATCAACCTTCGAGGGTGTCATGATTTCTCTGAGAGATGGAAGGGAAAAAAAATAAAATCCATCACCGCAAAATAACCAGCAGAGAAGCCTTCCTCACTCCCATCTCTAGTCCCCTCGCCACATAATTGCTTTCAGGCTTCTTACGGCCACATTAAGGGTTGAGCTCAAAGTCTTCTCTAAAACACAAAATGTAGAGAAGTAATTCGTTACGAATATCGAATAAAGCTTACAATTTTTATACATATTTTTATAAATGTGGGAATTCCATTTATTCCCAATTCATGTGGGCAGGAACATATTATCCTGTGAATTAAAATCTCTATGGTGACATGGCAAGAACTATCTAAACTGTCTAAGAGATTCTCATATGAGCATAAATTAAGAAATTAAGATGATTCTTTTAGAAATCACAAACCACATAAAGCGCAAAGAAATTTACCTTTTTCAAGATATTGTTAATTATTAAAATGTTCTTTATTATGATTTTCCAGAATTTTAGTCAAGCACACATATGAGCTCTACTACTTTTTATCCCAGGAAACCACTTACTTACAGCTCTACAAACATACTTTTACTGAAATGAGCAGCTTTGTCCTTTAGCCTGCAGGCATCAAATATCATGGCAATTATGGAAAGACTATTCAGTGTATATTAATTGGTGGCAAAAATCTATGAGACTTAGCATTGCCCCTTTATGTTAGCACTGTAGTTTCCCGTCTAACGTTATTATGGTAGTTATTTTTGTAATTCTTGTTCTGAACTCTGATTGTTTTTAAAATCGAGATTATAAGATAATTTTTGGGGATTCTATTACTACTTGGCATAAAAGAAATGAGTCTACTGGTGTGTTCCCTAGAACTTTCTTCAGATTTAATGCTACAATAACAGACTTTTTGCCATCTCTGTGGAAAGCATGAGACTCTCTTGAAAGCCTCTTAGATATCAATTATTGTCTTCATTTCCTGAAATGAAACAGAACCATTGTGAAATTAAACAGAACCTATATTACCAAATAAAGGATTACAGGATGTAAATCATATACACTTGAAAGAGAATATGGAAAGGGTAGGTCTGGAAAGGGCACCTAGAAATCCAGAGAGAAGTCACCAGTAGGCCCTCTTGAAGCACTGAGGTCTAGAGATAAGTCAGAGTTTTCCGGCTGGTCCAGATGCCACAGTGGAACCATGAAGGGGAACGATTGGGAGCTGTTGCCTCTGTGCCTCTCAATAGGCCTGAGATCACTGTTGGTCAGCAGGGAAGTAGGGAAGAAGAGCTGGCTTAATTAGTAAGTAACGGAACCAGGACAAGTTGGACCCTGCTGGCCTCTCTGCATCTGGCTGTCACCTCTGCATCTGGATTACACCTTCATGTGTGATCATGAAACCTTCAGAAAGCAATGGGTCCTCCTTCACCTCTAATATCCAAATCTCATGAAATGTCTCTATGGCTAATTCTAACTCAGAACCACACAGAGAAAGGGACTCAGGAAAACTTAGTTCCAGGTTAGATACGTTGACACAGGGCAAAACTACCACTGTGGTTTTGTAATGGAAGCATTACTTTTTGCTACTTCCTTGTTAAAATCAAATAAATACGTGTTTCAGTGTATAAATGAGTACCTCAATGGCTAAATTTTTTTGTTGGTTTTTACTATATCCAACAAATATTTTATATATATGTAAATACATATATAGAGGGAGCATGCATAGATATATACAAATGCTATATATTTATATATGGATATATGTGTATTTTACATACAAACATACGAATAAATATGCAAATATTTGGAGTTATTTTATGATACATACACATACATGCACATACATTTAATCAAAGATCAGGGCTAGTTAGATAGATGTCTTCTGGCACTCAGCAATTCTTTTTCTCTTCATAAGGAAATTTAATTAACATTATCATTGATCCCTCATGTAATGAGGTTATATATTTTGCATCCTTAATTAAAAACTAGATCTTGAGAATAAACAATGGTGGTAATAGTAAAACATAACTTCCCAGGTGTTTTTTAGAAGTATTGGTATGTGATAATTACCTATTTCTTGAAACATTTTTGAGGGTCAATTTTACTGTTTACAGTTTTCCAGCATGGTACAGTTAGTGTCAACTGTGCTGATGATTCCTGTTAAAAACATTTATAAAGATCAGTGTATTCTACTGTGCAGGTTCATAAGACAAAGTGATTTTAATTGGGACCAAAAACTGAAATGAAAAGAGGTAAGCGCACTGCCCTGGTGGGATTTGTTACTTAATCAGTTGCAGGACACACAGCAGGTGATGTGCACTGACAGGGAGAATGAGAAAGCTGGATTATGCTAATATTTTAATATGTTAATTCATAATCCTAAAAAAAAAAAACAGATGTCATTCTCTCATTTCAAAAGTTAAAGCAAAGGCCAGGCACAGTGGCTCATGCCTGTAATCCCAGCACTTTGGGAGGCCGAGGCGGGTGGATCACAAGGTCAGGAGATCGAGACCATCCTGGCTAATGTGGTGAAACCCCGTCTCTACTAAAAATACAAAAAAATAGCCGGGCGTGGTGGCGGGTGCCTGTAGTCCCAGCTACTCAGGAGGCTGAGGCAGGAGGAATGGCATGAACCTGGGAGGTGGAGCTTGCAATGAGCCGAGATTGCACCACTGCATGCCCAGGCTGGGTGACAGAGCGAGACTCCGTCTCAAAAAAAAAAAAAAAAAAAAAAGTTAAAGCAAAATAGACATGCTTGAAAAAAGTATACAAAAATTTTTTTAAAGTATAATGGTACTGCTTTCGGTAAGAGTGTTTCAGCATTATACTTTTCTCCTTGTCTCATAAGAACTGCACAATCAAGACATATTCAAAAACATAGTTGAAAAATGGTCTTTGGGGAAAAGCATTGAACCATGATGAAACTTTTGTGAATTCTCATGAATCTACTTTAGAATAAATCGGTATTGAGTGTTTGCTATTGTAGTCTAATTCTACAGATCAGGTTTCAGGTATTACACATAAAGTGATTCAGTGAGTACATTCTTGAGTAGATATTATAGCTCTTCAGTTTAAAAAATTAGATTCTGAAAATATGTATTGCATACTGGAATTTGAAAGTCTATAAAATCCTCATTGACAAATTATCATAAACTAGGTTATGTATGACTAGTGATTTCTCTTTAAAAGAAGAACTGAAGCTAAGTCTTTACTAAATTCATCATGATCTGAAACAAAAACACTGATTGCACATAATAAGAAAAGATTAGCCTCAGACTTTACTGATATACTTAAAAAATAACTATGAAATGAAAAAATCAATAACTATTGAACAGAATTTCCCTTCATGCAAATTACTTCACAGTTCTTTTCTCCACATTCAATTTTATAATAATGACTTACAGGGGAGTTTAATTTAGCATCTTAAAATATTTAAGGAAAAGAGAAAGAGTGGCAAAGACACATACAGAGAAAGAAACAGAGAGAAATACAGCAGATGAAATAGAGAGACAGAGAGAGAGCTCAGTAAAGGAGTGTCTGTCTCATTACTTATCCTAAGGACAAAAGTGATTTTAGCTCTTGGAATCTAAGGTCTTGAATGGCCTATGAACTTCATATTCCATTTCTCATTTCCCACAAGCACAAAAGCAAAATAAATCTTTGTCCTGATTAACCTTTAAAACATTTTATATCCTACATGATCTTACCCAGGGTTTTAAAGTAAAGTAGCCATGTAGAAGTTATCTCTGTAAAAACCACAGAATACTTAAGAAATATCAAATCTTACTTGATTTATTTATTTATCTATTTATTTTGAGACAGAGTTTCACTCTTGTTGCCCAGGCTGGAGTACAATGGTGCGATCTCAGCTCACTGCAACCGCTGCCTCCCCGGTTCAAGCAATTCTCCTGCCTCAGCCTCCTGAGTAGCTGGGCTTACAGGCACGCACCACCACACCCAGCTAATTTTATATTTTTGGTAGAGACAGGGTTTCACCGTGCTGGTCAGGCTGGTCTCGAACTCCTGACCTCAGGTGAGCCACCCATCTTGGTCTCCTCAAATATTATTTTTAATTTCTCTGTAGAATCTACATTAAGCCTGTTCTCTTATGTACGGTATAGAAAGGGTATTTTTATTCTAAGTAAAATAATTTAGAAAATTCAAAACTCACAGACATTTAAGAAAGGTCTGAAATGTTCTGATTATTTCCCCAGTAGTTGCTGCATATCCTATACACACCTCTTCTCTGTTGAAACAATGTGCTCTGTTGAAGATAATTAATTAATAAAGCCAGTGTTGCCTGACGTAAAGTAAAATTAATGGCATATCCCAAGTGGTTGTTATACAAAAGATGAGAAATGAAGAAACTGGTTCTGGAATGTACAGTAATAGTCCCAGAAATCTATTCTCTCAGAATGGCCAAGCCCAGGAGCAGAGGCTCATGAGAACCCAGGCTTCAAAGCTCACAACTTCATCCTTATTATTTTTCACCACTTACTTTTGCACTTATATTGTTTTCCAACCTATTTCATTGGCTTATCCTGTAATATTTTTATCTGTAAAAGGAAGAAATAGCTTGATAATTTAGTTATCTGTAATATTTTAATAATTCTGGAAGTGTTGAAGCTTCTTTGTAAAATACTCAGAAATTTTTTAGCTTTATTGGAACATGTGATGTTTCTTAAAGCTCAGTAAACTATAACTTACTCTTTAAGCAATGAGAACATAAGTTAATTATTATGTATGCTGATTCATCAACATAGGAAAATCTTATTATCCTGATTTTCAAAGTACAGCAGAATACTGCAGGTCAACTATAGGAAAACAGAATAATTTTCTGTTGGGTCTTCTAAATTTTTCAAGAATATCACTGGACTTTTTGTTGTTAAATATCTCTGGAAACCTTATTACTGAGCCCTGAATTATACGAATTTATTTTCATCACACACACACACACACACACACACACACACACACACACACACAGACTTTCAGTATTAAGTTATTAACCATAAACAACATGCTTTGAGGGAATAGAGTATATCATACCATTCTTCACATAGTTTTCCACCTAAATTAATTTGCTCTTCACAAAATATTATATGAATCAGTATTTGCCTTATCTTCACTCACTGGTATCAAGGCAAAGAATGATTAAGTAAATCTCTTAATGTCATCCAGCAATTAAGTGAGTTTCCAGGTTTCATAACTCAGGTAGTTTGGCTCCCAAGCCAGATTAAGTTAATACTAACTTAAGAGATAGAAAACTTAATAACTTAAGAGATATTGCATGTTTATTTTTAACCTAGACATAACATGTTATAATTTCATATAATCAGCAGGTCTATTTAAATTCATACTCATAGCAAAGATATAGATGTAGTTGCAGATACAGATATTCATATGCAGAGAGATAGAGAAATAGAGATCGAGACAGAGATAGGAATTGTAAGGTCTGGGATTACATTTTGGAATTTGGGGATAACCATTGTAACCATTATATTTCACACGCAAAAAAATGAAAAAAGCTAATTAGAGAGACATCAAAACAATTTTGTTAATGACAGACCTATAAAAGTTTATCATTTTATCAAAACTCAGCATTTTAATCCTCAGAGACAACCCACATGCACATGTATAGTTTTGCTTCTTCA
Organism: Macaca mulatta; assembly: GCF_049350105.2. NCBI lineage: Eukaryota > Metazoa > Chordata > Mammalia > Primates > Cercopithecidae > Macaca > Macaca mulatta. Next base: position 22,732,640 of record NC_133408.1, on the reverse strand, counting down.
CAGGATGCCTATAATCATATTATATTAAATAGTAACACCTATTTATCTTTGTACTTTTCATATTGTTGGTTACATATTAACGTGATTTTTCTAGCACCAATACCATGTCAGTTGGAAATGTGGAACTCCTCTATCATTTTTAAGAATGTAAAAGAACTTTTGTGGTAAACATGAGAATGTTTTCTAATGTTATGTGTGTGTGTCTTGCAAATGCAAAATTATATAAAATGCGACAACACAAAGGAAAAAACAACAGCAAAGTACAATCCAATTTCAGTAAGCAAGAAAATACCAATATTTGTTTACTGTGGCTCTATAAGCAAAGGAATTGCTTGCATTCCTAGACTTTAAAGTGCCACAGTGGCTACCACTGGAAGCATAACTACCCTGTTCAGCCCACATTGCACAAGATTCGAAGTGGAACAAACACCAACGGTCTCTGTTCTTATAAGTGTAAAACCTGATTAGCCAAAGACCACCAGACAAATCAAATGCATTAACTCAGTGAACCAAGGGAAGGCATTCCAGAAGAACAGTGGAATACTGATACTCCTGATGAGGGAGGGAAGTGTCTTGTATAAAATTTGGGTTCCCACGAAGGGATGATGGGAAGGGATCTAAGGGAAGTACAGCTGAGTTCTATATTGGTTGCTGTTTCTGAGACAAGATTAGGAGAAATGAGAGTTTCATGAGGGATTGAGTGCTGCTATGAATTAAAGGCAGTTTAGCAATTGGGTATCCCCCATGACTAGAAAACAATAATAAAACAGGTTAGAATACACCATTTGTAAGACCACTCAAAGAGGAGGTCTTTATGCCATTCTATAGTTATTCTATAGTATATAGAATATGCCATTTGTAAGACCAAAGAGGAGGTCTTTATGCCATTCTGTAGTTCTATAGTACATAGAATATGCCATTTGTAAGACCACTCAAAGAGGGGGTCTTCATGCCATTCTATAGTTGTTGCGTGAGCAGAAAGAAATGATGTTTCCTCCTAATTTTGCCCTGCATTTAATTCTGTCACCTGCCCTTATTAACACTGAAATTGTAATTTTTTTTCTTTTCAAGTTTAAGCAAAGTTTCAGCCTTTCAATCTAAGATGGGCTTTGTTCTTTCAAAACCATACAATTTCACTTAATTAAGCTATAACATTACGTGTTAGCAAAGGCAAAATTGCCTTTTTTGGTAGAATATAAAAAGAGACTCCTTAAACACGTGAACTTGTTAAAATGTCGGCCTCTGTATTAGTGTGGAATGATTAATAGTGGGATTTTAGCAACTAATAAAGATAAACAGAAAAGTTGATAAATGAGTCAAAGTAACTGGACTTAAAGAATCTTTAAAAAGAACCTTGGAAAAGTGGATTTTGGCATGAGGGGTGGGTAAGCTGAAGAAGTGTGGAGAAAGGGAAAATAGAAAAAGCATTTAGGAAAGGATGGTCTATTTCAGAGAAGAAATGATTTTTTTAATGGGTGATGACTACTTGGGAAGTGATTAAAATATAAAACACTGTGAGGATCTAAAGAGAAATGAATGGGACAGTAAAAAATACACGTTTAATAAAGAAGAGAAGCAGAGGAATAAGGAAGAAAAACCGGAGGAAGAAAGGGGAAAAGAAAAAATTAAAAGGCCAAGGCAGTGACTAAATATGGAAAAAATATTAGAATATAGTCTTATGGGAAAAAGTATAAATGTTTAATCTATATTTACAGAGAAAATAGAGACAAAAAGTACATCAATGATTTCCAAGGGCTGGACTTAAAGATTTGAAAGTATAAACAATAGAACTTTCTTCTGAAATACAGTATAAAAACTAACACATCGGAGAGAGAATACATGGAATATTTGAGAGTGAGCAAATGTGGTTTCAGTGTGTTTCAGATTAATCTTGCTAAGTTAAACATGCCTATAATAAAAGTGAATTCCATGATTAGAAATGGCTGGGATGCAGTAAAAGCAGTGTTTGGGTGAAACTGATTGCATTCAGTACATATTTGAGTTAAAATTACTGCAGACTGGGTAATTTATAATGAGCTGAAATTTATTAGTTCACATTTCTAGAGTCTAGGAAGACCAAGATCAAGATTCTAGTATCTTGTGAGGGCCTTTTTTGCTGTGTCATTACATGAAAGAGGGGCAAAGAGAGACAGCAAAAAGGGGTTGAACTCACCTTTATATAATGGCACCAATCCCACTCATAAGTATGGAACACTGATGACCTAATTACCCCTTAAAGGTTCCACCTCTTAATACTGTTATAGTAGCAATTAAATGATCACCTGAGTTTTGCAGGGGACAAACATTCAAACCACAGAAATGCATGTATCAGAGAAGAGGATATATAAAACAAACAATCTAAATGTATACCTTATACAACTAGAAAAAAGCAAATAAAATCCAAAGTAAAGAAAGAAAAAAAAATGTAAGTTGAAGCAGAGATCAATGAAACGGAAAACAAGAAATCAATAAAGAAAATCAGTAAGACCAAAAGCTAGCTCTCTTCAAAGATCAATAAAATCTGTAAGACTCTTGTAAGGGTATAAAAAAAGAGAGGACACAAATTAATAGTATCAGAAACGATAGAAAGACATCAGTAAATACGTCACAGATATTAAAAGGATAAGAAAGGAATAACTATGAACAAATTTGATAACCTAGATGAAATAGGCCAATTTCTTGAAAGACGCATTCTGTCAAATCTTGTACAAGAACAATCTGAATCTGTCTATATCTAAGAAATAAATTGAATCAATAATTAATAACCTTCCAAAACCAAACATACCAGATCCAGATGAGTTCAATGATAACTTCTAACATACGTTAAAGGAGGAAATTATATAAATTCTCCACAATCTCTTTCAGGATATATAAAGAGAGATGATACTTACAAACTCATTCTATGAAGTCAGTATCACACTAATTCCAATACCAGACAAAGGTACTACAAGAAAACATCATACAAATATCTCTTATAAATATTGATGCAAAAATTCTTCGTAGAATATTAGCAAATCATAGCCAATGACTTATCAAATGAATTATATACCACAGAAAAGTGGGACTTGTCCCAGATACGTAAAACTGATTCAACACTCAAAAAAACAATTAAAATATTGAATCACTCGATAAGATAACAAAGGAAAATTACACAATCATATGAATGGATTCTGAAAAAGCATTTGACAAAATTCAACACGCATTCATGATAAAAACTTTTGGCAAACTAGGAATGGAGGAGAACTTCATCTTGATGAAGACTATCTACAACAAACCTTCAGCTAGCATCATACTTAATAATGAGAAATTAGATGCTTTCTTACCAAGATCAAGAAGAAGGCAAGGATGCTCTCTCTCACCACAACGTTTTATAATTGTACTGGAAGTCATATATAATGTAATAATACAAAAAAAAAGAAAAGTTACAGTTATTAGGAAAGACAAAATACTTTGTCTCTTTGTACATGATAAGATGTTCTGTGTAGAACATCCAAAAGAATCAACAACAAAAAAATTCCTGGAACTATGAGGTGATTACGGCAAGATTGTGTGATATAAGATTAACACAAATGTCAGTTAATTTCTTATATACCAGCAAGGAACAAATGAATGTGAATTTAAGAGCACAATATCATTTACATGAGCACACTCCAAAATAAAATACTTAGATATAAATTAAACAAAATACGCAAAAGGCCTGTATAAGAAAAAGTACGTAACTTTGATATCAAGAAATAACTAAATAAATGGAGAAAGATCTCATGTTCATGGATAGATAGCCTCAATATTGTCAAGATGGCAGTTCTTCTGAACTTGACCAATAGTTTCCATATAATCCCCATCAACATTTCAGGAAGTTATTTTTGTAAATATCAACAACCTGACTCTAAAGTTTATATGGAAAGGGAATAGACTAAGACTAGTCAACACAATATTGAAGGAAAAGAACAAAGTTTAAGGACTGACACTGCTCAACTTCAAGACTTATGATAGGGCTACAGTAATCAAGACAGTTTAGTATTAGCAAAAGCATGGACAAGTGGATCAAGGAAACAGTATAGAGAGCACAGAAACAGGTCCACATAAATACAGTCTGATCTTTGACACAAGAGCAAAGGCAATACAGTGGAGAACAGATAGCCTTTTCAACAAATGGTGCAAAAACAACTAGACCTCAGCAGACAAAAATATAAATCTAAACACAGAAATTAAATTCTTCACAGAAATTAACTCAAAATGTATGACAGATCTAAATGTAAAATTCAAAACTTTAAAATTCCTAGGAGACAATGTAGGAGAAGATCTAGATGACTGTAGGTTTGATGATGACTTTGTGGACACATACCAAAGGTATTATTCATGAAAAAAAATTGACAAGCTGAACTTTATTGAAACTAAAAATCTCTGTTCTGCAAGAGATACTGTTAAGAGAATGGAAAGACAAGCTATAATAACAGAGGTATATACATATACACATACATATAAATCACAGATATATATATATATCTCAAAACTCAACAATTATATATATATATATATATATATATCTCCTCTTAAAACTCAACAATAAGAAAAAGAATAAATCAATTAAAAAATGGCCAAAGACCTTTACATCTCATGAAAGGAGATGTATAAATGACAAGTATATAAAAAGTTGCTCCATACCATACGTCATCATGGGACTGCAAATTAAAACAACATAATACCATAATACACCTCTGCAGTATATTATGCAGTGGTCAACATTCAGAATACTGATAACACCGAATACTGGAGAGAAGGTGGAGCAACAGGAATTCTCATTTATTTCTGGTGGGGATGCAAAACAGCACAGCCACTTGGAGTACAGTATGATGGTTTCTTAAAAAACTGAATGCACTCTTATTATGTGATCCAACAATCACACTTTTTGGTATTTCCTCAAAGGAGCTGAAATCTTACGTCCTCCCCAAAACATGCACAAAGATGCTTATAGCAGCTGTATTCATAATTGCCACAACCGTGAAGCAACCTAGATGTCCTTCAGTAGATGAATGGATAAACTGTGGCTCATCCAAACAATGAAATATTATTTAACATGAAAAAGAAATGAGCTATCAAGCCATCAAAAGGCATGGCAGAACATTAAATGAATGTTACTAAGTGAAAGAAATCAATTTGAATAGGCTACATACTGTATTATTCCAACCTATGACACTTTGACAAAAGCAAAACTATGGAGATGGTAAGATGATCAGTGGTTGCAGACATTGGAAAGAAGAGGGTGGTGAATAGGTGAAGCACAGGATTTTTAGAGCAGTTGAATTAGTGAATTAGTCTGATGGATTCATAACATTGAATATAGCCATCAGAATGTACACACAAATGCACACTTACGTACACATACATTTCATAACACAGGTAAATAAACGAAGTTATCATTATGCAGACAAAATAACATAAACTTGGATATAGAGAGGACTGAGAACCAGAATTCAGTTTAGCCCTACCAGACAAAATCTCAAATCCCAGTTCTCATCCTCATCAACGATGTTTTGAAAAAGTTTTGTATAAACTGAGTTTTATCATATGAAAAAAATGAAAGTTTGGCTAATGAATTTCTATTTTCCTGCCTAGAAATATTTGTCATGATTCTTCTAGGAAGGCTCAACTTGTCCTAAGTATTATAATGATATTCAACTAGAACTATTTATTGACCTCTCCTAGGTGCTCAGAGTCAGACAGGTTGTATTAGTCCGTTTTCACACTGATCATAAAGACATACCTGGGACTGGGTAATTTATAAAGGAAAGAGGTTTAAGTGACTCAAAGTTCAGCATCGCTGGGGAAGCCTCAAGAAACTTACAATCATGGCAGAAGGGGAAGCAAACACATCCTTCCTCAGATGGTAGCAGTAAGGGGAAGTGTCCAGCAAAAAGGGGAAAAAGCCCCTCGTAAAACCATCAGATCGGCTAGGCATGGTGGCTCACACCTGTAATCCCAGCACTTTGGGAGGCTTAGGTGGGCGGATCATGAGGTCAGGAGATCGAGACCATCCTGGCTAACATGGTGAAACCCCGTCTCTACTAAAAATACAAAAAATTAGCCAGGTGTGGTGGCAGGCGCCTGTAGTCCCAGCTACTCGGGAGGCTGAGACAGGAGAATGGCGTGAACCCAGGAGGCACAGCTTGCAGTGAGCCAAGATTGCGCCACTGCACTCCAGTCTGGGCGACAGAGCAAGATTCTGTCTCAAACAACAACAACAACGACAACAAATCAGATCTCATGAGAACTCACTATCACAACAACAGCATGAGGGTAACCACCCCCATGATTCAATTACCTTCCACAAAGTCCCTCCCACAACATGTGGGGATTGTGGGGACTACAATTCAAGATGAGATTTGGATGGGGACATAACCAAACTATATCACAGGTTTAAACAAATTTAGCCTCTATTTCATCAAGGAAATTATTAAGACTAAAAATATGCTCATATGAGGGCTTTGCTTTACAGATATGACCAAACTATTGCATATTAACAGAAAATATTATTAGCTTTGCGAATAATATGAGCAAGGAAAATGAGCTTCTTTGCCTTCCTTTAAAAACGTGCCAACCAAGATGAAAACATTAGCTCTACTTGTACTAATTAGTTTTCAATAATTCAGCAAGTCCCAATACTTGATGATGTCACTCTGATGACCCTGCTGGCAATCGATGTTCTCTAACCTTATGATATACAGTGTCCCTGATCCAGGGCCACCACAGTAGTTAACTTATTCAGTCATACCTGCAGCAATTCACTTTATATTTTAGAAAAATTAACCAGGAATAATGTTTCCAAATCATGTGGCCAAAACTAACTATGCAAGGGACTATCACAACCCTTGCCCAGAGGATGAGTCAAGTTTATTAACAAGCCCATATGTCCATATCATGAATTGCAATTTTATGTGTATGGTGATGACTATAGAAGGGGAGAGGATTTGGATCTCTGCTAGAAAGTATTGGTACATTTCCTTCTCCTTTTTTACACTTCATTCCAGAAACAATCTGCTAGGCACGTTAGGAAAATGCCAGTTCAGTCATAACTTTGAGCTGAAAATTAAGAATTTAGGGATCAAAGGAGGATTAGTACTACTTTTAACACTCTCATAGATCCAGGATCAAGAGTCAAGAAATAACTGACTTCAAATATGTTGGAACTGTGATGTCCACAGTTGAAGGACTGATTGCAAAAAAACCCACAAAAAGTCCAGCCACCTCCAAATATTAAAAAGCATTCACATGTAGAAGAGCATAGTATTTCTCAATAACACTTTCTACTTGTGGATATAGCTTAAGACTGAAAAGAAAGATCAAAATATTCATAACGACTATATCATTTTTATGTACTGATGAGTACATTTAATAAGTTCAGAAATGTCAAATAATGTAGCAGTTGTACATTTCTGTGCACTCATACTAAATTATTTCTGACCTAAAAACAAAATAAAATTGACAACTACTAATTTAATATAAATATTTTGTGAGAAAAAGAAAAAATAATTCCAAATGAAATCAATTCATTTCACATAACGCTTCTTTGAAGGAAACTGGTGTGTGAGTTTCTGTTGGAAATTTACTATCCTATAGAATTTCTGGTATGCATGAATAAATAAAATTATATATGTTCCTGAGTATTATTTTGTGTTTCCAGTTCATCCTTGGGCACAAATGATTTTGAAGAGTGGGAAGAATTTAGTCTTTATAGATAAAGAATATCTAATGGAAAAAAGTAAGATTTCTGGATTATCATTAGTAATCTAAGTTGCTTATTTTCTTTCATTATAATATCTCAACCTTAATGAAGCAAAAGTAATATTAAGCATCTGTGAAAATATACTATTGACTTCTAAGATTTCTAAACATGTTTGGTTTTAAAAATTTACTTCAAATATGACTTCTAGATCTTTCAAAGTTCTGAAGACTGACCTATACTTCTACAGGTCTGTATTAAGAAAGGATTAAGGGAAGAACACATCTGGAAAAGTAGAGCAAGAACTTCCAAAAATCCACTTTTCCATAAAAACAACGATAACACTGACAACATTGTCAAAATCCGTGTTTCTCAGAACTCTAGAAATTAAACAAATGCTTGCAACCATCTATACCTATGTATATGTATACATTAATATTACATACATACAGCACATGTATATGTGTGTATATACATATATGCATACATATGCATGCCATTTTTGCTAGATAACTAGACAACTTTAGAATCATCTAAGTGAAAATGCTGTATTTTATTTACATATATATTTATTTATAGGTTTCATCCCAAAAATGAATGAAAGCTGCAGAATGCATGGCCTAAATGAAGGAGCTTTCATATTATACGGCTTTGCACATTGTGTAGTATCTTTTTACCTTTCCTAACCAAGTGAAATTCGAAAGAAAAGAAAATGATGTTTCTTGTATTACAGCTTGATTAAGCTTCTTATTTAGAACATGACTAGATAAATTTACAGGATACTTTATGAAGGTCATCTAGATTCCACTAAGCAAATTAAATTAATTCACAAGGGTTGGCTGGGTTTTTATGAAGTATTATGAAGACTTCCATTGTTATTACCTATTTTAAGATAATTGTTAAGAAGTAGATATCCCTTGTTAAACTAACAGATTAATTAGAAAAACCATGGCTAATAGTAGTTACCCACCCAGTTATATTATTTAATTACTCTATGGAAAAAAGTTACTAATATCAGGACTACCAGCAACAAGAATTAACTCAATCAAAGCCCCCTCACTATGAAAAGAAAAACAATTACTTTTTTTTCAATTTTTTACAGTGCACTCAGAAATACAATTATTAAGCTTTTAGCACTTGACTAATGTTACATTTTTGTAATGAACAGATGTATGCCATTTCAATTTTTCAATATAATTATTAATATTAAACATTTTATTCCCTGTGATGGAAAACAAATTTTGAATATGTTCATGCTTATAACTTTAAGAATATAGTTGTTATTGTTCTTGTCATTCTTTATGACTCACTGATTTCCCTCAAAAATTAAAAATGAAGCACTTTGGGAGGCCGAGACGGGCGAATCACGAAGTCAGGAGGTGGAGACCATCCTGGCTAACACGGGGAAACCCCGTCTCTACTAAAAAAATACAAAAAACTAGCCGGGCGAGGTGGCGGGCGCCTGTAGTCCCAGCTACTCGGGAGGCTGAGGCAGGAGAATGGCATGAACCCGGGAGGCGGAACTTGCAGTGAGCCGAGATCCGGCCACTGCACTCCAGCGCGGGCGACAGAGCGAGACTCCGTCTCAAAAAAAAAAAAATAAATAAATAAAAATAAAAATGAAAAAGTCAACAGTTTTTATTATTGTTCAAGAAATGGCACAAACTGGATGCTAATTATTGAAGGTTTAAGAACGGGTTTCAAAGATTTTTAATTCTAACTACATGTTCTGAGGTTCTCAACCTCCAGGTCACAGACTGGTACTAATCCATGGCCTGTTAGGAACCAGGCCGCACATCAGGAGGTGAGCTGCAGGTGAATAAGCATTACCCAGTGGGCTCTGCCTCCTGTCAGATCAGTGAGGGCATTAGACTCTCATAGGAGGAGGAACCCTATTGTGAGTCGCACATGTGAGGGATCCAGGTTGCACACTCCTTATGAGAATCTAATGCCTGATGATCTGAGGTGGAAGAGTTTCATCCCCAAACTATCCCTCACCCAAAACTTTCCATGTCTGTGGAAAAACTGCCTTCCATGAAACCTGTTCCTGGTACCAAAAAGGTTGGGGACCACTGTTCTAAGCAATCTGTGGTATAATCCACTTTCTGAAGGCAAACATTTTAGGAGGCATTTGCTTTCCACTTGTAGACTGAATGTTTATGTATCCCTGCCCCCACTTCCTATGTTGAAGCCCTAATCCCCAGTGTGATGATATTTGGAAGTGGGGCCTTTGGGGGGTAATCACATTTATCTGAGGACATACGAGCAGGGGACCTCATGATGGGATTAGTGTCCTTATAAAAGGAGGAAGAGAGATCAGCGCTCCCTCACTCTAGCCACGTGAGGTCACAGGCGAAGGCAGCCATCTGTAAGCCAGGAAGAGGACACTCACCAGGAACCTGACCATGCTGCACCCAAAACTTGGACTTCCTGCCTCCAGAACTATGAGAAAAAATTGTTTGTTGTTTACAAACACCTCATGTTCTCAACTCACAATGAGAACACATGGACACAGGGAGGGGAACATCACACACGGAGCCTGTCAAAGGGTGGGGGACTAGTGGAGCAATAGCATTAGGAGAAATACCTAATGTAGAGGACAGGTTGGTGGGTGCAGCAAACCACCATGGCACATGTATACCTATGTAACAAACTTGCACATTCTGCACATGTACCCCAGAACTTAAAGTATAATAATAACAATAATAATGTTTGTTGTTTAAACCACCTTGTCTATGTTATTCTATGACAGCAACCTGGACTAACATACCACTCATTCATAAACATCACGTTCAAGGCTAATTTGCAAACTTTTGTTCTTGATTGCTTCATACTCTAATTTCTAATTAGCTAGAACTTATTTTGCATGTATAAACAATTTAAGTACCCCCAAAAAGACAGTTAAAGAAATGTTTGCAAGTATAAGATATCATTTTCTTGAATTTATGGAAGTAACAAATTTCAAGTTTTTGTTGCTGTGATTATCCTTGCAACTGTTAAAATAAAGAAAATGGAGAAAATGAATAGACTTTAAAAATAAACATAAATAAATAATACAAAATTAATTATAGCAATTTATATTTGTTGGCTGTTTTAATAATCCCCTGAATAAAACTTTTTTTTTGCTATTGATTTATACAGCACAAGCTATAACTATATGGGTTTTCCCTCAAATCCCTGGCCTTTTAAAAAATGCTAACCAGAGTAATAATTTGACTGTAATGTCTGAGAGATTAGCTTTTTCCCCCACAGTATTTTTATGCTAGTGGTAAGCTAAATAGTGGCTCCACAAACACCCAGATCCTAATCCCGGAGTCTGGTTCTTATAGCACATAGAAAAAGACAAAGAGTCTTTGCACTGTGATTAAATTACGGATATTGAGAGAGAGAGATTATCCTCAGGTTAAACCTAAATATAATCACAGTATTTGTACAAGAGAAAGTCACAGGGCCAGTTGACTACAAATAAGAGAAGTCGGCCATGTGACAGGAACAGAGACTGGCAGAATCAGAGAGAGAAGATGCTATACCTCTGACTTTAAACACAGATGAGCACCATGAGCCAAGAAATGTAGCTCTCCACGCAGGAAAAGGCAAGACATAGATTCTGCCCTGGAGCCCCTGAAGGGAGCACAGCCTTGCCAACAGCTTGATTTTAGTCCACAGCACTGATTTCTGGTCACCAGAACTGTAAGAAAATTAATTTCTGTTGTCTGAAGTTGGCAAATTCGTAGTAACTTGTTACAGTAGCCATAGGATAGTGATGCAATATTGTGAATTTAGTTATTTTTTACTGGTTAATATATATTGTTTTTAGTGGTACGAATTCTCCCCCACTCGCATAAACATCTGAAGGTACATGCAGTATGTTCTTTCCTCGTTTTAACAATATCCTAATCAAAATACAAATTTTTTCAATTGGTAAATAAATTTGACGAACGCTCTAAAATCCACTTTTATAAAGGTTAAATTAAATGTGCATACTTTTTGAAGCCTATTGATCAGAATCAAAGGTACTTAAATATGCATCTACTCTTCTGAATCCAATTTTGAAGGACATTTTGCATTGTAATGTTAGAAATACTTAGAACCTGAAACAGTGTTTATTTAGGTTAAAATAGCTATTTTTCCCAAGACAGAAATTATTCTGATATGTGATAGGAAGAATCTAGGTAGTATTTAACAACCCATTTCTTTGAATTACTGCTTCACACCAAAACAGTAAATCTCTTTCCATTTAACATGGAGTTTTAAGATACTGACAGGTTACTATTGATTCAAGAAAGTAAATTCATTTATGACTGGAAAAGTGCCCACATTCTCATTTTAAAAACATTATCAGGGTACATATAAGACCTAAGTTCTTGTTCTATTCTTCTCTAATCATAGCATTACATTCATTCCTAACATGATAACTAACTAACTGTATTGAGTGCTTACTATGTGCCAGGCACTGGTTAAAAATTATTCCATGTAGGTAGCAAGGTAATTAACTTATTTTATCACGTTAGTCCTATAATATCAATACCAGTTATGCTACAATTACAATTTTACTGGTGAAAAAACTGAGAAACAGAGAGATTACAAGAACTTGCCCAAGAGTGCACACATAATAAATAGAAGAGTGGTTTATTTGCAAAGGCAGTATCCTTAACACAGTGCCTACTGTAAGCGGCAGGTGCACGAGCAACTGCTGACAAGCCACCTAAAGCTCCTGAAGGTAGCAAGAGAGTAAGCATCTCTTAGTTGCTGCCAAATACACAATGTATTGTTTACACATACACATTTGCAGCATGCAATATAATATTCATCTATGATGGATTGGACTGGCCACATGCTAGCACCGTTCTCCCCAGAGCTGCATACGCTGTAACTATAAAACATTCAAAATGTTGCTTTTATATGTAGGGTATACAAAATTTAGTAAGATACAATCTATAGATTCTACTTCTCATTAATTTTTAAACTTAATATGGAATCTAGATATATATATATCTGTCTCTAGTACATGTATAAACAGTATAATCTGACCCATGAGGTTAGCATGAAAATCAGTCACTTTAAGAAATATATGTAAACATTTTTAAAGTTTTAAATTAAACTTTTTACAACTTTTAAATTTAAATTTATTACTACAATAATGTTTTTACAGGCAGCAAATATTCCTCTCTTGGATTTTCTAAACACCTCTAGTTTTTGTAGTTCATCCGCCCTGGTAAGCAGTCACATCCCAAATGAAAGAGTTAAGCTGAGCTTGTTTAGGCAATGAATGGGGATGCATCTTGCTTTTACATTATCCTGCTGAAAACTGGTCTACACAGTCTGATACATGATACATATTTTGTATATTTCATGATCTCCACTTAGACTTCCCATAGGCGTTAAAGCAAGGTGAGTTTCTCCTTTCAAATTAAGCCTGCCTGAGAGTGCCTGTTCTGGCTTAGGGCAGGGGAGGGAGGATTGGGAGGCGGTTACTTATTCACTGGCCCTAATGTTTTCTTGTAGGTGTAAGAATCTCTATTCACTTGATACTTTTCTTCTTTTTTCAGTCCCTTATTTACTCTCCCCATATCCATTTTTCTTCTCTTTTTCCTTTGTTATTTGTCTGCTCAAAAATGACATGTTTTCAATTTCTCTTGACTACGCAGTACGCTGAATAGTAAAAGTTCTGTCCCTGTAGCGTATGGGTTTCCAAGATTCTGCGCCTACCAGGGGGTCACACTAATACCGAGATGCTCTGTTATAAAGCACTTTTTGGACATACCATATCGAGTCCTTTAGTTCAGCTTTTCATTTTAGATAAAAGTATTATTTGATTTTTATCTGCCTTTCCTTGAATATTTCTCATCCTGTTACTTGCTATAATTCTTACTTTTTAAAAACCTTTGTAGGTGTTCTTTTTCATTTTAAATGTTCTTTTTCCATAATTGCCATCTTATGTTTTTTTCATCCTATTCATATATTATTAGGTATCCATCTATCTTTTTAATTATATTGCAGATGAATTATTTGAAGCCCTTCCCACTTACTGTGTATTACAGTTAAAGAGTTGAGCACAGGCTATTCTGTATCTTGAGAGAAGGGTAAGTAAGCAAGAACCTAGAAAGTATTTAACAACTCATTTCCTTGAATTATTGTTTTACCCCAAAACAGTAAATCTCTTTTTATTCAGAATGGAGTTTCCAGAGAGGGATTTCTTTTGGATGAGTAGTATCTTACATGGAAGACTTGAACTCAGCTCTCTGTTATGAAATTTTGTGGCCTGACTGGTTTTAGGGCCCAAATATCCTCTGTTTCAGCCCTTAGAAAAATGATTTTAAAAGCATTGAGGTTTAAATTGGAATCAGATTTTACATTTCATAACATTTCCTCGATGTGGTTGCTGTTTGTCTGAATTTAACTATCCCTTTAATAGGCTATTGAGGTTGGAATACTCTGGAATTTAGCTAGGGACTCAATGGAATCTCTCCTGAATACCATCCCTCAAGGTTATAATCACAGGCTACATAACTTTCAGACAGTAGCTATAAAATTCACCATGATCCATTCCAAGATTGGAACATCAGAGTGTAACTGAAATAAATTATATCTAAAACCTCAAAATGCTAAATTATGCACTTAGTTTTTGTTGTTGTTTGTTTGTTTGTTTTCTGGGAGACACCCCCTCCCCATCATGGCTCGTGATCTCTGAAAGGGATTCCCCAAAGGGAGAAGACTGGACTGACCTCCAGGCTCTAGTTGGGTAGATGCTGAAGTATGATCAGCCACTGTTTACCATTGCTTCACTTTGCCAGAGACTGCAGATCCTGACAACTGGTTTAGTGCTTGCCCAGATCCCTGTGCTGGTCACTATGAATATTTGAGGGATATTGCCATAGTTCCTTCACTGCTAACACTGTTGAAAGTGTTTCCTAGGGCACAACTGAGTCCTAGTGCCCTGAGTGTTCCGGGTCCTGTGTACTCATGAGCTAAATCATGAATCGCTACCAAAAATCTTGCCAAAACTGGTTTAAGCCAATGATTCTCAACCATGAACAATTTTGCTCCCCCAGGAGACATCTGATTATGTCTGAAAACTTTTTGGTTGTCAAAACAGGGAGAGGAGGTTATAACTGGCATCTAGTGTGTAGAGGCCAAGGATGCTGCTAAACATGTTACAATGCATGATGCCACACCTCAAAACAAAGAATTACATTGTCCTAAGTGTCAACAGGGCTGAGGTTGAGAAACCCCAATTTAAACCCTTAGAACCTTAAGCCAAACTTCAGTATGTGGTATTTGGTTTTCTGTTCCTGAGTTAGTTTGCCAAGGATAATGGTCTTCAACTCCATCCATGTGCCTGCAAAGTACACAATCTCAGTCTTCTTTATGGCTGTATCCTCCCACAGCCAGGGACCATCTTAAGTGTAGGTCGTCATTCTGAGAGCATTGTAGTTGTGCCTATTGAGTATAAAGAAAATTGTGAAGAGCACCAGACAATGCAGATTAGGCCTTCACCTCAGAATTCTGTTTGCTTAGAATTGAAAGTTGGAATCATGTTCTCATGTCTCATTAGTTAAAGATTTGACGTTCCTATTGTCTGTGTTCTAGAGTTGTCTGAAGAAGAAGGGAGAGTTTGATGTTCCTCTCATAGATGCATTTTGGCTCACGGAAGATTTTGTTCTCAGGTGGGAGAGTGCTAGGAAGAACAATGCCACAGCTGTGCCCACCTCCTTCCTTGCATTTTTGCATGGGAAGAGGGAAGCTAATATGGAGAGTTTGATATTGGAGTATCTATTGGATGACTTTCAACACCTGGCAGCCTTAGAATGACCAAAACACAATCAAGCGCTAACCACTCATCCTCTTTCACTTTCTGTTTCAAAGAGCATTAAGATCTCTTAAATTGATGCTTTCTATAGAATAAGTGACTATGAAGAGGCCTGCTCTGTTTCCCTGTGTCTTCCCCCAGCTCTCTCTGTACCTGCCAATCACAACATTTTCTCTGGCCCTGCTTGTGACTGGGTGGAGTTATCCTTCCTCAGGAGATAACTTCCATCATGTCACTGGTTGAATGGACACAAAATTACAGCTAGCTTTGCAGTCTGCTTTGCTATATATACAAAAATTAAATTGAATTAGAAAATAAATCTAATTACTAGTATTTCCTAAGGCTAAATATATTTAACTTGCTACTCTTATGTAGTCCACCCTTCCACCACCATTGAATAATTAACAGCATTGATTTTATCACAACTTCCATATGCTGTATGTGAAAATTAATTACTTTTATGAGAAAGCTATTATTGGACAGAAATGGTTCTTGGTTGTGGTGTCAGTCACCACGTGTCATTTAGGACTTCTGCAACTGAACCTAGGTCACTGCTCCTGTGTAGTTTTGCCATCTGATCCGCTACAGTGAGGCGGTTTCATACTGGTAGGCTGGGCTCATTCCTGCTGATCAATGGACTAAAACTGCCCCTAGAACAGTTTTAACGAATTATGCACAATGTTCATGTTAATGCTGTCCCAAGTAGCTCTATGATTTTGTCCATGCCTCTGATTTGCCATTTCTCCATGGTTCAAATGAGGGCATGGCAACAATAAGAGTTTGCCACCCAATCTGTCAGTTATCAAATTTCCAGTGAGGGTCGGGGTAGGGTTCCTGTCATTGTCTGACACTGCTCTTAGTTGAATTAGCAAGTAACCTAATACTTCAATTTCATAGTCAATGTAAGTACAGAGGACTACATTTCACTTTCTTTTCTGTTCAGAAGCTAGGCCTTCCAGCGTTCTGTTTTGTTCCTAGACATGAAAATAGGGCTGCAGGTGGTGACTCTCATTAGCCTAGGTAGTTCATTTTCTGTCTGGCAGTGAATAATCATAGTTGTGATCTATAAGCTCTGACAGGAGGTCAGTTTGGTAATTTCGATGTTTTTCAGTTCTACTTTTACACTACAATTACAAATACATGACTTAATTTTGCATTCACAAATTAAGTACCTCTCAGAGCACTTTTCTTGAAAGGTGGTTGGTCAGAATCTCTGAACTCTTTGGGATGTCCGCAGTGATCTTTGTAAGAATTTTGCAGCCAGTGATACCTTTCTCTATCCACTGCCTTCATGTCACCAAACACACCTAGGCAGATTAGGAGGGATTCTCCTGTTGTGAGGTCAAATTTGCACCAATTTTATTGGGGTAGTCACATCTCAACAATATGACTAGATGTGTTACATTCTGTTAAAAATATAGGTTTGGGAGGCTCTTTCCTCTCATATAAATTTGGAAAATGTAAAATAGGAGACAGACTCCTAAAATCAGGTAATATAAGGAGACTAATATGTCATGTTACTGATCCCTCTGCAGTTTTGAATGGAGTATAGCAATGTATTAGGTATAGAAAAACACCAAAATATTCCCACCTGAGAAGAGTAGAGCAGACCTAAGTTTCCATTAAATAGTTTTGTGAGAAGGAGGAAAAATGACTCAGATGAGTCAATGTTCTCCTAATTCTGGAGGTCCCAAAGTCAACCCTCTATAAAGAAGCAATTTCCATATCTCAGTCCTGGTGTCCTCTTTTTGATGATGAACTTACTGTAGGAAATCTCTAGCAATATAGTGATGCTCAGAATAATGAAACAATAATGAATTGCCTATTCACTGTATCTCAAACAAAACCTTGTATCTTGCAGTTGTATGTTTGTGTATGTGTGCGTATAAATGTATTTGCACATATGTTTAGAACTTACATTAGAAACATGAATATCTTTATGTACCTAAATACATTTTGATACATATGTTTTGATCCTGCCATTATCTGACTCTGCATACATTATTTGTAGATAAATGTTTTTCTAATTATCTTATGGATAGGCCATTGTCAGATGTAGTTAGAAGCTTCTTAACTACTCTCTAACCCACTTACACATCTGACATGATGTAGTCATGTTCTGAGTGACATCATGCCAATGGCTTTTAGAAATGTCACTTAAACACCACTAAAGGCTTATAATCTCCGTTTAAACATCTTCAACATGTTTTTTTCAGGCAGAAAGTACATATCTGTTCTTTTCCTTTAAAAGTTTGTTGTTTTTGAATTTTTATTTTTTAGGAATAAAATTATTATATTTCTAGCAATAATTACAAGCAATTTTCTTCTTCATAGTGATAATCTCACTGAATTAATTGAATGCCTGGAAGACATGTGGTTTTACATTTCTTCTTGACTGAACACTCAATTACAAGGATCCTCATGACAGAGGCACTCAGGCTGAGGGAGAAGCACACAACCTGCCAGAAATCTGGTAATGGAGCAAGACACGCACGCGGGGCTCCCCGCAAACACACATCTTCACATTCACAGATCATTCAATATTTAGTGTGATTTGTTTTTAAATTTAAAAATGCATATTAATTGTATATATTGTGTGTGTGCATATGTGTGTGTGTAAGCATGTGTGTGTATGTACGCCTAAATGCAAGCTGGAGATAAACTTATTCTGAGGCATTGGCATGCTGTGTATTTCATATTTGTTCAGAAGGCCTGTGCTTTTGTACAGATATAGACACGTACATATCTATCAGCCATCTATCTATCTTTCCCTATTCTGAGTGAGAAAGAGATCTACCATCTATATTTAAGCATAGTCCATATATATACATATATATATATATATGCAGAGAAACAGAGAAAGAGAAGTTCATTCCAGAAAATAGTTCATCTCAAGAAAAGTGACTGAATACTAAAATAAAATATTCTTTGAGGATAAAGAAACAGCTGAGGATTGGGGAGTAACACTGAATACAGTGCATGTTACTCAAATTTTACCTTATACCAACTGTACTCCTCCTGGACCCTTAGAGTACTGGGTTTGCACTTAATGAACAAGAAAACTCATTAAAAATATATTAACATTATAACGGGACTTTGAGAGTACATGGTGAAATGTACAAAGTCAGTCACTGACCCTGGTAGGATCCGGAAGTCACGCTAGTACTCTTAGCACTTCTAGGAATACTGTCCTCAGCACAGACAGCAGTCCCAGGTTCAGGCATTACTGTTTCGGGCACAGATGGCAGCCCAGCCCCCATCACAGTAAGGCCAATGCCTTTGCCAGGTAAGAGTGCCTTAGTAGTTTCTCCAAGCACAAAAGCACAGGTGGAATAGAAGAGAAAACTGCCAGTTGCCAGGAAATGCCCAAGGAGACTAATTTGTAGAGAAGATTCAAAACAATCCCTGAATTTCCTAGATTTCTTTGATAAGTGTTTGGCTGGAATCCCAATACAGCAAGTGGAAGCAGAACCAGAGAAACTTATTTTGTTGTGTTTATAATTAGCTACATAGTTTTATATACAGTTTGATAGTTTGGTTTCCTAGTCATATATTGTTATTTTCTCCATAGTATAGGAACCTAAGAAGCCACAGCAACCGGTATCAGTATCATTCTGTATGTGTGACTGTGTGTGTTGGTGTATGTGTATGCACGTATGTGTGTGACTACATAATATCAATGTCTTATCACAAAGTATCTCTCTGTAAAAACCTTATCACTGTAAAAATCTTATCACAATTTTGTGCATACATGCTGTCAGTTTATTTTAAAAGGGACATTCATTGGATTTAAACATAGAATACCAGCCACTGCATTGACACTAAGGAAATGTTTTGTTTTCATTTTGGATAGATTAGAAAATAAGCATCTATTTTAAAATGCATTTACATTACAAATGACATGCTACATATTTCAGAGGTTCCTACATTTTCTCTGTTCATGGAATCCTTTCATATTTTTATGTTTTACTTTTTTGTCAAAGCAACCTTAAGCTAAAAGAAATATCTAATAGTTTCATGTATAGTAGTTAAGCCCAACAACTTACTACGTATTATTTATTAACAACTTAACACCTATGGCATAGAACAACTTCTCACACTTCCAAATTGGATTGGATTCCATCACCCTCATTTTCTGTTCTCCACTGTTTTTTTTCCTCAAAGTACTTGCCTTTTATGTTAGCCGTCTCTGAAAACCCAGGTTCACAATAATAAGACATCACTATAAGGCGAGTCAGTGATCTAATGCTTAACTACGAACTACTTCAAGCGAGTAGTTTTGGAGAAGCTGCTGTGTACCCTTGAAAATTTAAAATGATTCATAATCTCAATATGAAAATTTTAAAATTTTCAAGGGAACACACCAGCTTCTCCAAAACTACTCGCTTGAAATAGTTCATAGTTAAGCATGAGTTATATTCCAGGTTCTTTTAGTTAGGAATATTAACTTATTGACAGATTATAGTCTTTATAGGTAGTTGATGAATTCAGAAAAGTTACAGATGAAAAGTCTGGGAGAGGGAAGAATATCTGAAACTCATACATCATTAGTGAAAGTTACTAGTACTCTTTACCTATGTGTGCTTGCTAATATAGCATCCCACTGAAAAGAACCTTATATCATCAGGATTTTTTTTTGCTGTGGATATATTGAGTATGCTCACTTACAGCTTTTCACATGATTATTTAATGGCTCAGAGTTCTTAAGAAATGACTTTCTTCTTTTATTAAAAGCATCACATACCAGGGCCTTTTGTGGGTGGGGGGAGGGATTGCATTGGGAGATATACCTAATGTAAATGACAAGTTAATGGGTGCAGAACACCAACAAAGCACATGTATACATATGTAACAAACCTGCACATTGTGCACATGTACCCTAGAACTTAAAGTATAATTAAAAAAGAAAAAAAAACTGAGGCCGAGCTGGGCAGATCACGAGGTCAGGAGATCGAGACCAGCCTGGCTAATACGGTGAAACCCCGTCTCTACTAAAAAATACAAAAACAAAATTAGTTGGGCATGGTGGCAGGTGCCTGTAATCCCAGCTACTCAGGAGGCTGAGGTAGGAGAATGGCGTGAACCCGGGAGGCGGAGGTTGCAGTGAGCCGAGATCACGCCACTGCACTCCAGCCTGGGCAACAGAGCTAAACTCTGTCTCAAAAAAAAAAAAAAAAAAAAAAAGTGTTTTTCCTCTTCATTATCCTCAGAGAAAAGGAAATGACTTTATCTTATTCAAAAGATGAATGTGAGTTATTTCATGTGATATTATGTTTAAACTGGCTGATTAGAACCTGAAAAATAATATTTGAAAAATATATGACATATAAATGAGACTGAAAAAGTCATGTGCTTTGTTTTTATATTTATAAAATGACTCATAATCTACTATGACTCTTGAAAAAGTTAAAACAACCTTGTGAATTCACTGTGCTATACTGGATGGGCCTTAGTGCATGATGTGGGAAGAGCAGTTGTGCTCAAAAGTCAGTGGTAAGTGTCATAGTAGTAAGTATAGTAGTTCTAGACATACATGTTATAACGTTTACCAAAAGTGAGCACTCAGCGATACTTGTCATTATAGACAAAGGCAAATAAAATCTGATATTATCAAGGAAAATTAAATGTCTAGTAAATAGGGACCTCAGAAGTGTATATATGTTTCTAGGCTAATATTTGCAAGACATACCTAAGTTTTAAAGCTTTTCCCTATTCTCAGACAATAGTAATATATCATCTGTAACTGTTCATAAAGTGAAAGTGAATAAAAACCAGATAAAGTCATTATCTCATTTTAGTATGAAAGAAATAGTTTGTCTAAGAATTACTTCTCCACAGATGATTGAGATTTTATCAGTATTAAACTAAGCCATATTAATGATTTGCTATTTGTATGAAACGATAATAAAAATTTTAATTAAAAATTCTAGCAAAGGAAAGTTTAGTACAAGCAAGAAGCTGTTGCTTTGTTCACTTGTAAGCAGGTGAGATATGAAAAAACAAATAAAAGATTCATTTTTGTCTGAATGAGAGTTAGTTTATACAAATGCATTATTTTATCTAATACCCTCTTATTTCCAAATACCATTGTGAAGTTCCACCTTTTTATAGGACTTCCTTTTAACTAATGTAAAGCTAAAATCAAATTTGAATAAAATCGTAAATACATAGAATGCATTATTGCAGTGCTAAAAATGCATAGCAGTTTTGTATACGTGTGTGTGTGTGTATGTTTTCCTTCCTCTATAATTATCCCTTTCTGTCAGCTTAGTCTATCTGAACACAAAGCTCCCTGTTGCAGCACCAAATCTTAGCCCGGTGTCTTGGGGCTCTTATCACTGACAGTTCTGCAGATCATGTTCCCAGTGGTAGACCACCAGGCCAAGACCCAGCCTTGGATCACTGTTCCCTCCAGTGTCTCCAGAAGCAGCTCAGTGGATGAAACAGATTCTCATTAGTCACAGGATTCTAGCTTAATTTTTTCAAGGTTCAAGATTTATACTATACTAGGTCCAGCAGAATGAACACCATGAAAGCTTTGAACAAAAAATTTGAAGTCTTGCTCGTATTTCCTAGTTTCTGTCCTGGAACCCAATGGGCCTGCAGGCTCAGCCTCAAACACAACTAATTTTTTTACTCTGATTCGGATCCATGGTGATTCACATCTTGTTTTTAAACACAGTTAACTACTTTTTCCTATTTTATCAAGGTTTTCTGTAATTTGGCAAGTGAAGGAATGAAAGATTGTCTAACACATGAAATAACAGCACCAACTTGACAAGATATTTGCAGGCCAGGGAAAAAAAACAATCTGGGCTTTTCAAGCGTAAGCAGAGTATGAATCAAATGTGAAGAGGAAATGGAGAAAACAGAGGAAAGTGATAAACATTGCTTAAATATAAAGGTGTAAGAAAAGGGAATTTCATATTCAGAAGTAACTCTCCCTTAGGGTAATGGATTTCAACAGAAAGCAAGTGCATAGAAATTGAAAGCAGTTCCGTGAAAATTCAGGAAAATGCCCTTAATTCAATTAGGAACTGCCTGTCATTACAGCTTTCTATCAGGTCTGGACAGAGCCTGATGGGCACATGGAGCAGCCTAATAATTTAGTTCTTAGTTAAAACAAAGAAAAAAACCAAATATTTCGTTGGAGAGGAAACCTTTTTCTATAAATTTCTTCTATAAATGTTCATACTCCTTTAAATTTGAAATAACTGAAGAGGTTAATAGTCTATATAAAATGCAACATTATAGTTTACCTTAACAGATACTGTTTTTTTTATATTTTTGCAACAACACAACTAAGTTGAATGGATATTTTCCAACTTTATTGAGGCACAATTAACAAATAAAAATCATATATTTTAAGGTGTACTATGTGATAATTTGGTGTGCATATGCATTGTGTAAAGTTTATAACAAATTAACACATTCTTCATCACACATAGTTACTCTTGTGTGTGCGGATGGTGAGGACACTTAAGATCTACTCTTTTTGCAGATTTCAAGTAAACAGTACAGTATTATTAACTATCAAAATTAGATCCCCAGAACTGATCCATCTTATAACTGAAAGTTCCTGCTTGTTGAGCAACATGTGAGATCATGTAGCATTTGTTTCTCTGCATCTGGCTTTTCCATTTAGCACAATGTCCTCCAGGTTCATCCAAGTTGTCACAAATGGCAAGATTTCCTTCTTTTAAATGTCCTAATAATATTAAATTATATTTGTATATCTACACAGTATATATTAGTTTGGTGCAAATGTAATTGCTGTTTTGCCATTACTTTTAATATATGTGTCTATGTATTGTATACATGTGTATATTTGTGCATATGTACATATATATGTACACACACACCGTATTTTCTTGATCAATGAACACTTAGGTTGTTTCCATATCTTAGCTACTGTGAATAGATCATTCTTTTCCATTTAGATGGCACTTGTCCTTCTACTCACTAATTCAGTAACCTTTTTTGGGAGGTTACCTAACAATTTGCCCTGCTTGCATCATATGTAAAATAGGGATGGTAAAAATAATTTGCTTACAGCACTGTTGAAGTAATTAAGTAATTTACTATGTGGAAATGTTCAGAGATACACATAATGATAAATAAGTATCTTCTTTTGCTAATCTTTCATTGCAAAGTTTGATCTAACATGTTTTATTTGATGGTCAGGACCACAAAACTCCCTCACACCTTACATATATTTATTACAAAAATAGGAGAGATCAGTCAACTCAGATGACAAGTGACTTTTGTTTCTATTCTGAGGTTTTGCTGCCTGTTGAAAGAATGTGACTAGGTGTATTTCATAAGATATATAAGGAGTCACACATAAAATTCTGAGATTCCAGGCACCATAATTCAAATTTAGACCAATGTTATAGCATTGCTTCTACTTTGGTGCCAAGAAAGCTTCCCAGACGGCCCATCCATTAACCTTGTTCTGATTTTTAATAGAGTTAGTGTGATGTTTTGGAAAGAAAATTTGATTTGGAGTTAAGCAACTGAAGTTTGAACACTAAGTCTGAAATTGCTTAGCTGTCTAAATTTCCATCAGGATAAAGGTGATAAAACGAGAATCTTGTAATGATTCTGAAACTTACGAGGGAACATAAGTAGGCCAAATAACTCAGTGCTTGGTCTTTTTACCATACTTACGTTTCTCTCTCTTCTTTTTTTGGTATCAGTGCCTTGGTTTTTCTTGAAGCCGCCACATCTTCCTCCCTCTCTGCTCAGGCAGTGCAAGTGATCTATAGCAACCTTGAGCAATGCCACATGCCTAGGCCACCAGCTTTATGAGCACTCTCACTGTGACTTTTGCAAGAACTATCAGAGGAGACATTCTGTATGCCATGGAGTGGCCCAGCTGGTGGGAAGCCCTATTTTCCACCACTCTGAAAATTTGTCTGAAGATGAAATCAACTCAAAGAATAAAACATATCTGAGCTGCAAGACCAAGAGTGATACCAGTCATTCCAGAAGGCAGTTTTACCATATGGTTGGAATTAGTCATAAATTCTTTTTTGTTAGTTTAAAAAAATGTTTCTATATTTTGTAAGTCAGTTTTAGTTGCCTTTTACTTTTTGCAAACTGAAATATCCCTGGAAAATATAGTAGCTAATCAATAGAGGAGGGATGTATTTATTATTAGTCTATGATCTCTCAAATATCAGAGCCCCAAAAAGCAGAAGCCAATATCAATGACCCAGACCATCAGCTTTTCCAGGGTCTCAAGCCTGCTGCCTTTAGACTGGAACAATACCATAGGCCTTCGTGGGTCTCCAGCCTGCTAGTTCACTCTGCAGTCTTGTCTGGCTCCATAATCGAGTGAGCCAATTCCCTGTAATAAATATTTGTGTGTACACACACACACACACACACACACACAGAGACCCTATTAGCTCTGTTTGGTTCTACTTCTCTGGAAAACATTGACTAACGTAAAGCCCTACTTCTTAAGGTACGATGTTTGCTTATAGCCGAATCTGCAGTGTTTCATTGCAACAGAATGAGTTTCCAAACAATTAGGCTCTTCAATTTTGTATGCCAATATAGACCTCCTAAAAATGAATTTTTACCCAATTCGTTTCAACAATTATTATAATCATTAATGGCTTTTTATTGTTAATGAAACTGCAGCATGGCTAATAAAAACTTACTAGAAGAAATAAATTTACAATCTCCAGAGAAAAGGCCGTTACTACTTATCATGGATATTATACTCCCCCTCAAAATAGGCTGAACCCCTAACTCCCAGCAGCTTGGAATGAGATGCTGTTTAGGAATACAGCCATTACAATTAAATTAATATGAGGTCACATTGGAGTAGGGTGACCCCTTGATCCAATATGACAAGTGTTCTTATAAGAAAAGTGAAAATAATGTAAAGACAAATACAGGAGAAGAGATCTCCATTGGCAATGAAGGCAGAAAATGAGGTGTTACAGCTGTAAGCCAAGGAACTACAAAGATTGCCAGCAAACCACCACAATTTAGGAAACAGCAAGGAAGAATTGTCTCCTACAGGTTTCAGAGGAAGAACGGCCCTGGAGACATCTTGATTTTGGACTCCTAGGCTTCAGAACTATAAAATAGTAACGTTCTGTTGTGTTAAGCCATGTAGTGTACTGAGCATTGTTACGGCAGCTCTGGGAAACTAAACACTGCCCAAGCAATATTTGTTCATTTCATCTTTTTTTTAGATTTTACATCTAAAGTTACTCTATTTATATGGAACAGGATTGGAGGAATTTCTGTAAGTTGTGGTATATTTTTAAAATAAATCTCAATGTTTACTACCATGGAGCAAAGAATAATTTTATTTGAAATGAAAGTGAAGGTAACCGAAAGTAATAGTAGCGATCTAAACTATCATGTTATTTTGTGTATTATCTCCCACAGAAAAATACATGGATGCCATTTTGAGAGTATAGAAGTAGCCAACACAGTTACCTACTGACTGTCATTTCAATCAAAAGTATCTGGTACTAGGCTTATTACCTGAGTGACAAAATAATCTGCACACCAGACCCCTACGACACAAAATTTACCCATACGACAAACCTGCACATGAAGTGAAACGTAAACCTAAAATGAAAGTTTTAAATGAAGTGTGCTCTGTGATAAAGACTATAACCAACTCAATTCAATTTATTTTGATATTGAGTTTTATACAAAGTATCAAAATATCTAACAGATAAATAAAATAATGAGAACTATGTTATTTTATTTTAAAGTATCTCACAAGGACTGAGAGAAGATCCTTGTAAGAAAGAAAATCAGTATGAAAAACTGCTTCTAAATTAAATAAATATCCTTACATTCTTTCTTTACAGAAGGGGCATTCGGGGGAAAGTGAACACATTTGTACCTGTAATTAATATATGTGAAAGGTCTTAAAGAATAATTAAATAAAATGTTCTGTGAGAGAGAAATTCTGTTTAAAAAATCTGAGACATCTTTGTTTCCTCTTCTGATTTCAAGCCCCACATTTAATTGAAGAGTATATAGTATTGATTTCAAAATATATCCAGAATTAAGCCACCTCTCTCTGCACTCCACTTCTGTGCCAAGCCACCATTGTCTCGCACATGAGACAACAACCTTCTGATGTTTAAGCCATCCAGTTTGTAGTACTTGGTTACACTAGCTTCTTAATGGATTTTACCCTGACCTTCCTATTTTAAAATTTCTACATCTAGTATCCCAACTGCACACTGACTCTGCTTACCCTGCTGTATTTTTCCATAGCATTCAATATAATTTGCTTTTTAAATGTTAATTGCCTAATATTTTCTTTCTTCAACCAGAATACAAGTTCTACAAAGTCAGATGTTTTTGGTGCTTTCACAGATGTATAGCAAGCGCTTTGCCTAAAACTTTATATGAAGTAAGTGCTTTGCTTAAAGCTTGGATGAAGTCACTTAGTAATCAATATACTTGCTAAATGAATGAATGAATTAATACCATGTAATATATTCTACATTTCAGTTTGAATAGAGAATATTGTGAGGTATTTCAGTGTCACAGTATGGTGTACTGGTTTGACTTGTGAATTTGCTATCGTAAGTGTTTGAAATGAGCATGCGATGCCATTGTGCAGGCATATATAAAATTAAATAGATTAAGGAACAATTTGGTTACAATATTTTAGTAACAAATTATCATTTCTAGATAGTAAAAGAAGGTAGAATTTCTGACAGGTTATGAAGCGGCTCTATAGTATTATGAATCGAGGACTAACAAGTCATAACTCCTCCTAGTGTTAGCCAATGCTGTTCTAGGATCTGAAGCGATAATTACAACATGAAATACTGGTCTCTGGGTCCACATGTCTCTTCATCTGTCTAAGTGAAAACAATTAACAGCAAAGCAAATTACAGAGCAAATAACTGTGTGATGATAAGAACAAAGAGAATTAAAACAAATACATTATTACAGTTCAAAAGCTGGAAAGGATGAAAAGAAGTTGATGGATAGGCACAAATATACACTTAGAAGAAATAAGACTTGATGTTTGATAGGTCAGTAGGGTGACTCTGGTTATCATTAATCAATTGACCATTACAAAATAGCAAGAAGAGAGAAATAGAAATATTCCTAGCCTAAAGAAAAGATAAATTTTTAAGATGATGGATATATCAATTGCCATCTTCTGGTAATATGCATGTATAAAATTATCATGTGTACACTGGAAATATGTCCCTCTAATATGTATTAGTTTAAAAAATAAAAATTATAAAAGCTGTAAAAAGTCATTACTGAGAAGTAAAATGAAATGGATCCTGGAAAAAATGCCTAAAAGCTATGTTCAAGATACACCAGAAGGATTTATTCATAATTCTATTTCATCCATTGTATAGACTTAGAATCATTCACAGAAGCAAAGTATACAAGTCAGAAATGGCGCTATAAGTTTTATATGTACAGAAAAAGATTAAAATTGGAGAAATATAAATTTTGAAAGCATAATATATAGTTGTAGCATAACAAATAGTGACACATTTATATTGAATAGATGAAATTGAGGTAACATAAAACTATATACATGAGATATTAGGTTGGTGCAAAAGTGATTATTGTTTTTGCCATTGAAAGTAATGGCAAAAAACCCGCATTACTTTTGCACCAACCTGATATATTATTATATAAATATGTGCCTGTGTATTCTGATCCAAACACCTCAAGAGCAAAGAAAAAGCTTGATATGTATTTTGATTCATCGAGCTCAGTAAGTGTTCAAAATTTACTTTGTGTGTGTGTATGATTCAATTAACACGAAATAGTATTTATTTTAATTATATATTTTTAAAATTTTTGTATTTTTAGAGAAAGGATCTCACTCTGTTGCCCAGGCTGGAGTGCAGTGGTGTGACCATAGCTTACTGCAACCTCAAATTCCTGGGCTCAAAAGATCCTCCTGCCTCAGGTTCCCCATTAACTGGGACTTCAGGCACCTGCCACCACATCTAGCTACATTTTTTTTTGGCGGGGGAGATGGGATCTCCCTATGTTGCCTAAGCTTATCTTAAACTCCTAACTAAACTCAAGCAATCTTCCCATTTTGGCCTCCCGAAGTGCTGGTATTATTAAAGGCATAAGCCACCATGCCTGACCTTTTAGTATTGGTATTACTATTTTTTTAAATAATTTTAACTTTTATTTTAGATTCAGGGAACACATGTGCAGGTTTGTTACATGGGTATATTTCATGATGCTGAGATTTGGGATATGATGGACCCTGTCACACAGGTAGTGAGCATAGGACCCAATAGTTAAATTTTTCAACCTTTTTCACCCTCTCACCCTCTCCCACGTAGTTGTCCCCAGTATCTATTGTTGCAATCTTTGTGTCCATGAGTACTTAATATTCAGCTCCCACTTAGAAGTGAGAACAGGTGGTATTTGGTTTTCTGATCCTGTATTAATTAATTTATGATAATGACCTCCAGCTGCATGCATGTTGCTGCAAAAGAAATAATTTCATTATTTTTAAGGCTGGGTGGTATTTGATGATGTATATGTACTACATTTTTATTATCTAATCTACTGTTGATGGGCACCTAGGTTGATTCCATGTTTTTGCAATTGTGAATAATGCTGCAATGAACATATGAGTGCATATGTATTTTCGGTAGAATGATTTATTTTATTTTTTTGATATATACCCAGTAATGGGGTTGCCGGGTTACATGGTCATTCTAAATCCTTTGAAAAATCTTCAAACTGATTTCCACAGTTTGGCGGGATTAATTTACATTCCTACCAACAGTGTATAAGTCTTTTAGTTTCTCTGCAACCTCACAGGCATATGATATTTTCTGAGTTTTTAATAATAGCCAATCTGATACGTGTGAGATGGCATTCCATTGCTATTTTGATTTGCATTTCTCTGATGATTACTGATACAGAGCATTTTTTCATATGTTTGCTTATCACTGTATGTCTTCTTGTGAGAAGTGTCTGTTTATATCTTTTGCCCACTTGGTAATGGGGTTGATTTTTGTTTGTCAACCTTTAGTGGATCCTCTAGGTTTTCCAATTTACCAGCATGCAGTTTCTCATAGTATCCTCTAATGGCCCTTTGAATTTCTGTGATAAAGGTTGTTATGTCTCCTTTTTCATCTTTGATTTTATTTTGGGGGGTCTTCTCTCTTTTTTTATCAGTCTACCTAAACGTTTGTCAATTTGGTTTAACTTTTCAAAAAATCAACTTTTAATTTTGTTGATCTTTTGTATTATTTTCATTTCAATTTCATTTATTTCTACTCTGATCTTTATTATTTCATTAATTCTACTAATTCGGGGTTTGTTTGTTGCTTTTCTAGTTCTTTACCATTCAACATTAGGTTATTTATTTGAAATTTTCTTTTTCTGATGTACGCACTTAAAACTATATACTTCTTAGTATTGCTCTCACTGTATCTCATAGGTTTTGATGTGTTGTGTTTCCATTATCATTTATTTCAATACATTTTTCTATTTTTTTCTTAATTTCTTAAGATACTGTTTATTGAGGAGCATATTGTTTAATTTTCATGTGTTTGTATTGTTTCCAAAATTCTTTTTGTTATTGATTTCTTGTTTTATTCCACTGTGGTCAGAGAATATACTTGATATAAATTTCATTTTTCAGTTGTGTAAGACTTGCTTTGTAGCCTAACATATGGTCTATCCTTGGGAATGATCCATCTGCTGAGGCAAAGAATGCATATTTTACAGCCATTTAATGAAATGTTCTCTAAATATCTATTAGATTTATTTGGTCTATAGTGCAGATGAAGTCCAATGTTTCTTTGCTAATTTTCTGCCTAGATAATCTGTCCAATGTTAAAAGTGAGGTCTTGAAGTCTTCAGCTATTATTGAAGCCTATCTCTAATAATATTAGCTTTATATATCTGGACATTTCAATGTTGGGTATATATATATTTACAATTGTAGAATCTTCTTTCTGAATTGATCCGTTTATCATTATATAATGACCTTCTTTGTTTCTTTTTGCACTTTTTGTCTTAAAATATATTTTGTCTGCAATAAATTATTGGGTCTTTTTTTTTTTTTTTTAAATCCACTCAGCCACTCAATGTATTTGCATTGGATACTTTAGTCCATTCATATTCAGTGATATTACTGATGAGCAAGGACATACTCTTGCACTTTTGTTATTTCGTTTCTGGTTCTTTTGTGGTCTTCTTTCTTTTCTTCCTTTCTGTTTTCCTTTTAGTGAAGGTGATTTCTTCTGCTGGTATGTTTTAATTTCTTACTATTTATTTTTGTGTATATATTGTACATTTTTTTATTTGAGGTTATCATGAGGCTTGCAAATAACTTAAAACCCACTATTTTAAACTGTTGAACGGTGATTGCATAAACAAATATACTGACAAAGAAACAAAGGGAAAACTACAGAAAAGAAACTCTACACTTTCAATTCATCCCTCTGCTTCTGAACATTTCATTGTTTTTATTTCTATCTGATTGTACTATGTCTTGAAAAGTTATTGTAGTTATTTTTTATTGATTCATTTTCCAGTCTTTCTACTCAAAATATATGTTGTTTCCATATCACAATTACAGTGTTACAATATTCTGTGTTTTTCTGTGTACTTACTGTTATGAGAGGTTTTTATGTATTCAGATGATTTCTTATTGCTCATTAACATTCTCTTTTTTTTTTTTCAAATTGGAGAACTTCCTTCAGCATTTCTTTTAGGACAGGTCAGGTGTTAATGAAATCCCTCTGTGTTTGTGAGTCAGCTGAGTTTTGTCTTGCATTGCTTTCAGCTGTGCCAGGGCAGCACTGAGTTCTAATGTAAAGTTCCACAATCATTTCGCTCTTCCTTCCCCAAGTGCACAGATTATCTCTTCCTGCCCCAGGGCCACCACCAGGGGATGGGAGAAGGGGGACATTAGCAGTTCAATGTCGTCTCCCCTACCCTCTTCAGTGTCTCTTTCAGTGACATGAAGTTAAAATCTGGTAGTGTGATCACTCACCTGACTTTTGGTTGTTATAAAGATGCATTTGTGTGTGTATAGTTTTTCAAGTTGGTATTCCTGTGGGGAGGATGAGTGGTGGAAACTTCTATTTGGCCATTTTACTCCACTTCCATCAATAAAAATAAGCTTTATCCTGGGTCTTAATTTTTCTACATAATTTTCACAATCTGTCACTAAATCAGAAGTTCTCAGGCATACCAGAAGATCAGAAAAGATTAAAAACCATAAGGAAACACAGACTGAATGAAAAAAAAACATTATATATTGATTTTGATAAATGTTTATAAAATAAACCAATGGAGCTTCTGAACATCAAAGAAAACAATCAGCAAAAGAAAAGACAACTTATAAATTGAGAAAATGTATTTAGAAATTGTATTTCTGATAAGAAGTTAATATCAAAATTTATAAAGGTTTATAGAATTTAATAGCCAAAAAAAAAACCCAATTAAAAAATTGAAAAAGGACCTGAAGAGACATTTTTCCATAGAAGACTTAAAAATGGCCAGCAGTTACATGAAAAGACGTTCCACATCCCTAATCATCAGGGAAATGCAAATCGAAACGACTATGACATATTACCTCATACCTATTAAAATAGCTATTCTCAAAAAAACAAAAGCTAACAACTATTGGTGAGTATGTGGAGGAAAGAGAACTCACCGCTGATTGGACTTTAGGTTAGTGCAACCTTATGGACAATATGGAGGTCCCTATGAAACTGAAAATAGAACTACCATAAGACCCAGCAATTCCTCTCTTGAGTATGTACCCAAAGAAAATAAAAATCACCATTTTGTAAAAATATCTGCCCTCCCATGTTTAGTCAGCATTATTCACAATAACCAAGATATAGAAGCAACTTAGGCCAGGCGCAGTGGCTCACGCCTGTAATCCCAACACTTTGGGAGGCCAAGGCGGGCGGATCACCTGAGGTCAGGAGTTCGAGACCAGTTTTGCTAAAATGGCGAAACCCCATCTCTACTAAAAATACAAAAATTAGCCGGGCCTGCTGGTGTGCGCCTGTGATCCCAGCTATGCAGGGGGCTGAGGCAGGAGAATTGCTTGAACCCAGAAGGCAGAGGTTGCGGTGAGCCGAGATCATGCCATCACACTCCAGCCTGGGGGACGAGAGTGAGACTTCATCTCAAAAAAAAAAAAAACAAAAAGGCAACTTAAATGTCAGCTGCGTAAAGTAACTGTGGTACGTGTGTGTGTGTGTGTATTGTGTATGCATATAATCATATATATAATGAATATTATTCAGCCTTTAAAAAGGAGATCCTGACATTTGCCACAAAATGGATAAACCTGGAGGACATTATGCTAAGTAAAAGGTAAGCCAAACACAGAAAGAAAAATATTGCATTATCTCATATGTGTAATCTATTTCTTTAAAAAGGTCAAATATACAGACACGGAATAAAACAGTGGTAACCAGGGATCCAGTGGAGAAGGAAAGTGGAGGATGTATGTCAAAGGATACAAAGTTGCAGATACACAGGGTGAAGAAGGCTAGAGACCAACATGAAGATGTGAAAAAGACTGTAGTTAATAATATTGCAGTTTTTGGGATCTTTGCTAAATGAATAGATTTTAGCTGTTCTTAGCACACACACACAAAAAAATATCTATGTGAGATGATAGATATTTTAATTTGCTTAATTATATTAACCTTTTTACTATCTATATGTATCTCACCTCATGTTACATACACCTTAAATATACACAACACGATTTATTTAACAAATAAACCAACGTTTACTCAAAAACCAAAAGAGAAAATAGACATGAAAACTCCATTTTATGTGTTGAACAGCAGATTAGACACAGGCGAACAGAAAATTAATGAACAGAAAGATAGGTCAAAAGTAAACATCCAGATAGAAGCATAAGCAATTAAAAGAAGGAAAATGGGCCAAGGTGCTTGTAATTCCAATGCTTTGGGAGGCTAAGACGGGCAGATTGCCTGAGGCCCAGAGTTCCAGACAAGCCAGGCTAACACGGTGAAACCCCCTCTCTACTAAAAACACACACACATTTTGATGAGCGTGAGTCCCAAGTAGCTGGGAGTACAGGCATGTGCCACCATGCCCAGCTATTTTTTCTTGTGAAGCACAAGAATTCCTTGATCCAGAGGTTGCACTGAGTCGAGATGTTGCCCCTGCACTCCAGACTGGGCGACAGAGGGAGACCATGTCTCAGAAATAAATAAATAAATAAAATAAAGTAAATAACATAAAAGAAGGAAAATGTCGACTAGAGAGTAAGAGCACATGTAACATGGTAAAAGGCTCTAAAATATATTTAATTAGGGGAAAAGAGTTGAGAATTATTAGGAATCAATTATCAAAGAGGTCATGTCTCTGAATTGTCAAAACCTGGAAGTGACATAATGCCACAGACATAAAAGTAATAAAAACCTTAAGTGGGGGAAACTAAAAAATACCAGACTACAAAACATCAAAAAGTATAACAGAATTGTTGAAAACCAAAGATGTAGAGAAAAGCTTAAAAACAGTCAGAAGTCAAGATGGGAGCAGAGATAGGAGGAAGGAAATTTTACCTACAAAATAACACTAAGCTTTACAGCTGACATTACAACAGCAACAATAAAAGCCAAATTACAATAGAAAATATTTTCAAATAGTTACAAGTAACTGCAAACCACTTGGAATTCTCTACCCTCTAAAAAACAATGTCTTCATTAGCAACTTCCACTGTCATTGGAGTTATTCATGTTCCCTCTATGCTTAATGTACACGTATTTACTCAGCTAGTTTGTCTATATTTTCAATTAACCATGACAAACAGGTTTTGTGTTTATATTTGGTTTGATCATCTATCACACGGCCTACCTTGTCATAGGCATTAATAAATGTTGTTAATCCTATTGAGAGATGACAACGTGCTAGCAGCCCTCGCTAGCGCTCGGCGCCTCCTCGGCCTCAGCGTCCCACTCTGGTGGCGCTCCAGGAGCCCTTTAGCCTGCCGCTGAGCTGTGGGGGCCCCTCTCTGGGGCTGGCCGAGGCCGGCTCCCTCTGCTCGCGGGGAGGTGGGGAGGGAGAGGCGCCGCGGAGGCGGCGGGGGGGCGGGGCGGAAGCCAGGGCGGTGCGGGCTCCACGGGAGGGGGGTGGCGCCGGCCCGAGGGGCCCCGCACTACACGGTGCCGCCGCTGCCCGCTGGGCTTGATCACGGATGAGCTTCCTCTGGGTTGCCTGACTGCCCGGGCCCCCTGCCACAAAGTCCCGCGGCGAGTGCCATTGAGAGGTGACGCAGGCCGGCCTTCTGGGTCCGGCGGGAACTTGGAGACATTTTTCTGACTAAAAGATTGTAAATGTACCAATCAGCACTCTGTGTCTAGCTAAGATTTGTAAACGCACCAATCAGCGCTCTGTGTCTGGCTAATCTGGTAGGAGACTTGGAGAGCTTTTGTGTCTAGCTAAAGGACTGTAAATGCACCAGTCAGCACTCTGTGTCTAACTAAAGGTTTGTAAATGCACCAATCAGCGCTCTGTGTTTAGCTAAGATTTGTAAATGCACCAATCAGCGCTCTGTGTCTGGCTAATTGGGTAGGGGACTTGGAGAGCTTTTGTGTCTAGCTAAAGGATTATAAATGCACCAATCAGCACTCTGTGTCTAGCTAAAGGTTTGTAAATGCACCAATCAGCACTCTGTCAAAATGGACCAATCAGCTCTCTGTAAAGTGGACCAATCAATTTTCTGTAAAATGGACCAATCAGCTCTCTGTAAAATGGACCAATCAACGCTCTGTAAAATGGACCAATCAGTAGGATGTGGGTGGGGCCAGATAAGGGAATAAAAGCAGACCAGCCAGCGGGGGTAGTGGGCTTTTGGTTTCCTTGCATGGAGTAAGGGGTGGTTTTTTCTTTTGCTCTTGAAGGTGAGCCTTGCTGCTCCTTAGTCTTTGGGTCTGTGTCGTTTTTATGAGCTGTAACACTCACCTTGGAGGTCCGCAGCTTCAGTTCTGAAGTCAGGGAGACAAGGAACCAAGCAGAAGGAAGAAACTCCGTACGCTTGTGAGCATCTGAAGGAACAAACTCCGGAGGCACCATCTCTAAGAACTGTAACACTCGCTGTGAGAGTCAGAGGCTTCATTCTTGAAGTCAGCGAGAGCAAGAACTCACTAGTTCCAGGCACACCATGTGTAAGTGATCAATCTCTTGACAATAGTTCCTCGTGAAAGTTAATTTTAAAACTCTTCTTTAAATAGTACTAAAATGGAAATACTGAGTATCTTTAAAGTGAAGGTGTTTTTTCTTATTGATAAAGTGAAGGTGTTTTTTCTTATTAAAAAAGATGTAAAGTAATTTAAATGAATGCATATGTCAAAGGCATGTCTTTCAGTGACCCACATGATTATTGGTCCAATTGACATTGCTCCATTTTCTGGGGAAACACACAGGGTCCTTGGTCTCGTGCTGAGAAAATTAGTGATAGACACAGATGGAGCCTGATTAAGGAGTGGAAAGTTTAGTAGGTAAGAAAGAAGAGAATGGCTTTTCCTTAGAGGAGAGCTCCAAACCAAATAACTCCACAGGGGGCAGAAGGCAGTTGGTTACATTGGGAGGCTTGAGAAGGTGGTGTCTGATTTGCATAGGGCCGAAGAGGTTGGCTTGACCAGGTGTGGTGTTCAAGTAGCCCCCCAAAAAAGTCCTGCCCACGCTAACTTTCATTATGTAAATGTG
This sequence comes from Macaca mulatta, assembly GCF_049350105.2. NCBI lineage: Eukaryota > Metazoa > Chordata > Mammalia > Primates > Cercopithecidae > Macaca > Macaca mulatta. The sequence goes on along the minus strand of NC_133408.1, from coordinate 22,696,392 downwards.
GCTAGTTGGCTGGTCGCCATGATACGTAGACACATGGCCTCTCCCTGGCTCACTGTCATGATGTCTGCACAAGTGGTAGCAAAGAAAAAGTAGAGGGAACCACCATGTTGAGTGTACCTGACTCTGAGCCTCTTGTATTTACATATGGCATATCAATACTTGCAGGTCTGGCTTTTCAGGCTGCTGTTAGAAATGAAATGTTTTGGGGATTGCTTTTTTATTAAAGGAAAAAGCCTTACTGAGGACATTTTTCCCTTTCTAGCTGTCTAATCTCTTAGTAACTTATGTAATATAATTCCAGGAACATTAAAAAGTAACAAGTTTAGTGACATCATTCACAAATTTAATTTTCAGGAAGTAGCATTGTGTGCGTGGCTGTGTGTTATGCTTCTTCAGTTAGCCCCATTCTTTAAGTTCATCAGTTCACATCATCTACTTTTTTAATATAATCAATAAAATCAAATTTTATCGGTTACCATAGATATGTTTCTAAAATACAACTTTGGTTTCTTTTGAAATAAAATTTATTTTGCTTTTTATATTTGTTTTTTAACTTTTTAGGTTGATACAAATGTATACAAGAGTTGCAGAAATAGCACAGAACCCAGTTACCTATCCAGCTTCCCAAGTGGTGTTTGCTTATGTAATCAAAAAATGCAGTTATAAAAAACAGCAAGTTGACCTTAATGTAATACTATTAGCCAATGTAGGGATTTTATTCAACTTTTACTTTGTCACTAATATTCCTTTTCAGTTCCAGAATCCAATTCAGGCTCACATATTGAATTTAGTTGGCATATTTCCATAGTTTCCTCTAATATGGAATACTTTCTCTGTCTTGACTTTGAAACTATTGAAGATTGCTGGTCATTTTGTAGAACACATATCAATTTGCATTGTCGAATATACACTACGGAAATGCTGTGTTATTATTACATGATTACATTATCTGATGTTGATAATACTACTGAGATATTTGTAAGAGAGGACCATGTTTCCAAAATATGATGTACATGAATAAAAAAATTTAGGAACAACCTCTGCAAGCTTCTGTACTCCATCAAATTTAAGACGTATTGATTATAAGATGCTTCATTGGATTTACCTGCAATATTTAGAAGGAAAAACTAATGCTTTCCTGAAAAGTACAATGCAATAATTTTCTAACTAGAAATGTTACAAAAGTTGAAAAATTTGTTTTTATTTAAATAATAGAAGTGCGGATATCATGAACAGTTATTGACCAGGTTCATAAAAAGCGGTCTGACAGTAGCTTAACACCACGGACTGCCACCAGACCAGCTGTGATTGGGATTCCCTTCTCAGGTTCAGAGATGTTAAAATGAGGGGGTGGGGGTGGGGTGGAAAAAAGTATTTTAAGTAAAAAACAAAATGAATAGCGAGGCCAAGCCACTTTCTTCTTTAACGCGGTGTCTGAGGGGTTTTGTCTGCGGCTTGTCCTGCTACAGATTAACACCCTCAAGCAATGGTAAAAAGTCACACTTTATATTGTGTACAGTGGAAATTCATTCATTCTTGTGGTAGGGGAATAACATGATCATAACATGTTGTTGTTGTTAGGGGGGTGCTTATAAGAGAGAATAGTATTTCCAGAATGTGAGAAAGGTCTTATGCATTGGGATATATTACCTTACCCCCCAACACCAGGAATGGCAATAAGGGAAAAAGTTTGAGTTTGGGGATCATACTGTTGAGAAAAGAAAAAGGACGTCTATTCACTTGCCTATGCTTAACATAGCACCATAACCACAGTGCTAAGTTAATAGTCTCTTGCTTTAGTGTAAACATTGGGAAAAGCTTTAAAAAAATTTAGAAAACAAATACAAAGATCCTAAAACCATGATTTTCCAAGCTGAAGGTCATTTTCCCATTTCACAGCGTGATGTTTCATGGAAATGCTTTATATTCACGTAATGATTGAGTAACGAATACAATTGCAACAGTAGGAAATTTAACAAGACAACAGGAAACAAACTTAGAATTATGAGTATTAGTTTACTAGAGTGGCAGATTTTTACCTGTGTAAAGTAAAAAAATGCATTTCCAAAAATGAATAGTATAGCATAGAAAACCTGAATTAATTATTTTAATTAGAGAATCAATCTGGCAGCTTAATGTTGAAGCAGCAAAGCCATTTCATTGTATCTGCATAGACCCACCTCTAAGGGAACTGCCCGGGACAATCCTTTATGCCTATTGTCCTGGCATAATTGTTACCATTCTCTTTCACTGTCAACGCTTTTCAAGTTTGACGATAAGTCATGTGACCACTGAACTGATAATTTAAGTTGTAAATTATTAATTTAGAATATACAATGTCAAAAATACATTTATTTGGGCATTAATTTGTGTAAGTGTATGAAGAGCAAGAACCTAAAATTGTAAATGTTATGTAATAAACTCCCAAAACTTGTTTTTAATGTAAAAAATGCATTTATACTCTGAGTTTCTTACATCACTTTTATTTTCCATGCTTATTTGAGGTATATGGGATGCCCAGGAACTTTTCTAACATAAGACAAATAAGTATAAAAACATAGTGAATTTGGAGCAGTTAGGAGCATGATATTTCCCATAGCATTTGAATCCTGGCTCTGCAACTATCACTAAGTAACTTTGCAGACTCACTCTAAGCCTTCTGTGTCTCAGTTTTTAAATCTCTAAATTAGAGGTAATTGTAACATTTACCTTAAAGTATTGCTGTAAGAACCGAATGAGTGATAACGCTCTATATAAATTCGAGAACGTCTCTGGCATTTTGTAAGCATTACATGAATACAGGTAGCCCCCAACTTAACTACAGTTCAATTCATGGTTTTTAACTTTAGGATGGTGTGAAAGAAATATATGTTGAGTAAAACTATACTTGAAATTTTATATTTTGATCTTTTCCCAGGCTAGTGATATGCAGTATGATGCTCTCTCCAGATGCTGGGCAGTCAGCCCAGGGTATCATCAGGATAAACCACCAACATTCTTCAGCGTGCCGTGTTGTCAGATAATTCTGCCCAGCTGCAGGCTAATGCAAGTGTCCTGAGGATGTTCAAGGTAGGCTAGTCTATGCTATGATTGATGTTCAGTAGTTTAGGTGTAGTAAATGCATTTTCGACTTAAAATACTTTGAATTTATCATGAGTTTATAGGGACATAACCCTATCATGAGTTGAGGAGCATCTGTATTTAGATGAATAGATAGATAAAGGGGAATTTGGGGATTATTGCCTCTTATACAAGTTCAAATTCACTTGGGAAAAGGGGGGAGGTTGATGGGTTTTTAAGTACAACACTGTGAGAACACAAAGTATAAACAACTCGACCCGAAAAGAGACAGTGAATCTTTAACACACTTCAGGACTCAGGGCGCCACACAGGTCTAAGGTAACTTGCAGGAATATGACATGGGTACAACTTTCAAGAGCTTTGAATTTATTTCTTAAAAGAGCTCAACGTAAAACCAAAGTGAGAGCAAGAACATTTTAGTTTTCTTCTCTTGTTTTACTCCATGTTTCATATATTAACAAACCATGTTTGATATTTTAAAATATTTTGAAAATGTGTCCATATTTGATTACTTTCATGTATACTACATACTCCATGACATCATCATCTCATTTATTTCAGTTGACCCCTAATTTGTCTCCCTGTTCTGCCCTTGCTCTCTATTCAGTGTATTTCCTCCAAGTAGCAAGAAATCTTCAGTTAAGGCAGAAGACTTGTCTTGTCTCTCAGAACCATCCATTGGTTTCCTGTTTCAGTTACCATAACAGTTAGAGTCCTTAGAATTGTATACAAAGCACTCCGTGCTTACCTCTTAAACTTTTTTTTTTCTATTTTAAAAAATTTTTATTTACTTTTTTATTTCAATAGGTGTTTGGGGAACAGGTGGTGGTTGGTTATGCGAATAAGGTCTTCAGTGGTGATTTCTGAGATTTCAGTGCACCCATCACCCAAGCAATGTACACTGTACTCAAATATGTAGACTTTTATCCCTCACCCCCACTCCCACCCTTTTCCCCAAGGTTACCGTTGGTGTATAGCAGATTTGTGTACATTAATTTTGTATCCTGAAACTTTGTTGAATTCATTTACAAGTTCTAGGAGCTTTTTGGATGAGTCTTTAGGGTTTTCTAGGTATATGATCATATCAGCAAACAGCGACAGTTTCACTTTCTCTTTATTATACTTTCTAGTATTCTCTTTTCCTTATTTTCATAGAAGCCACAATGGTTCCATGCTTGTACCCAGCAGACACATTGATGACTCACGGGTTTGCTCTTCTTCCTTGTACGTGAAAAATCTCCCTCCAATATAGCAATGTGGCTCCAAGATACACTTAGGATCTTTGCTAAACTTTTTTCTTTAGTAAACCCTTTTCTTGACTCTAGTATAGAGAAGAAATTCTCATCTGTTTGGTCTAGATTGACAACATTTCAAGGCATGTATAATGGGTAAATGCTTCTCAAAAAGGCTGAGGCTTGTTAAACTTGGGCCGTGTTTTTCCTGTGATTAGTGTGTATTTCATTCAACTATATGTGTATCTTTTATAAAACAGTGTAATATACAACAATTCTGAGGAAAGTGCTTTTATGGAATAAAGCATTCAATTTTTTAGTTTTCTGAGCCTAACTTTGTTTTTGGAGTTAGAGAAGAAATGGAGGTATTCCATCATTTAGGGGTTTCTCTTCAAGTACACTGCCCTTCCTGGTAGCCCTCTACAAAAAGTCAGACATTCCAAATAATCTTTTTCTCCTTTCCAAAAACAACTCATCTCTAGAACACTTGGCCAGTGCCCACTTAGTATACAGCATATTGTAGATTGAGTTCACAAACCTGCTTAGCCAGAATGTGCTGTCAGCATTCTTTGCATCAGAAGACCAAACTTAGATTTGTTGTGTTCAGAAAGATAAGAATATATTATAAATTTAAAATACTAATAATTTTCTACAGAACATGTTTATGTACAAAATATTGACAAAAATTTTACTAGCTGTTAAAAGGGTGATTGCTATATGATCACAATATTCTTCAATAATATGATCAGTAGATGTGTCTTCTCAAAATGTCGTAAAATAATATTTCAAAAACATTTCTCAAAACAGGTAGGTCACAGTCTGCTAAATAAAAGGAAAAGAAACCAGTGTATATTTATTAACAAATAGGTATTCCTTGAATGAATATGTTTTGGGCTTTTTATTCTTTTTAGTGTTGCTTTTGCTTCTCTGGACACTTCCCCCTGTAAAATGATTAGTTGCCATGCTCAGATGTCATGTGTTGAATCTGAGTTGTCAACTCTTGTGAGTTGCCAAAGTATATTGAAATAGAATCAGACATTCAAAAAAACCAGTCATCTCTTTAATGATAGCTTGAAGACACTATTATTTTGATATTGAATTTTCTGCATCCACCCAAGATAAAAATGTATGTTAATAATGTAACTTAAACATTAACAATTGTTTTGGAATGCCAATTCATCTCTTTTATGGGCATTGAAGAGATTAAGTGACCTAAGATGCTTTTTATTTTGGAGGATACAAATATGCTGATTGCAGCAGAATCTGCCCTGGTAAGAATGTAAATAACATAGTGAATAGTGAACTCAGTGCACTGCATTTGTCTTCTAGATTCATTATCAAAGTGTCCTTTGAATTTAACATTTTTCATTTAAAAAATGAAGACCAATACACTAAAGAAGCATTTTGTTTTCAGAAGTGATAACATTGGGAAATTCTTATGTAAGAATTAGGTAAAATGTCTTTAATTGAAGAATTGATTCAATCGCCAGATGAACTGAGAAATGTTTCTCTGAAGGCAGACCTATTATATTTTCACCTTCAGGCACCAGGGGGTAACATGTCTTATTAATGCCTCTATTAAAAGTGACCTGCTTCCATAGGTATGGTACCAAATAGACAGCTCATCAAATAAAATGAATGCTTTTAAAAGGATTTTAAAATGCATAGCTATGCATTTTCAAAAAACAAATTTCCATTTTGATGCAGGAAAATGAGGAAATTTAAATACACTGAATCACTGCTAGCTAGAAGATAGCAATTTAAGTCATTATTATTGGGAAAATACCAGATATGATCATATTATAGGAAGCTACTTAACAAGTAGCATTAGTTATACATTATAAGGATGAATTTTACATAATTTTTCTTACAGAGATTGTGCATTTTCTATAAATAAATGCAATATTGAGGTTACTTAATTGGAAATTTGACTTACCAGCATGTATTGTTTAAAGAGATAGTCATGCATTCCAAATCCAATTTATATAAGGCATAAATTGTAACACTAACAGATAAGCTTGGTTTTCCTAAAATCTCAGGATCAAGCAGACAAACTCTGGTTGTAACTTGATCAGTCAGTCATCTCTATGCTGTGACTTGTGTATTCATCTGCTGAAGACATCTATGTGATATCCTCAAATAATTACAGAAGTTTGTAGAAATTACATAGACTGTACACCAGAAAAAGGCAGGGTTCATAATTTGTTAACTGACAAATGAGATAAAATCTCAGACTCTTCATTGTTCTTGACAGTTGGCAATGGACATGTGATAGTGACAGATGTGTTCTGAAAGAGGAGAACTAAGGTCCTTGGGGATGGATTGAGAGGATTTGAGGGAAGCGTGTGTAAGTTATGGTGAAAATGACAAATTTTATGGTCAACAGCTCTATAAGTGATCCTCCATTTTATTGCCTATAATCAAGGATGAATTGTATGAGTGATTGCAGAATAAAATATTGAATAGCATACTGGTTATTACTAACTCCTCTGGGGAGGGAAAGTTACTCATTAACTGGCAGGGATCCTCTCGTCCACCTCACTTTAACAACTAGTATTAAGTCTGCAAGGTAGAGAGAAAATCTAAATTCTTTCCAGATGCAGTTTACAGAGATGCACACCAACACCGGACAGGAAAAGAAGCAATTTACAACTATGGACAGAAACCAGGCAAATATTAAATTTCCACGGGTTCTGTTTGGAAAGATAAAGGGTGTAATTAATGCTTATAAAGGAAAAATTGCAATAGCTGGGACATCTTAGGGCTTAGACCTTCCTAAACTTCTTAGAGTTGTTAGGATGAGACGGTAAAAGATCTCAGACCCTCCTGTGCAGTAGGTCTTGGCTGTAATAGTGGAGCTTTGGCTCTCTAGGAGATAGATCCTTCGAAGAGGTGAATTCCCGTGGGAAAAAAATATCAATGAAACGTTAACCTAGTACCAAGGTTTTTATAACCTTAGATTGGGTTTACGTAGCTGTGACTTTATCCCACTGGAGTATGTGAAACAAAGCAATCTAGGTATATTTTTTGTGTGTTTATCCTTGTGTGTCATGGAAAGCTTCACTAGATACTAGGTAGAAAACTGGGAAGAATAATAGAGAAGTTAGCTTAGCAATGGGGCAGGAGATGCCGTGGATTTAAGTGTACTCCTCAAAGGAGTCATGGCTGTGTGAGTCAAACTTGAGTCATTCAGAGGGAGCACATCCACTGGCCCCAACCCAGAAAGCAGTGTGACTGACACTATTGAGAGAAGGGATTCTCAAAACTGCCATAGATAGTGTCAGTCATGATATTCTCACAGCCTGATGGACCAGACACATTTAAAGTCAGTTTGATTGAGGCATTGGAAACTGAAAGTAAGTGTACTTTGCATGTTAGCTGCAAGCCACTCCCTACTGATGTGATCATCTTCTACCCCAGCCTCAGATGCTTTAAGAAAGATGAATAGAACTTGGGAGCAAGATGCCCCTGTCTCCAAAGAAAAATTAAAATGATATGCATACATTCAAGTTTGCAGGGAAACTTTGACCCTGGAATCTAGAACCCTGTAGGTAAGCTACAGCAGAACACTGAGTGTAATACACTGTGAAAGATTTCAGTGAACTCTATGTATGAGTGCTTATGCAAATGCATGTCTGGGGCAATATATGATATAGCCCATTTTCTATGCTGGTTATGTGAAGTGTTGAGGACAGGTTGTAGGAAGGACCTTTTAAAGCTTCTCTCTACCCTAATTATCTTATTAACTTTGCCTCAGTTCCCATGATACCTATCTTCCTTGACTCTTTCTTCTGACTATGTATTTTCCAGGATTGATACTATGTTATGTGTAATTCTCTAGTTTCAACCCTTTATTAACTGATGTAGGTATTTTTCATGGCAATTTGCCTGTCCAAGTATTTAGCTCATGCTCAACACATTGAGTTGACACATCCTTGTTCACATAAAAGTATAGACAGAGTCCTCTACTACTACCCCTCTCTTGCCCCACAGGAACAGTTCTTCTGTACCTCCCCTTAGATAAAATGATCAAAATATGAGAAGGAGAGACAAAGTGTGGTGAGCATGAGTAAATCACATTAATACAGGGAGAACATTTGGCTGTGTCAATTTTGCTCTGTGTGCTTTTTGTAAGTATATTTACCAGCCTTGTTGAGACCAAAGTTTGGGCCAAAAATATGAGTACCTGGCAGTTAATGCTAAAATAGAACTATATAGCATAATTTGTAACACTCTGAAAAGAAAAAATTTGAAGATGCTTATTTTGATTTTGTTTGAAAACTCCAATCATGGATATAAAATTCCTAATTTGCCTACCGCGTGAACAAGTAGTACATCCTTGTATTTGTATAGCATCTGTTTCCATGGAATATAAGTAGTAAATGTTAGCTACAGAATGTATAAATGCAGATTTGAGTATAAAAATAGCTTACAAATAACATTTTCTTTCCATTTTAGTAACAACTCCAAACTCAGTCAGAAATGCAACAGTATTTTGGCTGAGGGCCTGTTTGTTGTAAGAAAACAGGGCTATTTTCCTCCTATTTAAAACATAACATGCTTTTTCTTATATTCAATTCACAGGGTGTTTCATTTTTAATGAATTTTCCTTATTCTCCAGTGCTTCACTATATCAGTCTGTGTGAATGACGTTGATTTCTTAAGGGGAAACACTTCGCATCGAGATAAATTTGATTTACACATAACCAACGTAAGCAGAAAGTGAAAAATAGTCTGATATTTAGAAGTAGACAAACTTAATTTAGAGGAACCCCTACTTAGTTTAATGTGACAGACAATAATGAGGAAAAAAATTCTTGCTCATTATCAGCTCGGTTAGATGTATCTGCATTGGATTTCAGAAATGAACATATATTAGGCTCTAAGTGTGTTTAATGCATCATTTGGGTGCAGTTTCTTCAGTAAATTCCCTAGAAACCAGAAGGGGCTCTTCTTCAGATTGGCTTCTAATAGTGAAGGAATTTTTTTTTTTTTTTAATGTACAGGCTTTCATTAAACTTCATTTTTAATGGCCCGAGTAAGTGACTTTCTTCCCAGACCATTAAAAATAATAATAATAGGGAAACAGAAGCAAGAAATGAGGTCACTCATAACTTAAAAAATAAAAATGGAATACATCCCTGAAAAAAAATGCTGGGGAACAGAGACTTTGAAGACTTAAAAAAAAAAAGCTTCCTCTTTCTCTTGAAATATTCTCTAGAATTTGACAGCACCCAAGGATTTTTTTTTTCTAAAATATGAAAATTTTAGTGGTGTTGAAGCACTACCCTAACTCTCAAAGTTTTAGAAAATAAACGAGGATTGATTTCTTCTTCTAAGTTACGTTAAATTAAAGAAAACTTGATAAACCAAGAGGATTGAGTTGAGGCATAAAGAGATTTCAAGAAACACTAACTCAATCTTACCAAAGTCCTTAGCAAATTTTTTTTTTTAAATTTGAGTAACTGCTTGTCCCTGGTAGAGTAGGGTACAGTTACATTCTATTGCAACAACAGATGAAAGGGCAAGGATAAACTTGGTGATTAAGGTAAAAACATAGAACTCAGTTTGCCGGTGCTTTGGCTTCACGGAGCAATAGTTACCACAAACCTATCACCATGGGTTATATCATCAAAAGGTCACAAGTGATTACAGGCAAAGTTCCCATCGATAAAGGCAATAACATGAGTTCAAATGTAGGTCAGATATCTGAGATTCTATATCAACAAAAAAATATGTGGTGGCTTTAGAACATGATTGCAAATTATTTAATAGTCTTCTCATTAAGACGGTCATCTCCTAAAATCTGGTGGGCTAGTCACTATTTCAACCATTTGAGTATAACTGAAGTTACGCCACATGATGATTTTAGTTGACGGTGGTATTGCCATAATACAATACCACAGAGTGGATGGCTTAAACAACAGGGATTTGGTTTTTCTTTTAGTTCTGGAGGCTAGAACTCCAAAATAAGTTGCCAGCAGATTTGGCTTTTCCAGAGGTTTCTCTCCTTGGGTTGCAGACAGCTGCTTTCTTGCTATGTCTTTCTTTGGCCTGTCCTTGGTGTTTGTCCTTCCCTAGTGTCTCTTCTTCCTGTAAAGACATCATTCATATTGGGTTAGGACCCCACCATTAGGTTCTGGTTTAACCTTAATTACCTCTTTAAAGGCGCTGTTTCCAAATGCAGTCATACTGGGTGTTAGGTCTTCAATGTATAAATTGGTGGGGGGTAGAGAGGTGCACTTCAGCTCTTAACAATGACTTTTTGAAGCTAGGTTATAACAGATTGCACGACCTCCAGTTTTAATGCTGGAAAATTTAATTTCATAGCCTTGAGTTGTCATTTAAAATATTAAACTACCTAGAGACTACATGCTGTGAAAAACCAAAAGCTGTGTGTGGGGGGCAATGCAGAGAGCAGCCATTCTGTATTTTAAATGAGACTTGAAGTACACATACAGGTATATAGATAGGTCCCATGGACGTGAATATGTTGCCACATCAGGTTATTGACTTTTTATCTTCTACCCCTTGGGACTATAGTTGTAGTGTCTAGATCAGAGAATAATGTAATATTGAACTTGAAAGTGAATGTGTGAAGAAATGTACAAGTGAATTCTGGAATATCCCAAGACTTGATTCTCAGTCTCTTCTCAATGTACAAATGTTATCTCACTATTATTCCCAGTTATGTAAGTCGTGGTGGGTTATATAACTGGAGGCAATTGAGCCAAATTTGAACACTTTTGTGGGATCTCAAAGCTCACTCTCTAATGCATGTATTGGAGAGTCTCCCATTTTCAAACATATCTCCAAATGGACATAGAAAAATAATACATTTATGGAACTACTGTAAAATATGTGACTTTTGGATTCAATGAGGATGATCAGAAAACACAGCTTCAAGTAGCTCCAAGTGCAAGCTTTACTGCATATGATCTATGTGGCTTTGAGCTTCTAAAAATGTCGTTTCTTTAATATGCAAAATGAGACTATTAATACCTTCCTGGAAGATTGATTAAAAAAAGTTAAATGATAAATGGATTCAATATATGAGAAAATATCCTGGCGTATGTTAAGTACCATGCACATACACTATATTTTTATTATTTTAGGAATATAAATGCAGAGCCAGGTGCCAGTGGCTCAAGCCTGTAATCCCAGCACTTTGGGAGGTCGAGAGGGGTGGGTTGTTGGAGGCCAGGAGTTTGAGACCAGCCTGGCCAACATCGTGAAACCCTGTCTCTACTGAAAATACAAAAATTAGCTGGGCATGGTGGTAGGGTCTTGTGATCCCAGCTAGTTGGGAGGCTGAGGTGGGAGAATCGCTTGAACCTGGGAGGGAGAGGTTGCAGGGAGCCAAGATCATGCCACTGCACTCCAGCCTGGGTGACAGAGCGAGACTCCATCTACAAAACGAAAAATAGAAAAAAAAATATAAATGTAGTATAAATTCGTTGATTATTTGTTGGAAGGTGCAAGCAAAGAAAATCGGTTTGTAAATGGCTTTCAGTGACTCTCAAAATACTGCACCTTGAAATGTATACATGATTTATGTAGCATGCTTCCTACTTGATTACATTTTAATCAGAAATAATGAAAAACATCTTATATAATGTATATATGCAATATATAACATACAGCATTTTTGTTATAACATCTATATTTATTGAATAAATATAATTTGAACTAACTTCAAAAGTATTTTAAGTTACTAAGGTATTTATTCATTATTTAAATTTATAGGAACCACAGAAAAAATACTGGATAGTATATTGTTTGGCTTGCTTTAATCTTTGTGGAAATTCCCAGGTATTCTTTTTTAATATGCTTAGGTTTGATTATTTTGCTGGCAAAATTTTTTCATTGTAATCAGCTCCACTTTTTCTGTATCCTGACATACGGTAAATAAAATATTGTTTTTACCAAAATAGGCATATAAAATAGATATTAAAAGAGTAAAGACTAGTAACATAATTGGCTTTCTCTTCAATTAAAATTCATGAAATTGGCCGGGCGCGGTGGCTCAAGCCTGTAATCCCAGCACTTTGGGAGGCCGAGATGGGCGGATCACAAGGTCAGGAGATCGAGACCATCCTGGCTAACATGGTGAAACCCCGTCTCTACTAAAAATACAAAAAACTAGCCGGGCGAGGTGGCGGGCGCCTGTAGTCCCAGCTACTCGGGAGGCTGAGGCAGGAGAATGGCGTAAACCCGGGAAGCAGAGCTTGCAGTGAGCTGAGATCCAGCCACTGCACTCCAGCCTGGGCGACAGAGCGAGACTCCGTCTCAAAAAAAAAAAAAAAAATTCATGAAATTATCTTAAATCATAGAATTTCTAAGCACAAGCTGATATTTCACTTATTTTATGAATTAAAATTTACTAGGAATACTATATATGTGCAACTTTGCCTGTTCAAAAGCAGGTGATTTCTATGCACTATCATGTTAAATAAGTATTTCTTAACCTCATTTAATAAAAAGCATTCTATGTTACTTAAGTGAATCTTTAAATAGCACAACATATAACAAGATGACCAATTTCAAACATTTAGGGTCAGAATGTAGAGTGCAACTCTACATTTCCTAATGGGATAAAGTAACAGAAGAGTCGTCTTTTATTTTCTATCTCTGTATTTTTTTAAAATCTAGAGTAAGGATTTATTTTATTCCTTAACACTCATTAAGAATAATGGGATTAGCCAAAATTTCAGGAGTAAAAAGGAGTCAAAATTAGTTACATGTAAGGCATTCATCTTCCCTAAAACACTTTCAGAAGGTTAATTTCAATGTATATGAAACAGCTAAAACTTACTCAATTACATATAACAACTTATTCTAGAGATCAATTGACTTAAAAAAAATGTCTTTTGCTGGGAACAGTGACAACACATGTAATCCCAGCACATTGGAAGGCCAAGGTAGGAGGATTGCTTGAGGCCAGGAATTTGAAACCAGCCTGGGCGACATAGCAAGACCCTGTCACTAAAAAAAAAGAAACGAATGAAAAAGAAAGGTTTTTTGACCTATATGGGCATTTTAAAATCTGGATCAAAAATAATGATTTGTTTATGTATATGAAAAGTCAATAGGTAAATTTATATACAATATTAAAGAAGTTGAAATGTACAATGTTTACTGTAATTGTATTTGTTTTCGTAACAATTCTTCTGTTTTACCTCAGTTATATCCAAATATTCAGCCTACACAGGTCCTTTCTAGCCTACACAGGTCCTTTCTTAGTTTTACTTTCCTTGACCACAGCTACACAACAGCATCTTGTTTTAAATAAGCAGTCAAATGTACAGTTTTTTTTTTCTTTTTTTGAGACAGGGCGTCAACTTTGTCGCCCAGGCTAAAGTGCAGTAGCGTGATCAGGGCTCACTGCAGCCTTGGCTTCCTGGGCTCAGATCATCCTCCCACCTGAGCCTCCCAAGTATCTGGGACCACAAGCACGCACCATCACACCCAACTAGTTGTATTTTTAGTAGAGATGAGGTTTCGCCATGCTGCCCAGGCTGGTTTTGAAGCCCTGAGCTCAAGCAGTCTGTCTGCCTCAGCATCCTAAAGTGACAGGATTACAGGCATGAGCTACCATGCCTAGCCAAAATCTTTTTCTAAATGTTCAAATATTCTTGCCTAAGGCAATTAGCATACGTGTGTGTGTGTGTGTGTGTGTGTGTGTGTGTAAAATTATATTGCCATGAATATTTATGTACTGACAAGTTTCTGTTAAAATCTCAACTAGTTGTTGGGTATAAGTGATCACTATTCCCATAGGCTAAAACTAACAAGATCTTCCTCTCATTGAAAATATAGGCTAATATAGATGTACGTATGTGTGTGTGCATATATGTATATTTTTCTGGGAGCTAGAAGCATTACACATTTTATATATATATAGGATCACACACATACATCTGTAAACCTTACTCTAGATTTAAAGAAAATAGAGATAGAAAATAAAGGCTCTTCTGTTACTTTATCCCATTAGGAAATCTAATATAGATGTGTATGTGTGTATATATATACACACACACACAAACATAAATATGCTAGTGTTCACCAGTAGTTGTCAACATTGTTTGTGATGGTGTCTTCTTCCAGCCTCAGGGTCTCTGCATAGAAAGTTCCCGAGGGCTATTGTTATACCTTCTCCCTGCCCTTATCTCTTGCTTAAACTTGACTCCTGCAAGTCATAACTTGGCAACCACCTCCTTAAGACAGCCTCCTGTGACTCTACAGGGAATTACAAATCGCTTAACTAAGTATTTCTTATCAGATCTATAATTACACACTTATTTGATGAATACATAAGGCATTAACTATTCAAGTATTATCAGATTTTTTTAAGAACTATGACAATTAGCATTTAATGAGTGATTACATGTATAATGGTCTAATGCATCATTTACTTTAATCCTCACAATGACACACCTAGGATCTGCAGAGCTAGAATTGGAACTGAAACAGTGTCAGTCTGGAAATCACAATTCTATATTTCTGAAAAACTTTATCTTTTTTTTTTGTGAAGACATTTGTTTACATCACTGGGAAGCTATTAATAGGGCATTAGAAGGAAACAGATTCTTTTTTCAGTATAGAATGTTTCATGTCACTCATGTATATATCCCCAGGTTCCGAGTACACAGTTCCTAAGCTAACTATTGACTGCTTTAGTTGAATATTTCTCCCGTTTTTAAAATCTCATACGTAGAGAACAGAGAACAGATCTGTTCATTCTTCATGAGAATAATAGCTTGCGTCTAGTTTGCTTTGTGTCGCTATCTTTATCTTTTATCTTCTACTGTTTATGACACCTTCTTTGTGCCTTTTTGTCAGAGAAGCTTCTTGTTCTGCTAATTCTAATAGCTGGGTTGATCTAATGATGATATTTGACTAGTTCATGGCTCATTTGAAGAATTATTTCCTTTTTTTCCCCACATAGTATTTTCTTAAAAAAGAACTTCTCGAGAACATTTTCACTGCTTGAACCTTGAAAGCCTGACTCACCACATGTTAAGACAATTACAAGTTATTAAGAAAATGTGGTACATATACACCATGGAATACTACACAGTCATGAAAAAGAATGAGATCATGTCCTTTGCATGGGAGCTGGAGGCCATTGTCCTTGGCAAACTAACACAGAAACAGAAAACCAAATACTGCATGTTATGACTTACAAGTGGGAGCTAAATGATAAAAACACATGAACCCAGAGAGGGAAACAGCACACACTGGGGCCTATCAGAGGATGAGGGTAGGTGGAGGGAAAGGATCAGGAAATAATAACTAATGGGTACTAGACTTCATACCTCAGTGTTGAAATAATCTGTACAACAAACCCCAGTGACCGAAGTTTACCTATATAACAAACTTGCACATGTACCCCTGAACTTAAAAAAGTTATATAAATGTACTATTCACAGCCATTTCATAGGTTTAAAAACATCACTCTTCAAACATGATTTCATAAAAAGTTCTTGAATAACTATTTTTAGAATTTTGTAATTTATATCTCAGGTGCAGGAAACAAAGCTCAAATAAAAGCAAACTAAAATTTAGAAAATATTCACTATGTCACTTAAGTTTTTAGGTAGATAAATCACAGAGCTGTTCAATTTACTGTCTTAATGACATTTTTAAAATGTGGCTTTTCACCTTTCTGTCATCTTCAGTAGATTGGCTTAGTTCTCCTCATGAAGCTGACCAGCATAATTCTACAATTTGCATTTATAGCAGCCAACTTTAACCATAAAATGTCACTTGAGTCTTCCTATGAATATTCTTTGATTAGCCAGACAACCGTCTCAGAAGTATCCAGTGAACTTACTTTCTTGCTCCACTAGCTGGAAACCAAAATCATTCTCACTCCTAACTAATAACAACAAAGGAAATTAGATCATTAGGATGACATGTTCAAGCTTTACTAAAGACAAGAGGGCTATATCCTTTTAAATAAACTAGGGATGAAGAGACAAAAAGGAATTTTGCCTCGAGATTTTTTTGGAAGGCAACCGAAGTATACCCTAAGGTTTTTTTCAATATTTACTGTTAAAATAATCTTCAAAAATATATGAAAATGTGTGACACGTGAAGTTTTATTGTTTTATTTTCAAATCAAAAATGATTGTAAAGCATGTGATGATGATAATATGGTTATATTTTAGCTATTAACCATTTTAAAAGTAGTCAAATGAACGTAAAACCTAACTCATTTATCATCATTGAGCTGGTTGAATGTGCCAGATATTCTCAAAGTGTGAAGTACTCTGATACAGAGGAATAAAACCCAGCCCCAGACTTCATGGTGGGAACTGGCATGATATAATAAAAGCTGCTTCAGGCAAGAATTACGTGGCAGAACCAAAGAATGCTTTTTGGAAGAGGTGATATTCTTAAAAAAACGAAAGAGAAGACTTTAACTTAAAAAAACAAAAATGTATTCTGCCTGCTAAGGAATAAAAAAGGGTTCTCATTATCTAAACATTGAAGTGGGAAAAGTGTTTTGAACCCTCAAAAGACTAAAGTTCTGATATTATCACCAGATAGCAAGTTCATATTCATCATCCTATTCAGCAAATGAACCGTTCAGACTTAATTAAGCACTTAGAAGTTGTATGGTACAATGGGCATAATATAACTATCCAAATCAACATGGAACAAAATTAGAATTTGTGGAAAAAAGATCTAGATGATCAGATTTAATTTAAACCTGACTTACTAAACAAAGCTCAGAAACATCCTTTATATATACATTTTAGTTCTAGAATCTATTAGGTTTGTCATGAGCACAGTGGAGTATTTTGTTTGGGCACCTGAAAGCTGAAGTGTTTCATGTGTGCCCTCTTCAAGAGACATCAGATTATGCATGAGACAAAATTAAATGGTAAAAAGACACAACAAAGAAACCAAAAATTTCCAAAACTGTCTTTTTCTTCAAAAACTTGTATACATCTTTGTGTCAGATAACCTGTCACTAAGACTGTGTTTGGAATTTAAAATGCCTGTAACAAGGAGAAGTGCTGCATACCCACATAAAAAAATTCAGTGTTGATGTAAATATTTTCCTGGGAGCTAGAAGTATTACAAATATAAATAAAAAATACTTTATTTCCAAAGGTTAGAATATTCTGTTAAAATACCATAAAATGCACATTGTTGTGTATTCTTAGTTTAGTATGTGCTATGTACTGAATATATGCATCTCTCTCAGATTGATACATTGAAATCTTAACTTTCCATCTGATGGTATTTGAAAGTGAGGTCTTTAGGAGGTGATGAGTTCATTAGGAAGGAAACCTCATGAATGAGATTGAAGTCCTTGTAAAAGAAACCAGAGGGAGACCCCTGGTGTATGTCAATTCAGACACACTGAATTGACTTTCGATGTGTTGTAATGTAAACCGTCCGGAGCATACCCCTAGGCACTAGAAGAATATCACAAAGTTTGTTTTACAATCCCTCACTGATACTCTAATCTACCTTATTTGTGTGTGTTTGTGTGTTTGTTTCTCTGAATAAGGTCAAATAAATGAGTCATAGTTCACCTCTTTCTGCCCCTGTCCTACAAGTGATCAGACTCAAACTTATGGAAATTTGTTTTTAGAGTTGGTACTGAGATCATTTATTTTACTTAAATGGAAATACTGGTGCCTGTTTAAAGCACAACTGGACCAATCTCTGGAAACATATTCTTGTTACTACAAAAATGTACAATAGAACACTATAATACAAAGTGCATTATTAATAGCACACAGATGTCCTTAACATTTCCTTTAGAGTTTTCAATTAATGTACTGTAGTTTCAAGTTGTAATTATTTTACAGTGCAGAGTGAAGGGAATGCTATTTGATCAGTTCTGTCTTTCTCTGTTCTTTAGTCAAAGGCGAAGCACTCTGTAGTAAAAGCAACAATATTTCCTTAGATTTTATATGAGTGTTTGGTCTAGGGACAATTATAAATTCAATTTGAGAAGGCATATTCTTTAATATCTGGTATTTAATCACTGGAACTATTTTGTGTCCAGTGTACAATAAATGACATTTCATGCTAACCAAATGTTTGAGGTTTCTTTCTGTTAACACTGGTCAATATAGAGCTATTTTTAATAATAAATGTGGAGTTTATGACCCCTCATAATTTTACCTGTAACTCTTAAGTTTTGAAAAGATAAGGTTAAATTCAGAATATTTTAATATTTTTATAATTATTCTGTTTTTTACTACATGTAAAAACATTGTATACAATTGTGTAAAACTTAATCTAAGAAACTGAACATACAACAGATTTTCCTGCTTATTTTACAGGTTTTGTTAACATTGGTTTCTGCAAAACCTGTATTTTGAAATGCTTTATTTAATACTTTGGGTTCTTGGGCCAAACTAAAACTGAAATAGCTCCTTTTAAAATACATTTTATTGCAATGTAGTATTATATTGAAAATATGATCACATAGAAATATGGAGAGCTTCGCAATTTATTTGAGACTAGTACAAGTCTGAAATTAAAAAACAGCTAGCTGAAAAATGAAAAGTAAGAGGGACATAACTTTCTTACTGTGTATTTGCAAATAGAATTTATCATTGTGTTAAAAAGATTACTATGCCATTAGGGTTTATCAAAGAAATAAAATGGTAATTTCACATTAGAAAACCTATTATATCTGACTCCATAGATTTTAAGGAAAAATCTATTAATTTTTTGGGGTTACAAAAGCAGTAGAAACAACAAAAAAATAGAATTTGGTGCATCTTCACAATAAAATTACTTGTGGATTTGAAATAGAACAAAATGTCTTCATATGTTTGAAAATATATATTAATAAAAGCCCTACATTAAACATGATCATTAATATTGAATATGCTAAACATCCCTATTGAAAATAGAAGCATGAGAGCTCATTGTCACATAAACTATTTTATCTTTTACTGAATCTTAACACAATCCAAAAAGGCAGTAAAATATAAACAACATATTGCAAGAGAAAAACAAACCCTTATTATTTCCAAACAGTACTATTTCCAAGCAAGAAAAAACCCAAATAGTAAAAAACAAAACTAGAATAGTTTAGCAAGATGACCAAATAAAATATCAATTTACAAGAAAACAATTGCATTGCCCCCAAAATAATTGCATGTAGAACAAAATAATTACAATGACTTAATTTGCAATGGCAGCGTGATCAAAAGATACACAGGAATATACTTGTCAAGATATGCAAGTTTTTTAAAGGACATAACAGCCACCAATTATATTCTGTGAGGTGGAAGAGGTGTTATGCTATTCAGAAAAGGGCTTTAGTCCCAGTTGTTTGGAGAGCTCTAGGCAGTTTTCAGGTGTCAGGTGCCTCAGCTACAGAGAAACAGCTTGTTAAAAGTCCTGCCTTTTACAGAGTGGCCCATATCCAATTTCTGACTGATAGAGGCATTGGTAAAAACACTTAGCTATTTTAGACCATTATGGGACAACTATGGTGGGTGGTTGGTTTTAACTCCAGAGTTCCCAGTGCAGTTTGCCAAAGTTGTCATGGAGTCTGTATGAGATCTTGGTTTCTCCTTCTGCCTAACCCTGATTTTTTATCCTCCCTTGCACTTGTTCAGATCCCAAAGACACCATCTAATAAAGTATCCTGCACACTACTCACCACCTCGGTGGTGTCTTTCTAGAGAATCCAACCTTACAATACTGGGTGCCAAGAGTGGTCCAAGATATCAGGCACTAAGATAAAGTTTTAGACCTGAATTGTGATGACTGGTTGGTAAGATTTCCATCAATGCTAGTAGATAGAGCACAAATAGCCCTGGTAAAGGGTGAATTTCCAGTTGTTCAGGTGGTGGTTTAAGTTGGCATTGGTTGAAAAAATTCTACCAGCCAGGAATTGGGTATGTTTGGCTAACCTCCGGTGACTACTCTGGAACAATGGCTCTGAGTGTGAACCTGGAAATTTGTAAGAAATGCCAATAATCAAGTCTCACACTAAACACACTAAATTAACAGGTATGGAGGTGGGGCCCTGTGGTCCATGTTTCAGAAAGGCCTACCAGATTATTCTAGTATATTGCTTTATATGGCGATCAACAGGCAATTGAATGTCAATTTTACAAACTAGAAGTAACCTAAAATCTATCTCCTGGAGGAGAAGAGCAGAAAAAGTTGACACCAAGGCTCATGATTTTTTTTGTCAATATAGACAAGAGCTAAACTCTGAGTCCAGGTAGTCATGCGACTACAACGTCTAAATCTAGTCTGGAATGGAGACGTCTTGGTTTGACGTTCCTGAAAACATTAAAACTTTATATTCCTGCCAACACTGTAAGGCTGTAGAAGTGGCACATTTTTTTTAAACTTTTACTTTTAAGTTCAGGTGTACATGTGCATGTTTGTTACAGAGGTAAACTTGGGTCATGCAGGTTTGTTGTTTCATCACCCAGAGAGTAAGCCTAATTCCCATTAGTTGTTTTTCCTGATCCTCTCCCCCTCCCACCCTCCACGCTCCGATAGACCCCACGGTATGTCGTTCGCCTCCGTGTGTCCATGTGTTCTCATTTCTATTAAGGACCAGCATCTGCTTGTCAAGAACACAAGGAAGACAAAGTCCTGACAAATACACCAATAAATGAATGATGAGCCATTTTAAGATTCAGACAATTTATTTCCACAGACAGTGAAGGAAAGAGTGCCCAAAGGTGCTAGCTTCCCAGGGGCCTTGTATAAGACGCTAAGAAAAAGGAGAAAAATTCAACCTGGGTGATAGAATACAATTTTGCTGGGCCATTCTAGACTGCAGCCAGCTTGTTTCATGGCCTGTAGCTGTATCTCAAGAGGGACAGTAGAAGTCCTCATGTCTCATCAGAAAATGGGGGACAATGAAAACATCTCTCATGATCATCTCTTTGGTAAATGGGGAAGCAAGTAAGAAAATGGCCCTGTGGAAGCTGCTTATAAGCGTCACATGCTCTTATGTTCCAAGAGAATCACAAGGTGTCCCACCAAAACTCAGATCAGCAGTGGCTCAAGCTTTTTCCATGTGGCCTTTATGGATGCACACAAGGCCGTTGAGTACTGTCATGGAGTTCTCACCCCCATCACTGCCACTCCTTGTTGAAGACAATGCAAAGGCTTCTCCCTAGCAAGCCAATATGTACCCCCACCCTGAATCAAGATCCCATCCTGAATCCTGCCATCAGCCCTATTCCTTGGGTTAAGTAACAGCGAGAGCAAGTTAGGGACGTGGTCTCCCTCTCACACCCTGTCCATAGGTATTGATCCCCAAAGTACTCCAAATTCAATATTCTGTATATTGAACCACTGTCTTAGAGTCTGCTTCATGGAGACTCAACTTTTGCCAGCAAGAGAACTATGAATCCTGGACATATTCTATTGTATTTAATTCCTGATACATCTTTTTCATAAACTCACAGCGATTTTAAGTATTCACAGTTGCAAAACTAGTAAATGATAAGTAGAGACATGATGGAGTTGGCTGCCTTTAACCACAATGCTAAAATGCCTCACCCTCTGAGAGATCTGTACATTAAAAAGGGTGAATTTTACTCAATAAAAATTTTACCTTAACAAAGAAACTAAGTTAGTGAAGACAGGAAACCAGTCTAACTGCTTATCAGTGGATAACTGAATAAAGGAAATATGGTGCACATAATAAAGGAAATATGGTGCACATATCCACAACAGAATACTATTTGGCCTTTAAAAAGAATAAATTCTTACCATTTGCAGCAACAATGGATGAACTTGGAGGACATCATGCTAAGTGTACTAAGCCAAGCATAGAAAGACAAATGCCACGTGATCTAACTTATAGGAAGAATCTAAAAGAGTTGAACTCACAGAAACTGAGTAAAATGGTAGCTGCTGGGTCTGCAGGTTGGGGAAAATGGGAGATGTTGGTCAAAGGATATACAAATTCTGTTATAAAATGAATACATTCTGGTGAGCATACTGTCTATAGCTAAAAGAATTGCACACTTGAAATTTGATAAAGTAGATTGTAAATATTCTCACTACAAAAAGTAACTGAGGTGATTGGATATGATGATTAGGTTGGTTGTGGTCACAATTTCACAATGAATGCATATATTGTCATGCTGTATATATAAGGTATATATACCTTAAATATATACAATTTTTTATTAATCTCAGTAAAGCTGAAAAAACAAAATCTAAAAAGAAAATCTACAGTCCATATTGACACTAGCATAGGACAAGTGTGTTTTTCTGTTTAATAACTACGTCAGCGTAAAATTTTCTGTGTAAATCCTGTCAATTTTTGTATGAGAGCAAGAACAGTAAATCAAGCATAAAATATCTCAGATTATTTATAGATTCTAAAATTCCCTTCCGGTTTTATATGCTCAATAAACTACATGTTTTTGTTGTCCATTTGGGAGCCTTATGAAAACAAACTGAAGAACAGACTTAAGATGTTACCTACTGTAATGAATAACAATTACATATCGACTCATCTATAGAGTACTCCAAAAAATAAAGGTTACCAATAAATATACTAATTATTTACATTTTTCTAAGTAATATGCCAATAACCAATTTTCTGTCATCTGTCAAATTTTTAAAGAGGTAAATTAAAAAAAAAATAAAAGTAAGTGAATAAAATGACAGAAGGGAAATTGTTGGGGGAAAAGATGAAATAAGAAAAGCAATGAGTTGATAACTATTGAAGCTGAATGATGGGCCCAGAGGATCCTTGTACCCTTTTGTCTGTTTTTGATTGGTTGAAACTTTCCACAATAAAAAATTTAAAATACAACAATAAATTGCAAATTTTTAAAGTCAAGATGTATGAGAGAGAGAAAATGACAATACCTTTAAAGAAAAAGTCTACAGAAATCATTTCTTGGTATAGAAATATGTTAAAAATACAATTAAAAAGCCATATTGACAGGATGATACAATTATTTAAAATTTTAATCATCTCTGTCAAAAGAAAGAATAGAAAAACAATTATGAAAATTGACAACTTGAGGAAAAACTCAGTTCAAATATAAGGGACATTTACTATTCATAATAAAAGTTTTCTAAAAACTAATATATGACATCCAATTAGAAAACTGGTCAAAGAATATTGAACTGAAAATATCCAGAAGAACGTATCCAAGTTTGCATAGATACACCACAATGATGACACTGGCTAATTCTGGGAAGATAAATAAGATACATAAGCAGACTCAAGGGACATATTAGCATCTTCTGCAATTTTTATAAATGTTTTTCAAAAAATATAAAATTAATTTTGTTATTAAAGCAATGTAATAAAAATAAAAGTAATACTACAGGTATGCAATTTTTACAATAGGTGATTTAAAATTATATATTTTAAAAATTGTACTAGTCTATAAAGATAATTTTGAAAAGTTCATTGACAAGAACCACAGATTTGATTTGTTTAAAAAAATAAATTATAAACATTGGCTGATACAGTGGAACACCTACATTTTACTGAATAATAAAATGTCAAAGAGAACCTACCCATATAAACAGAAGTCACAGAAACACCTTCACCTATATCCCCAAGGTCTCAGGTCCAGATGCTTTTATGTGAGTATTTACAAGTTAATAAAGAAGGAAAAATGTTGATGGTATTTAGTGATCCTAGGATTACAGGATACAGATCTGCTCAATTACTCTTCTAAACTCAACCCAAAGACAAACATTTACAATAATAATATAATAAAATGTCTGGATTAATATAATTTATTAAAGAAGTGCAAAAACTTGACATAATATACTATCAAATTTGGTTCAAATATATATTAAAAGGATAATCCATCATGATGAGAAGGATTTGCTATAAGAATGTAAAAATGACTTAGTGTTAGAAAATCCAGAAATACCATGATACATTAAGTTAAGTGTGGCTGTTAGGAGTTAAAATGAAAATGACAGCTCAATTCTGATGCTAGTGACTAGAAGTCCAAATTGTTTGGCAATCAGCAGTAACTCCGGACTCTGCTTACCTGTAGTGCTAGATACATAAATACTGTCAGGATTGCCTTCATGTTTGAATTGTTGCAGGAGTAAGTTTATAGATTTCAGTTATTTATGCCACTGAAGAAAGCAGGTACTGATCCTGAAACACAGATGCTCCTTGACTTATGATAGGGTCACATCCGGATACACCCACTGTAAACTGAAAAATTCGTAAGTCAAAAATACGCTTAATACGAATAAACTCAACACGAAGTTGAAAAATCATTAACTTAAACCATTGCAAGTCAGAGATTGCCTGCATAGCTAAGGGTAAAAAATTGGATCATGGAAATTATGCAGCATGTCAGTATATAAATTTTTCTTAATCACAGTCTCACTGCATTACACTTGAAAATCCCTTGGGTCAAACTACACAGGTTCAGCTATGTAACCAACACTTTACTTTATGGCCTAAGCTAGTTACAGTAAAATCTTAGAACCGCTTGGAAAAAATAAAGTCATAGGCAGTTCATTCTGGAAGAAAGTAAAACCAACTATTGAAATAAAGACATCAAGAGAATCATTTAATACATGAACCGTTCAACATTCCCTTCTGTCTAGATCTGGTTTGTCAAGAATTGTGGGGACTCTGAGATTTTAGCCTATTTTCTATTGACAAAATAACCTACCGCAATTTTATAGACACTGGCAGAGCACATTAGAGTTTTTTATTCACAACAATAGCTGTAAACATTTTTGCTTGGGTTTAACTCAACCCCAATTTTCACATGAAGGAGGGCCAGACGTGCCAGCACACGCAGTGAGGTGCGTTACTGGGGAAGAATATTAGGAAGATGTGATCTTATTAAAAGAGCTGATACCAAACCTGCCCAATGTCTAGAAGAAGAGTTACTTAATATTTATGATCCTGGAAGGCAAGCAAATCTTCTCCAAAAGGGCACATTATCTTTATCTTCAAATTCTTCCAATAATTCCAATGGCATTAGAAAGACACCCCGGAGAAAATTAGCCGATAAAGCTTTTGCCAACAAGATGGGGCACAAATATTGGAGATCCATGAAGAATTGTGTTGGAATACAGACCCTTGCCTACCTTCATAAGTAAAGTTTTATTGAAACACAATCACACTTACTTATGCATACTCTATGGCTACTTTTACATATCAACAGCACCACTGAGCAGCTGCAACAGAGCCTGTGTGTCACACAAAGGATAAAATATTAGTATCTGAATTTTTAAAATCTTACTGTGATAGAAAGCAGACTAAATGTAAACAAGATCACAAGCAATATAGAAAGGCCTCACATGTCTTACTGAAGTTTCCTCCTTTCTTGGTAGCATTAGCTAACTTAAAATATATAAGTCACTCTCACATAAATAATAAAGAGTGCAATATCAACTAAATCTTTGTGTTTTAGGAAGCCATGATTCTGGTTTGTATGAATATGAATCTGAAAATCACATATGCTTTTTCTATACTTTTCATGGCAAACAATGTTCAATTAATATTTCTAAATTTAAAAATAATTTTAAAATAACTTATTAACATTTAAATTATATAACTATTCTTTATCAATTATCTTTAAAATAAAATTCAACATATTACAGTTTTTTTATATAGAAATAAATAGTTGTTAGATGTGTTTTAGAAAATTGCTCCCCATTGTGCCAAGCTAATAGTGGTACTACAGGATTCTATAATAGGCAATTAAAAGTTCTTGTTGAACAAATTGATGTGTGTACTATAGGGTGACAAAGACTGTATCCGTTGCAAAATGATGTTGCCCATACATCCATATCAATATAAAATTAAAATTAATTTAACAACCAATGTATGCATATATTTTTAAATTATATGTATGTACAAATTTTTAGAAATAGTTTCAACTTTTATTTTAGATGCAGGGAGCACATCTGCAGGTTTGTTACGTGAGTATATTGTGTGTGAGATTTGAGGTCTGAATGATCCTGTCACCCAGGTAGTGACCGTAGTACCCAGTAGGTAGTTTTTCAACCTTTACTTCCCTTTCTTCATCTCCCTTCCAGTCACCCCCAGTGTATATTGTTGACATCTTTGGATCCATGAGTACCCAGTGTTCAGCTCCCACTTGTAAGTGTGAACATGTGGTATTTGGTTTTCTGTTACTGTGTTAATTCCTTTAGGATTATGGACTCCAGCTACATTCATGTTGCTGTAAAAGACATAATTTAGTTATTTTTTATGGCTGCCTAATACTCCATGATGTATATGTACCACATTTTCTTTATCCAATTCACTCAAGTTGATGAGCACCTAGGCTGATTCCATGTTTTTGCTATTGTGAATAGTGTCTCAATGAGCATACAAGTCTATGTGTCTTTTTGGTAGAACCATTCATTTTTCTTTGGGTATATTCCCAGTAATAGGATTGCTGGGTCAAATGGTAGCTCTATTTTAAGTTTTTTGAGATACTTCCAAACTGCTTTTCACAGTGGCTGAACTAATTCCCATTCCTACCAACACTATGTAAGTATCATCTTTTCCCGGCAGGCTCACAAGCCTCTGTATTTTTTGACTTTTTAATAACGGTCACTCTGACTGATGGGAAATGGTATCTCACTGCAATTTTGATTTGCATTTCACTGATGATTAATGATGTTGAGGATTTTTTTTTTTTTCATATGTTTACTGGCCATGTGTATGTCATCTTTTGAGAAGTGTTTGTTCATGGCCACTTTTTTTTTTGTTGTTGTTGTTGTTACAGTGTAAAAGATTTTCTTTTTTTTCTTTTTTTCTTTTTTATTTTTTATTATTATTATACTTTAAGTTCTAGGGTACATGTGCATAACGTGCAGGTTTGTTACATATGTATACTTGTGCCATGTTGCTGTGCTGCACCTATCAACTTGTCAGCACCCATCAACTCGTCATTTACATCAGGTATAACTCCCAATGCAATCCCTCCCCCCTTCCCCCTCCCCATGATAGGCCCCGGTGTGTGATGTTCCCCTTCCCGAGTCCAAGTGATCTCATTGTTCAGTTCCCACCTATGAGTGAGAACATGTGGTGTTTGGTTTTCTGTTCTTGTGATAGTTCGCTAAGAATGATGGTTTCCAGCTGCATCCATGTCCCTACAAAGGACACAAACTCATCCTTTTTGATGGCTGCATAGTATTCCATGGTGTATATGTGCCACATTTTCTTAATCCAGTCTGTCACTGATGGACATTTGGGTTGATTCCAAGTCTTTGCTATTGTGAATAGTGCCACAATAAACATACGTGTGCATGTGTCTTTATAGCAGCATGATTTATAATCCTTTGGGTATATCCCCAGTAATGGGATGGCTGGGTCATATGGTACATCTAGTTCTAGATCCTTGAGGAATCGCCATACTGTTTTCCATAATGGTTGAACTAGTTTACAATCCTACCAACAGTGTAAAAGTGTTCCTATTTCTCCACATCCTCTCCAGCACCTGTTGTTTCCTGACTTTTTAATGATCGCCATTCTAACTGGTGTGAGATGGTATCTCATTGTGGTTTTGATTTGCATTTCTCTGATGGCCAGTGGTGATGAGCATTTTTTCATGTGTCTGTTGGCTGTATGAATGTCTTCTTTTGAGAAATGTCTGTTCATATCCTTTGCCCACTTTTTGATGGGGCTATTTGTTTTTTCCTTGTAAATTTGTTTGAGTTCTTTGTAGGTTCTGGATATTAGCCCTTTGTCAGATGAGTAGATTGCAAAAATTGTCTCCCATTCTGTAGGTTGCCTGTTCACTCTGATGGTAGTTTCTTTTGCTGTGCAGAAGCTCTTTAGTTTAATGAGATCCCATTTGTCAATTTTGGCTTTTGCTGCCGTTGCTTTTGGTGTTTTAGACATGAAGTCTTTGCCCATGCCTATGTCCTGAATGGTACTACCTAGGTTTTCCTCTAGGGTTTTTATGGTATTAGGTCTAACATTTAAGTCTCTAATCCATCTTGAATTAATTTTCGTATAAGGAGTAAGGAAAGGATCCAGTTTCAGCTTTCTACTTATGGCTAGCCAATTTTCCCAGCAGCATTTATTAAATAGGGAATCCTTTCCCCATTTCTTGTTTCTCTCAGGTTTGTCAAAGATCAGATGGCTGTAGATGTGTGGTATTATTTCTGAGGACTCTGTTCCGTTCCATTGGTCTATATCTCTGTTTTGGTACCAGTACCATGCTGTTTTGGTTACTGTAGCCTTGTAGTATAGTTTGAAGTCAGGTAGCGTGATGCCTCCAGCTTTGTTCTTTTGACTTAGGATTGTCTTGGAGATGCGGGCTCTTTTTTGATTCCATATGAACTTTAAAGCAGTTGACATGATTGTATATTTAGAAAATCCCATTGTCTCAGCCCAAAATCTCCTTAAGCTGATAAGCAACTTCAGCAAAGTCTCAGGATACAAAATTAATGTGCAAAAATCACAAGCATTCTTATACACCAGTAACAGACAGCCAAATCATGAATGAACTTCCATTCACAATTGCTTCAAAGCGAATAAAATACCTAGGAATCCAACTTACAAGGGATGTAAAGGACCTCTTCAAGGAGAACTACAAACCACTGTTCAGTGAAGTAAAAGAGGACACAAACAAATGGAAGAACATACCATGCTCATGGATAGGAAGAATCAATATCGTGAAAATGGCCATACTGCCCAAGGTTATTTATAGATTCAATGCCATCCCCATCAAGCTACCAACGAGTTTCTTCACAGAATTGGAAAAAACTGCTCATGGCCACTTTTTAATGGGGTTGTTTTTTTGTGTGTTGAATTATTTAAGTTCATTATAGATTCTGGATATTAGACCTTTGTTGGATGCATAGGTTGTGAATACTTTCTGACATTCCATGGGTTGTTTGTTTATTGTGTTGATAGTTTCTTTTGCTGTGCAGCACTTAATTAGGCCCAACTTGTCAATTTTTGGTTTTGTTACCATTGCTCTTGAGGACTTAGTCATTACATCTTTCCCAAGGCCAATGTTCTGAGTGGTATTTTCTACACTTCCTTCTGGGATTTTTATAGTTTGAGATCTTTCATTTAAATCTTTAGATCTTTAATGCATTTTGTTTTTTTAAATTTGTGGTGAAAGGTAAATATCTAGTTTCACTCTTCTCGTAGCTAATTATTCCAGCACCATTTATTGAACTGATACTCTTTTCCTATTGCTTATTTTTATCATCTTTTTCAAAAACCAGATGGTCTGGTTCTGGGTGTGTGGCTTTATTCCTGAACTCTCTATTTCATTGTTCTGTGTGTCTGTCTCTGTAACAATACTATGCTGTTTTGGTTACTGTGGCTTTATAGTATAGTTTGAAGTTGGCTAGTGTGATGCTTCTGTCTTTGTTCTTTTTACTTAGGATTGCTTTGGCAATCTAGGCTCTTCTAGTTCTGTGAAAAATTACATTGTTAGTTTGATAGAAACAGCATTGGACCTATAGAGTGCTGTGGTCGGTATGGCAACTTTAACAATATTGATTCTTTCGATCCATGAGCATGGGATATTTTTCCATTTGTTTGTGTCATCTGTAATTTCTTTTAGCCATGTTTTGTAGTTATCCTTGTGAAGATCTTTCACCTTCTTGGCTACATGTATTCCTAGGTATTTTGTGTGTGTAGAGAATTGTATATGTGATTGTGTTCTTGATTTGGCTCTCAGCTTGAACATTTCTGGTGTGTAGAA
Organism: Macaca mulatta; assembly: GCF_049350105.2. Taxonomy (NCBI): domain Eukaryota; kingdom Metazoa; phylum Chordata; class Mammalia; order Primates; family Cercopithecidae; genus Macaca; species Macaca mulatta. Next base: position 22,666,421 of record NC_133408.1, on the reverse strand, counting down.
ATGTTACTGATTTTTGTATGCTGATTTTGTATCCTAAAACTTTATTCAAGTTTTATCAGTTCTAGAAGTCTTTTGGTAGAACCTTTAGGATTTCTAGGTATAGAATCATACTATCAGTGAAGAAAGATAATTTGACTTGTTTTCTTACTTGGATGCTTATTTCTTTCTCTTGCCTGACTGCTCTGACTAGGACTTCCAGTAGTATGTTGAATACCAGCGGTGAGAGTGGGCTTTCTTGTCTTATTTCTATTCTCAAAGGGAATGCTTCCAGCTTTTGCTTGTTCAATATAATGTTGGCTATACATTTGTCATAGATGGCTCTTAGTGTTTTATGTAAGTTCTTTCAATGCCTAGCTTGTTGAGGTTTTTATCATGAAGGGATGTTCAATTGTGTCAAAAGGGTTTTTTTTTTCTGCATCTGTTGAGATGAGCACATGGTTTTTGTTTTAAATTCTGTTTATGTGGTGAATTACATTTATTGATTTGCATATGTTGAACCAATTTTTCATCTCAAGAATAAAGCCTACCTGATTACAGCAAATTAACTTTTTGATGTGCTGCTGGAATAGGTTTGTCTGAACTTTGTTCACAATTTTTGCATCCAAGTTCATCAGGGATATTGTCCTGTAGTTTTTGGTGTGTGTGTCTTTGCCAGATTTTGGTATAAGACTGAAGCTAGCTTCATAGAATAATTTAGGGAGAAGTGCTTCCTTCTCCGTTTTCTGGAATAGTTTCTGTAGAATTGGAACTAGCTTTTCTTTGTACGTCTAGAATAATTCAGCTATAGATCACTCTGGTACAGGGCTCTTTTTCATTGGTAGGTTTTTTTAATTACTGATACAATTTTGGAACTTGATACCGATCTATTTAGGGTTTAAATTTCTTTTTGATTTAATCTCGGAAGTTTGTGTGTTTCCAGGAATTTATCCATTTTCTCTAGATTTTCTAGTTTGTGTGCTTAGAGGTGTTCATAATAGCCTCTGAGGATCTTTTGTATTTCCGTTAGATTGGTCATAATGTCACTGTTGTCATTTCTGATTGTACAAATTCTTTAATCTTATATATGTAATATATGCTCAAACATCAGATTTAAAGTAAAGACAATGATTTTAAATATTATGTATAAAGATAAACACTTGATTTGAAATACTTCTTTAATTTTTGAAATTCCTTTATAATCCAGTGATTTGAACTTTTTTAAAGCTGTAGGAACTGGGGAAAAACAGAACAAACACAGAAATGCAAGTGGAAGAAGCTCCTCCTCGTCTGTGCTTATTGAATCATACTAATCTGTTTACCAATTTTACCTACTGGCTTTACAAATGATTTTGTTGAACTTACACAATTAAATGTCAACATTCTCTAAAGTTGACTGTATGTTATTGGGGAAAAAGAAATTATTTTTAAATAATTTTTATTATACTAAAAATTATTTCAAACATTAAAATTTTAAGTTATAAGATGTTTATATTTAACTCACCATCGTGTTTATGGCAACTAAAAGGTACAATTAGAAAGATATTTTTAAACAGAAGTTTATATCTATAGCATGAGTTTCAAGAAGAAAGTTATGCCCTTAATTGTTAAGATGTTGGCTTTGCCTTTAATGGTGTTTGTGTATGTGTATTTGAGTGTGCCTGAAAGTTGGGTGGGGGTGTGTGTGATTTAATATATGCAGGATAGCAAAATATTGCTGACCCTTTTTTATAGAAGTGCCTACAAAATCAAAATAATTGGGCTTTTCTTTTTACAATACATTTTAAAAATTGCCTACCTTCATTTGATACCACAGAATAATTACTATGTGATATAAAATAGCTTATACTCATCATTTATTCTTTGTTATCTTTTAAAGATATGTCTCCTACATAAAACCTTAATTTTAATTTTTAAATTTTTTTGTGGGTTCATAGTAAGTATATATTTAGGGATATTTTGATGCAGGCATACAATATGTAATAATCACATCAGGGTAAATGGGTATTCATCACTTCAAGCATTTATTTTGTGTTATAAACAATCCAAATGTATAATTAAATTACTCTTAACTATATCATCCTGTTGTACTGTCAAATACTATATCTTATTTATTCTTCTAACTAATTTTTGTATCTGCTAACCATCCCCACCTATTCCCTTCCACTATCTCACAGTCTGGAAAGGGTAAAAATCTTAAATTTAAAAACATAAGAACACATCTATTCCACAGTACAGAAATAAAAATGCATTGCAATATGAAGGAAGCTCATTAACATGTGAAGGTGTCAGTTATAACCCCTTGCACTGTGATTTTCCCTGTGTTTCCACCAGAATCCAAAATCTAGGCCATGTGACCCTCTGGCATCTGTAATGAGTGAAAGTGGTAGTGTCAATCCTTATTCTGAACATAGTAAATATTAATGCTTCAACTTTTCCTTTTAGGCAAAAAATATACTTGAAAGTCTGTTTTTTCTCACACCATTGACTTCTTTGCATACAGTTTCTCCTTTTGGGGACGATTACATGGGTATAGTAAATTATTACCTATAGGACTGTTTTAAAATAATCACATTAGGTTTTTAAAATACTTTCATAATTAAACATTTTATAAGTATGTATTTTTTCATAAGTAGATATTTTCATAATATGGGAGTATATACATCAATGTTGAGGATCAAAATTGTATCCTTTGGGCTATATAAATAGGACTTTGGGTTTGAGACTAATTATGTGACAGAGGTTTTGGCAGGATACTTTAATCTTCGGGTAAGATATTGTTTCTGAGGTTCTATCTTTTGTAAGAAATATACATTCATTAGATCAGAAGCTATATTTCAGGTGCTGGGTGCTGTGTTAATTTGCTAAAGCTAATGACCAATATGAAATGGAATTGCTACAATTGATCCTGGTGAAAGGATAATCAAGTGTGACTCCCGAGTTCCCACTGTTTTCTGTCCAGATAAAACATGTATGTCAAATGGAGATTTATAGATATTTTCACCTTTCTTCCATTTTTGGTAGTGGAATCATCACTTATGTGGGACATAGGTTTATCTTCCCCAAAATACTATTGGACTTACTGAGTGTCTCTTTGGCAACCATCATGGCCCACACAATGTTGCTTTATACCAAGAAAATTGCCTTCTAGCAAAATTGATTCTCACAGAATTAATTGATATCATCATATCCTCTATCACTCTGGTATAGATGACCTTATAAAATAATGCGTTTGAATACTGAAGGCAATTCCAGCACCAGTTAGAAGACACCTTGTAAGGGGGGATGTGATACATGCACTGAACCATGAAGTGCAATTGTAAGAAGAGTGGTAATACATCTTCCTGTGTTGAAAAAAATAACTGCAGACTTATGCAGGATTTACATCTTACCATAAAGTCTCTGGACATGGAACAATTTCAGTTCCCTAAGTTAGCAACTGTATCAGGTAATAAATTATTTACAAAATATTATCAACTAACTTTAGATAGCACAACTGTTCCATTGATAGGTACATGTATTTTTATTTTTGATAAGATAGAAGTTTACCTGTCTCACACAGAATATAAATCTTTGTTAGTTTATGCATATCCACATATTCCGTCTACTGTTATTTGATACTTAGTACTTCACAACATGGTCCAAGATGACTCCAACCATCTCATTCACATTCCGGCAGCAGGAAAGGGGAAGGGGTGAATAAGGCCTTTTATTTTTATGTCAGCCTTTTTATAACAAAGATAAGTGATATACAGAAAAGTGCACACATTTATGTGTACAACTTGATAATTCATTACAAAAAAATGCATGTAACTATTTCCCAGATTATTAAAATATTAATAGCAACTGTCTTTTTCCAGTGCTATAACAATACCACAGGTTGGGTAATTTATAAACAACAGAAATGTGTTTCTCACCATTCTGAAGACTGGGAAGTCCAAGATAAAGGTATCAGCATTCAGTGTCTGGTGAAGGTCTTCTTGCTTCATTCTCACGTGGCAGAAAGTAGAGAGGCAAGAAGGGCTAAATGGCTCCCTCGCACTTGTTTTATAAAGATATTAATTCCAGCCAGGAGGACAGAGCTCTCATGGTCTAACCACTTCCCCAGATATCCCATCTCTTAAGACCACCGTAATGAGGATTACATTTTAACATGAATTTTTGAGAAGGACACAAACATCTAAATCATAGCAGCAGCCAAGAAGCTTTGTTTATGCCTTCCCCATATTCGTCAACAAAACAAAAACAATTTTTAAAAAAACCCACCAAATTCTAAATTTCCAGGATCAAAAAAAATCCACAAATTTCTAAATTTATTCTAACAATATAGATTAGTCGGTATCTGGCTCATTTAAATGAAAGATTTTAATGTTTACCAAGCCTTGCATGTAGAAGCAGTATGTTCATTTATTTTGATGTTTAATACACATTGCTTTAATACACTAGCTTATATAATTTGATAAATTGGATATCTGAGATTTTTCTGATTTCAGTTATTACAATGATAGTATAAATACTTTTGCTTATCTTCTTTCAGAGATATATTTCTTTCTTTTCAGTGTACACTTAGAAGTCAAATAGCTGTGTCATGGAAGATGTGTATGTTTCATGGGATAGATATTGCCAAAGCCTGTTGTACCAATTTACACTCCCACCAGCAGTGTATGAGAGTTTCAGTTTCTCCAAGTCCTCAGAGGTTAACTGACAAGGATTTTATAGTATCTTATAAATATATTCACAAACATAGGGATAAATTTACTATCATGAGTGAACACATTCAGAGTAACAGCAGATAAATGAAAACTATATGAAAGAGGAGTAAATGTAAGCTTGCTCTGTTGCCCAGGCTAGAGTGCAGTGGCATGATCATGGTTCACTGCAACATTTGCTTCCCAGGTTCAAGTGATTCTTCTGCCTCAGCTTCCTGAGTAGCTGCAATCACAGGCATGCACCACAATGCTCAGCTAGTTTTTGTATTTTCAGTAGAGACAGGGTTTCACCATAGGTTGGTCTCAAATTCCTGACCTCAGGTGATCCACCTGCCTCGGTCTCCCAACGTGCTGGGATTACAGGTGTGAGACACTGTGCCTGGCCTTAGATTGGCTTCTTAACACCATATTGGAGATGCCAGAAAAAGGGTCTGGAAATTTGAAGGCAGATCAACAGAAATTAACCAGGATCCAGTCAGAATTCTGAAGACAGATCAACAGACTGAATCTATCAGATTCTGTCTAATCTAAGACAGAAAAAAACAAAGTCATGAATTCTGTAATCTCTGGGACATTAGCAAGAGATCTAACATATCTATAACTGAAATTCTATGAGGACAGGAGATAAAGAAGAAAAACTGAAGAAACAAGGGCTAAAAGTTTCCTAAATTCAAAAATGCAAGCTTACAAATTGAAAACAAACAAAAAAACCCCGCGAACCTCACAAAAAAAACAAAAACAACAACAAAAAAACACCTAGACCCATCATAGTTATACAGCTAAAAACCAAAGATGAACATGAAACCTGGAAACGGTCAGAATCAAACAACACATTACATGAAGGGAAGGAAATAATCTCAGCTGACTACTACTGATACACAATAGATGCCAAAATACAGTGGAGCAATATCATTAAAGTTTTGGGGTTGGGATGGCTAGCTCCAGGTTTCTATATACAGTGAAAGTATCCTTTTAAAATAAAGGAAAATGGGCCAGGTGTGGTGTTTCATGCCTGTAAGCCCAGCACTTTGGGAACCCGATGGGGGCGGATCATTTGAGGTCAGGAGTTTGAGACCAGCCTTGCCAACATGGTAAAACCCCATTTTTGCTAAACATAACAAAAATTAGCTGGGCAGAGTGGCAGACACCTGTAATCCCAGCTACTTGGGAGGCTGAGGCAGGAGAATCACTTGAAACCAGGAAGCGGGTTGCAATGAGGTGAGAGCATACCACTGCACTCCAGCCTTGGTAACAGACCGAGACTTTTTCCTCAAAAAATAAAAGAAAATAAATAATTTTTAGACACACGAATTAAAAGTTTAAACAAAACTGTACTATGAAAAATGATAATCTCTTCAGATTAACAGAAAAAGGAAAGAAAAACATCTTAGACTTAAAAATTATTGAATTATTTCAAGAATTTTGTTTTGTTTGCTTCATTAGGTATTGGAAGTACTTGACATGAAATGGAAACATGATATTTATAAATGCAGTTTATAAGGCCTAAGGAAATGTAATTAAGTTACAAATGATTAAATTGTTTAAGTAAATTTAATTATTTCTAACTGCATTAATTTAATATTCATCAAAGAGATTTTTTTAAAAATCTAGTTTAATAAGTAAAACAATTTTGCCTTACACAACCTCAGATAATCAAGGTAATTTATAACTTAATTTTAAAGTTCAACAATCCTATGTAGACCTTTGCTTGCACAAACTGAACATCAAAAAATCTTACACTAGCTCTACTATTTAAAAAATGACAACAGTTCACCGGGAAATCAACAACAAAAGACTATTTTCTCCAAGCATCCAGCATTTTCTGTATGGGGTGGCATACAGATAATGGAAAGAAACAGTGGGGACTCCTATGAAAACGATTGTAAAATGTTCCATAAAATTGATCCGCAGTGTCACTCTGTGCTTGCTATTATCCACACCCAACAGTCATTCATTTATGTATGTTAAATAAATGGGGAAAATTACTTAACCAGACTCTCAAGCACATTGCTAGTTTGTCTTCCAGTCACGCTGTGCTGAATAAAGAAGAATGTCTGCACTGGTTGAATAAGAAGAAAAATGTTCAGACTGTTCACATGGTGATTCTGCCATCCCACTCTTCACCTCACTCACTGTGCCTTTGAGGTTACTATGAGATGGCCATACACTTATTTCTCAACCCAAGTGATTGTTTTAAGAACTGACATTTGAGTTCAGGCCAGTCTATACTCTAAAGAGAGAGCCTTTATAGTAAGCCAACTTTGCCTTGAGACAAGGCAGTTTTCTTTCTACTCCCCATTTGTTTTCTTTCTGCTGCTCATTTTCACCCAGGCACCTATCCTTTTCTCTACTAATCCACCTCTGTGGCTCCACCTATTGCTACGGTACTCTCCTCTTATATAAACATATTTTTAGTGATTCCTGTCCTTTCTTGTTCCAGAATACTAGCTAACTCATTTTCAAATTTTTGAATACAAGTTTCAGTGGTAACAAAGATCGTATTTTGTATCTGCACTTGTTACCTGTACATCAAGCAGGAACTGTAGTAGATTCAACCCAAACATTCCGCACGTACATGTGGTGGCTTAACTGGTTGAGTGTTACTTAAATAATCACACCTGACTGGGACATGGTGGCTCATGCCTGTAATCCCAGCACTTTGGGAAGCCAAAGTGAGTGGATCATGAAGTCAGGAGATCGAGACTATCCTGGCCAACATGGTGAAACCCCGTCACTACTAAAAATACAAAAAAATTAGCTGGGCTTAGTAGTGGGCACCTGTAATCCCAGCTATTTGGGAGGCTGAGGCAAGAGAATCGCTTGAACCCGGGAGGTGAGGGTTGCAATGAGCTGAGATCGTGCCACTGCACTCCAGCCCAGGCAACAGAGTGGGACTCCATCTCAAAAACAAACGCAACAACAACAAACAACAATAAATAATCACACCTACTGGGTGGAAATATCTATGACTAGACAGCCAGTGAATAAGTCTGTTTAGAGAGAATACTGTGGGGTTTTGAAACAGAAGAAGCTGCCATTGTCTTATCTAAAACATCACATTTGCTGACATCACACTGGATAGCGAAAACTGATAATTTTTTCTGAAAAATAAGTTGGTCTATTAGACAAGCTAAACACTGATCACAAGATTGTTACAAAACAGCTAAACTTAATTGCTAAAACTATGATTTTGAACATAATAAAGATTATGATCTAAGTGTCCATACATATTGCAATCTAAGTGTCTTTTTATTATTCAATTAAGAGTTATATGTTCTATGCTAGGTGTCACACTTAAGTATAGGTAACCCAAGGTATCACATTATATAAAATACATCTGCTTTCACTGAACTTACATTTTAGTGTGTGTCATGGTAACTTGAATTCACAACCAACTGGAATTAAAAATTGCAAAGACTGAATTTACAGGTTATAGAAGTGGAGAGCTACATATGATATTTGCTATCAAATATCAGCAACACGAGGAAGAACACTAATAAGATTCCCAAAGGATTATAAATCATGCTGCTATAAAGACACATGCACACGTATGTATATTGCAGCGCTATTCACAATAGCAAAGACTTGGAATCAACCCAAATGTCCATCAGTGACAGACTGGATTAAGAAAATGTGGCACATATACACCATAGAATACTATGCAGCCATAAAAAAGGATGGGATTGTGTCCTTTGTAGGGACATGGATGCAGCTGGAAACCATCATTCTCAGCTTACTATCACAAGAACGGAAAACCAAACACCACATGTTCTCACTCATAGGTGGGAATTGAACAATGAGATCACTTGGACACAGGAAGGGGAACATCACACACCGGGTCCTATTGTGGGGAGGGGACAGGGGGAGGGATAGCATTAGGAGATACACCTAATGTAAATGACGAGTTAATGGGTACAGCACACCAACATGACACATGTATACATATGTAACAAACCTGCACGTTGTGCACATGTACCCTGGAACTTGAAGTATAATAAAAATAAGGACATACCAAACTAGTAAAGGAAATTAAAGGGATTTTCAGGCACATTTTTTTTTAAAAAAGGATTAAAACAAATTTTTAAATGTATGAATTTTATGTATTTTTGTTCCCGAAGTGAATCTATTTCTTGGAGCTGTGTTATTTATAATTGAATGATAAATTATCACAGTACTTAGTAGTTTAAAACTACAGCAGTTTACTATGTTTCAGTTTCTGTGGGTCAAGAAATTAGAAGCTACTCAGATGGGATTTTCTGGCTGAGAGTTTCATGAGGGTCCCTCGAGGCTAAAATCAGAGAGTAGCTGTGGTTACAGCCATTTCGAAGACTTCTTCACTTATATGTTGCTTAGTTGATGAAAATGTGAACGGCTAGTGGCTGGAGTAGCCAGGGCTTCTCGAACATCTTTTTCTATCTCCATGTCATGTTTTCCCTGGTCTCCACAATGTGGCTGTGGAGTAGGTTAATACGGTGGCCCCACAACTCCAAAGTATGTATCATGAGAGAGAAGGTAAAAGTAGTTTCCCTTTCATGATCTAGCCTCGGAAAGCGTGCAGCATCACTTCTGCTGCACCCTTTTGGCAGAAGCAGTTGTAACACTCTGCCCAGACTCAAGGAAAGGCAACGTAAGCTAACCTCTCAAAAGAAGAACGTCAATGTCATATTGTAAGAAAAGCATGTGGAAGGGGTTAAATGTCCACATATTGGAGTTTTTATCTCCAGAGGGAAAAACAATTGTCCAGAGTAGCCAATAGTACATTCCACTTCTAGGCACAACACTGCTTAAGTTTGGAGGTGACTCTTTAATGTGTGGAGAAATAAAGTTGGTACACGGAGATTAAAGATACATATATACACACACACGTATTTTTATATATTTTTTATATAAAACATGATACATATTTATATATTTTTATAAATATATATGTATATTTATTTATTTTTTAGATAGAGTCTCACTCTGTCTCCTAGGCTGGACTGCAGTGGCACAATCTCAGCTCACTGCAACCTCCACCCGCCTGGTTTAAGCGATTCTCATGCCTCAGCCTCCCAAGTAGCTAGGATTACAGATGCCTACTACCAGGCCTAGCTAATTTTTGTTTTTTTGGTAGAGACAAAGTTTCACCATGTTGGCCAGGCTGGTCTCAAAGTGCTGACCTCAGGTGACCAGCTTTCCTCAGCCTCCCAAAGTGCTGGGATTACAAGCATGAGCCAACACGCCCGGCCCGATTGAAGAGATGCTATGATTGAGGTTGAAAACGTTTGTATCATCAAAAAAGACACCATATACGTGTGCAGATGATTATGATGAGAAGAATATGGGATCTATTACCAGCTATATGTGAATTCAAAAGTATCGTAAGAACTCTGAACTACCAAATGTGGTTAATACAATAAGAAACAATTGGTCTATTGCCTGCCCATGATATAAGCAGAGTCTCTCCTGTAGTCAAGGAGAAATCGTGATTGAGATTTGCAACTCTATGGAATCAGAATCAAGGCAAGGGCAGTTTTTACACTCTGATGGAAGACTAATTCATGTCTGAAGTTTGTGGCATGATTTTTTACTGCTCTTGCTAGGGTGAATGATACGATACCCTAAGTCTTCAGCACATTTATCACATGGAATCTTTCCTTTAGAAGTGTAAAAAACATACAGAATTCAATACTCGAATATACATATTAAAATATAGAAATACACATGTATTTTAATATTCATACTGAAAATTAGGCAGTTAATTGTAACAATTTAAAACCCTACTATTTGAATGAAAAATTATCATAGCAATATTTTAGGTTACCAGAGAAGTTATTCAAGGTGGTAAGAAGCTCACTTCAATGGCTGTTATTTGGATAACCTATCACGTTTGTTTTAAACAGCAACAGAAACCCAGTGGATACAGTCGCAGGGAGACTGATTGCAAAGATAAGTTTAAATATGCATGGAAATGTGAATATGTGACTATGATGAGGATACGCGCACACATACGTATATGTAGACAAGTATACCGTACATACTATGTGTGGTATATTTGTGTACTTCAGCGCTATTAAAGAAATAGAATGGGATTGTTTAAGAGAAAGCAAGATCTGGCTTAATGGAAAGTGTTAGATCTGCCTTTTCATCCAAAGATTTGATTACTCAAGCTGGATCCAATTAGTGACTCCACAGTATCATTGTATTCCACTGATGAACTATGGGCTTAAGGAAATCAATATGTGTAGTTACTCAACTACAAAGGACAAATGTTCACAAGTGTATATGGTCTAGAATCCTCTGCACAAAGCAATATTTGTATTTGTTCCTTCTGCACTGTTTTGTCTGTCTACGCTCCTCATCTATTAAGTTAGTTGCCTTTTTCATCATCCTGGGGAATTCTCTTGTGTAAATACTCATAACCTGAAGGGAACTGACCCCAAAGAAGTGCCAAAATGCTTATGTGCACTGTGACTATCTTCACCTGCTTAGTGATTGGCTAAAGCTTGAGTTTACTGTGATGATCTGCTATAAAAATGCTCCCCATAGAGCAACCAACCTGTGAAAGATTACTCAGCCTGCGGATTGCACAAGCTGTCTCATACCAAACACAGAATCTCTACTGAGCTAAGTAGCAACAAATATAGCATCTGACATTTACTTAAATCTTAAACATATGCCCACAGGGAGTTTCAAGTAGAAGCTGAATGAACACCTCATAGTGGAGGTAGAGAAATTTAAAATGGGATAAATGATTCTTTCACTTCTGGATTCTATGAAGTTCCGTGATTTAATCCATTCTTTGGCCTCAGCTTCAGCACAATGACTTCTGAGTCCCATCGTCTTTCTGTTACACTTTAAACTCTAGGAGTCTTTGTTTCCAGTTTGTCTGCCTATATTGGGAGAAACCAGTTTGGCTAGAGAAAATACAGCTATCATGATTCCACTTTTTAATTCAAACTGTTACAAATTCAAACCTGTTAGGATTAAAAGAACACAATCAATCTGTAAGAAGTGGTGGGTATGTCATCAAATATTAAAAGGTCAAATAGTACTAAGTAATATTCCTACATTAGGAAAATTACTTAAGAAAATTCAATCTACTGGGAACTCTTATCTTTGAAATGTTATAAAGGTCATAGAATGAATGATTTAAAAGTATTGCAAAAAATAGTTGTTTATAGTTTACTTGCTGTCTTTTTTTTAACATGTCACACCTTTATAAACACACTGCAATGAAATCACATCTCAAAGATAATAAACTTCTATTTACAAAAGATAAAATTATCTTTAATTTTCATACAGTGTGGTGTCTGAAGTATTTGAAACTATTCATATCACTTTTTTGATACCCTTATATATTTGCTTTCTATGACATATGCTCGGTGATTATCCTTTTGATCTCTGAAATGTACCTTAATCTATTTGCTTCAGCTTGGAAATGCAGTTCCAGAAACCGTGTAGCGTGAACTCAACTCTATAGTCTATTCACACAGAACTTCTCACTATTTCCCCTTTAAGAATCTGAACTTTTGGCAGGGTGCAGTGGCTCATGCCTGTAATCCCAGCACTTTAGGGGGCCAAGGTGGGCGGATCACCTGAGGTTGGGAGCTCCAGACCAGCATGACCAACATGGAGAAACCCCGTCTCTACTAAAAATACAAAATTAGCTGGGCATGGTGGTGCATGCCGGAATCCCAGCTACTTGGGAGTCTGAGGCAGGAGAATCACTTGATCCCGGGTGGTGGAGGTTGCAGTGAGCCGAAATCACACCATTGCACTCCAAGCCTGGGCAACAAGACCGAAACTCCATCTAAAAAAAAACAAAAGAAAATCTGACTTTTGTAAAGTTGCTGATTTCACAGAAATATATTCTTCTTCCTCCCCATCTCTTTACACCTTTGATTATTGTGTTTACCAAATTCCTAGTCATTCTTCAAGATCTACTTGATAATTTTCTTTCTCTGTGAGGCTTTTTACTCAAAATGTAAGTCAAATTCTACCAGAGAGCGTTATTCTCATGACATAGCAAAGTCCTGGGCAGATAAGAGACATTCAATTTATGTAATAGATCAAACAAGGGCTTTAGATTCAGAAGTCCTGGGTTTAAATTTTAGCGCTCTTGTGGGTTTGAAATCCTTCTCCAGAAGCCTTTGCTTCTTCATAGAAAACAGAGCTAATTACCACTTTCCTGTAAGAATTACATGAGAAAACAGAGGAATATCACCTAGGACAATATCTGGTACTTAGTAGAAGTTCTATAACCAGTTGCTACCACTGACACTATTATTATTTCTCTGCTCTCCCACATTTTTAAAATAATGGTAAATAATTAAATACATAGAAATCTTGAAATGTCCTTTTCTTTGTGAACCTATGTTACCAATCAAGATAATCACATCTCTTTAGACACCTGATATGGTTTGGCTGTGTCCCCACCCAAAAATCTCATTTTGAATTATAATCCCCATAATCCCCACTTGCCAAGAGTGGGAGCAGGTAGAGGTACTTGGATCATGGGGATGGTATCCACTCATGCTGTTCTCATGATAGCGAGTGAGTCTCATGAGAACTGATGCTTTTAAAGCATCCGGCATTTACTCCACTTGCAATCATCTCTCTCCTGCCACCCTCTGAAGAATGTGCTTGCTTCTCCTCTGCCTTCCTCCGTGATTGTAAGTTTCCTGAGGCCTCCCCAGCCATGTGGAACTGTGAGTCAATTAAACCTCTTTCCTCTATAAATTACCCAGTCTCTCATATTTCTTCATAGCAGTGTGAAAACAGACTAATACAATACCCTTGAAATATACATGGCCTTTGTTTTTCTCCTGCGATGTATTTAGTGGTTTATCTGTTCATTGAATTATTTTCAAGTCAGAAACAATAAAAATATAGTAGCTTCTTCTTAGATAATATCAGTCCATCTTCCTGGTGTTAATGCTATTTTCTCTCAAGGATTCACAACTAAATCTAACTGTAGTACCATGATGATTTATATAACCCAATAAACAAAATAATTATTTTGATAAGTAGTCATAGAATGTTGATTTTTTTATATAAATGTATCATTCAAATACAGAAGGTCCATGTGATTTTTTGACTTTATGATGATGTGAAGTGATAAGCATTTGGTGGAAACTGTATTCTGAGTAGCCATACAAACATTCTGTTTTTCACTTTCGGTACGATACTAATTGTATGAAACCCTTTTTTTTTTTTTTTTTTTAGACGGAGTCTTGCTCAGTCACCCAGGCTGGAGTGCAGTGGTGCGATCTCGGCTCACTGCAAGCTCCACCTCCCGGGTTCACACCATTCTCCTGCCTCAGCCTCCCAAGTAGCTGGGACTACAGGTGCCCGCCGCCATGCCCGGCTAATTTTTTTTTGCATTTTTAGTAGAGACAGGGTTTCACCGTGTTAGCCAGGATGGTCTCGATCTCCTGACCTCGTGATCTGCCCACCCTGGCCTCCCAAAGTGCTGGGATTACAGACGTGAGCCACTGTGCCCAGCATATGAAACATGTAACAGTTTATTATAAGATAGATTTTCTGTTAGATGATTTTGTCCAACAATGTGGGCAAAATAAAGGTATTCTGAGCAAATTTTAGGTAGCTTTAGCCTAAGCTATGATGTTCAGCAGGTTAAATGTATTAAATGTATTTTGACTTATAATATTCTCAGCTTATGATGTGTTTACTGGAACATAACTCCATGATAAGTAGAAGAGCATCTGTACTTTTCTTCTTTTTATCCTTCCCCCTCTTTGGGAGTTTGAAATATTTTTTAATTCACAAGAAAGCCCATTAATTATTAAAATCTAGTTACTGAAATTCCACTAGTTCCTCCTCCAGGTATTTAGCAGGATACTTAAAATTAGTATGAGTTTTTCTTCCACAGTGGGCACTAGTTATGCAAAAAAGACACTGCATACTAGATAAATGTTGTTTAGCTTGATGAGTGGATGGGTACATGTATATAGTCACACACATTGGCTAATACCATTTAAGGGAAGAGGTAAGATATTGGAGATTGTATGTTTCTTCAAAGGCTGTAACTGGAGAAACAAAGGGGTCAGAGGAAAATGAGTATAAGAAAAAAAGTATTAAAAAGAATGACCATTAAGCAGGTTTAGGAGGGGAAAGCAGGTCTCTGTCTATGACTAAAGGAAGAGAGAAGCCAGCATATTGGCAAGTCTTCTGCCCTTCAGAACACCTGCACCTTATTTGTTTGGAGCAGTAGTTTTCAGCAATATTTATTTTCAATATTGTAGGTCTGTGTATTAATCCATTTTTACATTGCTAATGAAGATATATCTGAGACTGGGTAATTTATAAAGGAAAGAGGTTTAAGGGACTCACAGTTCCACATGGCTGGGGAAGCCTCACAATCATAGCAGAAGGCAAAGGAGGAACAAAGGCACGTTTTACATGGTGGCAGACAAGAGAACATGTGCAGGGGAACTGGCCTTTATAAAACCAGATCTCATAAGACTTATTCACTATCATGAGAACAGCACAGGAAAAACACACCCCCATGATTCAACTACCTCCCACCAGGTCCCTCCCATGACATGTGGGGATTATGGGAGCTACAATTCAAAATGAGATTTGGGTGGGGACACAGCCAAACCATGTCGGTCTTTAATGCTGCCTCTGCAGAAAAATCCCAGTTTCTCTAATTTCTTTTATATATAAAATGTTTTGATCATGGACATCTCAGTGTGTTAAACACTCAGATCATGAGGAAATCTGAGTTATCGTTGCAATTAGAATAACTTCCCAGATAATTAACATTAGTAAATACTAAATTTCAATGCTCTATTTACCCCTCAAAGATTTGCTAAAAATATTTTAATTATGAACATTCAGTACACTAATTCTGTGTAGTGAGCACCACAGTTTTATACAGAAATAAGTATTTGTATCTTGATGAATATTTAAGGCTTAGTAGTTAACAGCATTTTTATCTACTGATGATACTAAGTGCTTTTGCAAGGTTAATGAATTTTAATATGGAGGCGATTATGTTACTCTGTCTGCTTCTACTGTTTGCTGCACTGAAAGAAAATCCAATCTATTAAAACTCAGTGTGGAGCAAAGCCATGATGACCCACTAGTAATTGCTGGTTGACAATGTTGCACAATAGTTGGTCCAAAAGAAATCTGGCCTTGTAGATCTGGCAGGGGTGTCTAGTAAAATGCCACAAAGGTTATTGCAGAATATAAATGAGAAATTGTGTAACAGTAGTCACCCCAGTGATAGAACATTGAGGTTATGTTTACTCAAGTGGTAGCAACATGGTTATAGACCTACTGGCAGCATTCATCTCAGGCAAATTAATTAGCTTAGACTACTCCAAAGCCACTTAGCAAAGATTGCAAATCAGTGGAGAAACCAATTAAACCACAATAAAGAAGCCCATGCTGATCAGTATGGCCATATATTATGGACTGCAGAGTCCCCCAAGCATTCTCCTTTTATGTGCATTCACATAATTATAATCCTGGTCAGAATGGAGAAAGAGAAATTATTGAAACAACTGATGAAAATTTAAGTTTATATATGGGATGGTTGTACGTAATAAAATGCTAACAATTGGTCATCTGAGAGAGTGGTTTAAAATTTTCTTGTAACTTTTGTGTATATTTTAAATTATTTCAAAGTATGAATTATTTTAAAAAATTAAACTTCCAAAGAATAAAAAAGCATTATGAAATAAAAAGAGTAATAATAAATAGTCTAATGGCAAAACCTACCATAATAATTTTATTTTCAATCAAGTCAACCTTAAAATTAAAAAATACATAGGATAATGATGGTATCTTTGTTTTTATTGGTCAGATCACAGTGAATATAACACTTACTGAACAGAAATGCAAAAGGTAATAATCCATTTTGGATATTTAAAAAGCAGGTCTTGATATAATTGTATTTTTTAGAAAGAGTCTATGTTTCCTATTTTATGGGCACGTACAATCAAGGCAGTGCATGGCACAAAATATTTTTTCTATTTTAATATTGTTTGCACAGCTGCCCAGTACTTTAGAAAAAAATCAGATCAGGCATATTTTGAAGTAATTCACGGTGTTTGGGAGTGAAGTAGAACGTAGAACAGCTACAGAGTTGACATCTTCAGTGCTGTTTGCAGCCTGGATATACCCTCACAAGCTCTCTTGTCCCAAAAGACATCCAAAGCAGGCCTGGATGTGGCTTCTGAACATTTGATGTTTTCTCATATCACCTTCTAAATTCAGCCTCCTTATTAGAGGAAGACAAGCCTATCAGAACAGATGTTCAGCTGAGTGGAAAGAAGAGACTACAGATTGAATCAATAAATCATTAAATGGATACTTTGAGAAAACAAATTAGTTACTTTTGTTCTTATATTACCCAGATTTTGACAAAATAATATGCCTTTTTCATATCATTTTTATGAAGATTTTTCTCTCACACAAACACGAATGAATATAACAGGATCTTTGTTTCTGCTGAATTCAGACAAAAATTGCGCATTTTCAACCAAATTTCCTGAAAGAAATGTGAAAACATTTAGGCAACAGGAGTTGCCTGACTTTGATGCCTCCCTCTTTTGTGAAATGTTTTATTATTGCGTCCATCCATCAGGGCCATAGATTTTATTGGATTTAGCTACCTAACATCTGCACTTCATTTCATTTTGGTAATTAATTAATTAATTTTTAAATTGATAAAAATTCTATATATTTAACAGATACAACATGTTTTGAAATATGCATACACTGTGGAATCCCTAAATCAAACTAATTAACATATTTTCTCACATAGCCTTTTGTGGGAACATACCATTTTGTGGGAACACTTAAAATCTATTCTTTTTGCAGTTTTCAAGAATATATTGTTATTAGCTATAATTCACTACATATTATCTCTTGAATTTATTTCTCTTGCCTAACCCCAATTTTTTATTATTTGATTAACATCCTTCTAACACCATTCTCCCGCCCACCCCCAACGCTTGGTAACTACCATTCTGCTTTCTGCTTCTGAGTTCCGCGTTTTGAGATTCTTCATGTGAGTGAGTTTATGTGTAGTATTTTTCTTTCTTTTAGGCAGTTTAAATCCTCATTTGCCATAAAGCCTTGCAAGAGCACTCCTTCAAAAAGTAGTCTCTCCTCTTCAGGTAGTGTGGCATGATTTCCAAAAGTTTGCTCCATTGCACGTTCTGATCCTTGAAATGATGTATTTCCTATAAATTATATTTTCAATTACGTTTGGAAAGTACTAAATACTACAACTCCTCTTGTAGAGATTGAAAAGGCAGATTCACTATTAAAAGTTCTGAAATTTCCAGAATTAATAAATCAAATTAGCTTGGTTTAATCTAGGTTTTTCTAAGGTAGTTGGTGATGGAAGCTTTCCCCATTATCTAAGATTTATTCACATCCTCCTGAATTATTTTTCAGGTATCTCAATTTGAAAAATGCTATATTATGAAAAGTAGATAAAATATATTAGTGATTAAATTTTACTATTTTAAGATGTGTTCATTTTTTGCAGTCAAATTGGTTGTTTTCTTATTTTCCTTTTTGCATATTTATGACTGCTCTGACCATCGTGTTCTTTCTTGGTTCTCCCAAAATACCTAACTGCATCATGGTAGGCTTTCAGTCTTTTTGATTTAGCAAAATTATTTTTATAAAAATATGAATTAAACAAATATAAAAAAAGTCTTGATGAAAAGACATTAATTGTCTGAAAAGACGTAAAAATGGCATAAAGAATAATGTAGGTATATACATACCACAGAGCTTAAAAAATAAAACTTGAAAATAAAAGTTGAAGATCCTTGTATATCCCTTCCTGGTGGCATTTCATGCTATTTAGAGGAACTCACCATCCTGAGGTTATTCTTTCTCGTTTTTAAAGCTTTTCTAATAGTTTATTACAAGCCCTGTATCCTTAAGCAGTAATGTCGATTTATTTTATAATTTATAAGTGGTTCTGCTGTATGTGTTTTTATTCTTTTCTTATAAATATATTTGTGATATTTAGCCTTACTAAAAATAGCCTCAAGAATTTATACATTTAATGCTGAATAGAATCATGTTATTTGAGCACATTTATTATTATTATTATTATTATTATTATATGCATTACAATTTGCTGGTGCTTGAAACAATACTTCTGTGAATATTCTCAAATATAGCTCCGTTAATGCCGTTGGATGTATTCCATTATACTTGGTGGTAAAAGCAATTTCTGCACCATAATATATGAATATTTTTACTTTCATTGTGTCCCAGCTCCTATTACTGGGTAACAACTAACCCCCTTAAACGTTGTAGTGAAAAAGAACCGCGATTTGATTTCGCTGACAGAACTATGAATGTCTGGGATAGTGGAGAAGGCTGAGGTGGCTTAAATTCTGATATATCAGAATCCTTTAGCTTGTGGACTCACATCCGCTAGTCCAGGAATTAAAAGAAAAAAAAAAACTACACACACTGTAAAATCAGCCTGTGGTCTGATTGTATATGGCCCCTGAAATAGAAATCATTTTTACATTCATAAAGTTATTTTTAAAAAGAAAAAAAAAGGAAGTAATAGAAGTCTTTATGTGGTCCTCAAAACCTATATTATTTATACTATGTGGCCTGTTACAGATAAACAAAATAAAAACTAAAGCTTTGCTAAGGAATATTTTGGATATGGCATGTAATGAATTTTTTTAAAAAACACATTAGTACAAACTCTGCCTTTACTGATAAATGTACTACAATTGTATTTATTGTGTTAGTTAAAAGGTTCAGGGTTTTTTTTCCTACCATCGTGTGTACTACTTTCTATTCATTATTTTTCCCTTTTACACATTTATATTTTTACAATTTATTTTTGAAATAAAATGTACACTGTGAAAAAAAATCTTCAACATCTTAAGGATCATAGCAAAGCTCTTAGTGTAACTTTAAAATAATCTATAACTTAATCTACTATTTTGAGTGAGACCCGATCTCACTTATACAGGGAACATATATATATGTATATATATGTACATATATATGTTCTATATAATAGAGTGCTATATAATTATGTTCCAGTGTTATTTCAATATAAACTAACTTAACTCCTGCCATAAGCTCTGCCCCATTAGCCAAATGCATTTTTAATATTTTTCATTTGATATAATTCCTAGGTACTTGCTTAGTGATACGATTCCATAATGCTTTGACCTAAAGCATCACCTACATTTCAGAATTATCTGAATTCTTAATCTCTTTTCCCCCAACTGATCACCTTGTGCAAAGATGCACAAGAACGTGGCTGAAGGCAGTTTATATGCAGGATAAGTAATGCAGAGAGTGAGGCAATTATCGCAGTTGGTTATCTATAGTGATTAAATTCACCTTCGAGTTGCTCTCTTCTCCAAATCATATGACAAACACACAGGTAAAGGATTCAGTTAAAATTGTAATTCCTTCCATTCACCAGGTAACACGTGTCTTCTTTCATGGAAACAGAACTCCTCTGGATGATTATGATTTGGCATTCACATAGAAAAGTGGCTCTCAAAGTTTAGTGCCTATCAAAATCACCCGAAGAGCCTCTTAAAAAATGAGAGTGCTGAGTTCAAAAATAGAGTGCTGAGTCCTACTTCCAGAATTCCTGATTCATTGGGTCTGTAAGGGGCCAAGCATTTGTGTTTCTAGCAGGTTTCCAGGTAATGGTAAAGATGCTATTCTGGGCATCACTTTAAGAACCGTTAATCAACACTACTATTAAAGAATTGATCCTGTTGCAACACCCAGAATAATAAGGAATATTAAACATCCCCCCATTTTCAGAGCAAATCTAGCCTAATATATCAATTAGGGCTTACTCATTCTTCTTGCCGGCTTCTAGTAATTTACCAGCTCTGTCTGTTAAGTATAAATTAAGCTGCTGACCTAAGTTCTTACTGTATTCCCTCAATTGTGTATGAGAAATAAAATAATGAAATCATCACGTGACCAGAGATTAATCCTTACAATATTTTCAGAATGCTAAATCATATTATAAGTATCTCCATTAAAGAAATTAGTACAAATTAAAGGAGATCAAGAAACTCTGTGGGACAGATTTTATGAATCAATTAGGTAGACTGATTATCAAATTAATACTTCCATGGGCGCGGTGGCTCAAGCCTGTAATCCCAGCACTTTGGGAGGCCGAGGCGGGCGGATCACAAGGTCAGGAGATCGAGACCACAGTGAAACCCCGTCTCTATTAAAAATACAAAAAATTAGCCGGGCGCGGTGGCGGGCGCCTGTAGTCCCAGCTACTCAGGAGGCTGAGGCAGGAGAATGGCGGGAACCCGGGAGGCGGAGCTTGCAGTGAGCCGAGATAGCGCCACTGCACTCCAGCCTGGGCAACAGCGTGAGACTCCGTCTCAAAAAAAAAAAAGAAATAATTAAACACCGTAGCCTATCTGCTTAAGAAGTAGTAGTTGGATCATAAATAGGTAGAAGCATGTTTATATATGTAGGGTAAGGTTGAGAGAGAAGTCCAGTAAAGATGATGCATTTCATGAGGTATCAGAAAACATCCATGATTTCATTAATTCTAGAACTGCTTAGATTTCTTGCATTTTTGAGGTTGCTACATAAAATACGGAACACCCAGTTAAATTTGAATTTCAAATGAACAATGGATATTTTTTAGCACAGGGATGTCCTAAATATTGCATGGGAATTACATTACTATAATTTTTTTATTATTTTTCTCAGCATTAAATTTAACTAAGGTTTTCATTTGCTAAATCTGGCATTTCATTTGCTAAATCCAGGCATGTTCAATTGCCAGAGTAGGAATATGAAGGAAAATTAATAAAAAAGGTTATGAAGGGCTCTTCCCTCTCTGCCTTTGGAGGTTAGCCTATGGACAACAAAAATATAGCCAATGGGTGAATGATCAGGATATAGAACAACAGGTCAAGAGTGAAGTTGGAATTGCAGATAAAGATTTCAGTTGCTCCCACCAACATAGTAATTTAAGCTATTTGGCACCCTATTCTTCTTGTGTGTGTTGAGGGTGCTGTAACAAACATACCATAGACTGGATAGCTAAACAACGAGCGTCTATTTCTCATAGTTCTAGAGGCTGAGAAGTCCAAGATCAAGGTGCCAGCAGATCCAGTGTCTGGTGAGAGCCCTCCTTCTGGTTGCACGTGGCTGTCTTCTTGCTGCATCCTTCCATGGTAGAGAGGGGAGAGCAAGAGCAAACAATTGTGTCTCTTCTTACAGGGGCACCAATCTCATTAATGAGGGTTCCATCCTCATAGCCCAATTACGTCTCAAAGGCAACACCTCCCAAAATCATCACATTGGGGTTTATGATTTCAACATTTGATTTTTGGGGAGTGATGCAAACATTCAGCCCATAGAACTTTTCCTATTTCTGTTCTTATCAGGCATTATGGCAAGTTGTAGATTTGTAAATCCCCTGTTAATAAAGAGATGTACCTAACCGAATTCTCACACCTGTGCCTTGGTTTGTTATTTCAAAACACTAAAATTTTTTTTGCATTACTTAGTAGTAGATATGTTTCAATCAAAGATACATAAGAAAAAGAATAAGAGTCAACTGTTTTATTTTTAAAGGTGGGGGAGGCATTTTATTTTATTTTTTAAACTTTCCTAACCCACAAATTCTCCTATTACATTTCTTATGAAAACAAGACTAGAAGACACTAAAGTGAAGACACCGAGCCTCCTCACTGGCTGACATTTATTGCTGAGAAAAGTTTAAGCCGCTTCATATCTTCCACATCTCCCATAACTTCTATTTTGGCATAATGCTAAAAGAGTATTCTACATATTTAAATATAATGAAGACTATAGTATATTCAAAAGTTGGATTACATTGGTCAATTCAAACAACCGTTAATGGTTGTCAATGTAATCCAACTTTTGAATATACTATAGCCTTCATTATATTACATTAAATGCAATAAATGCAGCTTAAACTTCCTCAGCGGTTTAAGCAGCTTAAGCTACACTACTGTACTGTTATAATAGACTAACGCAATGCTCCATTGTTTTTGTTCATTCTGAGTCTGCAAATTTAGTTCTTTCAATTCATTCTTTTTTAAATTTAATTTTATTTTATTTTTATTTATTTTGTATTATACTTTAAGTCCTGGGGTACATGTGCAGAATGTGCAGGTTTATTATGTAGGTATACACATGCCATGGTGGTTTGTGGCACGCATCAACCCATCATCTACATTAGGTATTCCTCCTAATGCTATCCCTCCCCTAACCCTCTACCCCCTGACAAGCCCTGGTGTTGATGTTCCCCTCCCTGTGTCCATGTGTTCTAATTGTTCAACTCCCACTTACAGATGAGAACATGTGGTGGTTGGTTTTCTGTTCTTGTGTTGGTTTGCTGAGAATGATGGTTTCCAGCTTCATCCATATTCCTGCAAAGGACATGAACTCATTTTTTAATGGCTGCATAGTATTCCATGGTATATATGTGCCACATTTTCTTTATGCAGTCTATCATTGATGGCCATTTGGGTTGGTTCCAAGTCTTTGCTATTGTGAACAGTGCTGCAATAAACATGTGTGCATGTGTCTTTATTGTAGAATTATTTACTTTAATTTGAGATAGAGTCTTGCTCTGCTGCCCAGGCTGGAGTACAGTGGCACGATCTCAGCTCACTGCAACCTTCGCTTCCCAGGTTCAAGTAATTCTCCTGCCTCAGCCTTCCAAATAGCTAAGATTACAGGTGCCCACGACCACAGTCAGCTAATTTTTTGTATTTTTGATAGAGACAGGACTTCACCACATTGGCCAGGCTGGTCTCAAACTCCCAACCTCAGGTGATCCACCCACCTCGGCCTCCCTAAGTTTTATGATTACAGGCATGAGCCACTGTGCTGGGCCTCAATTCACTCTCTTAACCAGAAAAATCAGTCAAATAGTAGATTACTCCACAATTAAATTATAATTAAAATAATCTGACAAACTTAATCATCAACGTTCTCTTATTTCTTAATATATATATTTTAAATTTCCTAACTAAAATGCGTTGATTTAGTAATTTTTTAAGTGTTCTTAGTATTCATATTTTGTACAAGTGCATGGCACATACATAAATTTAAGAAATATTAAACTTAATAAGATAACAAGAATTTCAGGTACTTTTTATGTTTCAAACTCTACTTTTTTATTTAGTATTTTAAGTTGTTTACTGTTTTTAAAGTATAATGAGCATGCAGTATAAAATGCTTACATATTATTTATGTAACTCTGGAATTGGTTATTTTGATGACAGTGCTAAATTCTTAGGCCTCTGTTTTTTTTTTTTAATTACTACTGATAGCACTGTTAGATTTTCTACTCTCAATTTTATAAAAGTGGAAAAAAATAACATTCATTTATATTTTAGGTAAAAATTTGAAAATCTATAATTTTAACAACTTATTTTCCATAACCTAAATGTGACTGTATGCTTTGAATATGTATAAACAGTGAATATTTATTTTAATAAATACTGCTTTGCAGTCTATGTAAACCATGCAGAAGCAAATTTATTTGGGATTGATTACAGATTTAATAGCTCATCTCATGGGGACATAAGATCAAATTAAAGTATTAATAATATTCTGACACAATCTATTTGATACTCCAGGCAAAAATATTACGATGGATCACAATGCAGGAAAACATGGTATTGGTTATTCTAGGTAAATAAAGGGTAGGAAATTTATTATACTTTTTTATTTTGACCCCATGAGGTAAGATTTGGTCTTAAATGCTAAATGATCATAGTATGAACCCAACAGCTTAGAATTTCTGAGCCAACGTAAAATTGCTTTAGTGACGTTTAGTAAACAAATATTTTTGGATGTTTCTTTTTAACCAGGCAGTATGCTGGGCATGGGGAATATGAAGATGACATTAGTTCATGTTTGCTATTTGTTTTATATGTTATGAAAGAAAACAAACGAATAGAAAATTCAAATAGAAAACAAATAGTGGATAATGTGGACATGTTTACTTTAGAAAGGTGACTGGAAGTGGCCTTTCTGTGGAGGCATTATTGAATTTAAAAATCGAGAAGAATGGCCAGATGCAGTGGCTCACACCTGTAATCCCAGCAGTTTGGGAGGCCAAGGCAGGTGGATCACATGAGGTCAGGAGTTCGAGACCAGCCTGGCCAACATGATGAAACCCCATCTCTACTAAAACTACAAAAATTATCTGGGTGTGGTGGCGAGCACCTGTAATCCCAGCTACTTGGGAGGCCGAGGCAGGAGAATTGCTTAAACCTAGGAAATGGAAGTTTCAGTGAGCGGAGATGGTACCATTGCACGCTAGCCCTGGGGGCAAGAGCAAAACTCCATCTGAAAAAAAAAAAAGTTCAAGAAGATGGTCATAGGAACCACAGGGGGAAGAGCAGCCCAGAAAAGTATGATAGCCCTTGGCTAATGTGAAGAAATTAAGAGAAGTTCAGTTTAGCTTCAGAGTAGATCACATTGGATTATATTGAAGACAGACGTGAATTTATATTTTATTTCAAGTAATAAGCAAACAGCCCTTCATAAACATAAAAGATAAATTGTGCAATTTATATTTTTGAAAAGTCATTCAGTTTGCTGTGTTGATATTGGGGAGTTATATAAAAGGTGGGAAGATCCTTTCCATGGCTGTCACAGTAAGATAAGAGAGCTGATGGTGGCTTTCACTAGGGGAAGGGAGATGAAATTTGTAAGGAGTCAGGGAGAACAACTGTGATAGTAATAGTGATTGTAATATATAGTGGCCGAGGCTATTTACAAGAGGAATTATAATGTTGCTTAATGGAATCTAGGTTAGACAAAAGAAAAAAAGGGATGTCAGAAGATACTAAATCACGAAAATAGAATGAGAATAATGTCCTAAAACTTACAATGAAATTAAATAATTGAGATACTGGGATTTTAAAGCAAGTATTACGGGAGACAGGAGGTTGTAGTTGG
This sequence comes from Macaca mulatta, assembly GCF_049350105.2. Classification (NCBI taxonomy): domain Eukaryota; kingdom Metazoa; phylum Chordata; class Mammalia; order Primates; family Cercopithecidae; genus Macaca; species Macaca mulatta. The sequence continues at coordinate 22,640,775 of NC_133408.1, read as the reverse complement.
GAAACAAACTTCTAGAAATAAAATTTCAAGGTAGCCTAAAATCTGAAGATGATACATCTCGCAGGTGGCTGTATTAGTCCATTTGAGCTGCTGTAACAAAATGCCTTAGACTGGGTCATTTGTAAACAGCAGAAATGTATTCACATTCTGGTGGCTGGAAAGTATAAGATCAAGTTGCCAGCAGACACAGTGTCTGTTGAGGGCTTGCGCTCTCCTTCACAGCTGGCACCGTCTTGCTGCATCCTCACATGGTGGAAGGGACAAACAGGGTTGCTCAAGCATCTTTTACAAGACCATTAATTCCGGTCATGCCCTCACCACCTCCTAAAGCCTCCACCTCTTAACCCTATCACAATGGCTGTTACATTTGAAAATAATAATTTGTAGGGCACACCAACTTTCAAACCTTAATGGTGTCCATGGCAGTGGATAGATAGGTAACTTGGAGGGGAAGGAAAGATAAATGGTAAGACAGACTGAGGCAGTAGAGTGTTAGATAGTCAAGCTCTGCAGAGGTGGAATTCAAAGTGATTAATGACAGGCATTCAGGGAAAGGAGAACAAAGTCTTCAGTGAATTAGATGAAGTTAATAGAAGTTAAAAAAATAAGAGTCTGGACTTTTAAATATAATTGTTGAGCTTTAAAAGCAATCTAGAAGTTGAAGCTATAAACAAAGCTACAATTATTCATTAAAGTACTATAAAACTAAGCAATCTTCTCATCTCAAATGTAGAGATAATTACATTTGATTTGAGATTACATAAATTGAATTTCAACCTTAGCATGATAAAGCCCTTTGAGAGTCTTAGAAGGAAGCTGCTGAATATATACAACTTATTACCATTAGTAGAAAAGCAAACTTAACCCTGAAATCTGTACTTGGAATGCATTTTATTTTTCTAATTTTTTATTTTAAGAGCAGCTGTAGTACAAAACACAATTCCGTTTAAATAGATACATAGTATAGTATTTAATATGACTTCAGATTTGCTTATTGTGCTTTATTATCTAAGTAAAAGAAAAAAAATGTCTTCCTTCACAAAGCAATAGATTTATTGTGCAAAGGCAAAGACCGCTTCAGTTTGAATTTCTTGCCAAACCAGATAATTAAAACATACAAACAAATGCTAATTTTTTTCATAGAATATAAATACTGATATAAGGAGACATACATTATTGGAAAGGCAATTATACACCAAGAGTTTGTCCAAAAGAGAAGATGCCATCTGGCGTTTCTAATCTGATGTATGACTAATCTGAGATTGAATTTATCACAGAAAAACCTGTAATCATAAGACCTTTGAAAAGTTCATATTATGCATGATCAGAAAGCATTAGCATCACCTGTGAATCAGGAATGCTTCTGCTCTAAGGAAAAGTCTCTTGATTCAAAACTTTTTCAATTTTTATTACCCCGGTTTTTTCTTCCCACAGTTTCCATCTGTCTGGCACAAGAAATCTTTGGCTTAAAAAACAAATAGCAGGATGAGAAAATCTTAGAGTACAAACTCTATACACAATGCATAAATAAAGTTCAATATATTTAAAATATTTTTTATTTTCTTTGAATTCCCTCCTAAATACTGGCTATATTTCTTTGGGTTCCTTCCTAAATGTGAGTATCAGCTAACATCATAAGACAAAACATGTAATTAAAAATTTGGTTTCATTGCTAATTATCCATTCCTGGAATTCTAGGCTGAAAGACAGTGCTTAGTTTTAATGTTCGAGTAAGGTGTTTCTAAAAAACATGCATCTGGAACAGTGATTTCTAAAGTCCAGGGTTATTTCCACAGACTTATATTCTTACCAGAGAAGTTTAGTCATTTACTGACATGGTAAATCATTTAGCTCTGAATTTTTGTTTCCTCTTCTCTGTGGAGGTAGATGACGTTAGATGAAGCAAAAGATGATTTCTACCACTCTTTATTCTTTGGATTCCAGTGATGTAACTTAACTCCAAAACTTATAAAAGAAAATGAAGTCCACTGTACAAATGTGCAACAGAAATAGGAAGGCTTTGGTTGAAAATTTGAGTAAAATAAAATTGACATCATATAATTCTAACAGTGCTATCGAAGCCATGCATCTGATAGCATTGCTGCTTTAATTTATAATTTATAAGAATGAGGAAGAGCTGGCTAACATGTCTGCATCTGTCAACCTTAATGTGTTATGATTACTAAAAATCTGTTATTAAGTGAAGAACTGCTAGTCGTCTTTTATGTTTAGCAGACAGATCTTAAAAAAATGAGCCTAGGAAAGAGAAGGAATGCCATAGCGTTAAGAGCTCATCCTCTGAGTTAGATAAACTATGTGTTCATTCTGTCTTTCCCACTTTTAGGGGTGGGAAATCCGCTCCCCCTAATCCTCATATTTGTTTATAAAATATTATTAAATGAATAGAGTTTTGATAATTAAGTACATGTTATATAATGAAGTTTATGTTATATAATGAAGTATGAAGTAATGACCTTCATATAGTTGACCTCAGTATATTATGTGTACATACACATAATACATGTATGCGTATGTGTATGTATGTGTATACTTGTAAATGATTACTAGATATTCAAAATAGATTTTGCTCAGAGAATTTACATCACAAATATTATTCTACTCTGTAGCTTCTTCCATTAAAAAGGCATGTGCAAAATTCAAGTTCATAAAACCATTTCTTATGTAGCAGGAAAATCACCATCTCCACTATATTTTAAGGTTTTTAGAAAAATCAGTTGACATTAAGATGATGTATTAGTCTGTTTTTACACTACTATAAAGAGCTGCCTGAAACTGGGTAATTTATAGAGAAAAAATGTTTAATTAACTCACAGTTTCACATGGCTGGGGAGGCCTCAGGAAACTTACAATCATGGCAGAAGGTGAAGCAGGCACATCATACAAAGTGGCAAGTGAGAGAGAGAGAGACAGGCAGGCAGGCAGACAGACAGACAGATAGAGGAAACCACCACTTATAAAACCATCAGATCTCATGAGAACTCACTATCACAAGAACAGCATGGGGGGAAACCGCCTCCATGATCCAAACACCCCGCACAGGTCCTTCCCGAGACAGACAGGTGGAGACTACAATTTAGATGGAAATTCAAGATGAGATTTGGGTGCGGACACACCAACCCATATCAGATGGTAAAAGAGATTTAATTTGCCATGTAAATACATCACAAATGTAATCTTTTACCTTTTTGTGTCTACTTGGCTGCATGTCATTCACTCTATACATTTATCTATCCCTTGGTCACTGCAAAATATAGAAGTGCCTACTAAACTGCATTAAATTACTCTCAGTGTGATTTTTTAAATGTGCTCTAATACTGCTTTAATCAGACTGTCTCAATAACCATAGCAGCTCATTGTACAGCTGTTAGATAAAAAGAGTTTTACTCAATTGCCTCGAAGTTTACTTGATTTTGGAACTTTGCATGTCGGAGTCACTGATAATGTTCTAGAAATGGTTTCTGCAAATTTGCAGATTAACAGACCATTTCTATGAGTTACTTATGTTTGAGTTCTCTAAATCTAATTTAAATAAGTAGCCGTTTTCCTCAAGGAGCAATTTTATAAAGAAGCAACTATTAATGGGGATCTGTATATGGATTGTTTAATGTGACTATGAAGTTTTAAATTTTTTTCTTAGAGAACAGAAACACCAAATCTTAACAATAAACCAAATAAACTTCTCAAATGCTTAAATTAGAAAATAAAATTAGATAAGCATAATAAAATTAGAAAAACATATTTTTATCTTGAAGAGAAATTATTTCTACTCCATAATTTGTTTTTAGAATAATTCCTAAATAACGATTATTTACACATTCTACAGGAAATTATTCTTTTGTCTGCACATTGGTGGTTTCTAACTCTAGTTGGGGAGAAGGATTTTACTGACTGATAATCAGCAAAATATAAAGTAATGAGAATACACCACCAAAACTTGAGAATACCAAGTGCTCTTTAAAACATACTGATACATAAATTCTCAAAATTTCCCCGTATTATTTTTCTGAGATTGTTTCACAGGCAGAATTCTTAAGTTTCTAAGTACTGTGATTTCAGCATTTGGCATCAGAAGAAAACAGCAGGCCTGAGAAGCTTCTACTTACAATATTGAAAAAGAAAAGTGAAGAACAGATTTTAGAAACAGAATATGGGGAATATAAAGCCCCTTTTTCACTGCATCATATACAGACTATCTTAAATTTATTATTAATATATTAACAGATAAAGCCTTTTTTAATTATTTTTAGATTTCATGTTCTATCTAAATTCATAGTGGGCTTTGCTGCTTTAGGATCCATGTGATAATATTTGTCATACACTGTTTCATAGCTGCAAATTACGTAACATTTTCTAAGCACCCACTAAAGACAAACTTTCTACCATTCTCAGTGCCATTAAAGCACCTTGTACCTACATCTAAACCTTAAAGTTTTTAAATGCCACCAGCCCATGAAAATGCAGCCCAGTTTTAGTCTGGCATGATTTGTAGACTTCTTTTTGGCTGCTGGGCTTGACAATTATGGATAAAATCCAATTTGTCAAAATACACATGATAAATTCTTACTAAGATAACACTTTTGTAGGGTAAAAAGAAACTAATTTATGCAATTGTATAAAATGATATTTTTAAAGCATATCACCCAGTGACCTTATTATTAGCCTTATTATTGCCAGCTTGTTCTAAAATGTTAACTAAGACTTTGGTCTCTCTGGCAGAGCAAGAAACTCCATGTGGTAGATAGAATCATCGTGGTTCTTCATGGCCTGGCTAGATGTGTGGATCTTTCCCAAAAGGAAAGGTAGGAGATAATTAATGGCTGGTTGCCATAATCTATAATATATGAATTACACAAATTGCCTAGAAATCCTAAATAAACCCAGGTTTTACACATTTTATAAGAAGATAAAACTTTACAGATATATCAAGTTTTATATGTAATGTTTAATACATTATACACTGTAAAAATTTAACTTTTAATACAGCTTAGGTTTTGTTTCTAATCCCAGTGCTATAGACTGGATGGTTTCATCCCACCAAAATTTGTATGTTGAAATTCTAACCTCCAGTGTGATGGTATTAGGAGGTGCAGCCCTTGGTAAGTAATGAGGTCATGAGGGTGGAGCCCTCATAAATGGGATTCGTGCCCTTATAAAATAGATCTCAGAGAGCTACCTCCTCCCACCATGTGAGGACATAGCAAGAAGACATTTATCTATAAAACAGGAGGGCAGCCTTGACTTGACCTAGAATCTACTGGTGCCTTGCTCTCAAATTTTCCAGGTTCCAGAACTTTAAGAAATAAATGTATGCTGTTGATGAGCTCCCCAGTTTATAGCATTTTGTTATAGCAGCCCAAATGGATGAAGGCACTCTGTTTTTCAAGAACACAGTAAAATCTTGCTATAGCATGATAATAGAGAGAGAGAGACTTCTAAAGGGAAAGCATTTTGAAATGACTAGTGCAAAGTAGGTCATTACCATTTTTTGCAACATAGAGCTAGTTAATACTAATTTTTAAGCTGGCTTTCAACTCCAGCTATCCAAGTGCCACACATGTTGTTCCAGGAGCTGTCATCTGCCCTAGGGATTTTCCTCTTATTATAATTTAGCAGTATAAGTAAAGCAGACATTTATTTAGGTTGGTGCAAAAGTAATTGCGGTTTTGTCATTGAAAGTAATGGCAAAAGTAATAGAAACATAATTTTTCTGTGTCTGTTAACAGAGAAAGAAAGAATTAACTAAATGTATCTTTGTGCTTCTTTAGACAATAATGCAATACAGTAATGAGGCAATGCCTATTGCTTTAGGTGGAGGCAATCTTTCTTATTTAATAATTCTGAGCAGAAATTTCAGCTCAACCGATACAGCAAATAGCATTTCCCAAGACATTTATTTGCTTTCTGGCACAACTGTTGGTGATAATCATTCAGCTGGTTTTCTTCCATAGAGGAGATAATATTAGCAATGCTGCCCAGTCCCTGAATTGTTTCAAGTAAGGAAACTTTTATAATGAGGAAATCAGTTCTATGTTGTGAATTACAAATAAGGTTAAATGAGACCCATACTTAGTTTATGGGGTGGCAGAGTGGAGAGAAAGAAAAAAAATTATTAGCTGTTGACAAACAGGCAGGAGGGCTGTCCTACTGAAGACTATGCTAACCACACAGCATAGGATAAAACTCATTTAGAGCAGGTGTGAATGGTGGGGGAACAAGTCTGGGTTTGATTTTGACATAGGGTTGATTTTTCAGGAATAAGTTAAATTAGGAGATCTACTACCAGCAACCTCCAGGGTCTTCTTGTCAACCATCATTACCAGAGCAATATCCAAGTGAGGAGTGGGTTTTGGGTCATATATCCAGGGAGAAAAAGATAAATTAATATTATAAAGCTGTTTAGTGGGTGCAGCTGACATTTTCCAGTATTTGGTGACATAGATCTAAGAAGGTTAAATTTACGCCTATAAATATAATGGCAAAATGGGCTTTGGCATAGGCTTGGTCTAGTGTATAGCCTGAAAATAAGGGAAATCAATGAATAAAACCCCCTATGATAGCAAATACAGCTCCTATTGATAGGACATAGTGAAAGTGGGCTACAACATAGTATGTGTCGTGTAATACAATGTCTAATGATGAGTTTGCCAATACAATGCCGGTTAAGCCCCCCATGGTAAAGAGAAAAATAAAGCCTAAGGCTCAAAGTATTGCAGGGGATCACTTGGTATTGCTTCCGTGAAGTGTGGCGAGTCAGCTGAAGACCTTAACACCGGTAGGAATTGCAATAATTTTAGTGGCAGAAGTGAAGTAGGCTCATGTATCTACGTCTATACCCACTGTAAACATGTGACGAGCTCATACAATGAAGCCTAAGAACCCAATTGATATTATAGCTCAGACTATACCTATGTACCCAAATGGTTCTTTTTTTCCTGAGTAATATGTTACAGTATGAGAGATTATTCCAAACCCAGGTAGAATGAGGATATAAACTTCAGGGTGACCAAAGAATCAGAATAGGTGTTGATATAATATGAGATCTCCTCCGGCTGGATCAAAGAAAGTCGTGTTGAGGTTACAGTCTGTTAGTAGTATGGTGATGCTGGGAGCTAAGACTGGTATAGAGAGGAGTAGCAGGACTGCTGTGATTAGGACTGATCAGAAAAATAGGGGAGTTTGATACTGAGATATGGCAGGGGGTTTTATGTTGGTAATAGTGGTGATGAAATTGATAGCTCCTAAAATAGAGGAGATGCCTGCTAGATGAAGTGAGAAGATAGTGAGATCTACAGAGGCCCCCAGGTGGGAGAAATTTCCTGCCAAGGGGGGATAAACTGTTCAACCTGTCCCAGCACCGGCCTCTACTATGGCGGATGCGAGTAGTAGTAGGAAGGAGGGGGGAAGAAGTCAGAAGCTTATGTTATTTCAGCGGGGAAATGCCATATCAGGAGCACTGATTATTAGGGGTACTAACCAATTTCCGAAGCCTCCAATTATAACGGGTATTACTATAAAGAAAATTATAATGAATGTGTGAGCTGTAACAATAACATTGCAAATATTAGCTAATTATTAGACCAGAAACCATGAAAAGGCTTTTCTAGTGAAGCTCCGGTGATGTTTCAGCTGGAGATCCTTGTGGTGAACCCCATTACCAGGCATTTATCTTGGCAAGGTTTGTCCAAGTCAACCTATGAAAGGAATTCTGTTGACTCACTCTGATTGTTTGAAAACCATATAACATGAACTACATAATGGGAGTACTTCCCAAATATGTTTATATCACTATACACAGAAAATGTGACATTTATAGGCCACACTAGGGTTAACAGACAAGCCTGTCAAGGTTAAGGTGGGTGGTGGTGGTCGGGTGTGCTATGAGGTCTTGAACCTGGCCATCCTGACATGGCTCCTCTACCTACTTGAGATATCTCATCCATCAGATAATATCTCAGGACTCTAATTAACACTGCATATGTACTGCAAAGAATCCAAAGCTCTTCTTTTTCTGCAGCTACCATATTTTTTAAGGGCTATAAGCAGAACATTTTATAATGTAAACCTGGTTCAAATCATAGTACTTGAACATGTTATTTTGGAGTTTCCGAAAGATTCAACATTTCAGATGCTTTAGGAAACAATAGTGCTAATGAATTCAAGGTAGATGATAACTTTCTCTACCATAAGACTTGTAAAGTGTGTCCACACTTTACATTAAGAAATATTAAAGTCATTAAGTCATTAAGAAGTATTCATACCTCAGGCCGAAATATTTTAGAAGAATCCTGCTGATGATCGCTGTATCAGTCTTGGCACGTGGGTCTGTTTTATCTGTTGCCAATATCATAAATGCTCTTAAATTTTTTCACGTGAACAAATGGAACCTGAATATATTTACATGTGGATTCCCAAGGGCGAAGTGAAAGAAAGTGAGCCATTTTATTAGTCTTGAGTGTCTCTCCCCAATCCCCTACCCTGTTGTTGTGGCTAACAATAAAGCATCTCCAGTATTACTAATGAGACATGCTGGAGAAATTTGGGGACATATCATTCATGTTCAAATCATCCTGGTATTACCCCTTTACAGTTTATGCCAGGACAAGGGTTATACAATAGAAACAGAATGAATACTCTAGTATTTTGAGCTACTATTGGGGAGCAACAAACATGACCTGAGGAGGGAGAAAAAAGACATCATGACTGTCTTCAAAGTTGCTTTCTCTTTCCTTTTTCTTTCCTTTTATTTGCTTTTAATTTAATTAGCGAAGGCCAGGATCTGAAAGAGCTGCCAAGAGAGACTGCTCTATTGATAAAGTAGAGAGAGAAAGCAATTTAGGAATGAGAAATAACCACAGCCTTGGCTGTGTTCTTGTGCAGAAAACCATCTTTTTTTTTTTTTTTTTTTTTTTTTTTTTTTTTTTTTTAGCAGCCTGAGTAGAAAGAAACATAAGTACCATTAACAATTTAGCTTCTTCAGGAGTAAGAAACCTTCATTATTTTAATAATTTTTCTCAGCCAAGAAGCACCCAAAGGCATTATGAAAGGGGTGATAACTGATGCTTTTTAATCTGTAAGTGAACATTCTGCAGGAGAGCTGCCAGTTCTGGCACCTGGGTAGAACGCAGAGACAAGGAGGAAATTTCACCACCTCACAGAGCACAAAGGGCAGAATGGAGACCAATTTTATTTCCTCTCTGACCTACCAGTTTGTTTCCTTTTTTATCTACCATATATAGGTTTCATCTACTACCTTTTAAATACATTGACTTAGTTTATATCTATGTAGTCATACAGGATTATTGACTTAGTTTATGTCTATGTAGTCATACAGAATTATGTTTAAATGACATTATTCATAGATCTAAAACAGTTCATGGTAACAAGCATATCAAAAGGCAAGCATATCATGCAGCGTGATGACTAGACCTAATAATATGTTGCATACTTGAAATTTTCTGGGAGAGATTTCAAGTGTTCTCACCACACAAAATGGTTACTAGGTAAAGTGATGGATATGTTAGCTTGTTTGTGGTACTCATTTCACTATGTATATGTGTGTCAGAACACCACATTATATATTTTAAATATATACAATTTTTATTTGTCAATCACACCTTAGTAAAGCTGCAGGCAGGGACGGTGTGGGCAGGGGATAGAAGCATATCAAAAGTTTGTAACATGTTCATCTAGGCTACTGTTTTCAGTGTCGTAAAAAATTGCAAAATAATATAGACACATAGCTAATTTAGTGGGTATTGTACTTTGTCTTTGAAACTATTCTTTTCTCAGAAGGCTTTTTATACAGCTATTATTAATACTTTACCTCAGATGTTAATAAATAGCTTATTGTGCCTGCTCAGATTTCTTAAATGTATTATTAATAATTACCTAATAAAAATAACTGATGCTTTTTAATATGTAAGTGAACAACATAAATATTTAATATTTGTGTATCACTTAATATTTCATTATTGATAATATATTATTAAATATAAATGATATTCAATTTATTGTTATTTACAAATTAATTTATTATATTTTATATATATCTCATTCAATGTTGGTAACACATTTCTGAAAACAGACGTTCTGCTTGAGAATGTAAACATTACTTTAAAAGGGAAATAATTACAATTTATTTACAACGCTTATCAGTTTCTCAAAATGTAACAAATATACAGAAAAAAATGCTTCAATATCAGTAACGAACAATCATGCCAAGGTGTAAAAAGCCTAAAGCACCACTTCTGCTTTCTGATCACCGAAAATTAACATAGTTGTTACCTACCAGATATAGCAACATAGCAATATATGCTCAAAACCAGTAGCACTTGCAATGTACCACTTCTTTGCTGACTTTTAGGGAGCTTTTCAAACCATTTACACATGATTCTGATATTCCTCCAGTTGTATTGTAAGTAAAACAATGTCCCTAAGGGGGAACATTGACTTTTCCCCTTGGGGACATTATGTTCTGAGATATTAGAATCATTTTCCTTTATGGTCATTAATTGAAACTTGTCAAGAGTTAGATGTATACCATTCAGTTTGTATCTTAAAAACTGAGGGGCATTCTGGCCAGGCACAGTGGCTCACGCCTGTAATCCTAGCACTTTGGGAGGCCGAGGCTGGTGGATTGCCCGAGCTCAGGAGTTCGAGACCAGCCTGGGCAACATGGTGAAACCCCGTCTCTACTAAAATCGGTGTGCGCCTGTAGTCCCAGCTACTCGGGGGGCTGAGGCAGGAGAATTGCTTGAACCCGGGAGGCGGAGGTTGCAGTGAGGCGGGATGGTGCCACTGTACTCCAGCCTGGTGGCAGAGGGAGACTCCGTCTCAAAAACAAAAACAAACAAAAATGTAAAAAAAAGAAAACAAAACAAAACTGAGGGGCATTCTTGCAGATAAAGACTTCTCCATGAAAATATAACCATTTGAAACAAGCTTGTTTGTTTATTTTATTGCCTCTGTCTTTCTACTCCTAAAGTACACCCACAGATACAATTTTAGTCACTCACAAATGTCCGCAGTTGACTCTTTTCCTGTCATTCTCTCTCATTCTCAGGCAGGTTCTCTACACAAGGTGTCAAAAATGATTCATAGCTTTCTTAGGTTTACATGGTTTATGCCAATCACCAGGTCATAAGAGCAGAGAGCTTCTCTCTTCCCGAATGCACATTCAATCCTGAAAAAGAACTCTGATTGACTCCACTTGAGCCATCCATGCGTCTCTGAATGAATTAACATGTGGAAGGTTATAGGGTACTCGAATTGGACAACTTGGACATGAGAATCTATTCCTGTACAAATGGGGAGTCAGGAGATGACAAGGAGGATTTCTAGAAAAGAAAAAATTCTGGATAGACTCAAATGGAAATAACAGATTTTCATCAAATTCCATGTTCAGGGCAGTTTATCCATCCCAATCACCCTGAAAGAGATATTAGGAAGTCAGCACTGAATTCTCATCTTTCTTTCCTCCTTCCCAGATCAATACAAAAAAGAGTTACATTCATCTAAATGTCTTTCTCATATGGCTTGAATCATTGGAATGTTATATGTTACAGGAGATTACAGTTCCTACAATAAAGCAGTGCAGGGAAAAATTAAATATATATGCATGTTTTCCCAAGATTTCTAGTTATATTCATGTAAGTTTGGGTCGTCTCAATTCAGGGTGGGTGATTGTGTCATGCTTTGACCACAGTAAGAAATTCAGTAGTAGATTTTCTTTAATACCTTTGCCATTGTGCCTTCAAGCACGTGGGAGGAGATATGCATTAGAGAAAAAAGAAAGCTATTTCTGTTGTCAAAAGTAAATCTCTTATTATTATAATTTGCTTGTGCTTTGAATTGTGGCAAGAAAACAAATAGCACAAAAAATAGTAATACCTCGTAGCATAGAAAATATTTCCTTTTTAAAAATTAGTATACTTATACTGTGATGAAATTGTTTTCCATCTCTATATGGAACCACATATATAAAGTAAGGCAATCAAATATTAAGTAAAACTTTTTCATTAATATTTTATTAGGAGGTGCATGAAGCAAGGTTAAGAAGATGGGAGATGAAGAATGATGAATGGTGACATGCTAAATTCTGTTAAAAATGAGAAACAAGGCCGGGTGTGGTGGCTCACACCTGTAATCCCAGCACTTTGGGAGGCCGAGCCGGGGAGATCACCTGAGGTCAGGAGATGGAGACCATCCTGGCCAACATGATGAAACCCCATCTCTACTAAAAATACAAAAAAATTAGCTGGGCATGGTGGCATGTGCCTGTAATCCCAGCTACTCGGGAGGCTGAGGCGGGAGAATCACTTGAACCAGGGAGGTGGAGGTTGCAGTGAGCCAAGATCGCGTCATAGCACTTGCTTGGCGACAAAGTGAGACTCCATCTCAAAAAAAAAGAGAAATAAAATAACCTTTTAGGTCAGATACAATAGGTGGTCACATGAAAATTACCTTCATAAGAAAAAGGAAATTAAAGAGGAACTCAAATTTTTAGTGTCTGGGAAGTAACCTGAGGTCAAAAGAGAATAGTGAGAAGTCAAATACAGGTTATGGAACAATGCAATTTCAGAAGGGGCTTGATTCATAGTGTCTATATCATAGGGGTCTAATTATTCAATGTAGGGGACTAATCTACAAAACTTCATATAAAGCAATAATTCCCAACGCAGAGTTAGTGGCTGTTTATTGATGTCTCTGTTGAGATTCTGAACTTTCATCACAATTTGTCCTATTCTGCAGCTTTTTTGGTAACCAGGCTTCTTTGTCTTATCTCTTATTTTGTAATTTGACTTAATTTTCCTACAGATCCGATCAGCATTTAACTTAGCAGTTTTCCCTTGGTTTTCAACTTCAATAAGATTCATCTTTTAAAAAGTAATTTCTTTCAGTCTGGAACATTAGCATGGGATAAATAAAAAAACTGAAAATGTTTTATGTCCTCAAAATCATTACATTTGGTAATTTTAATGATGTTAAATATGTATTATCATATGTTTGAAGGGTTTGAATTCATGTAAATTGGCAGGTGGACCACAATTATGTAGTTAAATTCTATTTAAAATAAAAGGGTCATATATGCTACCTCATCCACTTGTATCAGTTCCCCACTGTGTTCTCCTTTGTGAATGATTTCACCAAGCAAAGGTGATCTGAAGCAATAAAGCAACCCTACACTCATCCTACATACTCCAGTGTATGTTTGAGCAGCACTGGATTCAAAGGAAGAGGCCATCAGTCACTAAGCATGAAGAATAGATATCAGGGCCATTGCCATAGCTTTATCAAAGATCCAGTCTACTCCAGGCCTTTTAAAATGTTTGTTACGTTACATTAATACACATTTATGGGGGTACATGTGAAATTTTGTTACATGCAGAGAGTGCATAATGATCAATTGGGGATATTTAGGGTACTCATTGATTTATCATTTGTGTTGAGTACACTTCAGGTCCTATATTCTGGGTAATTTTAAAGTACAATATATTGTGGTTAACTATAGTCACCCTGCTTTTCTATCAGATTAGAACTTATTCCTTCTATCTAACTGTATGTTTGTACCTACTAATCCCCTAGTTTTTTTGATGGCTGTGTTCTCACAAGGACTATTCCTAAAGGAGGACCTAATTGCTAAGATTTATACAATGGGGGTTTCTTTTGGAAATCTGTCTTTAAAAGAGGAGATGCTTGTGGGAAGGAAGGGGTAGTTGGAGATTGTAGTAGTTAATTTTGTGTGTCCACTTGGCTAGGCTATAGCACCCTTGATTCAATCAAACATGAATCTGGGTGTTGCTATGAAGATATTTGTGTGTAGCATCTACAGTCAGTTGACTTTAAGTAAAGGAGATTATCCTCCGTACTGTGTGAGTGGGTCTTATCTAATCAATTGAAGCTCTCAAGAACAAACTGATTTTCCATGAGGAAGAAGAAATTCCAGCCTTAAAGCCTGTCTGAGAGTTTCCAGCCTGCCAGCCTATCCTGCAGATTTCAGACATGCCTATCCAGATCCCATGATCATGCAAGCCAAGATCAAGTCCTTGAAATACACCTTTTTACATACCTGCCCTCCCCCACCCCCCACACACAGAGGATATACAGGATATACATATATACCTTCTACTGGCTTAGTGTTGGTCTGGTGGATACAGAAATCATATTAATAATTCATTTTATTCCTGTTACATCATACTGACCTCAGCCTGACAACATACCAGATTTCTCCCTTGCTCTAAGTTTTGGAGGGGTAGATGAAGTTCCTGATATATCACATATGTCCTGATATACTTGGTAGACTTTAAGTATTTATATTTAACAAAATGAAACCATGATCATTTTGAAGCAAAATATATCTGAAGTTGGAATGAGAAACTTATGATTTCTTTATGAATATGAGATAATTTACTTGGGCATCATCCTTAGAGTAGCTTAATTTTTAAGGATATTTTTTCTTCTCTATACTAAATCAACAGTGGAAAAATCCCTAAACTCTGGAGGTGTTTTTATCTTACCAGTCTATCTAAGACACATTCAATCATAGTCGCGATTGAATTTGGCATTTCAGTTCTTCACTGTCACTTCTCATTAATTATTGGTTCTAATACTGTCTTTCATGACTTCTTCCTTGTCATTTTACTTCAGGAACTCATTATTTCTAATTGCTATTTTATGCCACTCTTTGGTTCATCAGTTTTTAATGTTCCACTTAATTGACTCCGTTGTTTAAATGATGTGAGGAAAAATGGGGTTAAATTTATCATTTATCTGATGCATTCTGGTATGAGAGAGCTTAATTTGGTTGTTCCATTTTCTAGATAGAAAAAGTAAGGAAATATTTTCTGCATTCTATTCAGATTGTTATTGCTGAAGCCATCTTATGCTATGACCTTTTAAAATAGTTCCAAAGGCTTTAGAAAAAAATTATAGGTACACTGACATTTGCTTATTGTGAAATTTTATATCATGTTCCTTTTTATGTTGTAATTTGTAGTATTCCACATGACAGATTTTTTTGTTAATTGTACATCAGGTCTCACACCCTTATAATTTAGCCAAGAATTTAAAAAGACAAGTAAATAATTGGTTTTAACAGGCCAGAATATGTCAGGGATATATCTGTGGATTTAAAGTTAAAGAAAAATTACTAGAAAAAAATAGATAAAGAAGTATTTAATGTTTATAGCATTCAGTGCAATTTTTTACATAAAAACAGAGTTTGTAAAATGTAAGCAG
This sequence comes from Macaca mulatta, assembly GCF_049350105.2. Lineage (NCBI taxonomy): Eukaryota > Metazoa > Chordata > Mammalia > Primates > Cercopithecidae > Macaca > Macaca mulatta. The sequence continues at coordinate 22,625,517 of NC_133408.1, read as the reverse complement.
GGATATTTTATTGTTAAGGTTAACTTAATGAAAATAAAATACGCATTTTATAAGAAAGAATCTAAATCATAATAAATCTAAAAATTCATTGATTTAAATACCATAATATTCTCAATTTATGAAACCCTCCTTCGAACAGATGGAATTTAAATATATGACTTGGCCATCTATTTTTGACTCCAAATGTATTTATATGAGTCCTACATGTTAAATTTATTCCTGGAAATTATCATGACCAATAGAAGACTTTTATATATGTGTCACAATAAGCATGAAATAATGTGATCTCTTTCTCCTTTATTACGTATCCTTGCAGCCACCAGACTGCAGTATGTGACTTAATCCCACAGAGATATTTTACACTGGAAGTTTGTCTTAAATTATCTTGCAAATCTTTTTGTATTCTACACAAAATGGTTATTCTAATTCTCAGAGTACAACCACAAGCTAGGTAGGTGTAGATCGTGGCACATGGGCAAAAATATGGTGAGTGTAACTGGAACCACACTAGCAAAAAGGAAATTTGTCATCACAAGTATCTTAAGAATGAAAAATTTGAGGCAGTATTTTATTTGCAATGAATTTATGTTAGTGAACTGATACATAAACTTTTATACAACATATAATTGATTAAAATCATACATACTTGGAAATTAAGCTCATGGGAAAGTTTTTGAAAAAACAAATTTTATGAGAATTTTTGACATTGGTAAAATATATTTATAACAAAAGTTAGTATTTATGGGGCTCTTTCAGAATTTTCAGTCTAAATGTGATAGGAACACAAATTCCAATACATATCCAAGAATCATAGAGAGCATGGTGAAAATATCAACATTCTACTATAAAGACACATGTATATGTATGTTTATTGCGGCACTGTTCACAATAGCAAAGACTTCGAACCAACTCAAATGCCCATCAATGATAGACTGGATAAAGAAAATATGGCACATACACGCCATGGAATACTATGCAACCGTATACAAGGGTTGTGAATGCATGTTCTCACTCATAGGTGGGAACTGAACAATGAGAACACTTGGTCATCTACCTTAGGTATTTCTCCTAATGCTATCTCTCTCCCAGCCCCCCAGCCCCCGACGGGCCCCAGTGCGTGATACAGCCCCCCAATGTCCATGTGTTCTCATTGTTCAGCTCCCACTTATGAGTGAGAACATGTGATGTTTGGTTTTCTGTTCTTGTGTTAGTTTGCTAAGAATGATAGATTCCAGCTTCATCCGTGTTTCTTTATAGTTGAATGATTTATAATCCTTTGGGTATATGCCCAGTAATGGGATTTCCGGGTCAAATGGTATTTCTGGTTCTGGATCCGTGAGGAATCACCACACTGTCTTCCACAATGGTAGAACTAATTTATACTCCCACCAACAGTGTAAAAGCATTCCTGTTTCTCCACATGCTTTCCAGCATCTGTTGTTTCCAGCATCTCATTTCCTGAGTTTTTTATGATTGCCATTCTAACTGGCGTGAGATGGTATCTCATGGTGGTTTAGATTTGCATTTCTCTAGTGACCTGTGGTGATGAGCTTTTATTCATATGTTTGTTAGCTGCACAAATGTCTTGTTTTAAGAAATGTCTGTTCATATCCTTTGCCCACTGTTTTATGGGTTGTTTTTTTCTTGTAAGTTTGTTTAAGTTCTTTGTAGATTCTGGATATTAGCCCTTTGTCAGTTGAATAGATTGCAAAAATGTTCTCCCATTCAGTAGGTTGCCTGCTCACTGTGATGATAGTTTCTTTTGCTGTGCAGAAGCTCTTCAGTTTAATTAGATCCTATTTGTCAATTTTGGCTTTTGTTGCAGTTGCTTTTGGAGTTTTAGTCATAAAGTCTTTGCCCATGCCTATGTCCTAAATGGTATTGCCTATGTTTTCTTCTAGGGTTTTTATGGTTTTAGGTCTTATGTTTAAGTCTTTAATCCATCTTGAGTTAATTTTTGTGTAAGGTGTAAGGAAGGGATCCAGTTTCAGCTTTCTGCATGTGGCCAGCCCAACACCATTTATTAAATAGGGAATTCTTTCGCCATTGCTTGTTTTTGTCATGTTTGTCAAAGATCAGAAGGTTGTAGATATGTGGCGTTATTTCTGAGGCCTCTGTTCTGTTCCTTTGGTCTATATATCTGTTTTGGTACCAGGACCATGCTGTTTTGGTTATGGTAGCCTTGTAGTTTGAAGTCAGGTAGCACGCTGCCTCTAGCTTTATTCTTTTTGCTTAGGATTTTCTTGGCTATGTGGGCTCTTTTTTGATTCCATATGAAATTTAAAGTAATTTTTCCAATTCTGTGAAGTAAGTCAATGGTAGCTTGATGGGGTTGGCATTGAATCTATAAATTACTATGGGCAGTATGGCCATTTTCACAATATTGATTCTTCCTATCCATGAGCATGGAATGTTTTTCCATTTGTTTGTGTCCTCTCTTATGAGCAGTAGTTTGTAATTCTCCTTGAAGAGATCCTTCACATCTCTTGTAAGTTGTATTCCTAGGTATTTTATTCTCTTTGTAGAAACTGTGAATGGGAGTTCACTCATGATTTGGCTCTCTGTTATTGGTGTACGGGAATGCCTGTGATTTTTGCACATTGATTTCGTATCCTGAGACTTTGCTGAAGTTGCTTATCAGCTTAAGGAGATTTTTGGCTGAAACTATGGGGTTTTCTAAATATGCAATCATGTCATCTGCAAACAGACAATTTGACGACTTCTTTTTCTAATTGAATACACTTATTTCTTTCTCTTGCCTGATTGCTATGGCCAGAACTTCCACTACTATGTTGCATAGGAGTGGTGAGAGAGGGCATCCTTGTTTTGTGCCAGTTTTCAAAAGGAATGCTTCCAGTTTTTGCCCCTTCAGTATGATATTGTCTCTGGGTTTGTCATAAATAGCTCTTATTATTTTGAGATATGTTCCATCAATACCTGGTTTGTTGAGAGATTTTTAGCATGAAGAGCTGTTGAATTTTGTCAAAGGCCTTTTGTGCATCTATTGAGATAATCATGTGTTTCTTGTTATTGGTTCTGTTTAAGTGATGGATTACATTTATTGATTTGCGTATGTTGAATCAGCCTTGCATCCCAGGGATGGAACTGACTTGGTCGTGGTGGATAAGCTTTTTGATGTGCTGCTGGATTCAGTTTGCCAGTATTTTATTGAGGTTTTTCACATAAGTGTTCACCAGGGATATTGGCCTGAAATTTTCTTTTTTTGTTCTATCTCTGCCAGGTTTTGGTATCAGGATGATGCTGGCCTCTTAAAATGAGTTAGGGAGGATTCCCTCCTTTTCTGTTGTTTGGAACAGTTTCAGAAGGAATGGGTACCAGCTCTTCTTTGTACATCTGGTGGAATTCGGCTGTGAATCCGTCTGGTCCTGGACTTTTTTTCATTGGTAGGTTATTAATTACTGCCTCAATTTCAGAGCCTGTTATTGGTCTATTCAGGGATTCAACTTCTTCTTGATTTAGTCTTGGAAGGGTGTATGTGTCCAGGAATTTATCCATTTCTTCTGCATTTTCTAGTTTATTTGCATAGAGGTGTTTATAGTATTCTCTGATGGTAGTTTGTATTTCTGTATGATCACTGGTGATATCCCCTTTATCATTTTTTATTGCATCTATTTTATTCTTCTCTGTTTTCTTCTTTACCATTCTGGTTAGTCGTCTATCTATTTTGTTGATCTTTTCAAAAAACCAGCTCCTGTATTCATTGATATTTTTGAAGGTTATTTTGTGCCTCTGTCTCCTTCAGTTCTGCTCTGATCTTAGCTATTTCTTGCCTTTTGCTAGCTTTTGAATTTGTTTGCTCTTGCTCCTCTAGTTTTTAATTGTGATGTTAAAGTGTTGAGTTTAGATCATAGGCAGATCATGTCTGTTTAGACATAGGCATGGGCAAAGACTTTATGACTAAAACACACTGCTTTAAATGTGTCCCAGAAGTTCTGGTATGTTGTGTCTTTGTTCTCATTGATTTCAAAGAACATCTTTATGTCTGCCTTCATTGCATTATTTACCCAGTAGTCATTCAGGAGCAGGTTGTTCAGTTTCCATGTAGTTGTGTGGTTTTGAGTGAGGTTCTTAATACTGAGTTCTAATTTGATTGCACTGTGGTCTGAGAAACTGTTTTTTATGATTTCCATTCTTTTGCTTTTGCTGAGGAGTGTTTTACTTCCAATTATGTGGTCAATTTTAGGATAAGTGTGATGTGGTGCTGAGAAGAATGTATATTCTGTTGATTTAGGCTGGATAGTTCTGTAGGTGTCTTATTAGGTCCGCTTTGTCCAGAGCTGACTTCAAGTCTTGGATAGCTTTGTTAATTTCTGTCTTGTTGATCTGTCTAATATTGACCATGGGGTGTTAAAATATCCCACTATTATTATTTGGGAGTCTAAGTCTCTTTGTCAGTCTCTAAGAACTTGCTTTATGAATCTAGGTGCTCCTGTATTGGGTGCATATATATTTAGGATAGTTAGCTCTTCTTGTAGCATTGATCCCTTTATTATTATGTAGTGTCCTCCTTTGTCTCTTTTGATCTTTGTGGTTTAAAGTCTGTTTTATCACAGGCTAGGATTGCAACTCCTGCTTTTTTTTTTTTTTTTTTTTTTTTTTTTTTTTTTTTTTTTTTTTTTTTTTTGCTTTCCATTTACTGGATGTTGAATATTGGTCCCCACTCTCTTCTGGCTTGCAGGGTTTCTGCAGAGAGATCTGCTGTTAGTCTGATGGGCTTCCCTTTGTGGGTAACCCAACATTTCTCTCTGTCTGCCCTTAACATTTTTTCCTTCATTTCAACCTTGGTGCATCTGATGATTATGTGTCTTGGGGTTGCTCCTCTAGAGGAGTATCTTTGTGGTGTTCTCTGTATTTCCTGAATTTGAATGTTGGCCTGTCTTGCTAGGTTGGGGAAGTTCTCCTGGATCATATCTTGAAGAGTGTTTTTGAGCTTGGTTCCATTCTCCCCATCACTTTCACATACACCAGTCAAACGTAGATTTGGTCTTTTCACATAATCCCGTATTTTTTGGAGGCTTTGTTTATTTCTTTTCACTCTTTTTTCTCTAAACTTATCTTCTCACTTTATTTTATTGAGTTAATCTTCAATATCTGATATCCTTTCTTCTGCTTGATCGATTCAGCTATTGAAACTAGTGTATGCTTCGTGAAGTTCTTGTGCTGTGTTTTCAACTCCATCAGGTCGTTTATGTTTTTCTCTAAACTGGTTATTCCAGTTAGCAATTCATCTAACCTTTCTATCAAGGTTCTTAACTTCCTTGCATTGAGTTAGAACATGTTCCTTTAGCTCAGAGGAGTTTGTTATTACCCACCTTCTGAAACCTACTTTTGTCAATTCATCAAACTCATTCTCCATCCAGTTTTGTTCCCTTGCTGGCAAGGAATTGTGATCCTTTCGAGGAGAAGAGGCGTTCTGGGTTTTTGAATTTTTCAGTCTTTCTATGCTGGTTTCTCCCCATCTTCGTGAATTTATCTACCTTTGGTCTTGGATGTTGGTGACCTTGGATTGGGTTTCTGTATCTGGATGTCCTTTTTGTTGATCTTGATGCTATTCCTTTCTGTTTGTTAGTTTTCATTCTAACAGTCAGGACCCTCTGCTGCAGGTCTGCTAGAGTTTGCTCGAGGTCCACTCCAGACCCTGTTTGCCTGGGTATCACCATGCAGAACAGCAAAGTTTGCTGCCTGCTCCTTCTTCTGCTATATGTTTTGCAAGTACCCTTTTAAAGGCATATAATTCCTCTTAATGAATCCAGAAAAGAAAGACCATTTAATACACATGACAATACCATAAAATACATATTGCATCATCCTGTCAGGATGGCTATTCTCTAAAAATAACCATACTCACAGGATCTCTTATATGCACATATAAGAGATAACAACAAGTGTTGGGGAGAGTTTGCAGAAAAGAACATTTGTATGCTCTTTATGGGAATGTGGATTGATGCAGCTATTGTGGAAAACAGCATGAATATTCCTAAAGAAATTAAAAACAGAACTACCGTATGACCCAGCAGTCCCTTTTTGGGTATATATCCAAATTAAATGATATCATTATGTAGAAAAGATACCTTCATTCCAATGTTTATTGAATCATTATTCACAATTTTTAAGATATTGGAATCAATCTCAGTGTCCATGAATAGATGAATAGACAAATAAAAGTAGTATATGTACAAAATGAGTACTATTTGACTTTAAAAGAGGTGACATCATGAATGAACTTTCAGAACGTTATGTTAAGTAAAATAAGCCAGGCACAGAAAGACAAATAGTACATCATAGATCCATTTATATGTAGAATCTAAATAAAATGAACTTTCAGAAAGAGAACACAACATAGCATTTACCAGAGACAAGCAGCATAGATGAAGGGACTGTGGAGATATTGGTCAAAAGACACCAAATTTGAGTTAGATGGCAGGAGTAAGTGCAAGAGATCTATTGTACACCATGCCGACTACAGTTAATAACAATGAATTGTATACTTAAAAATCACTGAGAGAAGCATGTTCTCACCACAAAAAATTTGTAAGTATGTGAGGTAATGCATATGTTAAATTGCTTGATTTAACCATTCTTCAGTGTATACGTATATTGAAACACAATGCTGTACACCATAAATATTTACTAGGCATTTTAAAAATTAATTTTAAAAACTGAGAGCAGATTTGGAAAGTTAAAAACAGAAACACGTCTGCATTTATTTGGAAAGGAAATAAGTAAATTGTTAAGTATCACTCAACTAAGAAAAAAGAGAAAGCCTTTCAAAGAGCAAAAGTTTTAATTTTTTAATCTCTTTTTCTGTGCTCTCTGGTTTTAATCAAATATTTTAAATGATTCCATTTTCTATCCTTATAGTGTTTAAAATTATGCTTTATTTTTTGAATATTTTAGTGTTTGTTTTAGAGTTTGCAATATACTGTAAATGTACAACTAATCTATGTATACTTTCAAATAACATTATTATTTTACAGTTAATGCACACAACTTATAGCAGAGCATTACCATTTCCTCTCCCTTATAACATTGATGTAATTCATTTTATGTATACACATTTTATAATCAATATATGATTGTTATTTTGGCTTTGAATGCAAATTTATCTATTGGATCAATTTAAATTTTAATTTATTTTACCTGTATTTGTTCCTTCTGGGACACTATTATTTTGTGTGTGTGTAGATCTGATTTTGTGATCTAGATTATTTTTTTCTCACTGAATAATTTAACTTTTTAAAATAGTATGGATCTTCTGTTTGCAATAAATCTCTTTGGTTTTAGGTTGTCAGGGGAAATATTTCTTCATTTTTGAATAGTAATTTTGCTAGATATAGTATTCTAGTTTAGTAAATTTTTTCCTTCATCACTTTAAAATGTTGCCCCAATTTTTCTTGCTGCCATGGTCTTTTAAGAGAAGGCTGATATATGTGTGTGTGTGTGTATGTATATATTTATGGTTGTGAATACATTATTTCAGAATGTTTGTTATTGGAAGGCTGATACATATATACACACACATATGATATATGTCACATATATAATATATATCAGCGTTCAAGATACATATGTATAAATTATATATATAACTGGTCCTTATTTCTCTGATATATATGAGAAATATATATATTTATGTATTATATATAACAAAGTATAGGTTTAGATTTTTTTTTTGTTTTATTTTTGGTATTCTGCTTAGTGTTCACTGAGATTCTTGCTGTATGGTTTGGTGTCTGTCGTTACTTTTAGAAGGTTCTCAGCCATTATTACTTCAAATATTCTTCTTCCCTTGTCTGTCTTCTCATTCTCATTCTAGTATTCCTGTTACATACATGCTGAACATTTTGAGACAGTCTGTAGATCTTGAAATTTCTATTGTGATATATATATATCACATATATCAGCCATTTATATATATAAATATATATTTTTTAACTTTCCTATTTCTCTATAGTAGGTAAGGTGTTTTGTTCTCTAGTTGCTACTTTCGAGATTTTGTCTTTGTCCTTAGTTTTCAATAATCTGAATTTGCTATAACAAAGTACAATTTTGGATTTATTTTTTGTTTTATTTTTGGTATTTATCCTGCTTAGTGTTCACTGAGATTCTTGCTCTATGGTTTGGTGTCTATTGTTACTTTTAGAAGGTTCTCAGCCATTATTACTTCAAATATTCTTCCCTTGTCTGTCTTCTCATTCTCATTCTAGTATTCCTGTTACATATATGCTGAACAATTTGAGACAGTCTGTGGATCTTGAAATTTCTATTGTGTAGCTTTTTAAAATTAATTTTCTTGTAATTTCTGTTCAAAAAGTTTCTATGGATAGATCTTCAGCTTCTTCACTGATTCTTTCCTCAGCCACGCCGAGCTGGCTGATGAGCTCATCAAAGCATTTCTGCATTTCTGTTAGCATTTTTTATTCCTAGAATCTCTTTTTAATTCTTTATTAATTTTCTTTATCTTTACTTTATTTACCTGTTATTACATGTTGTCTACTTTTTTCATTAGAGACTTTTACATATTAATCACAGTTATTTTAAATTCTGTCTGATAATTTTAAAATCTGTATCATATATGAGTCTTGTTATGTTTGCTTTATATCTTCAGACATTTTTTTCCTGTCTTTTGGCAAGACTTAAACTTTTTTGTTTAAAGCCAACATGATACATTAGGCAAAATTAACAGAGGTAAGCAGTCCTTTATTTTGAGGTGTTACATCAATCTGACTAGGATTTGGGCTAATTTTAAATTCTCTTGTAGCTATACATTTCAGTCTTTTATTTACTCTAATATCCTTGCTCTTGTCATTCATTCAATCTTTGAGTTTCCCTAAAAACTCTTTCTTAAATAGAATGTGAGCCTGACAGCTCTTTCAGCTGTAATCTATTTTTATTATACAGGAACCCTGTTGATATGATGGGAAGGTGGAAGAGAGGGGAAGCATGTGATAATCTTATTATCAAATCGTGATAATAATGTTATATTCCCATCCTGATATTGACAACATGTGTCCTCTCTCTTTTTGTTTTGGTCAGTCTAGCTAGAGGTTTATCAATTGATACTTTCAAATAACTAGTTTTTTTTCTTTTTCTATTGTTTTTCAGTTTTTTACTTCACTGATTTTCATGCTGATCTTTACAATTTCTTTTATATTCCTACTTCATGTTTAATTTGCGCTTCTTTTTCAGTTCTTTAATAAGAAGCTAAAGACTATGATTTATGAACTTTCATCTTTCCTAGTATGGATATATGTTACAAATTTCCAATTAAACACTGTTTTTGCCACATCTCACAGAATTTTACATATCTGTATTTTAATTTTTTTCAATTTTTATTATAAGTTCCATGGTACATGTGGAGGATGTGCAGGTTTGTTACATAAGTAAACATGTGCCAGTATTGTTTGCTGCACAATCAACCCATCACCTAGGTATTAAGCCCAACATTAATAAGCTATTCTTTCTGATGCTCTCCCTCCTCCCAGGCCCCCACCCCGACAGGTCCCAGTGTGTATTGTTCCTCCTCATGTTTTCTCATCATACAACTCCCACTTGTAAGGGAGAATATGTGGTGTTTGGTCTTATGTTTCTGCGTTTTCAGTTTACTGAGGATAATGGTTTCCAACTCCATCCATGTCCCTGCAAAGGACATGATCTCATTCTTTTTATGGCTGCATAGTATTCCAGAGTGTATATATACCACATTTTCTTTATGTAACCTATCATTGAAAGGCATTTAGATAGATTCCATGTCTTTGCTATTGTGAATAGTGCTACAATGAATATACACGTGCATTAATCTTTATAATAGAATGATTTATATTCCTTTGGGTATGTATTCAGTAATGGTATAGCTGGGATAGAAATGATATTTCTGCCTCTAGATCTTTGAGGAATCACCACATTGTTTTCCACAATAGACTAATTTACACTCCCACCAACAGTGTAAAAATGTTGCTTTCTTTGCAACGTCGCCAGAATCTGTTGTATTTTGTGTGCCTTTATTTAAATCGAATTTGAAATACTTCCTAATTTTTTTGACACATGGATTATTGTGTTATTTTATGTACAAATATCTGCATATCTCCTAGAGAATTTTTAATGAATTTCTAATTTAAATCTATTGTGGTTGTATTGTAGTACATACATGGTATGATTTCAATGCTTATAGATACCTTGAGAGTTATTTTATGGCCTGCTCACTTGATTTGATTCCCTTTTCTCTCTGAGTTTCATGTAAGACAGTTTTTCTTGCTATAAATCTTTGAACCTCTCTTTTCAGGTCCACAAATCTTTCATTTTGCAGTGTATTATTTGCTGTAATACCATCGAGGATATTTTTCACTTACCCAGTTGCTTTTATCACTACAAGTTCTGAGTCTTTTTAATGGCATCTGTGTGTCTTTGAACATATGAGAGATAGTTGTATTTGTTTCCATATACTTGTCTGTTAATTCTAAAACCTCTGTCCATTCTGCATTCATTTTGATTGATTGATTCGTCTCTATTATCAGTCATATTTCCCTGCTTTTTTATATGTTTGATAATTTTTATTAGATTTCAGATACTGTGAATTTTATCTGGGTAACTGATATTTTTATATTTTATAAATATATTCTTCTAGGAAGTGGTCAAGTATCAGGGGAGTCATTTGATCCTTTTTGTCTTTTTGGAAGAATTTTAGGCAGAATTGGCACAGTGCTCAGTGTAGGGCTTATTATTATCCACTATTGAAGCAAGACCATTCTGTGACCTCTACCCAATGCCACATGATTCATGAGGTTTTCTGGGATGCTTGGTGGAAACATCACTATTCCCAGCCCTCTCACCATTAATCCTTTAGGTGATTTTTCTCCCTAGCCTCGGATTGTTTTCTCACACTTGAGTACTAATCAGTATTCTGCTGAGCACTTGAGGGGGGAACTCTACAGGCTCCCAAATTTCTCTTTAAATTTTTTCAGTTCTATAATCACCAGTACTGAACCCTACAAATTTTAGGTTTTCTATTCCACTCTGACTGTCAGTTCTGTTTCCTCAATTTGGGGAGAATTCTGGTCTCCACCTGGGCTAACCTTTTCTTCACCATGGCCTCAGAACTGTCATAAAGCAGTAATCATGGACAACCATAAGGCTCCCCTCATTTGCTTCCCATTTCTTAAGAATCACTATTCTTTGTTGCTAAATTTTTAGTGCCTTAAAAATTATTGTTTTATATTATTTTAGTTTTTTGTTGTTATTTTAGTCAGGAGGGTAAATCAAATCCTCTTTTCTTCATCCTGACTGAAAGCAAAGTCTCTGATACACTATTTTCAAATACATTAAATTTTGAAATAATTTTGTATACTTTATCAAAACATTTAATCACTTTGAGATTATTACAATGTAATATATATGCCCTAAGAACTGTGGGGAGACTTCAAGTAATTTAATGTAGACAATTAATTTTGTTACCTGAAAATTCTGAAACCAAACATTTAAGAGAGAAGCAAGAAGAAAGCTCAATACAGCACCAAGTAGAATATAATAAGTTTTGTTTTGTTCTTCACTTCAGCTTTTTGGATATAGGTGCTCTAACATAAAGCGTTTTGTCTTTCTATTCCAATTTTAGTATAATGCTTAATGCCTGAGGAAAAAACTGGATGGATTACAAGCAAAATAGAACCTTAGCTTGGAGAAGGAAATCTTGATAAACACTTTTATTATTTTTATTTTTCGGAGACAAACATCTTAACTCTTCTGTAAAAATTGGTTAGTGGTACTTAACTGATGAAGAGGGCTCTCAAAATAGAGGAAAACAGTTATCCTATCACTGTGAACATTTTTCTTTCATACAGTACAATGTAACTTTTTTCACTCCTTTTAAAAATTGAAATAAAATTCAAAGTCATTACCATTAGTTAGAACCACGGAAAATAGCCTCCCAGTCAGACAGATGGCTCAACAAGCTTCTTAATGATGGTATTTTCCATTCCGGATTTCTCTACATGGAGACCAAAAAGGAAAACAAAACAAAAACCCCAGGATATCTGATTCAAAATTGGAATGGGAAATTTCAATAAAGCATAAGAAACATTGGCATTTCAGAATGCACTTTGGAATCATTTATTGCCTGCCCGTTTCTGTGTTATTTCAGGTCTTCATTACTTTTCATATGAATTCTGTACTAGCCTTCTAGGTATTCCCAATTCCCAACATTCATGGCTCCAAATTGTTTTTCAAACTTCTGGTAGCTTAAGTTTCTCATGGCCCAATTTCCACAACTTTCAAGTCCCTGTGTACAAGCATCCAAGGTGGTTTGATTTAATTGTCACAGCTAATCAAAATGTAATGCCTGTTTTTAAGAAACTGGTCTTCAACTTTCAGCTAAACTTGTTTGTTCCTTGTCTCCAAAATAAGCCACTAGTCTGCTCATGTCAGACTTAATCTGACAACCCTATTAATTACCCCACTGATATGGCTTGGATCTGTGCCTGTACAAATTGCAGTTCCAATTGTAATACCCAGTGTTGGAGGAGGGTCCTCCTGGGAGGTGGTTGTATGTGGGGGCAGATTTCCCACTTGGGGCTCTTCTCATGATAAAGTGAGTTATCATGAGATCTGGTTGTGTCAAAGGTGAGCATCACCTCCCCTCTGTCTCTTGCTTCTGCTCTGGCATGTGAGATGTCCCTGCTTCCCCTTCACCTGCTGCCATGATTGTAAGTTTTCTGAGGCCTCCCCCGAAGTCAAGCAGATGCCAGTGTCATGCATCTTGTCCAGACTGCCAAACTGTGATCCAATTAAACCTCTTTTCTTTATAAATTACCTGGTCTCAGGTATTTCTTTATAGCAATGCGAGAACAATTCAGTACAAAAAAAAAAAATGGTATCAGGAGTGGAGTATTTCTGTAAAGATACCTGAAAACGTGGAAGCATCTTTGAAACTGGATAACAGGTAGAGGTTGGAAGAGTATGGAGGGCTCAGAAGAAGACAGGAAGAAGAGGGAAAATTTGGAACTTCCTAGAGACTTGTTAAATTGTTGTGACCAAAATGCTGATAGTGATACCAACAATGAAGTCCAGACTGAGGAGGTCTCAGATGGAACTGAGGAACTTACTGGGAACTGGAGCAAAGGACACATTTGTTACACCTTGGCAAAGACCTTGGTTGGATTGTTCCCTTGCCCTAGGGACCTGTGGAATTTTGAACTTGAGAGTGATGATTTAGGGTAACTGGCAGAAGAAATTTCTAACCATCGAAGTTAGAAGAAGTTAGAACCGTCTCTGACTGTCAGGTCTGTTTCCTCAATTCAGGGAGAATTCTAGTCTCCACCTGGGCTAACCTTTTCTTCACCATGGCCTCAGAACTGTTATAAAGCAGTAACCCTGGACAACCATAAGGCTTCCCTCATTTGTTTCCCATTTGTGACCTGGCTGTGTCTAACAACTTATGCTAACATGCATGAGCAAAAAAAAATGACCTGAAACTGGAACTTATGTTTAAAAAAGAAGCAAAGCATACAAATTTGGAAAATTTGCAGCCCAATAGAAAAGAAAAGTCTATTTTCAGTGGAAGAGTTCAAGCTGGCTTCAGAAATTTGAATAAGTAAAAAGGAGCCAAATGCTAATATCCAAGACAACAGGTAAAAGGCCTTGAAGACATTTTAGAGACATGCATGGCAGCCCCTCCCATCACAGGCCTGAAGGTTTAGAACGAAAGAATGGTTTGGGGTGCCAGGTCCAGTGTCCCACTTCCCTGAGCAGCATAACGATATCACTCCCTGTGTGCCCATTGCTCTAGTCCCAGCTGTGGCTCCAAGGGACCCAGGCACAGCTTGGACCACTGCAAACCATAAATCTTGATGGCTTCCATGTGGTGTTAAGCCTGCAGGTGAACAAAATGCAAGAGTTGAGGCTTGGGAGCCTCTGCCTTAATTTCAGATGATATATGGAAAAGCCTGGATGTCCAGACAGAAGCCTGCTGCATGGGCAGAGCCCTCATGGGAGAACCTCTGTGAGGGCACTGTGGAGGGGAAATGTGGGGTTGGATCCCCCAAATAGAGTCTCCACTGGAGCACTGCCTGGTGGAGCAGTGAGAAGAGAGCCATCATCCTCCAGACTCCAGAATTGTAGATCCACTGGCAGTTTGCACCCTGCACCTGGGAGAGCCACATTCAACACAAGTCCATGACAGTAACCATAAGGGCTGAACCCTGAAAAGCCACAAAGCTGGAGATTCCCAAGGCCTTGGAAGCTCACCTCTGGCCCCAGTATGTCCCGGATGGATACATGGAGTCAGTGGAGATTATTTTGCAGCTTTAAGGATGAATAACTGCCCTGCTGGGTTTCAGACTTGCATGGGGCCCGTATCCCTTTTGTTTTGGCCAATTTCTTCCTTTTGGAACAAGAGTGTTTGCCTAATGCCTATAGCCCCATTATATCTTGGGAGTAACTAACTTGTGCTTTTAATTTTACAGGCTCATAGGCGATCTGGGCTAGCTTTGTCTTAGATGAGACTTTGGACTTTGGTCTTTTGAGTTAGTTCTAGAATGAGTTAAGATTTTAGGGGACTGTTGGGAGGCGATGACTGCATATTGCAATGTTAGACATGAGATTTGGGAGGGACCATGGATGGAATGATATGGTTTGGATCTGTGTCCCTGCTCAAATCTCAGTCAAATTATAATCACCAGTGTCAGAGGTGGGGCCTGGTGGTAGGTGGTTTGATCATGGGGGAATACTTCCCCCTTGGTCCTGTTCTCATGATAGTGAGTGAGTTGTGAGATCTGGTTGTTTAAAGTGTGTAGTACCTCCCCGCCTCTCTCTTGCTCCTGCTCTGGTTAGATAAGACATGCCTGCTTCCTCTTCACCTTCTGACATGATTGTAAGTTTCCTGAGGCCTCCCCAGAAGCCAAGCAGATGTTAGCATCATGCATCCTGTACAGCCTGTGGAGCCATGAGCCAATCAAAACTCTTTTCTTTATAAATTACCTAGTCTCAGGTGTTTATTTATAGCAGTGCAAGAATGACCCAATATAGCCACTAATAGATTTGCTCATTCTGTATTCTAGCCATGCATGCCCTACTGCTTCTACAAAATCTGAGCCACCTCTCACATCCCTCCTTCTGTAGTATTCACTTACCAAACACAAACCAGTGAATCTCTCTCTCTTCTAAACAGGCATTCATTTTTTCCTGTTGTTACTTAATCATCATCCATATTATTCCTTACAATAACTGTCCATCACATTTTTCAGCCTATAGAGTATAGCGCACATTTCCCAAACTCCCACACTCCCATTCCCACTCCATTTCAGCAGTTAAATAGGATTCAATTTCTCACATTCTACTTTAGGGAAAAATAGAAGGCATACCCTTATTTTACTGTAATTAAACATATCCAGGATCCTTTGCTACCCTTCTCCCCTCCTATTATAACAGAATTATTCTTCCTGTTACCTAAAGCTAATTACTCCACCTGTGATTTGTTCTCATCCGTGCCTATCTTCTAAGCTATCAATGATCTCTTTTCCCTTTTGATATTTACCTTCTCAAGTGAGTTCCTCTCATTGCCTTAAAATAAAATTTCTCCCATCCTGCTACATTTCTGCCTCTCACAGTCCCTTCTTTCTCTGTCTACCCTTCTGATCTTCAGACCAGCATATTCAATAAGCTTTTTCCACTCATGTATTTAGTTAACCCCAAGTCATTTGAAGCTCAATATGCCCAAAATAAAATTTACAGTTTCATACATTCCATCCCACTAAAAAATATAAAATAAACAAAACCTCACAGCTTTTTTATTTCCTGCGCTTTCTGTCTCAGTGACTATCACTGTCAGCAAGCAGACACTTAGACGTCATAATTCATTTTGTCTTCTCCCTTTCATTCCATGTAGAGTCCACCAAAAGATCTGGTCAGTTGTGTATCCTAAATACCAATGACATTCACCTCCTTCTTTCCATCTCCACTTCTACCATCTCAGAACCGCTGTCTTCATTCATGACTCTAACATTTTAATCTGCATTTTCTGTCTACAGCATTCAGCCAAGAACCAGCTAAAGTGTCCAGTGACATCTCTATCACTAAACCAAGGGACATTTTTGTCTTTATCTTGCTTGACGTCTCAGAGAATTCAGAACTGTTCATGGTCCTGTCCTTCTGGAAGCACTCTCGATCCTTGTCTTCCATGAAAACTTCTGAATTTTTGCCTATTTTAGCCACTCTTTCTCAGTTCTCTTTTTTGACTTTTCAATTTTAGCTGGACCATTAAAACTGAAGTTTCATAAGAAGTCTCTCTTTCCCTCTCTCTCGATCTATCTCTATTTCTATAATTTCTCATTAGATGATCTTACTCGTGACATGACTTCAGTGAATATTTACATACACTACTCCATTATCTTAGCTCATTAACATCTCCCCTCCTGAAGAAAAGCCTTCTCAAACCTCATAATATTAATTGTTCTATCAATTACCTTCACACCTTGTAGGTTCCTTACTGTTTTCAATTGTAAACTTATTTACATGATTATTCTATTATTATTTTTACACCATTACACTGTTTGTTACATGAGATATAGTTTCACATTTTTAACGTTAAGTTTACTTTTTATTTCTCTGCAAAGGTCTTAGAACTATACCTTGAATATAACAAAATTGGAAACTAAAAAATTTCCGAATTAGAAAACATTGAATGTTCAAATACATAATATTCAGTGTACTATATTGATTATGATTGATGGTCAAGAAACTCTTTACATTTATAATGTATGTAAAAATTAAGCAAATTTACTTCATAATACGTAGTGTGAAAATAAAATGTCTTGGGTGCCCAAAATCACTAAGGAAAACTGAAGCTGGAAAGTACTTAGGGCAAACCTGCCTCCCATTCTATTCAGTTATCCCTCTGCTCACTGCAATAGATGCATATATGATTGCCTCCTTTGGAAAGGCTAATCAGAAAGTCAAAAGAGTGGAACTCTTTGTGTTTCACTTATCTGTGACCTGGAAGCTCCCTCCCCATTTAAAGTCTTGCTGCCTTTGCTTCAAGTTGTCCCACCTTTTCAGACCAAACCAAAACCAATGTACTTCTTACATACATTGATTAATGTCTCATGTCTCCCTAAAATGTATAAAATTCATAACCTCGACAATCAGCAAGATATCCGAAAAATAGGAGGACTATTCAAGACTTTACCCCTCACTTCCTCCTCCCTTATTATCGGCAGCCTAGCACTTACAGGTATGCCTTTCCTCACAGGCTTTTACTCCAAAGACCTTATTATCGACGTGCTCTGACCAACCACTTTGGGCACATGTTTTCAAGATTTCCTGAAGCTGTTTTGTGGGCACGTTCTCAACCTTGGCAAAATAAACTTCCTAAATTAACTGAGACCTGTCTCAGATTTTCTGGGTTCACAATAGTATTGCTTGCAAAGCAACGACAAAGATGACAGCCTTGATGTGATGTATTATTTCCTGTTTTACGGTGTAAATGTAAGCTGTGACATAGTAAATATGTTTCAGTTATAAGGATCAATACATATTCTCTCACAAGTTAATTATTAGATGTAATCTGGTGAAAAATTAAGAAAAAATGTTTAATTGCATTAAAATAATGGGTTTTCCCAAAAATTTTGAGCTAACCCACTTCTATACCAGCATAAATTAAATCGTAATACTACATTCTTTTTCCTTTTTCGCTGCACAATACAATTATTGTGCTCATTGAGCTCTGAGAGCAATTATGTTCAATGAATGTATTTTCTCCCTAATAAAGAATAAGATCATATCAGTACTTGAGAATTCAGTTGGCATACTAGGCCTTTCAATCAATGTATTCCTTCTCAAGTTACATTCTGTATTAAGATCTCCTTTATACTTATAATTTTTAAAGCAACTTTCATCTGCAAAGTCATCTGCCATGAAAATTCTATTGAAATAAACAACACAGTAAGTATCACATATGTGTCCTTCTTACTCTAAAGTGTATGTAAGTGTCTATTTGGAGGAAAAGACTGTTTGCTTTGAAAGATTGCTTTCCAAAGAGAGCATGTGTTGTCCTTAAAATACTGCACTTTTAACTGGTAGAATCAGTCACATCCTGTCAGAGCATACTGGTATAGTTGTCTCCCCTTGCCTTCCCTATGCTTATGGATCATCTCAGAATTTTTCATTCTATTTCCCTCTATCTTTAGAAAAATAATACTTTTATCATTCGGAAAAAATTAATTTTAGTTGTCAATTTGTGTAAACTAAATGCTGTGGGAGAAAATGAAAAGAACTGAGAGTAGAATAGCAAGCGAGAGGCAGTTTGTTCTCCACCGCCTATTAGCTAAAGTGTCTTTAATCCCTCAGAACTGTGGCTTGCCTGCATAGAAAGGAATGTTTTATATATGTTATACATGTATAACATACCTAATTTCATCAGTAAAGATAGAGAAGTCAGTGAAGTAATTAGCTTTAGAGTTTTTGTTCGTTTGTTTGTTTTCCAAGACAGAATCTTGCTCTACTGCCCAGGCTGGAGTGCAGTGACACAGTCTCCACTCACGGCAATCTCCACCTCCCAGGTTCAAGCAATTCTCCTGCCTCAGCTTCCCAAGTAGCTGGGATTACAGGCACGCGCCACTATGCCTGGCTAATTTTGTATTTTTAGTAGAGATGGGGTTTCATCATGTAGGCCAGGTTGGTCTAGAACTCCTGACCTTGTGATCCACCCAGGTTGACATCCCAAAGTGCTGGCATTACAGGCGTGAACCACTGCACCCAGCCTAGAGTTTTTCATTAACCTGCACCATATATATGCTTTGAGCAAATCTATTCTTCCCTATTTACATGATATCAAAATGTTTTTATATGGCCCAATATTGTCTAATATTAATCTGTGTATTTAAATTAAATACTATCATACATTATAGCTTTTTCTACCAAAAGATCTAAATCTTAAAAATATAATAAATATAATTTAAAAAAATAAAGGGAGATGGTTTAGGGCTTGTTTCGATTCAGTTTATTTCTGCCACTTACTATCTATAACCATAAACATGTTTGGTGATCTCTATTAATAGCTTCACTCATTATTGTTTTCTTCTATATAATAGAGCATTTGAAAATTTAAGAAATATTTAAAAATTTAACAAAATTTTTTTAAAATTGAGCAAAAAAATGAACAAAAAATATGACCAATATGGTAGCTGCTGATCTGATAATGAAATTAATTCCTAAGATCAATAATTTCTATACAGTCATGTGCCACATAGCAGCGTTTCAGTCAACGTTGGACTGCATATGTGATGAGGGCCCCATTCGAGTATAATGAAGCTGAAAAATTCCTGTCTCCTGGTGATGTCAAAGTGCATTTCTTGTTTTCCTTATAAATTTAGTGTAGCCCAAGTGTACAGTGTGTAGAGTGTCTACCGTATGTACAGTGAAGTCCTAGGCTTTCACGTTCACTCGGTAACTATAGACTTACCCAGAGCAACCTCCAGTCCTGCAACCTCCACTTATGGGGCCTGCATGTACAGGTGTACCATTTTTTATCTTTCATACTATATTTTTACTGTACCTTTTCAATGTTTAGGTAAGTTTAGATACACAAATACTTACCATTGTATTATGATTGCCTATAGTTTTTATTAATAATTATTAATTTATTAATAGAATAGTAGCATGCTGTACACGTTTGAAGACTGGAAGCAATAGGCTATTCCATGTAGCACAGGTATGTGATAGGTTATACCACCTAAGTTTGTGTAAGTACATCCTATGGTGTTTGCACAATGATCAAATGACCTGATGACCCACTTCTCCTCATGTAGCCCTGTCATTGTGATGCATGAGTGTTTTAATTGAGTGATAAAAGAAGACGATACCTCCTTAACAATAAGAAATAAAACACGTAAGGGTTAAGTCAATAAATTATGCCAGACAAAAATTGATAAAGTAACATCATTAGGTAAAAATGTTAAATAATCAAAAAGAGATGTTTTAGTTTTTGGTTTAGTTTAACAAGTATTTGTTAACAATGTAATATATAGCTAGCTTCATACTATGCTACCAGGAGTATAGAATAAGAAGATGGTAAACTCTTATCTCTGTTAATTATTGAGTTAGAAATGCAATACCTGAGCATCAAATCCATAATCTTGCAGCAAAAATAAGATTTGCCTCTTGCAATCCCAGGACTTTGGGAGGCCGAGGTGGGCAGGTCATGAGGTCAGGAGATTGAGACTAGCCTGACCAATATGGTGACACCCTGTCTCTACTAAAAATACAAAAATTAGCTGGGCGTAGTGGCACCTACCTGTAATCCCAGCTACTCAGGAGGCTGAGGCAGGAGAATCGCTTGAATCCCGGAGGCGGAGGTTGCAGTGAGCCAAGATCGCACCTCTGTGCTCCAGCCTGGGTGACAGAGCAAGACTCTGTCTCAAAAAAAAAAAAAAAAAAAAAAAAAATGAGGTGAGAATGTAAGTTTGAAAGCAAATGCTAAGAGGCACATGGCATAATGCTTTGTTCAGTGAACGTGTGCTCTGGATAGTCATTAGAATGAAAAATATTTGTTATAACCGTCTGAGAAAGTCTCATGGTAGAGTTGGGATTTATATAAATCTTAAGAAGTGATTGGCTTAGGAAAAGAAAAAAATACCCGTCACCAGCAGAATATACAAACAGAAAACCACAATAAAATGTAGAGATGAGAAAATGCATTCTGTTTATTGAGTGACAGACCGAAATACACTGTTGTCTAAAAGAAAACAGGCTTTCAAAAGTAGTGAAAAGAAGATTAGGTTGAACTACTGTGAAATGTTACATGTACTGTTAATATATTTTTGAACTTGATCTGAAAGGTAATATGAATATTTTTGATTTGTTGAACAAAAGCATTTCTCTTAGTTTGTTGCCCAGGCTGGAGTGTAGTGGCATGATCATAGCTCACTGCATCCTCAAACTCCTAGGCTCAAATGATTCTTTCACTTAGCCTCCCAAGTAGCTGGGACCGCAGGCACCTGCCACCATGCCTGGCTATGTTTTTATTTTTTGTAGGGATAGGGTCTTGCAGTGTTGCCCAGGTTGGGCTTGATCTCCTGGATTCAAACAATCATCCTGCCTCAGCCTCCCAAAATGCCTGGATTACAGGTGTGAGCCACTACGGGTGGCCCAAAGACATTTCTATTTTTGCGTTTCACAGTAAGTTAAAAATGTACTAAGCACAATAAACTCTATATTTAGATTGGATACTATGCAGAAACTTTGTTTTCCGTAGTTTCATTGTATAATCATAAAGATAAAGAAAATGACAAACAATCTTGGCATTCCCATGAGATCGCTTTTTTATCAGGTACCATCTAAAGACAGCTGCGACAATAACTGGCAGTGGATCACCTCTACTTCTGCCTGGCTGAAAACAAATGGTCCGTGAATATTGCCTGAAACTCTATCATACAGATTTGCTCATTTTCCTAAGCATATTCCTATTACTCTAAACTCAGTGCATACTGTTTACTTTTGTGGGTCTTGCTATATTATTATTAAAGTCTATGGTGATATATGTTGGCTCATTTAGTTTAGTGTCTTAAAGATCAATTTATCTAACTCAGTAATTTCCCCAGTAGCACAGGTATTGATGAATGGCTTGCAATAACACAAGGAAATTTTCCTTGAACTCTCACATATTATCATCTCTAAAGGTATTACACACTAATTAGAACCCAACCTTCCCTGTTATTTTGTTAACTGGAGATCAATTTGCTAATCACTAAATAACACAAAAGCATGACAGGGATAATACATATCACCTCTGTCCTTACAATTGCCAGATTTGGCTGATGTCTTGGAGCCTGTCAGGACTTCTGGATTTAGAGCACAGGCTAATGCAGTAGCCTTCATCAACAGGGAGGAGAACTGCCTACTGGAGAAACATAACGATGAGCATCTCACACTACCGCAAGCAGGACCTTCTTGAGAAGCAGCACCATGCTCTGGGCTTTCTTTCAATGTTTCTTTCCCATGAGATATGTATGTACAGCTGGTGCTGGGACTCACAAGTCTCTTGCTTTTGGTTAAGTGTCATAAAAAAAAAAAAAAAAAAACATAAGTTTTTTCTATGCAGAGTTGAGAAAGGAAAAAACAACTATATGTTTACTCTAGAAGATAATTTATCTTTTCTTGGAAAAATTGTAACACTACAAAATTCCCATAGCAGTTTCAAAATGCAGAAGTTACAAAAAAGCGAAATTCCTTATAAAATGTCCATGTGAATGCCAGAGGCTAATTTTATTCTCACTCACGAAAACAAAATCTCAAGTGAGCCTAATTTATTAGTTCATTGATGTTGTTACTGTCTCAAACTAAAAGACAAGGGGCTGATTTGCAGTGAACTCACCAATATTTTTAAATCATTTGGTCAAATGCATTATCTATTTATTTCCAATATAGAAGAGAAAAATACAAGATAAAAGCTCTGTGCATTACCAATGTACCCATGTTCTGTAAGTGAGAAATTGAAGCATAGAATGTATTCATTGTCTATTTAACATTGAGTAAAATTAGTAAAAGCAATTTATTTCAAAAATAATTCTGACTTGGATTATTTGGTCCATCAAATTTTCCTACTTGCTTTTCTTAATGAAACAATCACAGTCTTTCTTTGTGTTGTTTGTTAAGCATATTTTAGTGTAAGTGTCCTAAAACTGATACCGTTATATTTTCAAATGTAGTACTGTAGTATATCAGGATTTTTTTTTAGGAAATATATCATGGGACTAGAATTATGGAGAAAAAAATGGAGGTTTAAGAAAATGTCAATCCTTATAAGTTAGTATTATTAAATTAATATTAAGAATGTTAAGAAAACATGTGGTTTTGGCCGGGCGCAGTGGCTCAGCCCACCACTTTGGGAGGCTGAGGTGGGTGGATCACCTGAGGTCAGGGGTTCAAGACCAGCCTGGCCAACATGGTGAAACCCGTCTCTACTAAAACTACAAAAATTAGCTGGGTGTGGTGATCCATGCCTGTAATCTCAGCTACTCGGGAGGCTGAGGCAGGAGAATCACTTGAACCAGGGAGTTGGAGCTTGCAGTGAGCCAAGATCGTGCCATAGCACTCCAGCCTGGTGACAGAGCAAGACTCTGTCTCAAAAAAAAAAAAAAAAAGAAAAAGAAAACATATGGTTTTAAAGGATTATGGTTGTCATAGGTGAGGAGTGAGGAGTCTGAAAGATTGACTACTTAGTACTTTTGAGCGCTAACACTGAAAGTTAAAGGAGAGAGACAACAAAATGGGCAAACATAAAAAGCCTCCTCTGCTGTCTCCTTTCTTAATGATTCTAGATCTTTGTTAGTAAGTGTGACTTTCATTATGTAAGTGGATGATTTAGGGAGTGCATTAGTCAGGGTTCTCCGGAGAAACAAAACCAATAGAATATATATACATATATATAGAGAGAGAGATTTATCACAAGATATAATAACAGTCTTGCCTGATTACAGAAGCTGAGAAGTCCCATGCTCTGCCCCCTGAAAGCTGCAGATTCAGGAAAGCTGGTGTTGGTATAGTTGGAAGGCCTGAGGGACAGAGAGCTGATGGCCAAGATTCCACTCAAAATCTGACAGCCTGAGAAGCAGGAATGAGTGCCAAGGGTGTGAGAAGATTGCTGTCCCAATTCAAGCAGTCAGACAGAGAGTGAATTTACTCTTATTCTTTTAGTCATTTTCAAGTCCTGAATGATTTGGATGATGTAAACGTACATTTGGGCAAATGAACGGTCATATGCTTTACTCATGCACCAATTGAAATGCTCATCTCATGCCGAAACACCCTCACAGACATAGCCAGAAGTGATATTTTACTAGCTATCTAGGCACCCTTTAGCCTAGGCAAGTTAACATATAAAATGTACTATCACAGGAAAAGACTGGAAAATAATATAATCATCAGGAAAGACTTATCTATATAATTTGTCCAGAAATTTTCTTTTGCAGGCCAAGTTCTGCATTGCTTTCTGCATATTCTCACATTGTATCTTTCCATGCCATTCTATCCTCTTATTCTACTTTAATTTCTATTAATTCAGTTCACCCCTGACATAGTACGAAAGTATTTCCTTAGTTGTTTGGTTGCTTATATCTTCCTCTCATCCACATTAGAAAGTAAACTCTATATTCCTTTCTTCATAGCAGTATGTCAAGAACCAAGAATAGTGCCTGCCACACAGAAGGAGCTCAGTAAATAAATGAATATTCACTTATTGAATTAATAAATATATCCAATATTAGCATTTGGTTTTAACATATAATCATTCCTTCCATCACTGAAAATTTAGTTTCCCCGAATTTTTGTAGTAAAGGAGTGTGTTTGTTTTATATGTTGGTCCAGTTGTGCTTTTTTGGTCCACATATTAAATAGAAAAACTACAGAAACGAAGAATTAAAGTCAGTCAGTACAAGTATGCAACAAACTATTAATGAAGAGTGTAACAAAACTCAAGTCCACAGCATCAGATTCAATGCAGATTAGGGAGGTGTTTGGCAAGCTTCTACGTTACCATTTACACATGGGGTGGAGTCTAGTGTAGGATGTAATTTGCTTGTGGAAGATAAAACGTGTGCTTTCTCAAGGCATACACTCTTAGGATGTCCCTTCTGCATTTGTTCTTGCATGCAGAACACTCAGGTGAGGAAAGACGTATTGTTAACCTCACAACCTGGGGCATCCAAATGCAACCTGCAGGAATCCCGAAGTCAGAGAGGAATAGGAATATTCTACTTATTTCTGTCTTCATTGACTGTACTGCAGAGTCATGATGACAAAAAAGACACAGCCCAATGCAGAACAAAACAGAAATGGACACTGGGCTTTTGAAATGTAAACTGAGCAAATGCGGGCTATGTGAAATGGAAGAATTGAAAGCCCTGCAAAGGCAAACTAATTTTAGCTATTAGGCTAGTTTCTACATGTATTATAGATCAACAATGTCTGAAATTGCTGAAACGTCTCTCTCTGAGTACTGTTTTTTCCCAGGGCAGAGCAAGACAAAGGGTGGTATCCAACAGCACTTACAAGCTAGTTTTGAAAATCATGGATGTGAAATTTGGTTAATAAAGTGGGTGGATAAAGACAACTTTCCTTCTATTAGGACTCTGAAGAGAGTGGTTTCCCTCCAAGCGCTCTTTGTTTGGGAAAGATTGCAAAGCTGTACTCCTAAATCATTATTGTTGCAGCCTTTACCTCTGCTGCCAGACTTGGCATAGATTCTGCTGGCTTCCCGTGTGATGCTGCCAAGGCTGTTTCTATTCCTTTTATTATGTGTTGGCTCATTGGAAACTCTCCTGGAAATAGCCCAAATGCATATATACACCATGCCACAATGCTGCCAAGTTCTCTCCCTGGGTGTCTTTACCTCATTTTAAAGTATGTGAGACTGTGTTTCAAGGTGCAGTTCTAAAAACTCACTTTCAATCCACAGGGCTGATTTATTTAATTGAATAATCAATATTGTCTGCTTAACTGTTTGGTTTCAGTAGTTCACTGGAGTTTTATTTCTACTGCTGTCTTCTCTCTATATAGATGTGCAATTAGAATTTCCTGGATAATAGTCTCCTAAAAATGGTGCAGTGGTAGACCACAAACTTAGATGACCTTGGTAAACAAAGTCTAATTCTACTTATTAGAGTGTATGCATATCTCCACAAATATTTGTGTCTTATGTTTGACTTATTATAACAGCTTGTTTTAAGGGAAGATGGTTTAATGTTTTTCCAATTTTCACAATACTTTCAAGGATCCTGATTTTTGGAGACTCCATAAAGGGACTTCTACTTCTCAGTGACCTGGTAATTACATTGAGTTTATATGTTCACTTTGTTGAAGGCACTCATCCCTCTGCAAGATTTCTGCAAGACCTCTTATTTGTTCTCTCTCTAAATGTGACCCACAACGGTATCATCTAATCAGTTGGGAGGTGTATCCCAAACTCATTAAACTATTAATAAGTTCCTTGTCTTTATGGCTGCCATTACTTAAAATATAAACTAAAACTGTTTAAAGCTTATGTCTACAAAGTCATTTCTCATTAAAATTTCCCTGTGCTTTCTTCATTGTGATCAAAGGGATTTGAGTTAAAGTAGGAATGCAGGGAGGACACTTAATTGTCTTTTTAGTTCCAAACTGACACACCTTACCCAAACTTTTTATTAACTCGTGGCCTTGGTCCTTAAATTCAGATGGAAAACTCACTTCCAATAGAGCATGTTCAAAATTAATCTCTCTGTAACTTTTGATGAATATTCTTTCCTCTTGTGTTTGCTTCTTTGCCATGGTCTGTTTTTATTATTAGGTTTTAGAAGAATATTATATTTTTCTTGATCCAATTTTTGAATTATTTGGACCATGTGTTTTAGAATTTTTCTCTATCACAAATGTGAAAATAAACCTGTGGGTATTATGTACCCACAAAAAGTTAAAATGAAAACATTTTTTAAAATAAAATTGTGGGTAAAATCAAAGTAAAAAAAAATACATGAAATCGGATTCAAGTCTTAAAATATATGTATTAAAAAATAAAGTGATCTATAAGTCCTTATTTCTGAGTTGAAACTGAGAAAATGTAAAAATAAAAAATAAAATATTTGATTAATCTATTGACTTTGAGTGTCTTCTCTTTCTCCTCCTCCCTCTCTTTCTTGATTTATATACTTGATTTATATACTACAATTTCCAAAGTCTTGAAATACCTTGTAAATTTCAAGATGGTATGAGAGAGGGTGCTTAGAGATAATGAAGGAAAAGTGTCATTTGAAGAACCTGAACTAATAGGTGGTTTTTAGTACCTAAGTTAAAGAAATAATAATATTTGCATTAGGACAAACTAAGTACTTAATAAATATCAACTGCATAATAAAGTAATAAATATAACTAATTTAAAATTAAAATAACAGTAAATTGATTTAATTGGTTAATTTGTAAATTAATTGGTTAATAAATTAGTAAATTAATTAATTGGTTAATTTGATTTCAAAGGTATAAGTATACTAGATTGTGTTTTAAAATGCACCCAAGATTTGTATTCATCAGGTCTAGTGGAACATGCAGACACAGAAATGACTGGCACAAAGGAGGAAGTTTATATGCACAGAGCTCTAGAAGCAGGAGCCAGTCCACATGCAGGGCCACAGTCAGAAACACCAGGTCAGCCAGGAGGCAGAGGGAGCAAGCAGAAAATGTGAGTCAGAGCTTTAATGAACAAGGCAGGGTAAACAACTTAGAACTGGCAAGTGTGAACAATTTCAGTGTACTGTAGATTGTAGGGGTTTCCTGAGTTGTCTGGTACCTGGCAATGGAGTGATTAGGGCAGGGAAATATTGGCCTGGAGTGTAAGAGCCTCATGGCAGTGAGTGAGCTCTGGATTGGTTAATTCGCCTAAGAAAGGTTCACTCCTGGTGAGTTGTTTGCTATCTGTAGGATTTAACTAACTCTGGGGGCACAGTCTCCTCCAGTGTCAGCAAGCGCCCAAGTTGTAAAAGTATCAAAATAAAAAGACTTGCTCAACAGGTTAGATAATTTGTTGTCTGTTATTTTTGTTTGCTCAATTTCTCTGTTTTGGGGTGAGAGGATCTCTAGTCCATTTAGTGTGATTCTGGGGAGGCTTTTCAACAAGCAGCCCTGTCATGCCTGCCATTCATGTTCCCCAAGCAGATGATTCAAATCTATTCATAGGCATCTGTGCTGAACATTGTTCCCTTCATTTGGACTTCTCAAGAATAAGGCAACAAAAAGCTTTTCTTTTTTTTCATCTTAAGAAATTTTAAGTTGGGTTTATCAACTTGCCACCAAAATAACTGATGAAATAGTTTAAATTTTCTATACTAGAAACTATAACCAATACCGAGGATAAACACTAACCACCAACTCTGACCTCAATTAATGTCAAGCGTTCATGAACGGCTTCCACCAGTTCTACACAGGGTAGACAAATTTAATTCCTTCTTGTGGAATACAGAATGTGATCTGTAATATTGTAATTGAGATTTAAAATAAAATAATTTTGATTCCAAACTTGAATCTGTCGATTAACTTGTGTTCATCTATTTTCTTTTCAAATTAAAAAAAAAAAAAGTCTGTGTAAATGTATGTAAATGAAGGGTGATAAAACAAAGTTAAGGTACTAACAAAAATAGTATAAACTGGTGAACAAAAAATAATACTCAGTACATTCTGGCTTCTTTGTTCTAGTGCAATATTTAAAATCATCAGTAACTTGAAAAACTAGTGCTGACTTCGGAGATCAATACTGTAGGAAGGGCAGTAGAAAGAAGGCTTAGGAAATTATTCATCATACTCTCTTTTGTACTTATTCATTCCTAGAATACCAAGAAATGTTATATCGTATGCTTCATCTTTCCAGCTTTCATTTAAGGACTTGTAACTCCCGGTAGTCTGAAGATAATAAAAGAGCCTTTAGACTTGTAACTAAAAATACTTTCCCTATCTATTTCCCACCTCATCTACTTCACCCTTATAGACTTCTGTTCAAAAACATTTCCAGAGTTCTAAAAACATGGTTCTTGCCTTACATTTTAATTTCCCTAAATCTGACAGGTTTTAAGTTATTCATATTTAAATTAGGGGACCATTGCAGATCAGTGTTAAGTTTCTCACCCTTATTTAGGACTGCTGAAATGTTAAGGAGCCATGTTTTAATGCTGTAGCTTTTTACTGAAGTGCTACATCCTACTCTCATGATGTAGCAGCAGGTCATCTTGTCAAGCAGGAGGGCTGTGTTGACACTGTGGTGCCTCTCTATTACTCTCTACTTATAATAGGCATCTAAGACTCCACAAAATAATATGTATAAACCTTGTTTCTTTTTCACTTTTTCTTTTTCTTTTTTTTTTGAGAGCAAGAGAGTCTTGCTCTGTTGCCAGGCTGGAGTGCATTTGGCACAGTCTCGGTTCACTGCAACCTCTGCCTCCCGGGTTCAAGCAATTCTCCTGCCTCAGCCTCCCGAGTAGCTGGGACTACAGGCGTGCACCACTATGCCCAGCTAATTTTTGTATAAACCCTGTTTCTAAAAGCTACTCTGAATGAAATGATGAGATTCCTGAGCCTGTTCTAAACATGCAGTGCCCCTACTGCTCCATCTGTCTGCTCACCGTTACATGTCATAGAGATCCTTTGATACTAGGGCAGGAGTCCCCAACCTTTTTGGCACCAGGGACAGGTTTCATGGAAGACAATCTTTTCACTGACTGGGAGCAAGAAAAGGGGGGTGGTTTGAGGATGATTCCAGCATATTACATTTATTGTGCACTTTATTTCTATTATTATTACATTGTAACATACAATAAAATAATGATACAGCTCACCATAATATAGAGTCAGTGGGAGCCCTGAGCTTGTTTTCCTGCAACTAGACGGTCCCATCTGGGGGTGATGGGAGACAGTGACAGATCATCAAGCATTGGATTGTCACAAGGATCAGGCAACCTAGATCCCTCACATGCACAGTTCACAATAGGGTTTGTGCTCCTATGAGAATCTCATGCTGCTGATGATCTGACCGGAGGCAGAGCAGCTGGTAATACGAGTGATGGCAGTGGCTCTAAGTACAGATGAAGCTTCCCTTACTCACCGCTGCTCACCTCTTGCTGCGTGACCTGGTTCCTGGTGGTCCGTGGCCCAGGGGTTGGGGACACCTGTTCTAGGATATTAGTCTAGTTCTGCTCTTTCCAACAATTTAATATATGAATACTTCTAGATCTTTTTGTTTTCTTTTAGAGACAGGATCTCTTACCACCCAGGCTTGAGTACAGTGGTGTGGTCACAGCCTACTTCAGCCTCAACCTCCTGGTCTCAAGTGATCCTCCTGCCTCAGCCTCCCATGTTGCTGAGACTGCAAGTATACACCATCACACGTGGCTAATTTTTTAAATTTTTGTATAGATGGAGTCTTGCTCTGTTGCCCAGGCTGGTCTTGAACTAGTGATCTCAAAAGATCCTCCTGCCTTGGCCTCCCAAATTGCAGGATTACTGGCATGAGCCACAACATCCTGCCTCTTACAATGTCTATGACATATTTTAGACAAAAGATAATAAAAAAAATATTGCAAACATATAAAAAGATGCTCCATATTATATGTCATTTAGGAAGTGCAAACTAAAACAAGGTACTACTGCATACCTACTCAAATGGGCAAAATCCAGAGCAACAGCAAATACTGGTGAGGATGTGAAGCAACGAGAACTCTCATTCACTGATGATGGAAATGCAAATGCCAAGACAGTTTGGTAGTTTCTTACAAAACAAAACCATGTTTTAACCATATGATACAGCAGTCACATTCCTTTGTATTTACCTAAAGGAGTTGCACAAAATGTGTGCAAAAACCTATACATGATTTTTTTTATAGCTTTATTCATAATTACCAAAACTTGGAAACAATCAACATGTCCTTCAGTAAATAAATGGATGAATAAACCAGTAAATCCATGAAATGGAGCATTGTTCACCACTAAAATGAAATAAGCTATCAAGTCATTAAAAAAAACATGGAGGAAACTTAAATGTATATTACCAGGTGAAAAAAGTCAATTTGCAAAGGCTGTATACTATATGATTCCAACTGTGACACTCTGAAACAGGAAAAATTACAGAGACAGTATAAAGATTAGCGAGTTCCAGTCCAGGAATTAGGAAAGAAAGGGATACATGGATGAAGCACAGAGGAATTTTAGTGCAGTGAAACTACTCTACTACAGTGGTGGATACATGTTTGTCTGTCCAAATCCAGAAAATGTTCGGCATCAGGAGTGAGCCCTAATGTAAACTGTGGGCTTTGAGTGCTAATGAGGTGATATTGTAGGTTCAACAGTTATAACCAATGTACCATTTTAATGGGAGATGTTGATAATGGAAGAGGTTGTGCATGTGTGAAGGGAGGGCATATATGAGACCTCTTCATACCTTCTGCTCAATTTTGCTGTGAACCTAAAACTGCTCTAAGAAATAAAGCCTATTTTTGGCCGGGCACAGTGACTCATGCCTGTATTCCCAGCACTTGGGGGGGCCAAAGCAGGTGGATCACCTGAGATCAGGAGTTTGAGACCAGCCTGGCTAACATGGTGAAACACCGTTTCTACTAAAAATACAAAAAATTAGCCGGGCATGGTGGCGCATGCCTGTAATCCCAGCTATTCAGGAGGCTGAGGCAGGAGAATCGCTGTAACCTGCACTCCAGCTTGGGCAACAAGAGCAAAACTCCATCTGCAAAAAACAAAACAAAAAAAGTCTTTTAAAAAATATTACAATATTTAAATAATAATCTATTGAACATAGACATTCACTTTCAAGTTTAGTAAGTTAAAATTAAAATCACAGTTGTAGCTTTCTGTGTCCTCCTCCTACTCTGCTCACTTTCCTTCACTACCAAGGGAAAACATTCTTTAGCTTTTTAGTCATTACTCAGATGTATATGTGCACTTTTACATCTGACTACACCCATATGCAACTTATGGTACTGTTCACATGTTTTGAAAATTCCCACACAGAGTATCACAGTAATGATGAGAGTTGTTTATGATATGTAATGATGCTAATTTATGTAATATCGTATACATTTTCATTATTCTGAATATTTCATTTAAATTAACCACTTTTTTTTTTTTTAGATGGAGTCTTGCGTTGTCTCCCAGACTGCAGTTCAGTGGTGCGATCTTGGCTCACTGCAACCTCCACTTCCCAGGTTCAAGTGATTCTCCTACCTCAGCCTCCTGAGTAGCTGGGATTACAGAAGTGTGTCACCACACCCAGCTAATTTTTGTATTTTTTTTGGTAGGGACAGGGTTTCACCATGTTGGCCAGTCTGGTCTCGAACTCCTGACCTCAGGTGATCCACCCGCCTTGACCTCCCAAAGTGCTGGGAATACAGGCTTCAACCATGGTGCCTGGCAAATTGACCTTTTTGTTTTTATCACATATATTTTTTCATAAATAGATGTTGGTTTTGTCCTAACTTAAACTTTTACAATTACTAAAAATTACAATATAGCAATAAATCTGCTGTAGAATAATATGCATTCTTGGACATAAACCTAATGTAAAATAGCTTTTACCATAAAAAATAAGCTATTTAGTTTTGTTACATAATGCTCTCTCTCTCTCTAAAATTGATGTACAATTTTCAGTACTACTTATAGTATTAGTTTGGTGCAAAAGTAATGCAGTTTTGCCATTACTTTTAATGTCAAAAACCGCAGTTACTTTTGCATCACCTAATAGTATATAAATGTCTCCACTGTTCCACATACTTACCAAGGTAGTCAAATCTGGTAAAGAATTTTATTTTTCCATTTTCCTCATTAACAGTGAAATGAGTCAGGCATGTTGGTGCATACCTATAGTCACAGCTACTCTGGAGACTGAGACTGGATGGTCACTTGAGCCTCCACGTTTGAGGTTGCAGTGAGCTATGATCACACCACTGTACTCCACCCTGGGCAACAGAGTAAGACCCTGTCTCAAATAATAATATTAGTAATGATGAAATGAGTGTCAGTTGTTACGTTTATTGGCCATTTAGGCTTCTTTGTTTGTGAATGTTTAGTTCATATACTTTGCTAACATTATTACCATATTGTTTATCTTTTCCTTATTGGTTCACAGTGGTCTTATGGCCATTAATTATGGATGTCTATATTTATTACATGTATTTCCACCTAAACTTGTCTTTTCACTGATTTTATGGGGACTTTGCATTAGTAGGAGCATTTATACAGTTCTTTATGAGTTGAAAT
Source organism: Macaca mulatta (assembly GCF_049350105.2). Taxonomy (NCBI): domain Eukaryota; kingdom Metazoa; phylum Chordata; class Mammalia; order Primates; family Cercopithecidae; genus Macaca; species Macaca mulatta. The sequence goes on along the minus strand of NC_133408.1, from coordinate 22,592,733 downwards.
TTTTAAAATATCATGTAAGAAATTATTCTCTCTTCTAAGACCATAAGAATATTTTCCTCTAAAATTTCTCTAAAGGTTTTAAAGTTTTGTCTTTTGTATGTGTGGAAATTATTTTTATATATGGTCTGACTTCAGGAATCATTTTTTGTTTGTTTGTTTTGTCTTAGTACAGGTAGCCTGTTGTTCCGGTATCATTGATAGAATGGGTCCTTTTTACCTCATTGTTTTCTAAGATCACCTTTCTCATACATGCAGTGATCTTTCCCACACTATCTATTCTCTGAGTCTATTTGGCTATTCTGGCAACAAATTACCATTCTGTTTATATATTCCCGTAACTTCATAATGAGTTAAGCTACCTGGGTAGCCTCCCCCTTTTTTAGCTTCTTAAACATTGACTTAATTATTCTGAGGCTTCTTCACTTCTGAATTAGTCTCAGGCCTCCTTACTTCCATATACATTTTAGAATCGGCTTGCTATGTTCCTCAAAAAAGATTCTGATGGAATTATAATTGATATGCATTGAATTATATTAAATGTATGGGTTAATTGAGGAAACATTGACATCATTATGACATTGATTCCTTCAAAAGTTTATGAACGTGGAATAACTTTTCCAGTAAATGTTTGATTTATGCTGTTACTTTGTATTTTGTTTCTATATTAAATTGCATATTTTTCTTAGAACAATTTTTTTAATTTAGTACTAGTTTGTAACTTGTTTATATTGATCCTATATTCTACAGTTTTATTCTCATTCTAATTGGCAAGTAGCATCTCAGAGTTTATTTTTGGTGGGGGATGAGGTGAACAAATCTATAAATATTAAATACTGGTGTATTTACAAACCGTGTAGCAAAGATAGCTTTTGCTTCTTAACAAGCCAGCCATCTGGGTTGTGCAGTTCTGATTTTGGCTGGGCTCCTCATGTATACAAGTGCCTCCAGCAGCCAGCCAGCAAGCCGAGTCCTCTTCAGAGGGATCGGCTGGGAACATGGTCCACTGGGCCTCTCATATCTTTCATTGTCCCCCATCTAGCTCAGGGCAGCTCTGCATGGTTTCCAGAGGAAAGAAGTGTGTGTTGTCTCTTAAAAGTCTAGGCTCAGAACTGGAAAAGCATCGTTTATGCCACACAATTGTGGCCAAATAAGGCCAAAGTTCAGCTGAAATTCAAGAAAGAAAAATTGGCTATACCTCCCCTTGGAAGTAGCTACAAAATCCCGTTGGCAAAGGAACAGGGATTACAGGAAAAGGGGCCCTTTTACAATCACATAATCACACTTTTGTTTCTTGGTCTCTCATATCATTTTTGTTGGCTTTCTGGTTAGTTTTTACGAAGATAATACTTTATTATTCTTTTGGATCAAGATTTTTTTTGTGAAGAGCCTTGATTGTGGTATAAACCATCACATGAATTGATATTGGCAAAGAGTGTCAGGCTATCTTACGCCAAAGCCTTTGCATTACTTTTGTTTTTTTCTTTTTGAGACAGAATCTCACTCTGTCACCCAGGCTGGAGCACATTGGCACAATCACGGCTCACTGCAACCTCCACCTCCTGGGTTCAAGCGATTCTTGTGCCTCAGTCTCCCAAGTAGCTGGGATTACCAGTGGAGCAGGATGCACCACTACACCGTGCTCATTTTTTTTTTTTTTTTTTTTTTTTTTTGTATTTTTAGTAGAGACAGGGTTTCACCATGTTGGCCAGGCTGGCCTTGAACTCCTGATCTTTTGATCTGCTTGCCTAGCCTCCCGTGTGCTGGGATTACAGGAGTGAGCCACTGCGCCCGGCCTGCATTACTTCTTCAATATACTTTTATGCACATTTTGTGTGAATCTTACAAATCGTCCATGCTCCTATACTTCCTGTTTTTATGATTTGCATATACTTCTCTAAAGCTGCCTTAGTTCGGTGCCATGTTGCACATGACTACTTCACCTTTCATTTATCAGTTTTGTGTTGGCTGTTTACATTTTCTTTTCAGTACCGTAGTTTCATAGTTTCTGCCTCTTTTTATCCTGGGCTCTTACTATCTCTTTGATAGAGTTAAATAATTTATTAAATCTCCTTTTTTTTTTTTTTAAACTATTTTGGTCTATGGATCCACCTATGTGTCAGTCAATCTGTCAACAGCATATTTTACATTCTGCTGTCATAGAAGTTAAAAATATAGAACCAAACAAATCCTGTGATTTCTGCTCTCGTAAAGTTGACACTCCAATAAATAAACATAATTGTACTATGTGACAGAGAGTCATGCATCTTCCAAGCTTGAGAGTCTCTTTAGCATTTTCTATGCTTATGCAATCTGAGGATGGCCATGAACAGGTTGCTTTATCATAGCATGGATCTTTTAGGAGGCATTGGGGTTCCAGTTCTCAAATTTGCTGGTTTTTTTTCCCTCATATCATTAAACAAATCTAAGCTACAAAAAAAAAACAAAAAAGTGATATCATTTAGAAGAGTCATCTGCATTGCTTTTACTTTTAGATCAATTTTAATGCTTATATTGAATACAAATTTGTCCACCACTTTGTAAAGTTAGATTTCTTCAATAGCAACAATTTATATAAGTGAGTGATCAGGTCCCTTAGAGGGAGAAGAATGCAGGGTGTGAACTGCCAAGTTCATCACACATCCTGACCCCTTACTTTGGAAAGAATGAGTTTGCACAGCTCTGCAGGCAGTGACTCCTCTCATGTGTTGGCATCACATATAAGCATATGTAGGAGCAGGCATAGAAGCCGTGTGGCCCCCAGCAAGATGCACTGCCATTGAGGGTTTGATTGCCTAGATGGTATTAGCTTAGCTGGGTGCGGTGGCATGTTCCTGTAATCCAAGCCACTCAGGAGGCTGAGGCCGGAAGATCGCTTGAGCCAAGGAGTTTGAGGTCGCAGTGAGCTGTGATCGCACCCTTGTACTCCAGCCTGGGTGACAGACTGGAGGGGTGACTTTGTCTTTGTCTCTAAAATAAATACATTTAATTAGCCTGGGAGTTCCTTGAGAGCCAGAGTGCTTGATTCTCTTTCAGCTCCAATGTCCCATCCTAGTGCAGTTCCTGGAAGATATTCAGTAATAGCTGGTAAGAGAATATGAAAACAAATTGTATGTGTATTGACATAATTTTAAAAAACGACTTTCTCCTTCAAGCTTATTTTGGTTCATAGACATTTTGAAAATGTTGTTAATAGCATGATCCCTGGACATCACAGATATAAGGGCTTGCATTCACCAGCCTAATTCCAAAGCTGTTTTCTGAGTAACGTTTTTAAATAGGGCAAAGGAGAACAATGCTTATTGCAAACCTTTCAGTCCCCTTCAAGGGGGCTAACATTGAGGGAAACTACTGTGGAAAAGTCAGCTGATTTTGAACAATGTATTAGTCAGGGTTCTCCAGAGAGACAGAACCAATAGGATATATGTATATATAAAAGAGAGTTAATTAGGGAGAACTGGCTCACACAATTACAAAGTGAAGTCCCATGATAGGCCGTCTGCAAGCTGGGGAAAGAGATAAGCTGGTGGTAGCTCAGCCCAAAGCCTCAAAACCAGGGAGGATGACAGTGTCGCCTTTAGTCTGCAAAAGGCCCAAGAGCCCCCAGGAAGCCGCTGATGCAAGTCCCAGAGTCCAAAGGCAGTGGAACTTGGAGTGTGATGTCCAAGGGCAGGAGAAGTGGAAGCAAGTGTCCAGCAGGGGAAGAAGAAAGAGAGTCAGAGCAGGAGCAAGAGAGAGAGAGAGTGCGAGAGGAGGTGCCACACACTTTTAAATGACCAGATCTCTTGAGCACTCACTCACTCTCAAGAGAACAGCACCAACAGGACAATACTAAGCCATTCATGCCCTCATAATCCAAACACCTCCCATCAGGCCCCATCTTCAACACTGGGGATTACAATTCAACATGAGATCTGGGCAGAGGCAAATCTACAAACTAGATCAAACATTTTTAATGAGCCAGATGTTTGTCATTGATGTCTTCTCAACCGTCATCTCTGAGCACTCTATAATGGTTTCTTATACATCCTGGAGAATGAGTCTTCCCTCTCCCCTCCAAATGTAGAGATTGGTCAAATAACAATACTAGTATTAAATCTACTTAGTCAAAAGTAGGTTGGGCCCTTCTGCAGCAAAGGGAAGGCACATGATCACTAGGACGTCTGTTTAATGTGTAGGATATGGTGAATGTCTCATTCTTGAATCCTGAAGTAGGTTTGACTGCAGACGTCCAGTCAGTTGATTGAAGTTGATTGAAGTTCTGCTCCAAAGAGGGGAAAAAAGTTTTTGTGTGATTGAGACAGTTTCTGTAATAAAACAACCTGCTAGAAAATACTTTTAGCACTGATATTATTAAAATGAATTAAATGGGAAGTCATATTAAATGGTTTGGTGAGGGTTGAAGTTCTAAATTTCTGAAAATGATGCTTTTACTCACTCGTTCTCACATTCTTCAGAGACTTTGCTGCTGTTAGTGACCTAGTTAGATATGCTCTCACCTCTGGTAGGTGGAGAATCATCTGTGTAGGTGGCAGGATTAAAAGGTTTATTATCACTTTTTCACCTTCTTCCTGTCAGTCGAGGAGTTCTTAGGCCCCTCTCCTGATGGTCTCACTTTTGGCTATGTTTCGACATCGAGAACTGTTGATGTTTAATTGTCACTTTCTTTAGAAATGTGGAAATGTGTCCTGAAATGAGAACTTTATTACACTTTGTATAGAAGTGATAATGTTGCTTAGAACTTTAATGTTGTAAGGCTCTGAATTCTTCTTGTTTTTGTTTTGTTTTTTGGTAGATTATCTTTCACAGACTGGATTATAATCTGTGGCTTTTCCAACAGAAATAAGACCTGCTCATTTATCAAGATATTTCCTAATTGTATCTGTAAATACATCACAGTTATTTAATTGACACCTAGTAATGGTCATTTCAAATGAATGTTAATTCATTAAGTCATTTTTCTCAAAATGTTCAAATCAATACTACAATCAATATTTTATTGACCAAATGTGCCATATTAGTGAACAAATACAGAAGTCTAGATCTGACTATTACAGTTACTTTCTTAAAATACAATTCAAACTTTGATGCAAAAGCTATAGCCATTGAACAAATCACATTTCTTATATAGTTTTGTTAGAGACACTGGTTGTTACCATCAGTTAAAAATATTATTTTATTAAGATTTTCTCTGAAGCAATGAATAAGATACACTAGCTGTCTTCAGGAAGTTTACAATCTAGTGTGAAGTATTAGAAAAGGACTAGCGAGATCCAGCAAGGACAGAGTAAGAGAGAAGATATAAACATCAGAAGAACAATAAACATGAAATTTCCAAAGCATGGTGAAATTGACATCAGTGTCTTTGATGGAGAAAAGTAGACTTTTAAGTTTTTCTTCATTAGTTCTCTAATATTCCATTCATGTTTAGGGCACCAGTTACTGGATTCTTGCACCTTACGCAGTGTAACTGTCTTTTAGCACTTTAGCTCTAGAGTTTACTAGCTATTCATTGTATAAGTAGTGCAGGAGCAATGAATTTAGAATGAAATTAGGCTAGTTTTTCCTCTTACCCATTTAACAAACAAATGTTGGGGAAAATCTGGTCAAATATGAAAACTGTAGTGAATGAAAGATACTGAACAGAGAAACATATGAAAAAATATATAAGAATAGGATTTCATAGAAAATATTTTACCCATTTCCATTCTTCTATCTGAAACATAATAAGTATGTATTAGAAAATTTAGTCTTTCATTGAAAGCTCATGTTGGAATTTTGTTCAACTTAGCCAAGGATGTCTAATTAGCATTCCGGAAAGTTGAATTGCTTCTAAGTTAGAATTGTTAGGATGATCAAAAAAATCACTTAGTATAGAACTCTTCTGAGGAGTTACGAGCATTATTTCTCTTCAATGCTTATTTTCTTCACCTAAGACAATGCTGTCTCATGCAGGCAAATGTCACTATTTAGACAAAAAGAAGAGGTTTTCCTCATTGCAAATATCCAGGGCTCACCCTCTGTCAATCTCTCTACTCTCCAAATAGTTTCTTACAAATTTTAACTACCTTGGTCTTCTAAACTCCAAATGTGTCCTCAACTCAGCAGGACCACTAATCTCTGTTCAATTCTCTTGTGTTTTGCGTTTAAACCTGGGAACCCTATTAAAGCAATCAGCTGAGGCAATGATGGGGCTTCCCTCATTTGTTTTCTCTTATTCAGGAATCACTTTCTTGTACTGCAGACTTCTGTTGCTCAATATAAAAACAAAAATGAAAGCAAAACAACAGGAACAGTTGTTTTATATATTTTGTTTGGTTTTCTAGTAATTTAAGATTGGAAAATCTGATTTTCTTCACTGTAAGCAGAAGTCAGACTTTTTAAAAACCTATTAAAATATTTATTTCTCTAATTCTAAATTTGTTATACAGTTGTTTCATTTCTATTCATACTGAGGGTCTGAATATCCTAAAGGTTAAGATACCAAATTGCCTGGGTTTAAATCTCTGCTTTGACAATTACCTATTAGGCGACCTTGAAAAGCCGCCTTTGCCAGGCTCATGCCTATAATCTCAGCACTTTGGGAGGCCGAGGTGGGTGGATCAACTGAGGTCAGGAGTTCAAGACTAGCCCGGCCAACATGGTAAAACCCCATCTCTACTAAAAATACAAAAATTAGCTGGGTGTGGTAGTATGCACCTGTAGTCCCAGCTACTGGGGAGGCTGAGGCAGGAGAATCGCTTTTACCTGGGAGGTGGAGGTTGCAGTGAGCCAAGATCATGCCTCTGCACTCCACCCTGGGCAACAGAGTGAGACCCTGTCTTACAAAAGAAAATGAAAAGAAAAGGCTTCTTAATACCTTTGTGTCTCAATTTTCCCACAAGAATTGCTCTTCATAGAGTTGTTGAAGGGATTAAATTAGTTAATACAGAAAAAGCACTAAAAGCCATTTCTATCATATAGTAAGATCTTATTATCTCTAATTCTGCTATCTAGTCATTTACTTATACATAAAGAAATTAGAAGGCCGGGCGGGGTGGCTCACACCTGTAATCCCAGCAATTTGGGAGGCCCAGGTGGGCGGATCAGCTGAGGTCGGGAGTCCCAGACCAGCCTGACCAACATGGAGAAACCCCATCTCTACTAAAAATATAAAATTAGCCAGGCGTGGTGGCTCATGCCTGTAATCCCAGCTTCTCTGGAGGCTAAGGCAGGGGAATTGCTTGAACCCAGGAGGCGGAGGTTATGGTGAGCCGAGACCACGCCATTGCACTCCAACCTGGACAACAAGAGTGAAACTCCATCTCAAAAAAAAAAAAAGAAATTAGAACCAATTTTTACCACCATAATATTTGTGAACACATTTTATATTTTACTTTCATTTTTACATTCATTTTAATACATTCCTTTGTTATTTTAAATATAAAGGGGCTCACTTAATCTTATGCCTCTATTTTCATAACATTTGAGTGCATTGCATACATAATATCTAAGGAAACCAACTTATACATTTGACCTCAATGAATCCTCATTATAGTCCTATGAGATTAAAACCAGTGATAGCTACACTATACAGATTTGGGGAATAAAGTAGAGAAATTCGATGATGTCCCCAAGATCAAACAGCTATCTCCTGAACACTGGACTACAAACCCAATTCCCTGTGATTCTAGAAGCTTATCTGTTAGTGACTATGTGACTACCTCTATTAAATATCATTATAAGTAGGATAAACAAATTTCAGTTTTACTTTGCATAGTTCTGCTTCATGCCTGCCTTGCAGACTTATTTTTATTTAATAGTGCCCATGGTCACTCACAAAGAAGCCAAATTTGAATGATAAATTATATATTCACTGTTATATACATATAACAGGTATTACTGACTGATGAGATTTATAATGAGCACCTAAAACCCAGAGAGTGATTTATACAGTTAAAGGAGGTGAAGTCGCTAATGTCATTTTCCTATGCCTCAGTGATTTTATCACTTTGACTTTTAGAGAAAAATGACATGGCACTTCACAGAGATTTGTTAAAATTTAGCAGTTAGTTATTCAGCCTTCCCCATTCTGCTGGTAGTTAGAAAATAAGGTAGACATTGAAGGACAGAGGTTAAATGAAGGAAGTGTATCTTGTCAGATGACCAACATTCCATTCTTGCCTCCTCAGCCCTACTCGGATAAAAATAGAATAATTAAATTTTTAGGAAGAATCTGTAATCTAGTGGCTCTTTAGGGGATGGAAAGGTGGGACAGGAAGGAGAATAAGAGAGAGAAAATGAACAGAACAGGTATGAAAGAAAAATGAAGAGTCAACAATTTTTTTTTTTTTTTTTTTTTTTTTTTTTTTGAGATGGAGTCTCACTCTGTCACCCAGGCTGGAGTGCTGTGGCATGATCTCCGCTCACTGCAACCTCCATCTCCCGGGGTCAAGCGATTCTCCTGCCTCAGCCTCCGGAGTAGCTGGGATTACAAGCACGTGCCACCGCACCCAGCTAATTTTTGTATTTTTAGTAGAGACGGGGTTTCCCCATGTTGGCCAGGATGGTTTCAAACTCCTGACCTCAAGTGATCCACCTGCCTCGGCCTCCCAAAATACTGGGATTACAGGCGTGAGCCACCGCACTCGGCCTCAGCAAAGTTTTTAATCATGTCAGAACTGTACTTATTTTTAAAGCTGCAAAAACATAAATAATCTATTCATTCCTCTTAGTCACTACTGAACAGGTAAAATAAAATATTTAGTATTATCCCATCCAAATGTGAAAAAGAGGGTGAACTCAAAGCATTGGCTGTTCCCAGGAGAGAGGCAACTATGTCATTAAAGTTTGCATAATTGTTGTATCCATGAAGTAAAGAAAGGCACTTGGGCTCTTCAATAACAAAAAAGAAAATAATATAATAGTGACTGTGAAATAGTTCAGGGACTGTCACGCAGGAAATGAAATGAAATTGCCTACTTTGAAGTCTCTTGCCTTTGCCGTTCTTTTCTGCTTGAAAATCTTTCTCCAAATATGCTTATGGCTTACCTTGTCATAGCCACTGAAAATCTCTTTTTCACTGAGGGCTTCCAAAGTTGCCCTACATAACTTGCTAATTCTCTCTCACACACATGCACACTCACACTTCCTAGCTCCCTCTCTACTTGTATTACATCATTTAGCACTTACTTCTACCTCATAGAGCATATATTTTTCTTATTTTTCATTTTTATTACCTCAAACCTACCTAAATGTGGGGCTCATAAAAGCAGGAATTTATATCTAATTTGCTCACTGCTAATCATCAGTGCTCAAATCAGTACCTGGTAATGGTTAACAAATACTTCTTACATTAATAAATAATGAACAAGATGTTTGGTTTTAACCCAAAGGGTTGAACAAAAATCCAGAAATAAATTGGAGGGCAGCAGATTCGGCTCATTGTAAAATGTTAGTACTGCCCTCTGTCTCTTTATGAGTAAGTGGCTGCTCAGAACATGATTCTAACATTCTTGAAGTTACTACGTGATCAACTGATAGATGTAATTTCAAGAATTCTTGCAGATTGGATGAGATGTTGGTATTTTTTTTTTCCTTAGTACAGAGAAACTCTGATTATTCAGCAAAGGGAGAAAAAGACATTCAAACCATTACACACAAGCTACAATACTAAAATGAAGACTAGCTTCCCTGTTTAATCATAGGTCTCATTCGTTTATTTCTATGACTCAATCTAACTTGAAGACTTGCTTCTGTGAAAACTGAAAAATAAAAATTGAACCAAGAGAGAAGGTGAAGAGGAGTTCTGGGAGCAGTGGTGGAGAACAAAAAAATAAAGGCAAAACAGCAACTCATAGAGCCTTTTTTGCACTACTTATTAAACAGATACAGTTTACAATGCTGACATTGGTCTTGAGAAAGAGAGAGAGAAGAAAAAATGTACTTATGACATGTTTTATTTTTCTAAAACTTTGAAAGGTTCAAAATTATCTCTATGCAGGTTTTAGATATTAATTTAAAATCTTACTGAATCTGTGAAATGGTACAAAAAACAACAGCAACAAAAATAACTTGAACTCAATAAATGCCACTTGAACCAGCAAAGACCCACGTGTGTGGTTCTGTCAAATCCCCTTGCTGCGATAGCTCTGCCAATTTACTTGACAAATGTGTAGCCCTGGACTTTCACCCCCTGTTTAACAGAACAGTTTGAAGATGGTACTTTAGAAGCCTTTCAGACCATGAGATGATTATTTTTGCATAGCAGTGTTATCAGCTTGGGGAAAAAAAAAAAAAAAAAAAAACAATTTTGTACTTTACTTTTTTAAAGCACAAAAATAAATAGGAGTTATACATTTAATGTTTTCAACATTCAGGAAAATAACATATTTTCTCTTTTTCGTAAACCAAATGCATTTTAGGCTCAATTCTTCTCTCTTATTTCATGTCTATTACTATGTTTTTCCAACTAGGCCAAGAGTGAAACATTTCTGACTTATTATAATAATGTAAAACTCATTCCCCACATATTTTCACAGAAAAAAAATCTTTTTGGCAATAAAACAATTTCATCATTACTCTGATGTCATGAAATTATATTCTGCTGAATTGACAAGAGAAAGAAATTGTGCATAAGGCATGGTAGATCCATTAAAATTAAAATAAGCATATTCAATTTTAAGGTGAAATTTGTTCATTTGCATTTTTTTTTACAATTAATAGTCATGGAGGATAATACTTTGATGACATACTAATAAAAATATATCCGCAATAATGTATTACTAGTCTTCTCTTTATTTCTAACAACCTAACAGACACTGTGATATTGACTGATACGGTTTGGATCTCCGTCTCTGCCCAAATCTCATGTTGAATTGTAATCTCCAATATTGGAGGTGGGGCCTGGTGGGAGGTGAATGGATCATGCAGGTGGTCCTTCATGAATGGTTTAGCACCATCTCCTTGGCGCTATTCTCATGACAGTGAATGACTGAGTTATCACAAGACCTGGTTTTTGAAATGTGTGTAGTGCCTCCTTCTCTATCCTTTGCTCCTGTTCTGGCCATGTAAGATGTGCCTGCTTTCCTTTCTCCTTATGCCATGATTGTGTGAGGCCCTCCTCAGAAGCAGAAGCCACTATGCTTCCTGGACAACCTGCAAAACCATGAACCAATTAAACCTCTTTTCTTTATAAATTACCCAATCTCAGGTAATTCTTTTTTAAAATTTAATTTTATGTCAGGTCCCGGGGTACATGTGCAGGATATGCAGGTTTATTACATAGGTAAACATGTGCACGGTGGCTTGCTGCACCTATCTACCCATCACCTTGGTATTAAGCTAGGCATGCATTTGCTGTTTTTCCTGGTGCTGTCTCACTCCTCGCCCTCCCCCAGCAGTCCCCAGTGTGGTCTCCTTCCTGTGTTCAGGTGTTCTCATTGTTCGACTCCCACTTATAAGTGAGAACATGCAATGTTTGGTTTTCTGCGTTACTGTGCTGAGGATGATAGCATCCATCTCCATCCACGTCCCCGCAAAGGACATGATCTCATTCATTTTCATGGCTGCATAGTATTCCATGGTGTGTATGTACCACATTTTGTTTATCTGGTTTATGATTGATGGACATTTGGATTGATTCCATGACTTTGCTATTGTGAATAGTGCTGCAGTCAACGTATGTGTGCATGTATCTTTATAATAGAATGATTTATTTTTCTTTGGGTATATACCCAGTAATGGGATTGTCAGGTCAAACGGTATTTTATAGCACTGCAAGAATGGACTTATAATACAATGCCTTTTTGCACACATTATTTCTAATTATCAAAACAACTCAGATCATAATCTTTGACTTACAAATGAGGAAACTTAAACTCTAAAGATTAATTGGAAGCTCATATAGCAAAAAGGGAGGTATGATCAGAATTTGAAACTAAGTCTTGTTGATTCAGTAGTTATAATATTTATTAGTAGTTATTTGGTAATATCAATGAAATGGATAAACTGGTTGGCTAGCCTAACCAAAAAGTAAACAAATAAAGAAGACACAAATCACTAATATCAGGAATAAAAGAAGAGTCGTCACTACTGTCTCATAGATGCAAAAAGAAGAACAAAGGCGTATTATGAACAATTCTATGACCACAAACCTGATAACTTTGATGAAATGTACCAATTAACTGAAAAACACAATTTATCAAAACTGACACAAGAATATATAATTAGAATGGCTCTATATCTGTTTTACAAATTGAACCAATAATTAATAATCTTCCAAAAAATAAAGCACTAATACTGATGGTTTCATTGGTGGATCTTACCAAACATTTAAGAAAGAAGTGACAGCAAACCTCCACAATCTCCAAAAAATAAAATTGGAAAGGACACTTCCTAATATATTCTATGAGGCAGCATTATCTTAATCTCAAAATCAGATAAAGACATTACAAGAAAGGAAAACTAGGGACCAATATCTCTAATGAACATAAATGAAAAATTTCTCAACCAAGTATGAGCAAATAAAATCTAACACTATATAGAAATGTATACACCAGGGCCAAGTGGGATTCATTGTAGATTTGCGGGTCTGGTTCAACCTTCAGCAGTCAGTTAATATAATGCACCATATTAACAGATGAAAGAAGAAATATCACATAAGCATATCAATAGGTGTAGAAAATGCATTTGACAAAATCCAATAGCCACTTGTGATAAGAGATCTCAGAAAACTAAGACTAGAACTTTCTCAAGTTGGCAAAATAAATTTACAAAAACCTATAGCGAACAGCATACTCAATGGTGGAAACTGGACAGTTTCTTTCTGTGGTTGGGAATAAGGCAGGGATGTTTCTCTCATCACTCCCATTCAATACTAAGATGGAAGTCCTAGAAAGTGCAATTAAAAGAGGAAGGGTAACAAAATATATAGAGACTGGGAAAGAAGAAATAAGACTGTGTTCGTTTGTAGACGACATGGTTGTCTGTGTAAAATATCCCAAAGAACTGACAAAATTATTCCTGGGACTACAAAGCATTTATTGCAAGATTGTATAGTACAACCTTGTAAATATACAAAAGTCAAATTATTTTTATGTATAGCCTGTAATAAACAAATATAATTTGGAATTACAAGTATTTTGGTACAAATATACAAATATATAAAAGATTTGTATGAGTAAAACTGCAAATCTCAGATAAAACAACAAAGATATCTAAATAAATAAAACAGATGTTCCATGTTTATGAATAGGAAGGCCTAATATAGTTAAGAAGCTAGTTGTTTATGATTTGATCTAGATACAAACAGTTGCAACCCAAAATTCTAGAAAGTCATTTTGTGGACATCAGCAAATGACTCTAAAGTTTATACAAAAAGACAAAAGATACAGAATAGCCAACACAATACTGAAGAAAAAGAAAAATGTTATAATACTAAACTACTGGAGTTTATAAATTCCTATAAATGTCCATTAGTCAAGACAGTGTGATACAGGCAAAAGGCTAGACGAATGGAAGAATAGGTCAATGGAAAATAATAGAGAGCTCAGAAAGAGACCCAAACAGATACTATTAACTAATCTTGAGAAAGGAACAAAGGCAATTTCATTGAGAAAGGATAATGTTTCCAACAAATGGTGCTGCAACAACTGGACATGACCAGAGCAAAGAGATTATTACAGACCTAATTAAGGATTTTGGACCTCCAGACAAAAGCAATCTTTGCTGAGAATGGAAATGCCCGTAAGTAAGTTCTAAAGATGTGTTCTGCAGCGTAGTGCCTACTGTTAACAATACAATGTTGGGCACATCAAAAGTTGTTCAGAAGGCTGATCTTGTGTTAAGTGTTCTCACCACAAAAACAAAAACATAGGGGCACAGGAAAGCTTTGGGAGGTGACAGTTACATCTGTAACCTCAATTGTATTGATGCTATCACAGGTGTTTGCATATACTGAAACTCACCAAATTGTCCAGATTAAATATGTATAGTTTTTTTTAAATTAATTTATTATTATTATTATACTTTAAGTTCTAGGGTACGTGTGCATAACGTGCAGGTTTGTTACATATGTATACTTGTGCCATGTTGGTGTGCTGCCCCATCAACTCATCATTTACATCAGGTATAACTCCCAATGCAATCCCTCCCCCCTCCCCCCTCCCCCCTCCCCATGATAGGCCCCGGTGTGTGATGTTCCCCTTCCTGAGTCCAAGTGATCTCATTGTTCAGTTCCCACCTATGAGTGAGAACATGCGGTGTTTGGTTTTCTGTTCTTGTGATAGTTTGCTAAGAATGATGGTTTCCAGCTGCATCCATGTCCCTACAAAGGACACAAACTCATCCTTTTTGATGGCTGCATAGTATTCCATGGTGTATATGTGCCACATTTTCTTAATCCAGTCTGTCACTGATGGACATTTGGGTTGATTTCAAGTCTTTGCTATTGTGAATAGTGCCGCAATAAACATCCGTGTGCATGTGTCTTTATAGCAGCATGATTTATAATCCTTTGGGTATATACCCGGTAATGGGATGGCTGGGTCATATGGTACATCTAGTTCTAGATCCTTGAGGAATCGCCATACTGTTTTCCATAATGGTTGAACTAGTTTACAATCCCACTAACAGTGTAAAAGTGTTCCTATTTCTGCACATCCTCTCCAGCACCTGTTGTTTCCTCACTTTTTAATGATCACCATTCTAACTGGTGTGAGATGGTATCTCATTGTGGTTTTGATTTGCATTTCTCTGATGGCCAGTGATGTGCATTTTTTCATGTGTCTGTTGGCTGTATGAGTGTCTTCTTTTGAGAAATGTCTGTTCATATCCTTTGCCCACTTTTTGATGGGGTTATTTGTTTTTTCCTTGTAAATTTGTTTGAGTTCTTTGTAGGTTCTGGATATTAGCCCTTTGTCAGATGAGTAGATTGCAAAAATTGTCTCCCATTCTGTAGGTTGCCTGTTCACTCTGATGGTAGTTTCTTTTGCTGTGCAGAAGCTCTTTAGTTTAATGAGATCCCATTTGTCAATTTTGGCTTTTGCTGCCGTTGCTTTTGGTGTTTTAGACATGAAGTCTTTGCCCATGCCTATGTCCTGAATGGTACTACCTAGGTTAAAAAATATATATATAAAAAATAAATAAATAAATAAATAAATATGTATAGTTATTTGTGTATCAATTACACCTCATTAAAGCTGTTAACAAAAGAATCCATGTGATGATTTGCATAGGAGAGCACGCATGATTCAGGTTATAAGGCAAGAAAGGCCACTGGGAATGTGAATTCCTGTGATCACCTCACACAAATTAAATATGGGGTTCTAGACTCTGAGACAAATTCCAGATTGCTCTCACTAATGATAACTAATTGACTGCCTAATGATCTCTTCAGTGAAATGAGGATTTCTTGAAGAAGTGCATAAGTTTGTAATGACTCCCTGCCTGTTGAAAGCCTTCAGTCCCCAAACTGAGTGGACCCAGTGAAGACAAAATAGTGGTATATTTCTACCCCATCACAGCAAAGAATGAACACCAATGGTTATCCAAAAAGAATAAAAATCCTTAGACATATTCCTGAAGAGACATAAAGAAATAGTTCCTTAGGAATAAGGGAAGTCCTAATGAGAAAATGTCACCTACATCTCAAGATAGTTGTCAGCACTAGATTAAAGAGCTATTAATACTCTACAGTTCCCAGACTTACTGGGGGCAAGCCTTATGAAAGGCAACAACTGGGAAAAAGTTCACTTCTTCCTAATCAGCATGAGGTGTATTTCCCACAAATCAGTTCATTCATTCAGCAAACTTTTATGGAGCATCAACTACGTGTTATACTATACACTATACTAGAATCAGGAGATTAAAAAGTATGATTGCAACACAGTCCATATCCTGAGAAATAGTCCCATCCTTTAGAATCTTAATATTTTTTCTGAAACATAATTTGGTGGACAGTCTGTTTCTTTACTTACTTGACATATTTAATATAAACTATAGCAGAAAAAAAAAGATACTATTTAAGAACAAAGACTGCTATGTGACCTTTGCCAAGTTTCTGACCTCCTCAGTGCTTTATTTCCTCATCTGTACAGTGCAATGTATAATATACTGAGTACAGTGTCATAGTTATCTACCTTGTAAGGTTGCTGTGAGGATTTAAGTGTGTTAAAACTTGTAAAATATCTAAAACCATTCTAGGAACATAGGAAGTTCTAAAGCCATGTTTGCTGCTGCTGCTACCACCTTGTTATTACTGTTGTTGCCACGATTGTTCTCATTCCAGTGGGTTACAGGTTGACTTATGTTTATATAATCAATAAGAATGTTATCTCAGCATCCCATGGCACATTAACCACAGCAATTGTTATTTAGTAACTACTTCCGTACTGAGAGCCTGTCAAAGATTTATATCTATTACCAAATAATATCTTGCTGTGAGGACACAGATCCACAAATATTAGTGACTTTGTGACAATCACTAATATCTCATTAGGCACAGAGTTTTGAAGTTCTTTTTCTCAGCTAGAGAGTTATGCAAGTATTATGTATACTCACTGCTCAATTAAGCCTAATTATTTTGAAGTGCAAAATGACAGACATTGCACATCATCTTACCATATTTTTCCAAGTAGGATAGCATAGGTGTACTGTCAACTTTATGATGAGAATATGGCAGAGCTATGCATCCTTTGGAAGCGATCTGCTACAATTACTTAAATTCCTTACACTTTAAATCCTCAGAATTTCTGTAGAGGAAGAAAAGTTAAATCTGTAACTATTATGCCTTCTACTCTGTTAATGTGCTCACATCTCTGTGAACCTTGATTTAAGCTGAGTGCATCACTAATCTTTAATATAACCCGAGAACAATAGTCAAATAGAATAATGAGTGGTATTGAAGAAATATATAGAAGAGCATGCCCAGGAATGCATTGAACCACTCCATATCTTGCATTATTAGACACACCCAGTGATTTGCACAGATCCAGAATTTTTAACTCTTCGTTGAAAGCAAGGGTAGGCAAATTCATTCATAACAGACCAGATAATATGTTCAGCTTCATGGGCCATATGGTCTCTGTGACAGCTACTCAACTCTGCTACTATGACATAAAAGTGATCACAGACAATATATAAATAAAAAATTATGGCTGTATTTTAATAAAACTTCATTTGTGAATAGTAAAATTTGAATTACACCTAATTTTCATGTGTCATATGTATTATTTTCCTTTAAATCTTTTTCAAAATATTAAAAATGCAACAACAAGTCTTTGGTCCCAGACCACACCAAAACATGTGGCAGGCTTGATCTGGCTTACAGGCTACAGTTTCCTGAATCATAATGTATAGGAACCAGAATACTTTGAATTTAACAACTCAACCATGGTCCTGCAATCATTATCTAGAAGATTAGCTAGTAACATAAAATGTCTCAAGGCATGCATTACAACTTCAGTCTTATTTTATCATTTATTTATTTAGGATTCTGACTTTGAGAACAAAAATCATGAGTTATGATTTCACATCTACCACTTGTTAGTTTGATAGCCTTCAGTGAAAATTTCCAACCTCTGGCAACCTCTTTCTCCCAAAGTCTGTTATTTGGGAGATGAATTATATCACTACTGTCAACTCACACTGTGTATCAGAATCACCTGTGGAGAAACCAAGACTGAACAGTCAGAGATATGGCCTCAACAGGTGACGCCAACCTGCATCCAGCGTTGGAAACTACTGGACTACTGAGCTCCAGACCTCTTTCTGTTTGATAAGTCTAAGAATTTCTATTCGGTGCATACAGTTGTCACAAATATCAGTAACAATATAGCATTACTTCAGAGAATATTACATTTAAATAATTAGTAGAAACCCCTTGCAAAAAATTCAGAACTATTTAACATCTCCTTCATGATGGCAAAATAAAAAAGAAAATACATATATTTAACTCCTTTTAGCTCGCTGTTGAGAGATGGACAGAATAGAAAGAAAATAAGTAAACAAAGGAAGGAAACAAATCATATGTATTTCTTTTCCTAATAGCTAGAGCATAGAAAATTACAGAGAAATAAAGCAACAATAATCTGAAAGCTTCTATGTATTCTTATTCTCAAGCCCTATTTCCTTATTTTAGGGTGTTTTGTAGTTGAACAATTGCAGCATTATTTCTCTGCTTCCAAATTCATTATTGAAAAGATAGTTCACACAAATATTCAAAAATAAGCAGTCTACATTTTCATAATATGGTTCATTTGTTCCTAACTTTTAGTACATTTCACAGTCAATATCTTGTCTATACTCATGTAATTGACTCAATTTTCAACTGTCAGTTTCACAAACCGTCATCAAAAAACTTAGATGATCAAGCAGAGCTTAGTTGTTCTGACTTCTTACAGTAAGGGACACACACACAAACACATACACCTTTTTGATAACAACAACAACAACAAAAAACAGTAATGTCCCAACCTTTGGGTAGGCAATGTTTAGGGTTTTATAACCCGAGCAGAGTGATTTTAAGATGAATGTTTCAAAGGAGGAAACTGGTTGAAATTAGGTATAGTTATTGAATTACTAGATCTAGATTAGTGATCACAGTAAGGAATGAGCCTTAAAGAGGGATTTTATAAGCAGGCTGTTAGTCTTGATTAGCTGTTAAAGTTGGCTTACAGTCTTGTCTTAAAAATTTAAATATTTCTTGCAATAAGTAATTAAGACATTTTTGCTTGATTTCAGTATTGTTTGACATAGAGACATGTAAATATGTTCATCACATACATTGCTTAACACAAGGGGAGAAAAGTATGCCTGGACCTAGCATGACTTAAGACAGAGAGAAAAAAAAAGTTGTTTATATTAATGCTCACTGACACTTTTGGTCATGCTTTACCATTATCTTATGAACTACCTTAGTCTATTTTGTGTTGCTACAACAGAATACCTGATATAGGTAATTTATAAAGAAAAGTGGTTTATTTAGCTCATAGTTCTGCAGGCTGGATAGTTCAAGGACATGGCCCTGGTTTCTGGCAAGGTCTTCTGTGCTGCATCATAACATGATAGAGAAGGTCAAATTGGAAGCAGTTATGTGTGAAGAGGAAAAACCTAAGAGACATCCTGGCTTGATAGCAACTCATTCTCAAGGGAATTCATTAAGTTCCATGAGAACTGATTCAGTCTTGCCAGAGTGAGAACTCATTCACCACCATGAGAAAGACACTAAGCCATCAGGAGGGATTTACTCCAATGATTCAGACAATTCTCACTAGGCTCCACTTCCCAAGACTGCCACATCAGGGATCAAATTTCAACATGATGTTTGGTGGGAACAAACTCAGACCAAATCACAGCACAAGGATATGATCAATGCAGATCAAAATTACTGTCCGATATATTGGGTTCACTGTGTTAGGCAAAATGGTGTTTCCCCAAAGAAGCCCATTTTGAAGCCTCCATAGCTTATGTATATATTAGATTAAATAGCAAAGGGGAATTCAAGGTGAAAGATGGATATAAGGTTGCAATCAGCTGATTTTAAGACAGAAAACATTAGCTGACTTTAAGACAGAAAAAATTATCCAGATAAGCAAAATATAATTATAAGAGGACTTCCAGCATGACTGTAGGAAAAATTATTCCCCATTGAAACTGGTAAAAACTATAAATAAAAAAAAAACTTTTTATAACCCCTGGAAATGATCCTAAAGGAATACAGCAAGTGAAGAAATAGCCATTCAATTAAATCTATGAATATTCAGAATGAAAAGCAGGAGTGTGTAGTATTTAAGCAAAGTCTACTCTTCATTGGCTCTTCCAGCTCGAAGATAAGAAAACTCCAATCTAGACTTCGTTAGTCAAGAACAAATGGCATCTTCTCCCACAGCTTCCAGTTGGAGAGCTTTCTTCTAGGGCAGAATGCAACATCCATGTTTCTCCTCCTACTGCCAGTTGTCTCCTGTTGCTGAGGTTGTTTCAGGTGAGAGCGGATGAGAGGCAAGTCTCCTTCTTCACCCCACCCTCACTCATGGAAAACAGACTCCAACTCAGGCACAGCACCTTTAAAAATGCTGGGGCCCCAGTTGCCTTACCCTGGATCGTAAGTTTCCACACCAAGAAAACCAACTTATGAAGACCTCATGCTACAGTCTCCACTTCCACTGGGCACTCAGGTTCAAAAGTAGGAGCATCACTGAGAGAAAATATCCCATCATCTCAAACCCAACCACAGAGGCCTAACTTAATATTTTACCAGAGGGAAAAGCAGGCCATAAAATTAATAGCTCTTAGTCTCTTCCCAAAGAAATTGACTTCACTTGCAATAGAGCATGAGGACATTCTAACCTATAGGCGTTCTCAAAAATAGTGGAGGTCATGGTGAAAAGCAACTGGGAGGAAATAGATTCAAGACAAAGGCTGAAGGATAAGCCAGTTACTTTGTAGGAGAGAACCTGAGAAAGAGAAAACTTAGAGGAAAAAAAATATATACAGCACTGATCTAAGGACCTCCTTCAAAGAAGCCCAGATCTTACTGGATTAGCCTATGGATCAATTTATAATCCAGGACATATTTGAAAATAATAGAGCAATCAGCCTCCAACTAACAGAGCATAACAGTTTGCTATGGTCACGGAAAGAGATGAAGAGAACCGTACCAAACCCACTATTGTCTCCAGGTGACTGTGGACATACCAAAAGCTGTGCCCCACTGAAAATTAACATCAGAGGTTTAACAGTGTGGGGTAGGAGAAAATAGACATCCCTAAAATATTCCAGCTCTGAAAGGGAGGAGATTCGTATGCAAAGTTGCTGTAATATATTATCCAAGAGGTCTAGTTTCCAACAACAACAAAATAATGAGGAATGCAAAGAAAAAGGAAAGTATAACATAAAATGGAAAAAGAAAAAGCAGGCAAAAGAAACTGTGAGAGCAACCAGATATCGAATTTAACAGGAAAGACTTCATGATAGCCATGTTAAGTATGTTCACAGATGGAAAGGAAACTATTGTTTAAAAAGTATAGGAAGTCATGATGACAATGTCCAACACAAGACAAAGTATCAATAAAGAGATAAAAATTATTAAAAGAACAAAATGGAAATTCTGGAATTGATAAACATAAGAACTGAAATGAAAATTATACTAGATGGGCCCAACAGTAGATTTGAATTGGCAGAAGAAAGAATGAACACACTTGAAGCTTGATTCAGATTATGCAAGCTAAAAAACAAAAAAAGAGAAACAAGAGGAGCCTCAGGGAAATCTGGGACACCATTAAGCGCATCAACATCCATGTCATGGAAGTATCAAATAATGACTGAAAAATTCTCAAACTTATTAGAAAACACTATCCTATATATCCAAGAAGTTAAAGGAATTCCAAGTAAAATAAATGAAGTGATATCTACATCAGACACATCATAGTAAAAATGCTTAAACTCAAAACAAGGAGAAAATTTTGAAAGCAGCAAGACAAAATTACAACAAAACAAAACTCCTCATTATCAAGGGGACCTCAGTAGGATTTAATATCTGATTCTCAGCAAAAACAATGTAGGCCGAAAGGCAATAGGATGTCATGTTTAAAGTGCTCAGTTAAAAAAAAAAAAAAAAGCAAAAACCTGTCAGCCACAAACCTTACATCAAGCAAATCTATCTTTCCAAAATTAAAGTAAAATAAGAACATTCCAAGATTAACAAAATCTGAGAGAATGTGTTGCTAGCAGACCCACCTTACAAAAAACTCTGAAGGAAGTTCTTCAGGCTGACAGCAAATAATCCTAGATAATTGAGCACATATAGAAAAATACGAGCTTCAATAAAGTTAGTTATATAATTCCACAAAGCAGTATAAATCTATATTTTTTCTCTTGATTTACAAAACAATTGTATAAAATAATATGCTACAATGTATTGTTGGGCCTGTAACACAGAAATGTAATAAACTGGTAATATATTTGCTAAAGACAGCACAAAGGAGGTGGGTGAGAACAAACCTACATTGAGCTAAGGAAATGACAGCAGATGAGTAAATTAATAATTATAACAATGTATCATTGAGTTTGTAAGTTTGTAATATTACATAAATATGCATAATACAACAAAAATAGGGGAAAAGGAATAGAGATATGTCTTAGTCATCTCAGGCTGCAATAACAAAATGCCATAGACTGGGAAGCTTGAAGAGTAAACATCTATTTGCTCACAGTTTTTGAGAGTGAATGTCTGAGATCAGAGTGTCAGCATGGTTGGGTGCTAGTAAGGGCCCTTCATCCTGGCTTGCAAATGGCTGCTTTCTCATTGTGTCTTCACATGGCAGAAACAAAGTGGATTCTGGGCTCTTCGTCTTCTAATGACACTAATACCATCATGGATGCCTCACCTTCAGAAACTCACTTAAACCTAATTACCTCCCAAAGGCCACACCTCCTAGTGCCACCACAATGAGGGACAGGGCTTTAACATGAGAATTTGGGCAAGACACAGGCATCCGGTTCATAAAGAGTTATCTAGAAATGATATTCCTATGTCTTACTATAATTCAGTTAGCATAAACCTGAAAATTAATCTGATAGTTAAAATGTATGTAGTGTGCCCTAAAGAAACCACTTTTTAAAAAAACTCAAAAGATACAGTAAAAAAATAAATAAATTTAAATGCTTAATTAGAAAATATTATATAATGCAAAAGAAATCAGTAAAGGAACAAAAACAGGAGAAACAAAGAAAACAGACCTTTGACATACCTTTATACATAAATTACCTTTAATATACATACAAAAATCCATAACAAACTACTAGCAAACTGAATCCAGCAACATATAAAAAGAATTACATACCATGACCCAGTAGGATTTATCCCAGGAATGCAAGGTTGATTAACCATACAAAAAATAATTAATGTATACATGATATCAATAGAATTTAAAAATTACATGATCAGGCTGGGTGCTGTGGCTTAACCCTGTAATCCCAGCACTTTGGGAGGCCAACGTGAGTGAATCACTTGAGGTCAGGGGTTCAAGACCAGCCTGGCCAACATGGTGAGATTCCATCTCTACTACAAACACAGAAATTAGCTGGGCATGGTGGCGGGCACCTGTAATCCCAGCTACTCGGGAGGCTGAGGCATGAGAATTGCTTGAACCTGGGAGGCAGAGGAGGTGGCAGTGAGCCGAGGTCATGCCGCTGTACTCCAGCCTAGGCGATGGAGGGAGACTCAGTCTCAAAAAAAAAAATTACATGATCATGATCATATCCATAAACAGAAAAAGCATTTAACAAAACCCTAGATCATTTCTGATAAAAATACTCGATAAACTAGGAATAGAAGGAAACCTTCCTTCACTTGATAATGGGTATTTGTGAAAAACCCGCATGTGACATCATGCTTGGTGGTAAAAATGAATGCTTTCTTCCTAAGATCAAGAACAAGAGAACATCTCCTCTCACCACTTCTATTCAACACAGTGTTTGAAGGTCTAGCCAGGGAAATTAGAAAAAATAAAGCGAATCCAAATTAGAAAAAAAAAATAAGAAAAGCTACCTTTATTCTCAGATAACATTGTCTTGCATATAGAAAATCCTAAGTATCCACTAAAAATTATAAGAAATAACCAGTGATAGGTCAATTAGCTGCTTTCGGGCAGCCTTAGGCGACAGGAGACTCCTGGACCCAGCACCTGCTCACTGTGCCTGTCCACCTTTGGCTACTGCAGCTGATACCCCAGTGGGCTAAGATTGGACAGGAGCCACCAGGGACCCAGCAAGTCCTTCAGCTCTATTTTTGAAACATGAATCCTTCACTCTTCCTGGCTGCCTTTTGCCTGGGAATTGCCTCAGCTGCTCTAACACATGACCACAGTTTAGATGCACAGTGGATCAAGTGGAAAGCAAAGCATAAGAAATTATATGGCATGAATGAAGAAGGATGGAGGAGAGCAGTGTGGGAGAAGAACATGAAGATGATTGAGCAGCACAATCAAGAATACAGTCAAGGGAAACACAGCTTCACAATGGCCATGAACGCCTTTGGAGACATGACCAATGGAGAATTTAGGCAGGTGATGAATGGTTTTCAATACCAGAAGCACAGGAAGGGGAAGGAGTTCCAGGAACAACATCTTCTTGAGATCCCCACATCTGTGGACTGGAGAGAGAAAGGCTACGTGACTCCTGTGAAGAATCAGGGTATGTGTGGCTCTTGTTGGGCTTTTAGTGCAACTGGTGCTCTGGAAGGGCAGATGTTCTGGAAAACAGGCAAACTTATTTCACTGAGTGAGCAGAATCTGGTAGACTGCTCTTGGCCTCAAGGCAATGAGGGCTACAACGGTGGTTTCATGGATAATTCCTTCCGGTATGTTCAGGAGAACGGAGGCCTGGACTCTGAGGCATCCTATCCATATGAAGGAAAGGTTAAAACCTGTAGGTACAATCCCAAGTACTCTGTTGCTAATGACACTGGCTTTGTGGACATCCCTTCACGGGAGAAGGACCTGGCGAAGGCAGTGGCAACTGTGGGGCCCATCTCTGTTGCTGTTGATGCAAGCCATTTCTCCTTCCAGTTCTACAAAAAAGGAATTTATTTTGAGCCACGTTGTGACCCTGAAGGCCTAGATCATGCTATGCTGACGGTTGGCTATGGCTATGAAGGAGCAGACTCGGATAACAATAAATATTGGCTGGTGAAGAACAGCTGGGGTAAAAACTGGGGCATGGATGGCTACATAAAGATGGCCAAAGACCGGAGGAACAACTGTGGAATCGCCACAGCAGCCAGCTACCCCACTGTGTGAGCTGATGAATGGTGATGAGGAAGAACTTGACTGAGGATGGCACATCCAGAGGAGGAATTTATCTTCAGTCTACCAGCCCCTGCTGTGTGGAATGCACACTTCAATCATTGAAGATCCAAGTGTGATTGGAATTCTGATATTTTCACACTGGTAAATGTTACCTCTATTTTAATTACTGCTATAAACATGTTTGTATTATTGGTTCACTTACTTTGTATTTTCATTTTTAAAAGATATACACATTTTTACCTGTTTAAATAAAATGTAATTTCAAATGTAAAAAAAAAAAAGAAAGGAAAAAAAAAAAGAAATAACCAGTGACTTCAGCAAGGTGGTAGGATACAATATTAGTATCAAAAAACATCATTTGTATCCCACATGTTTCTAACAAACAATCCAAGAATGAAAGTAAGAAAACAAACCCATTTACAATACAATAAAAAATACTAAGAAATAAATTTAACAAAGTAGTACTAAAGTTATACTCTGGAAACTGCAACACATTTTTGAAAATTAAAGACTCTAACTAAATCAGAAGGCAACTTATATACATGAATCAGAATACTAAATAATTGTTAAGATGGCAGTACTCCTCAAGAATCCCAGCTGACTTCTTGCAGAAATTGATGTATTTAAATTGTGCAACCTAGAACATTTAGCCTCTCTTAACAGAGATTGATGTGTATACAGCACATTACAAATCTTCCACACCATTAACTGGTCTATTTCTACACAGCAGCTTTACCAGCTTGAAAAGATATTTTGCACAATGCTTTTTAAAAAAACAAAAAAACCCAAATATGAGTCTTATTCTTAGCACTTAAAATATTCAGGAATTTTAAAAATTAATTTGTGTTTCTATAAAATTATTTTAGGCTCACTTCTTTATTATTTTATAGGTACTACAATAGTTTTACACTTACAAAGGAAAAAACTGTTGATAAAGTGGAGGCAGGAGACCCACAATAGTCAAAATAATCTTGAAAATAACAAAGTAGGAATACTTCACAATTTTCAAACTTCCTACAAAGCAATGACAATCAACACAGTTTGATACCAGCACAAGAACAGATGTATATACCAATGGATAAGAATTGAGAGACCAAAAATAAAACTATACATCTATGACCAATTGATTTTAAACAATTCAATGAAAGATGGAATAGTCTTTTCAATAAGCGGTACTGAGATAATTGGATAGCCACATGCAAAAGAATGAAATAAGACCTCTATTTTATACCAAATATAAAAATTAACTGGAAATGAATCAAAAAACTAAATGTAAAACTATTTAGTTTTACAACAACTAAATGTAAACAAAACTAAATGTAAAACACATTGGAGAAAATATTTACAAGCTTTTATGTGACAAATGATTGATAGATATGACTCCAAAAGCAGGAACAACAAGAGAAACAGATTATTTGAACTTTATTAAAATAAAAAACTTTAAGATTCAAAGAAAACCATCAAGTGAAAATACAACTCATAAAACGGAAAAAAATATTTGCAATTCATATATCTCATATGGGTCGTGTATCTAGAATATATAAAATCTCTTACAACTCCGCAATAAAAAGACAGCCCCATTTTGAAAAGGCAAAGAATCTGAATGAACATTTTTTTCACAGAAGATACAAAAAATGACTAAAAGCATGTGTTCTGAAGAAGTTCAATTTCATTAGTTATCTGGAAAATGCAAATGAAACCACAATGAAATACCACTCCACACTTGCTATGATGACTATAATCAAAAAGACAGTTAATCAGAAAGGTTGACAAAAATTTAGAGAAAATAGAATCCCCATAGATTACTAGTGGAAATGTAAAATGGTGCAGTCACTTTGGATAACATTCTTACCGTTCCTCAAATCATTAATAGAGTATCCTATGTCACAGCAAGTCCATTCCTAGGTATATACACAAAAGAATTGAAAGCAGATATTCAAAGAAATACTTGTATTTTAATAAGTATTTTTAAGTGAATATTATTATAGCATGTTTTTTTGTTATTTATTGTTACAGCATCATTATAGTATGATTTCCAATAGCCAACAGGTAAAAATAATCCATAAACAAAATATGAGTATATTCATATACTAAAATTATATTTGACCATAAAAATGAAGTATTGATAGATACTGCAACACAAATAAGCCTTGAAAACATTATGCTAAGTACAACAAATTCAGTCCCAAAAGACTATATATTGTATGATTCCACACATATGAATTGTGAAGAGTAAAGAGACTTATATAGACAGGAAGTATATCAGTGGTTGCTTAGGACTGAGGATGGTGGGAGGATGGGATATAATAAAGAAAATTAGGAGTTTCTTCTTGAGGTGAGGAGAATGTTCTAAAACTGACTGTTGTGCTAGTTGAACAGATCTATGAGTCATTGAATTGTACACTTTGAGGAAAATGTGTTATGCAAACTCCATCTTAACAAAACTTAAAGTAAGTAGAAGATGGAGACAAAGGATGCACAGCTGAAGAAAGAAAAGTGATGACAGAAGCAAGCCATAGTGATGCAGTGTGAGGAGTGCTTAACCTGCTCATGGTGGCATTAAAGATGGAGGAAAAGGGCCATGAGGCAAAAACCATGGAAAGCCTCCAGAAGATAGAAGCCTCCAGAAAAACAGAAGAAATGGATCCTCCACTAGAGCCTCTAGAATAAAATACGGCCCTTTGTAGTTAGCCCAAGTGAAAACCATGTTGGACTTCTGACCTACAGAATTGTAAAATAAATCTGTGTTGTTTTAAGCCACTAAAAGTATGGTAATTTGTTACAGTAGCCATAGAAAACTAGCATGGATTAACCGTGGTGGTCATTTTAATATGCCAGTTTGGATAAGCTACAGTCCCCAGTTATTCAAGGAAACAGGAATCTAGCTGCTGTTGTGAAGATATTTCACAGAAGTGATTACAGTGAATAATCAGTTGACTTTAAATACTGGAGATCATCCTAGATAATTGGGGTTGCCCTGATTCTATTAGTCAAAAGGCATTTAAAACAGAATTTTAAATTCCCTGAAGAAGAAGAAATTCTGGATGTGGACAACAAATTCACCCTGTGCTTAAGAGTATGATGAGCCCTTCCTGCTGGCCTGTCTACAGATTTTGGATTTGCCTGGCTGGTCCTCACGATTGCATTATCTAATTGCTTACGACAAATTTTTAAATACATTTCTGGTCCTTTTTCTGATTCTCTTCTTCAACCTTAATTGACAGAGTCACATTCAGAGTGTTTGGTGGTAACTGTGCCAGTAGCTCTTTGTGTCAATTTGTTGTATGATCATTTGTTAGACCTTTTCCTGGGAAAGCAGCTGCATAGCACTTATGATGATGATTGAGCAGTAGAACTTCAGTCTCCTGTGAGCACACATTTGGGCATCATAACCATGGGGAGCACTAAGGGAAGGCTTATGATGAGTCCACAGTTAATTTTGAAGATGAGGGTCAACAGAGTCCATATTAAAGCAAGACAATAAAACTCATTCATCTCAAGTGCTCACAAAACAAGATGTAACCAAATTAACTTAACTGGTTGTTGTCAAAGATATGTAATTTTACTTATTTGTTTTGTGAGTCTTTTTGTAGATTAAGGCAACTTGAGAGAGATGAAGATATAAGCACATTAGTCCTCTAAGATGACAAATGCTTTACTCTCAAAGGCCGGCTATAAGTCTAAGACGCTTTTATTTTGAACCATTCCCTGCCTGATTTAATGCCAGAGTGCTAAAGCCATAGTGACATTATCTAGTTGTTTTTCTATTCTATGAATTCTAGTCAGGATTTTTCTTGCTTTTTGAGAATCATAAAATAAAGGAAAAAGCCAAAAATCCCTTTCAATTATTAAAATTTTCAAAGTCCAGGTTTCCAGTTTTTTCCTTCTTGATTTAAATCATCTAAAGGTATCTTTTTAGTAGGGAGGAAAATAGAGGCTGCAAGAGATCCTGGGTGAAATCATGAATACTGTGTGACAGTCTTCAGCCAGTATGTTGCATGCCTCAAATCCAGTACCAGCCATTAGTGACTAGTATTTTGTTTTCAGCGAAAACACCACATACTCTGTTGTCAAATATTATTTTAATAATTTTCTGTCATTCATCAAGAGTGGTCAGCATCAGGCAGTGTTACCTGTAGTATAGATCCATTGTACAATATGGTGATTATAGTTTATAACAATGTATAGTAATTCCTCTTTATCCACAGAGGATAGGTTCCAAAGTCCCCAATGGATGCCTGAAACCACAGATTATTCTAAACCCTATGTAAAATTTTTATTTTTATATACATACATATCTATGATAAAGTTGAATTTATAAAGTAGGCACAGGAAGAGATTAGTAATAACCATAATAAAATAGAACAATTATAACTATATTCTGTTCACAATTTAATGGACAGAAGATTCATTTTTACCATAGATCTTAGAAAACTCAGCATGATTTCTTTTCCTTCCTTATTAAGTAGAGAACTTTCACCTTGTCACTTAAAGGAGGCACCTAACAGTTTCTCTTTGGCATATCTGAATTGTGCTTTGAGGACATCATTAAGTAAAATAAGGATTACTTGAACACAAGCGCTGTGGTACAGCCACAGTTGATCTGACAAGCAAGATGGCTTCCAAGGGCTTAACACACGAGTACCACATACAGCATGGATACACTGGACAACGGGATAATCCCTGTCCCAGGAGGGACAGCACAAGATTTCATCACGCTACTCAGAAAACTTTATATTAATTGTTTCGTTCTTGAGTTTTCTATTTAATTTTTTCAATGGCAGTTTACTGCAGGTAACCAAAATCATGGAAAGAGAAACTGCAGATAAGGAACATTACTGTATTATATACTTGAAAATTGCTAAGAGAGTAGATTTTAAATGTTCTCACCACAAAAATGTGGTATGTGAAGTAATGGATACATTAATTAGTTTGATTTAGTCATTCCACAATGTGTGTGTGTGAATACGTATCAGAAAATTATGTGGTACACCCTAAGTATATATAATTTGTATTTGTCTATTTAAAAAATAAACATTTAAAGACAAATAAAGGAGACACTTGCTCGCTACAAAAAAGAGAAAAAAACTTGGGGTACGTCTAAGCCAAAAATGAAGTTGAAAATGTAGTATAGCTCTCTTATAAGATCTGTAAAAGTAATAACAGCCTCCAAATATACATTACCTATTTCCTTTTATTTTTCCAGGTCTATTTTTCTGAAAGTTCTGTTACAAAGGCTAGCTTCTGCAAAGTTCTCTTTCTAGATATGATGTATAGGTTTAATCCTGAATTTTAAGTGTAGAGAAAAAGAGAAAATATCTATAAAGATAAAGAATAATAGCATATAGGTTAAAGTATATGACAAGCTATGTTTAGATTATTTGAACATTGTTCTGTATGCCTTGGATCAACAACTTCTTGCAGTTGTCAACTTGATATAAAGATTGTGGGTTGAAGCTGTCTCCTGAAGATTGTCCACTTCTAGAAGATTCTTTAAAATCCTCATATTGAGGTCTCTAGTTGGAACAGTTTTCTAATGATTTGAGGATGAATTCTCTTCTCCTAGTAAAGTATATCCAAGAAACAAGTGTGCTTTTAGAGCTATGCTCACTAGTTACTTGATGAGATGTTTTCATTAGAGTTCAATAACACTATCTGATATCTCTTCCAGAAGACAAGATCTCAACATTTCAGACCATGTAAGCATTAATTAGGAGAATATGACGACTAGGTGCATTTTATGAGTTCCTTGCAGTATTAGGGGTTGTCTGCTTGAATTTGGCCAGAATATAGAATCAGAGTAAATTTCTAGGTGTAAGAGGCAGTCTAATACCAATTCAGAATGGAAGAACCAGTAAGATCCTAAAAATAGGTAATTTCTTTGTCATTGAAGCAATGCCAATACTCTTTGGATTCCTATAATGTCTGAAAGCTTTGTTGATGTTTTAGTTTAAGAATTCATTGTTCCTTCCATCATTCCTGAAGATTGGGATAATATGGGCAGTGAAGTTTCTGAATAAGCAGCAGTGTTGAAAATCTCGTTAGTGACAGTTCCAGTAAAATGGGTGTCTCTGTTACTGCAGAGATAGGTTGGAATTCCCAGACTGGGAAAACAAAATCAAGTGGTATTTTTGCTAGTATCAGATTCATAGCTCATTCAAAGAAAAGCTTCAATCCATCACTGGAATTAGAAAACACTGGCACACATATTCAGAATCAATGGTGGAGGGTAGTAGCACAAAACTTACTTGGAGATGTCCCAAGACATTTTTCTATATTTGAGCTATTTTTCATTTTTCTTCTTTATAATTTTACCAGGACTATGCTGCTGGTGATGGGTGAGATTTTCCTCAGCGGCAACATCAACAATTTGGGTCAAACTTTTCAGCAATGCCAGTTGACTACTGTAGCCAATTTGTCCTTGCGATAGCCAGTCAATGCTTTCATTAAAATGTTATGAAAGTTTCTATTCAAGATTCTCTGGTGCCAACAAACTCCTGAAAGTGCCAGAGATTATTCTCATGCAATTTGCAAAGAAGTTTTTTTTTTTCTGGTATTTCTTTCTGACATTGGAGTCAAAACTAGCTTTAGACCATTCAAAATATTTGACCTCTTGGACTGTCATAAGAGCAAGGATATTTCTCATGGTTTTCTATCTAAACAGCCATGAATTTTACTTTAACCTCTATGTTACTTTTGTGTACATTGTTGACATTCCCAGTAAAAGGCAAAAAAAAATTTGAATGTTTATCTGAAGGACACTAAAGAAGGCAGAACATAGATTTACAACTATAACGTAACACATAAGATAAAATAGTACTCTTATTCAAAACCACAAGTGTAGAATAACTATTTTATTATGTCCTTGGGGTGCTTAATATATCAGTATCTTCTCCAGGTGAGTTTCTTCAGTAGGAAGACAAAATTATTACACAGATAAGTGCAAGCTATGATGAGCTCCTACTTCTTTAGACTTTCAAATATTGGTTTCAGTGTTTCTTTAGTGTCTAGTTTTAGATGTGTTGTGCAAGCTTGTAGAAAGTTATGGCTGCAACAATCTGCACTATTATGGATGCATAATGGAGAAAGCATCTGATAGTTTTAATGTAAGGTCAGTAAAATGCATTCTAGATCCATTTATGCTTTTGCCCAGTGGCTCTTTCAAAATATGCATGGAGGTGTGAGAGATCTGGTTCTCATTGAGGTGTTTGCTTGCAGATCATATTCTCCATTTAAACTGAAGACGGTTTCCCTCATCAAAAAGACTGATCCTAAATCTAGTTTCACATGTGCTTTAGGATCGACTGCTTACTGCTATCCAAAGATATTTAAATGCCTATTGCTGCTATCTCCAATAGGCTCATTCTTTCTTTTCCTATAGGCCCAAATTTTATTCCAGACTATTTTCATAGAAAAGAGAATAGAGGTAGCCTTCAAAAAACCTTAAAGTTGTTAAAATGCCCATCTCCAATGGGCTCATTCTTTCTTTACCTATGGGTCAAAATTTGATTCAAGTTTATTTTCATAGAAAATACATTGGAGGTATCATGGAGAAGATCTTAACTAGTATGTATAGCTTTTCTAATTCCAGTGGATTTTGATGTAATACGTAGACTAGGGTAGTCCTCCGAGGACACGCTCAGGAACTTCCCACTCTACCTTTTCCATCTCATAGCTTGTACTTTTTGTACTTAAGGTCTTTACTACAGTAAGCAAAAATTGATATAGAGTATAAACCACTACATCTTCTTAGAACTAAATTCCTCTGTGAATGTCTTTCCTTCATGTCTTGGCTTTGGAAAGTTCTTTACAAGAATGAGACTAGGGCTTGAAATCAGCCCTAAAAAGCTACTCTAATTTGAAAGAGGCAATTGAGATATGAGGGTTTCTTGTAGAGCACAAGGGAAAGGAAGCAGGTCAGAAGTGGGGGTCCGAGTGTGATGTAGGATCATAATGGAAGGGAAAGAAATGTGGAAGAAAGCTAGTAGATTTGAAATGTGATTTAGGAAAATAAATGACAAGGATAGTTTTATGGTTTTTTCACATTTTTTCTTTCGACTTAGCTACAACTTTTTTTACAGAAGTAATTTTGGAATCTGAATTTTTTTTTGGAAGCTTCCCCTAGTAATAATAAATGATAAACATAAGATGTTTGGAATTTTGCTCCCCGTTTTGTTCTAAGGCCCTTCTCCAATGAATAACTTTATTCACAGCAGAAGCACCCCCCAAACATTCATTGTAATCCTTAATTATCTTTCAAGAAATGACGGTATTTAAAAAGACAAATGCGTAATTATTGTTATAGTATGGACAGGTAAAAGAAGGTGAAGTCCGTCCTGGAGACAGTACAGACTTTAAGACAAAACCACTGAAGTCTGAAAACAGGTCAGCCAAACACCTGTTTTGTGAGCATGTTACACCTTGTGCCTTGATCTAAATGGTTAGCTGTTAACTGATGATCTAATAAATTCATAATCCTTCTGGTGTTCAGGAGTTTTCAAAAAGTTTCTTCCTGAACCAAACTGTCATAGGAAAATTTAGACAAGACTGTGGCAAGGTGTAAAAAGGTTTTGACAGATGGCCCAATGCAAACATTTTCCATAACACCTGTCTGACATGGCTTTCTGAATTTATCAGTCCTTAGAGTGAGCTTCAATGAATGGATTTATTAGGTCTATGTCCAATCTCTTCTCTAAGAACTTGGTCTTACAAGCTTATATCAGAATATGACAAAGACCTTCCCACTCCATCCCCCAAAAAACTTAAAAACACAGCAATATATTACGAGTTAGACAGGACCCCTCCAAGGATAGAAATTTCAAACCTGGTTACAAAATCAACTGATTTCAATAGGCATAGAATTGAAATAAACTAAGCAGTTTGGAGCCTAGGAACCTGAAAAAAAAAAAAATCAGAGCCGAGACCCAATACAAAACTTAGCTCAGTACAGCAGTTGTAGAGGGTCCTGGAAGGGTATCCCAGGCACCTTCACAGAGAATGTTGTTTAGGGTTGAGGATCTTGACCTGTGGTACTGAGGGGGTTGCAAATGGAACTGCAAGACCTCCAGAATTACCAACTGTTGAATCCTCCAAAGACCAGAGGGGGAAAAAAAAAAAAAAACAGGAAAACATTGATCGAGCAAAACTAAACTTTAAAGACTTACTGCAGTCGGAATACCACCCAACAGAGTCTTAACAGTATTTCAGTACCTGAATATTAGAATAAAGTAGGTATACTCTCTTAGGGCCTGAGCTGGACTTTTCTAAGGCAGTCTTTCAAATTAGAGAATTAATTGGCATTGACAGAATTTGTGACTTAATAACTTCAAATTGGTATATACAGCAAGGTGGATTGAGTCTTGGGCAGCACACTACTAGCATTGATGAATAACTATTTTGGTTGGCTCACTCTTATCTTCCAGGAAAGAATATTGTCTGGGGAAAGCAACTAAGTTATTTTTGCTTGACCTCAGTATAACACAGAAACAGAAAAATTACCTGAACCCAATAGATGTATTTTTTAACACAAAGATAGGAATTCCTGTTGGTTTCAGTTCTTTACATAAAGCATTGGTGTTCTCAACATATCAAATTTATTACTTCCATTGTTTTTAATGTATTTTCCCAGTTATCCATTAAAAATAGATTATCTTTTTAGTGGTTACTAATATTGCCTTCCTTCCATCAATTACAATCACCCCATGCCTCTGATTTTATTAAAAGTTTCATAACAATAGAATTTAGGATTTGAGAAACATTTATTATTTTGAATGTTACTCAAAGCTCTACAAAGTGAAACCAAACAAAATAAAAATTGAGGATCCAAATCATAATGAAGATTTAGCTCAAGTGTTTACCCAGATCCTTCCCCAAATCTCTGGATTTCAAGTGAACACAATTGCATAAATCCCTTTAATTGCCCATTTTTACGCCAAATGCTCTGCTTTCCTGCTTCTTTCCTACACACCTACACTGTGACACCAAAGTCATTCAAGACCAGGTCACCCTGTTTAAATCCCTCCTCCCCTAACCATCAGGGCAGACTAGTTAGGAGAGTACAAAATATTAAAGAGTTTGGGAACTTAGCTGATTTTATTTTCCTTCAGCTGGTGCCCAGAATGATAAATCGTAAGATTCTTGGCTCTTCTGCCTTCTTCTCTGCTTCTGAAAAGCCCCAACTAATCTTTTCTAGATCCTGACAATCCTCAGTATTTCTAAGCAGCTTCGTCTCCCAAAGTTCAAACCCCGTGAACAATAGTATTTCTTTATGCCCCAAGCAGAGGAATGCTTTCTGCCTGGATGACAGTTTGTTAATTGACCGTGGTCTTCAGGAGACCATAAAACTTTTGGTTTCCAAAGGGTAAACTTTACTTTGAGCCATATCCATATTTCTCTTATTCAAGACGTTATTTCCGCTTTTTTACTGGCAAAGAAGACCATGGCGTGTCACCTCTCCAGGAGACGAGAGAAACTGTCTTGCATGCCTGAACACTATGGTCAGTAACCTCTATTAGTTATTTAAACTTCTGAATACCTCACAACACAAATATTATCATTCTTACTGTTTGATACTTGAGAAAACAGAGCATTAGAATGTTAAAAAGCTACCTTTGGTCACATTGCTAGTGAGTAATATGGACAGAATTGGAAGGCTATCCTCTTTTTGTTATACTGCTATGTCATCATTGGTAGAACTTTCATGAGTCCTTACCCTGCATAAGCATCATCATCATCATCATTATCACTTATTCTTTCACCTCTCACAGTTATTCCCTGGGCTACTTTTCTATTTAAGGAGGTAGGCGGACTTTCTCTTAGTTTCCTTATTTGAGGATCACAATCTCTTTACTTCAAGATAATTTAATATTACTTTGAAACAGGGGGAGGTGGCATGTAAAGGACTAAGCTTTATATATTTTGAGGGTGAGAGCGAGGGAAAACTTATAAGCCCAGGATCAACAAGACACAGTTGGCATCTTCCACAGAAGGAGCACCAACCTTATTTGTTGTCTTTGTTAATTAGTAGACTTTTTTGAGCAATCGTATGTTTATTTTTAAAACTGAGAAGAAAATCGAAGTTTCTATATACTCCTTCACCCTTCCCATTTCCTCTATTTATTTTTTTTGAGATGGTTATTTTTTTGAGACGGAGTCTCGTTCTGTCACCCAGGCTGGAGTGCAGTGGGCGATCTTGCTCACTGCAAGCTCTGCCTCCCGGGTTCCCGCCATTCTCCTGCCTCAGCCTCCCAAGTACTTGGGGCCACAGGTGCCCGCCAGCGCGCCCGGCTAATTTTTTGTACTTTTTTTAGTAGAGACGTGGTTTCACCGTGTTAGCCAGGATGGTCTCAATCTCCTGACTTGTGATCTGCCCGCCTCAACCTCCCGAAGTGCTGGGATTACAGGCGTGAGCCACCGCGCCTGGCCCCTTCCTCTATTATTGATATCTTGCATTACTGTGGTGCAATTGTTACATTGCTAAATGAACTGCTTGTTAATTGTGAAATGAACCAATATCAATATATTATTGTTAATCAAAGTTCAGAGTTTATATAAGAGTTCACTCTGTATGTTTTATATTCTGTGGATTTTGCAAACATACAGTAACATGCATCCACCATTATAGTATCACATAGAATAGTTGCATTGCCCTAAGGAAAAAAAAAAAAAAATCCTGTGTTCCACCAATTTATCCTTCCCTCCCTCCCCAGACAGCTCTGGTAACCATTGATCTATGTACTGTCTCCATAGTTTTACCTTTCCTAGAATGTCACATAATCAGAATCATACAGTACATTCACCTTTTATATTGGTTTCTTTCACTTAGCACAATATACATTGAAGGTTTCCTGACATTTTTTCATGACTCGATAGCTCATTTCTTTTTAATACTGAATAATTTTCCAGTGTATGAATGTACCACAGTTTGTCTATTAAAGGATGTCTAGTTTGCTTCCAGGTTTTGACAATTTCTGTAGTCCTTTTTCTTCTTCTAACTCCGTCAATTTCATGCTGCCCATCCTTCATTTACTGTCCCATCCAGTACAATAGCCTCATTTCTCTCACACTGTGTAAACATCCTTTTACTTCCCTTAAACTCTGTTTCAAGAAGACTCACTGTGAATGCCATCTTCAAACTGAGCATTGTACTTTTACAGAGCTGTTTCCATCTGAAATGCCCTCCTCCTCTAAAATCACAAAATACATATTTGTGTGTGTGTTTGTGTGTGTGACACTCAATATATATTTATAAAGCTTACCTACAACTTACGTATTGTTTCTGAAAGACCAAATTTTCAAGGAATTTTCTTGACGTGTATCTTCTTTTTTGTCATAGTCAAAGCCAAGCAATGCAGCAGCCCTGTTTTCTGCTATGACGCGTTCGGTGATGTTGCCGACTAGCCAGGCATCTGAACATAATTTGATGTGCTAATAATTTGATTAGCATGTTTTCTAGTCTCTGTTGCTCTCAATAATAACACCAGCTCTTAATCGGTACTAGGACATAAATTTATTATGTTAGAATTTGCCTGGCACTGCCCTAACTGCTATTTGTTTTAAACATGACCAAAAGGTATGAGATTGGAAAGTTGATTATTATTACCCTCATTTTTTTTTTGGGGGGGGGGATGAGAAAACAAGAACTCATGAGATTGTGACTTTCTTACAAGGGAAGGAAAATAAGTATAAAACTAGATCCTGTGAAGTCAGGCTTACAGTTTTGTTTTTTTCTTAAACAAACCTGACCTCTGTTGCTTCTTAAAGAACCAAACCTATGTTTATACGTATTTATCATACCTAAATTTTGTTAACCTTTTTTGCATGGTTAAGTCAGAATCTTTGCTGAACTCCAAAGTGGCCAAAAATAGTTTTGTTTCATGCAACCTCTATGTCAAAGTATGAACTCAAATCTGAGCTACTACCATTATTACTTCACATACACCAACACACACACACAAGGAAATGATGAGCATACTAAATCAAATACAATTTTATTTCCTAATGAAATGAGCTAAGCATAAATATGACAAAGTGTGCAGTGGAGAATAATTATCAGCCTTCCTTTTTAGACAGCATGAGGTTCGGCAAAGTCAATTTGAATATAAATGCAAAATATGTTGAGAACACATTTAGAGAAAAGCAATAATAGTTACTAAAATAGACTATTAAATTATCTTTTAATAACTTTATAATAGCAAATGTAATACTGTGAAAAAGCCCAAGATCTCTAATAAAATCAGGCGAGTCTGATTTGCAAAAATAAATAAGATTTAAATCAGGTTAAATTTTATAAGCAGTGCTATAAAGTGAATTTGTTCTGCTATAGTATCTGCTAGAAAAGAAGAATGGTTTGAACAACTAAGTTCTTTCAAATTATCAAGTGTAAGAAATATGATAAGCATGAAAATACACTGAAAACATGTATGTATAGATGATACCAGCAGTAGTAGTTGTATTACTGTATGTTGCCTGATTTAGAATGCTCACATGGTCTAAATTTTAAACTCTGGTTGATTTTGAAAGAGAAGAATATTTGTATGAGTGTGTGTGTGTTTTACTATGTAGGATTTTAATATTTATAATATTTGGCATTGAGTAGCAATATGCCTTTTTTTTTTTTTTTTTTTTTTGAGATGGAGTGTCACTCTGTCACCCAGGCTGGAGTGCAGTGGCATGAACTCGGCTCACTGTAACCTCTGCCTCCCGGGTTCAGGCAATTCTCCTGTCTCAGCCTCCCCAGTATCTGGGAGTACAGGCACCCGCCACCATGCCTGGCTAATTTTTGTATTTTTGGTAGAGACGGGATTTCACCATATTGGATCAGGCTGGTCTCAAACCCTTGACCTCAGGTGATCCGCGCGCCTTGGCCTCCCAAAGTGCTGGGTTCACAGGCTGAGCCACCGCACCCTGCCGCAATATCCTTTATGTGCCAGCAGCTAATATTTGGAGCTGATATTCTAAATACAATGTTTGAAAAGAAAAAACAAGAAAAGAAAAAAAAAGTGCTCGTTTAAGATTAGATTTGTGCTAAGAACATATGGATATATTGTGAGTATGAGCAATTTTGGGCATCGATGCAATTGTCTCACTTTGGAATGTACTGTTCTCGAAAGGTGACTGTAGCAGATTGCAAAAATGATTCCAATTTTTCACTCCCTCCTAGTTTCATCTTTTACCACTTACTTTGCAGCATCCTCCATGCTATAAAGAACAGGATGCTGCAAAGTGGTAGGGTTGGAGTGGTGAGGGTTGTAATTTCTTGATCCCAGCTTAGCCAACTGACTTCCTTTGGCCAATGAAATATTGGCAGATGTAACACAAGTAGAAGTTTTAAAAGGGCTTGCAAGCCCAGGCTTGCTTGCTGTGCTCTTGCTAAGATAATATATATGCTTGGCTTTCCTTGCTGGTCCCAGAAAAAGTTGAAAGTCATACACAACAGAGCCAAATGGTCCCAGTTGCCCCAGATGAGGCCAGTCTACACTAGCCAACAGCCTCCAACCCAAAGATATATGAGTGAACCCAGCTAAGATCAGCCAAACTTTGCCCTCATAACTAGAAAGCTATCATAATAAATGATTGCTGTTTCAAGCAGTGAGTTTTGGAGATGGCTTACACAGCAATAGCCAACTCACACAGTGATATGATCTCCCAGATCAAAATGTTATTCTGTAGACATGAAGAGAAAATGAAGCAGCTGACTCTGGAAAACAAAAGAAAAAACAAAGCTGTTCTGAGAATGTTTTTTGGGGATTCTATCCCTCATGGGTTTGCAGTAAAAATGATCATGCTACAAATACTGAGACTAGTTTTGTCCCATAGTTTATAAGCTACACTGCACACTCTTACTAATTTTTTCATGTGACAGTCAAAAAACACTCGGTAGATGGGGCACATATTTCCATATATTTTTTCGTAAATAGATGCACTCCAATTGAGCCAAATGTGGGGCTTGTCGACTCTAGTGCATTTCCCCCATTTCTGACCTGTCCTGCTACACTTTCATACAAGAGTGTCACTATGGAAAGCAGAGCAGATAACCCACGTGACAATGACA
Source organism: Macaca mulatta (assembly GCF_049350105.2). Taxonomy (NCBI): domain Eukaryota; kingdom Metazoa; phylum Chordata; class Mammalia; order Primates; family Cercopithecidae; genus Macaca; species Macaca mulatta. Next base: position 22,552,899 of record NC_133408.1, on the reverse strand, counting down.
AATACAGTGCTATCACACAGTAGTGGGAAAAATATGTTGCATTTCTGAAGACTGGACAAAGTGAACTCATCCAAGTTCATAGGACAAGCAAAACCCACTTTGTAAGAGTCACTTGGAAATCAGTTTCCAACACAAACACTGAGCACCCTGAATTCTATCCTAAACCGGGTTCCCCAGTCATTGTGTGCTTTATGCCCCTCTAAATGCAATTACAATTGCAAAAAAATTCGGAGTCAAGTAGTTAACAAGGTCTCTGAGTGTTAATATAACAGCCCTTGCTAGGGCGGGCACAGCAGCTCACACCTGTAAACCCAAAACTTTGGGAGGCTGAGGCAGGCAGATCACCTGAGGTCAGGAGTTCCAGACCAGCCTGCCAACATGGTGAAACCCTGTCTCTACTAAAAATACAAAATGGTGGTGGTGGCGGGCGCCTGTAATCCCAGCTACTCAGGAGGCTGAGGAGGAGAATCGCTTGAACCCGGGAGGCGGAGGTTGCAGTGAGCCAAGATTGCGCCAGTCTGGGCAACAAGAACAAAACTGTCCAAAAAAAAAAAAAAAAGCCCTTGCTATATAGCTTTTCTGTTGTTGTAGAAAGTCTCATCAATATTCTGTCAGTAACTTAGTGTCAAGTCATTTTTACCTACAGCAGCAAGTCAGTCCAAACGACTCCAGGAAGTTTCCCTTGTGTGAAAATCGATGAATCTCTCTCCACTTCTTGGAGACAGGAACAAGTCAGAATAATAAAAAATAAAAGCAAAAGTAAAATCTTCCCAAAAAGTTACAGGAAAAATAATATGGATCCCAAAAACAAATGGAATCCCAAATAAATATATAACTATTTCTTAATCAAGAAAGAAACAATTAATTTTAAACATTAAAAAAGGAAATAAGGCCAGGCACAGTGGATGACTCCAGTAATCCCAGCACTTTGGGAGACCGAGGCAGGCAGATCATGAGGTCAGGAGTTGGAGACAAGCCTGACCAACATGGTGAAACCCCATCACTATCAAAAATACAAAAATCAGCCAGGCATGGTGGTGGGCGCCTGCAATCCCAGCTACTCAGTAGGCCAAGACCGAAGAATCGCTTAAACCTGGGAGGTGTGCACTCCAGCCTAGGCAACAGGGTGAGACTCTGACTCAAAAAAAAAAAAAAAAAAGAAAAACAACAAAACTTAAAAAATTAAAAAGGAGGGAATTAAATGTATGTGTCTCTTCTTTTGCCTGGTAATCCATTCATCAAATATGTATGAATTTTGAGGTAGATAGTTTTGTGTAATTTCTCTCAGTGTTTTCTTTTTTTGAAACAGAAGCAGCTGTGTGCTGAATATTTTTGTGTAATACATATTTTACCTTTAAGTATGGGCTATTTGATTATTATTCGAGTATAACTGAAGCAATCTCATTGTCCATGGTAAATACCAAGGTTCTTGGCCTCACAGCCAAGTAGATGGAGGTTGTGGACACATACACAGGCAGAGTGAGTTTGGAGCAGGAGTTCGGTAAGCAAGAGGAAAGAACAGCGCTTCATTACAGAGAGGGATCTGGAGCGGGGTTGCTGGGTGGTGGTAAAACTGTCTGAGTTTTTGTAAATGGACTAGTGATGGGGGGCTATTGAGAAGGGGGTGTCTTAAGAATAATCCCCTCAGCAAACAGCTTCTCCCTCAAACCCAAAGAATAAGAAACTATCCAGGGGAGGGCTGGCAATTAGTCCACCCACATGCTGAAAACAAAGCATGTCCAATACTTCCTAGTGTGGGTAGATATTTTCACTCATTGTGTAGATGCTTCTACATTTCCGTGCCGTACAGAAAACGCCTCTGAAGTACTCAAAATGCTAGTTAATGAAATAACTCTCGCTTTGACCTACCTAAGTACCTCCAAAGCGACAACAGCCCCTTAATTAAAGCAGCTGTCACCCAGGCAGTCTGAAAGGCAGAGGCATACAGTACCATTTCCATTGTACTCGGAGGCCCCGGTCCTCAGGAAAGGTAGAGAAAATAAACATTACGAAAAAACAGCTCAGAAAACCGTCCCAGGAAACTCCACTTCCTTGAGTCACTCTTCTTCCCAGAGCTTTACTACAAGAAAGAAATACCTCTTTAAAATTAGGCCTGAGCCCTCTAGATACACTGTAGGGGTGGCCTTTCCTTACAAATGGCTTCCGATTAGATCAGGAAACCTCTGAGTGAGGCCTGTAGCCTCCCTGGCTCACTTCCAAGAGGAATTCACACAATAGCGGAGACCCATCACCAGGAAACGGGAGCACCTCTGTTTAACCCGGGAGATTTGGTACTGGTGAAGTCTCTTGCTTCTCTCTCCTGCCTTTAAGCCCGAGTTGAGAGGGGCCTTAACCGTTCTTCTCTCCACCCTCCTGACAGTAAAAGTTACCTGAATCTACTCCTGGATACAACACACTTGAGTTAAAGCTTGGAAAACTGAGGAGAAAGTCCCTGACAGCCCAGAAAAACGCTCAGAATATCACTGTAAAGAAATAGAGGATCTCAAGCTGAGAACAACGAAAGATAAGTAAATGAATGAGGGCCACTCACTCCACATAGTCCCCTCTTTGCCTTACCATTTCCTCTCAGTTATTTCCATCTTTCCCCTTGAACTTCGCCGCCAGACATTAGAACTCTTCTTTGATGCACACTTGCAGGGAGATTTGGACTATTCCTAGGAGTATGTTTGTAACTTCATAGACCTACAAGGGAAATTGTATATTCTGGCAAATTGTATAAATACATTTTGAATGGAAATAGCTTACTATATTACAATTGCAGGAACTGCTACACTTACGCTGCTATTTGCAACGGGACTATATACCATGACACCCACACGGTGGAATTCTGGACAAAGGATTTCACGTGCTGTAATCTTCTGCCTATCACCTTTATAACAGCTCTAATAATTACAGAAAAAAGACAAATATGAGGTTCTTGCTACTGAAACTTTTCTTCCTCCTCCTGATAGAGCACGTCAATCCCCTAAACCCTACAGCCCAACAAATCCGACACCTCGCCTTGGCAGTCAACCTAACTTCATGTTATATTTGTACTTCAGACTCGTCGTCAGCTGAAGTATTACCACCACCATTGGAGGATTTAGCCAAAGTTAACATTCCAGTCACCCTCGCCGCTCAGTCCAGTGCAACTTATCCTGATCAGCAAGTCAAGAACGTATTTCTCCCAATCATCTCACAAGTTATAAAGGATGGATGCCCAGACCTGAATTTTACAGAAACCCCAACTCCTATAAAAGTCTTTCGCAATGTAGATTCAAGGCTCACATTTCCCATTTATTTCACGTCCCAAAGGTAAAAAAGGAACTTTCCTGAGAACCTTGTCCATCTGCTCATATGAAGTATTTCATAGCTGGACGGCTCAGGAAAGGCCATATGACTCCCCAGAAAAGAGACTCAAATGGTATCTTAAGAACGCAGCACCAGTTCCTTCTCCTTAAATATCCAAATTCAAGGCAACCTCAATTTACTATTAACACCAATACTTCCCACATTTCTACGGATTGGTACTCAGTGTTGATAGATAACTCACCTTTACCTCTAACCCAAACGTTAGCTTGGGGAGTGTAGAGAATGTTCTTAAAATTCCACCCCAATCATATATTCACCCCCAGCATTCGAGCAAAATTTGCCTCAATGTGGGAGGGCATCAGTGGGAACTACTTAAGTACACAGACCCCCCAATGTAGAGCTGACCTTTTGGGGACATAAAGTGTCTCTAGATCTCAAACAAGAGCTATAGTTCATATATGGAAATTCGGGGTATATGAGCCCACCAAGTCATTGGAGGAGAACCTGTGGGGTTGCAGCAGTACTTTGAAAACTATCCTATGCCATTACTTCCATACAATTCCCGTTCCTTATAAAACACTCACATTGTAGTAAAAAGAGCAGCTCACGTAATTCTACTCCCTTTAGCAGCTGCTGTAACTGGACTCCTAGGAACCACCGGTCTGTCTCCTGAATGTAAATGGGTTTACATTTATCCTTTCAGCAAACCCAAGCTGTAGCTGAAATTACAGCTGCCAGTCAGGCCTGGTGGCTCATGCCTGGAATCCCAGCACTTTGGGAGGTCAAGGCAGGTGGATCACGAGGTCAGGAGTTTGAGACCTGCCTGGCCAATATGGTGAAACCCTGTCTCTACTAAAAAAATAACAAAAATTAGCAGCGCATGGTGGCACACACCTGTAATCCCCGCTACTCAGGAGGCTGAGGCAGGAGAATTGCTTGAATTTGGGAGGCGGAGGTTGCAGTGAGCCAAGATCACACCACTGCACTCTAGCCTGGGCGACACAGTGAGACTTCATCTCAAAAAAAGAAAAAGAAATTACGGCTGCCATTCAAGAACAACAATGGCAAATAAACTCACTCGCATGTGTCACCCTGCAAAACCGTAGGGAACTGAACCTCCTAATGTCAAGTCAGGGAGGAATATGTGTTTTCCTTAAGGAAGAGTGTTGCTCCTATATTAATGCTTCTGGTAAAGTACAGCAGCATCTAGTAGAGGCAACCAATATTATCACCCACGTGCCACAGCAGAACCCATCGACATGGCTCACAGGCATCAAACAAACTCTGAGGTCATGGTTGTGGTCTATAGTGCCCCCACTAATAATGGTAATCTTAATTAATACTCATATTGAGACCCTATATTCTGAACTTCCTTATAAAGTTCGTCACATAAGCAAGACAAAGTGACACAGACTAAAAGTTGGCCTGTGTGGTCCGGGAATGGAGTGGGAACTGATCAAACAAACCAACCAAAACCTCTGCTCTATACAGATAGTACACCTGGTCTCAGCTGAACCTTAGGGCCCCCTCCTCAACAACCCCCCTCCTCACTAGCCCATTTATAAAAACCCTGGCATTTTTACTGCCACCCAGCAACCCACTCGGGACTCTTCTCTGTAACTGAAAACTGTTCTTTCCTTTTGCCTGTTAAACTCCTGCTCCGAACCCACTCTGTCTGTGTCTGTGTCCATGACCTCTGTCTCCTTCGCTGTGAGACCAAGAGCCTTGGTATTTACCCTAGACGATGAGGCTGCTTTATAATTATGTTCTTGTAAAGCATTTCTGAAAATGTTATTGCTCCAAATTGTAAAATTGCAAGTTTAATATTAAAACAAAAATTACGTTTTTTCTAATGCCTTCAATTCCAAAATAACCTGAATCGAAGTTTACCAGGGAGGTTTTTAGTATTATTGAATACTAGATACTGCCAATTAAAATGAGTCCTATATTGCTATATAAAATGAACTTCAGCTGTTTTTTAATATTCTTTGGACAATAATCCAACCCATGGCACATTGCAAAAAGTAACTCTGAAATAAAAATAGGAAAATTCTCTACCAGAACATAAAGTTACATCTCTCCTTGATAACAGACTACTTGTAGATTTAGTTGTTCCTTTTTTTTAAAATATACTTTAAGTTCTGGGGTACATGTGTACAACGTGCAGGTTTATTACATAGATATACATGTGCCATGTTGGTTTGCTGCACCCATCAACTCATCATTCACATTAGGTATTTCTCCTAATGCTATTCGTCCCCCAGTCCCCCACCCCCAACAGGCCCTGGTATGTGATGTTCCCCTCCCTGTATCCATGTGTTCTCATTGTTCAACTCCCACGTATGAGTAAGAACATGCTTGGTTTTCTGTCCTTGTGATAGTTTGCTGAGAATGATGGTTTCCAGCTTCATCCATGTACCTGCAAAGGACATGAACTCATCCTTTTTTATGGCTGCATAGTATTCCATGGTGTATATGTGCCATGGTGTATATGTGCCCACATTTTCTTCATCCAGTCTATTATTTATGGACATTTGGATTGGTTCCAAGTCTTTGCTACTGTGAATAGTGCCACAATAAACATACGTGTGCATGTGTCTTTATAGTAGCATGATTTACAATCCTTTGGGTATATACCCAGGATTGGGATTGCTGGAAGAAAGAAGGGGAATCAGTAGGAAAAAGTTCAATCCTAACAGACCTTCTTTAGAGTCAATTACATGTATGTGGCTAAGGACAACTTGGTTCTTTTGAGTGGCAGAGCAATATTACATCACCTAACAATTGAATGGCACACAATGGATAAGACATGTGTGATCTCTATACATACATCTAAAATCACTTTTCCTCCAAGAAAGGGAAAACGTTACAAGTCACATAAGACAAAAATGCATTTATTTGAGATACTCTTAAAACATTTATCCTAAAGCCTTAAAAAACAAAAAAAGCACCACAAATACCTGAAACAATCATATAGATCTCAACCCCGCCCAGACAGTGACAACACCTATAATTGTTTCATTTGATTAAAGTTACCTGTCATTGGCCAGGCGCGGTGGTTCATGCCTGTAATCCCAGCACTTTGGGAGGCCAAGGCAGGCGGATCACGAAGTCAGATCAAGGCCATCCTGGCTAACACGGTGAAACCCCATCTCTACTAAAAAAAAAAAAAAAAAAAATTTAGCTGGGCATGGTGGCAGGCACCTGTAGTCCCAGCTACTCGGGAGGCTGAGGCAGGAGAATGGCATGAACCTGGGAGGCGGAGCTTGCAGTGAGCTGAGATGGCACCACTGCACTCCAGCCTGGGCGACAGAGCGGGACTCCGTCTCAAAAAAAATAAAATAAAAATTTAAAAAGTTACCTGTCATCTGAATGTTATATATGTATGTTATACATTTACCATATTTTGTGTTTGTATTTAATCATGAACATCTTCTATTAAATATGAGAAAGATTCTGTATGATTCTGGACCCTGCTGTAAGAACAGTGTGTCCTCAAATAAAAGTCCTGTTTGTGCACTCACCTTCTAACTCTGTAGCCACTTCTAAGAAAGTCACTAAATTTGCTCTTTAGATTAGAATTTACCCACATGGTTCTTGAGATCAGTGCTACCTATAGTTCACCTAGGAATGTTCGATTCTTAGTCATCCAGGAAAGTCCACAAAAACTGTCAATTAACTGTTCAGTCACAGTGTGATACAAAAAAAATCCCATCATTAGAAACCAATTTGCGAGGTGGGCTCTGATTTTCCTACTCAAAAATGACAGGCAAAAAAAAGTTTTGCTTTAATTATTTTCAGACTAGGTTCTGAAGTGAGAAATCACCTGTATACTTCTGCCCAGGATCATCTGGAGACAGAAACCCCAAGGAAACCAGAAACTTCCCCCACCACCCCTCCACCACAAGTCCTATGGTCTATTTTAAGCAGACCAGCCAGCCCTGTTTTACTCTATCTGAGTAAAGTTGTGTTTAAAGAAAATAATTCATTGGTTAAAAAACTAAAGAAAATGACTGACTTAGTTCAAGTCTTAATATTAAATATTAAGCTTAGTTCAATTCTTAATATTAAAGGCTTAGAGTGGTTGTAAATATATAAACTTTTTATCATTGAAGATTGAAAATTAAAGAGATAACACAATCTTTCCAGATTAAATTTGTAAAAATTATCTTGTTTGAATGTCTAATCTTCTACTTCCTTTTCTAAGTGTAAATTTTACATAGATACCTATAGAATTCAATTAAAATTTAAATTAAAAATATAGGCTACTTTTTGGTTTGGTGATTTAAGTACTTCAGTCAGTATTTATTAACTTGGCTTTTATTTCAGCATATCAATATTTACCAGCTGAGTTTTAAATTTCAGTTATATAGGTATCTATAATATATGTAAAATATTCGCTAGAACAGAGTGGTATAGTGGACACTGAAAACTCAGAAGAGGACAAGGGTGATGAGTAAGGAATGAAAAAATACCTGTTGGGCACAATGTATACCATTTGGGTGTCAGGTACACTCAAAGCTCAGACTTTATCACTGTATAATTTTTTCATGTAACCAAAAACAACTTGTACCCCTAAAACTATTAAAATGTGTTTTAAAGTATATCATAAATACAAAAAAGTTAATAAAATACTCTCTAGGTATAAAATGTTCAATAAATTGTTAGAATTAGGGTAAGACAGACAAAAGTGGAAATGGGCAAATTGTAAAGATCAGACAGACTCATCAGAGAACAATAGGTGGCTAGATATATTGAAGGAAGAGGCGTCATAGTAAAATTTTGAAAGTCAATATCCAACCTGATTGTCAAGTCAATTCTCACATTTTTGATGAAAAGAGAAATAATTACGACGGCAGTACAATAGTAAAACAATGTAGATGAGTGCTTAGTGGGATCTTGCCAAAGTTAAAGTGTAGCTCAGTATTTTTTATCTTTCTGTTTTCAACCTTACAGTGGCTTTATATGAAACTTAAAACCCAGAGTCCGTGACCAATTTCTGCATAGCCCTTTTTGACATCATTGCATTCTTTTTTTTAATTTTTTTCTTTTTTGGCGTATATATAGTTTGCTTTCATACTAAAATATAAGTTCCCTGAGGCAGGGATTCACACACTCCTGGCTTGTTCGCTCCCTGTATCACCCAGCCTGACACCTAAGTATCTTTAAAAATGTTCATTGACTATCAACATGACTGACTGGCTATTGGAATCGTGCGGCACTGGAAAGCCATGTTATAGGATGATTGAGTTATCGAGCATTTACTCAGAGAATGGAGGCTGGAAAGTCTGAGGTGTAATTTTTAGTTCACTCTTTTTAGCAAATAATTTTTGAACATATGCTTTTTACTTACCCATTTATATCTTCATTTACAAAACATAGGATGAGAACTTATCATGTGCTAGGAACTATTTTAGGTGCTGAGAGTAAATATTTTAATCACAACAGATAAGACCTCTCTTCTCATAGACTTGGTATTATTTTTGTTTTCTTTCCTTTTCTTTTTCCTCTTTATTCTATTTTTTGACATGTAGAGAAAGAATCTATTTTTGCAGCGTGGAAAGTGCCGGGAAGAAACTAAAACTAATTAATATTATAGAGACTGACTTACCCCTCTCACTCCACTGCTGAGTGGCATCTCAAGGAAGTAACATTTGAATCTAATTTCATGACAAGAAGGAACCAGCTAAGAAACTATTTGTAGGGAAAATGTTCCAAGTGGTAACACAGCTGGTGACAAGGCCCTAAGGCTACAGCAAATGAGGAATAATCAAGGAAGAGAGAAATACTAGTTGAAATGTAGAATGGACACTGGGGAGAAGGTTGTGAGATGATCTGGGGAGGAAAGAGTGATTTATATGCCCTGGTAAGAGATTTCAAGTTCATTCTACATGAAATGAAACACTACTGGAGCATTTTAAGTGGAAGAATGATGTAACACAGATTGCATTTTAAACAATAATTTTGTTGCTAGGTAAAGAGTTGATATGGTTTGGCTGTGTCCCCAACCAAATCTCATGTTGAATTGTAGCTCCCATAATTCCCATATGTTATGGGAGGGACCTGGTGGGAGATAATTGAATTATGGGGGAACTGCCCCCATACTGTTCTCATGAATAAGACTCAGTGAAAAAGTCTCATGAGATCTGAAGGTTTTATAAGGGAAACCGCTTTCACTATGCTCTCATTCCCTCTTGCCCACCACCATGTAAGAAGTCCCATTGCTCTGCCTTCATGTGCCATGATTGCAAGGCCTCATAAGCCATGTGGAGCTGTGAATCAATTAAAGCTCTTTCCTTTATAAATTACCCAGTCTCAGGTATGTCAGGTATGTCTGCAGCATAAGACCAGACTAATACAAGAATAGACCAAGGGTAGGCAAGAGTAGAAGCAGGTAGAAAATACTAAGGCACCGTGTTATTTGTTAGGACTAAGATGGAAAGGTTAGTGACCTGGCTGCAGAAAACCTAAAATCTCTTTGAAAAACACAACACCCTGCTCATTCTAGAAGTCTGTCATTTTAAAAACTAAAAGTGGCCTCTGGATTTTGAGAAAATTCACCTGTGTCCATGCTTAAGGCCAATAACCACATCTTTCTTAAAATTTAGCTCTTATTTGAGGAAATAAAGTAATACATTCTTAGAATTTTCATATAACAAGTTAAAAAAATCCTGCTTTAAATTTCACTCCAGTAGTATAGTGTTTTTTTTTCCCAAATTTCTCAGTTCTTACATATATAGAGAGGTAATATTTATTTCCTTTCCTTTTGGCTAGTCGTTGCACTTAAATAAAATTTATTCTGAATTGTTATATTTAAAAATATTTACTGAGTTCACTTTTGCATTAAAAAACAATTGTCACTACACACAGTAAATAATGCCTGTGGACTTTTATATACTATAAAGGACGGGACTAGTTAAAATTGCTACAAAACAAAGTCCTGAATAGTTTTAATTATGTAAAACTCAGATTCTTACAATTAAGAACACTGGGTTCCCACAGAAAATGTAAGGCAATGGGATTTAAACATACGAAGAGAGAGAAAGAGAGGGATTAGCCCCGTTGGACATTAAGAAAAGAAGGAAAAAAAAGCTCTGTTGGACTTTTAAGAAAAAATAAAAACAAAGGATCAACTAGGTCTTCCATGGCAGCTGGAGGAAACCAATTTTTTTTTTAAGGAAAGGTCTGAAACAGTATGCCTAATGCCAACACTTTTCAGAGATATCAATAAAAAGAATAGAGAAGATTTTTAATTTTATGGTATCAATGTATGAGAAAATTACAAGAGTAAAAGGGAAAATCATCTCTCTCTTAGAAGAGCTGTACAATGTATACGTGGCTAAAACAATGACCTAGGAAACAGTTTTTCAAGATAGGAATTACTGAACTTTTGAAGTTACTTTCTGATTATTACATCTTTATGACCAAAAATGTTGTATTTAGAGAGCTGTACTATCAAATACATAATCCAGTACTAAAAGAATGACTGTATTCCCAGAGTAGCAAATAATCATAATATCAAAGGATAGTAAAGGTAATTCTCTTCAAGTAATAAAGTGAATTTAGATAAGCAACTGATCAGAAACAATTTTTTTAATTTATCTTTTTGTCTTCAGATTAACCTCCCTGTATATTTACTTTACCTGAGGAAAAAAATTAACAATCATTGCCACATAAAAGCACAAGTAGAATACAGTTGGAAACAGTGTGCTTTTGACAAAAGAATTATATCACTGAGTTCTAAAGACAACATTTTTCTCAAGTATGTCAAACACATATAATTATATTTTTATTCATGTTCTCACATTCATAGTCAAATTGTTTACATAACTTATGTCAATAAAATATCTTCTTTGGGTGATACTGTACTCTGTAAATGGAGGGGGAAAATCACCTATATCTACTCCAATTTTTTCCCTTACAGAATTATTTTCCACATAATACCACGTTCTGTCTTCTAAGCACTAAGTAAAGGAAAATTGATGTGTGGCTTTCAGCTGCCTGTATCAAATATACATGTATGTAAATGAAAGAAATATGTTTAAGAAATGTGTAGATCATTTGTTTGTTATGAAACAACTTTGAAATATTTTTGATGTTTTATTTTGCAGCAATAATTGCCACAAAATAGGACCAAATGTGTCTGTTTAAGAAAAAAAAAAAAAATCAAGGACCAATGTAGAAGGGAAATCGTGCTCAGGCACAGAACGACAATATCCAGGAGACTCAGGTTATTGAAGGAGAAAACTTTAAAGAGAAATTTGGGCTTCAGAGACTGTAAATGCCACATGCTATTAAACTATAAAGATTGCTTTCTGAAACTGTTTATTCCTGAAAGTGAGTGGGGAAATCTTATGGCCAAAAGGAAACAGAATAGAATGAGTTTCCAGTGTGTCTTGGGATTCAGTGTTTACTTTTCACCTTATTTTCTCAGAGTAGAAGATGAAAATAGGGAGAGAAAATACAAGTTTGGCTCAGAGATCCAAAAGTGAAGAAAGGAGGTGGCAAGTTTAGAAATGTCAAAGTCCCACCAGAAGTTTGTTTTCATGTTCACTGGAGGCGAGTTGGTTCTTTTTATGTGAGAAATCTCTTCAAACCACAAAATTGTGAGATACCGGAAGGAAAGTGTATTCATTAGTCCATTCTCACGTTGCTTTGAATAAATACCCGAGACTGGGTAATTTATAAAGGAAAGAGAAATCAAATTCCTATGTTTCATGATCAAACTCATAATCACAGTGCACCGTCAATCACTTTATAAAAATGTAGATTGTCTTTCCTTAATTGGGTTGAAGGCAATTAAAACTTAGCACAAAATGCTCTCCCTCACATCCATTCCCCAAAACACAGAATGGTGAAAAAGAATGAAATTATTTCTTCCTGTTGAAGACAACCACCTTCTCTCCATTCTGAAAATAATTTCAAGTACCTCAACTGAGACACAATCTATTTCTAGTTCTCATGTATATTTGTGAGGGATGGTACAATCTCTTGAATGTCATGTATTTTGTTCTGCATGTGGTCATTCTTCAAGCTTGAGTATTAGATTTTTTTGCTCTTTTATTTCTCTCCTGTCCTTGATTAGATCTTTTTTGCCTTTATGATTCTAAAATTCACATCTCTGCCCTACCTTTTTTTGTTGTTGTTGTTCATTTAGATTTATTTTGATTCAAAGTTCTGCTTTATACTGCATCCCATTTTACAAAAACACTACACATGAATAAAGAAAATAATTATTTCTGGCTCTAAACCATGACCTATCTCTGGCTTCTCCCATACTACAAATGGTAGCAAAATTAACCCTTTAACCAATTTCCAAAGATTAAGGTAGAAAAATAAGCTAATTCTTCATTTCCAATTTTCAGGTTTGTAATGATGTATGTAACAGCTTCAGTCTAGATCCTCAATCTTAGCACATCACAAAAGCAGTAACGCTTGTTTTCTTGTTTTAAAATGAAATCATCATACATTGACCACACTGATCACTATTTCCCCTTTAGGCCCTAGTTGTTATAACTTGAACTAAATGTTAACTGTAAGCTATAACACTCTCACCTACCAGCTTTGTCAGCTCTTTCCCAACTTTTCTAATTTGCGTTAATTTGGCAAGCTGTTTTCACAATTTGCATTTTACTATTATATAACCTGCCTATAATTTTGTCTTCATTACTTGAAAATGCTATTTTAAGTCTCACATTCCTCACCATGTATTCTGTGCAAAAACTTCTACTTGATTCTAGGTCATTGCAGCACTCTGGCATCTCACATTTCTTTAAAGAGAGAAAGCTAGCTAAATATATGACCTTGGCTGGGTGCAGTGGCTCATGCCTGTAATCCCAGCACTTCGGGAGGCCGAGGCAGGCAGATCACCTGAGGTCAGGAGTTCCAGACCAGCCTGGCCAACATGGTGAAACCCTGTCTCTACTAAAAATACAATATTAGCTGGGCGTGGTGGCATGCGCCTGTAGTCCTAGGTACTCGGGAGCTGAGGCAGGAGAAGCGCTTGAACCCGGGTGGTAGAGGTTGCAGTGAGCTGAGATGGTGCCACTGCACTCCAGCCTGGGAAACAGAGTGAGACTCCATCTCAAAAAATATATATATATACACATAGATAGATAGATAGATAGATAGATAGATAGATAGATAGATATGACTTTATGTTTTTATGTAAGTTATTTAGCTATATTCTTAAGGAATAGTCTTTGTTCTTGAAGAATATTCTTTGACTTTTCTAAATATTTCATATGATAGTTTTATGGGTGAGAGTTTTAAAATAAAACTCTGTCAAAATAAAATTAATTTATTTTTATTTTAAACTCTGACCAATTTTCCAAATACTTGAGGCAGAAAGTTTTCTCTGTCTCCACATTGACTCTCCATACAATACGTACATGTAATTTATTTTAGTGAAAAGATTCCTACTCAACAATGGAGGTCAATATGCATTAACTGAAACCATTCAAGCCTTCAAAAAATATTCATTGTCCAACAAGTGTACCCAACTATGGTGGTCATTAACTCAGACTGGTTAAGGGGAGACCAATAAAATAAGTCAGGTATTCTCCTGCCTTCATAGGGTTCATGTTATGAAGGGGCAGACAGAAATCAGACAGTAAAAAAATAAATAACATTTATAATTGGCTGAAATGCAAAACACCCCTGATTCATATGTTAAAACCCTAATCCTCAGTACCTCAGCATGTGCTGTATTTGGAGATAAGACCTTAAAAGAGGGGATTAAGTTAAAATGAAGCCATTATAGTAAATCCTAATCCAGTCTGACTATTGCCCTTTCCAAGAAAAGAAAATTGGACATGTGAAGAGGCATTAAGTGTGCCCATGCACAGAGGGCCAACCATGAGGAGAGACATAAGATGGCGGCCATCCACAAGTCAAGGGGAGAAGCTTCAGGAGAAACCAACCCTGCTGGCACTTTGATCTTGGACTTCCAACCTGCAGAGCTGTGAGGAAGTAAATATCTGTTGTTTAAGCCATCCAGTATGTGACATTTTGTTACAGTCGCCCTAGCAAATGAGTATAGCACCAAACAGTGATACATCCTACAAAAAACAGAAAAGAAGGGATGGATGCGATCTGACTTTAGAGGCTGTGGAAGTATCTTTGAGGAGCTGACATTTGAGTTGAGACATGAATTTTGAAAAGAATTTTTGAGGAAGCTGATATTTGAGCCGCTGAGTGAATTATGGGATGATTTGGGTGAAGATAAAACTATAAAGGGCAAAATCCCTAAGGCGAGACAAGCTTGGCTTGCTCTGACAGTGAAAAGGCCAGGGTGAGTGGAGTTAGTGAGCATGGGAGAAATTGTGGTCTAAAATGAGGAAAAATCAAAAACAGTTCAGCTGTCACTGGGTCTCGTAGGCAGGGACAGGAGTTTATGTTGTCACTCTGAGATGAGTCATTGAAAGACATTAAATGATCCTCTTAAGTCTGGTTTAAATTGAAGTGAAAAAATTTAAAAAGCACACAGAGACGGTTTCCTCTTCTAAATACCCCTCCAGGTATGATTTTGCTCTCATCCTGCTCAAAAGGGAGTAGCCATCTTTAAAAAAATAATAATAGTAATACCATTTGAATTTCTAATATTGTGCACAAAACCTTCAAATAAAAACAGCTTTACTGTGCTTTGCTATATTGTATAGAGAGGAAACTCATTTCTAAACCATCTTTTTAGAATGAGCAGTATGCGCAGAGATAGAGCAATACTGCATCTTTTATTTTGGGCTCTATTTAAATCAAATTAATTTTGTATTCCCTAGTCATTATAAAGCCCACAATGTTTTAGTTAATTGGACTATAGAACAAACACAATGGATACTCTCTTTTTCTTTTTATTTATTTATTGATTGATTGATTTTTAGACAGAACCTTGCACTGTCACCTAGGCTAGAGGGCGATGGTGTGATCTTCGCTCACTGCAAGCTCCACCTCCCGGGTTCAAGGATTCTCCTACCTCAGCCTCCCAAATAGCTGGGATTACAGGCATCTGCCATCATGCCCAGCTAAATTGTGTAGTTTTGTAGAGATGGAGTTTCACCATGTTGGCCAGGCTGGTCTTGAACTCCAGACCTCAAGTGATCTGTCTGTCTCCCAAAGTGCTGGGATTACAAGTTTCAGCCACTGCACCTGGCCACAATGGATACTTTCAGTTGATAATTTGTGAGTTTTTGCTTACAGCATTTTATTGATTAGTCTTAAAATATCGCGTAGAAAGCATTGATACAAGTCTATCACAGAGTGTTAATTAAAAAGTGATTGTTAGTAAAATATAACAAATGAAATACATTTAGAAGTAAAATATTACACTACTAATATAGAGAGTCCTCAGGATGAGAGTTGAGTGTCTGCAGATACTACATTTTAGATATCTCCAAGAAAGAACTCAGGTTTTATTACTATTTTTTTCTGTTATTAGTTGGGTGTATTACATAGAGATACTCAATTTTAACCACAGAGGGCCTCTTTATTTACTTGGCAGATTCTTAAATATTCTGCTTTTCTTCCACTCTACACTGTAAGAGTAACATGATTGTTATCAAGCAGAAGGGGCTTGCTGCCCAGTGTTCTAGAAGCCAATATTATGACACCAGGTTCTTTTGAGGGAAAAAAATGCTTTGTATTGAAAGTCACCTCCCAAGGAGACAGTGTGTCAAGCTCAAACCTATCTCTCTGTCTTGGCTTCAAACAGTATTTGTGTTATTAAAAAAAAAAGCTTCAGAGGCTGGGCACGGTGGCCTACGCCTGTAATCCCAGCACTTTGGGAGGCTGAGGTGGGCCGATCAGCTGAGGTCAGGAGTTCAAGACCAGCCTGGCCAATATGTGAAACCTCATCTCTACTAAAAATACAAAAATTAGCCAGGTGTTGTGGTGTGCGCCTGTAGTCCCAGCTACTCAGGAGGCTGAGGCAGGAGAATTGCTTGAACTCTGGAGGCGGAGGTTGCAGTGAGCCAAGATCGTGCCACTGTACTCCAGCCTGGGCCACAGCAGAACGAGACTCCGTCTCAAAAAAAAAAAAAAGGAAAGGAAAGACAAGGGAAGGGAAAGGATGAGTTCAGTTCAGAGAGTGGATTCTGTGATTAGTGGAAGAAAAGGAAAGGTCTGGGCTGGGCGTGGTAGCTCATGCCTGTAATCCCATCACTTTGGGAGACCAAGGTGGGAGGATCACCTGAGGTCAGGAGTTTGAGGCCAGCCTGGCCAACATAGTGAAACCCCACCTCTACTAAAAATACAAAAAATTAGCTGGGCGTGGTGGCGGCGCCTGTAATCCCAGCTATTCAGGAGGCTGAGGCGGGAGAATCAGTGAAACCTGGGAAGCGGAGGTTACAGTGAGCCGAGATTGCAACATTGCACCCCAGCCTGGGCAACAGTGCAAGACTCCACCTAAAAAAAAAAAGGAAAAAAAGAAAAGGGAAAGTCTGGAAAGTCCTGGGCGTGTGCAGTTATCTCTTCATGCTGTCTCATGGGTCACATGTGCAAATGCAGGTGGAGTTAGTACAAAACATGTGGCAGGAATTTAGGCTGTGATGTCAGCAAACTCATTCTGCACAGACCTCAGTTTGCCATATTGGTTCCAAGCAATTTCAACCAGTTATTTTATCTCATAAGCAGAGGGAGTGTCAGGGTTTCAGCAAGTTATTTATTGTTTTTTTCTGCCATTCTGCAAACTCAATACTTTCTTTTAGTCATGGGTTTCTTTAACTCTTTGGGGCATTGTTTCAAAATTAGGAAGTTAAACTTAGTTTATGTCATATATTCACAAAAGCAATATAATTGAGTATTCATTTAGTTTATAGATAACATTCTTCAGAAGTACAATAATCAAGGAAGAAAGTGATGAAGACAATATAGATATCAATTAAATAAATGGACTGGTGAAAAGTCATGACAAATGTAAAAACAAAGACCACCAACCAGCTATTTTGCTTAATAATTGAGTAAAAGCAGTGAATGTATATTTCTTGAAAGTTTACATATTTAATAATTTACAAGGGCACATATCCAAATACTTACAGTCATATGCTTCATAATGACTTTTCAGTTAACAGTGAACCACAGCCAGGCGCGGTGGCTCACGCCTGTAATCCCAGCACTTTGGGAGGCCGAGGCAGGTGGATCGCGAGGTCAGGAGATCGAGACCATCCTGGCTGACACGGTGAAAGCCCATCTGTACTAAAAATGCAAAAAAAAAATTAGCCGGGCGTGGTGGTGGGCGCCTGTAGTCCCAGCTACTCAGGAGGCTGAGGCAGGAGAATGGCATGAACCCGGGAGGCGGAGCTTGCAGTGAGCCGAGATTGTGCCACTGCACTCCAGCCTGTGCGACAAAGTGAGACTCCATCTCAAAAAACAAAACAAAACAAAGCAAAAACACAATGAACCACATATGCACCAGTGGTCCCATAAGATTATAATGGAGCTGAAAAATTCCCATATCGTCGTGTGACATCAGAGTCATTGTCATTACAGTCATAGTGCTATGTCATTACGTGATCGTGCAGTACATTACTCAATTGTGGTGATGCTGGTGTGATTTTAAATTGGTGTAAACAGACCCACTGTTCGGCCAGCCCTTTAAAAGTATGCCATATACATTTATTTACAGTACACAATATTTAATGATAGGGTTTGGGTTTGTGTCCCCACCCACATCTCAAGTTGAATCCACATGTTGAAAAAGGTGGCTGGTCAGGGCACGGTGGCTCACGCCTGTAATCCCAGCACTTTGAGAGGTCAAGGCGGGCGAATCACCTGAGGTCAGGAGTTCGAGACCAACCTGACCAACATGGCGAAGCCCCGTCCCCATTAAAAATACAAAAATTAGCCAGGCATAATTGTGTATGCCTGTAATCTCAGCTACTGGGAAGGCTAAGGCAGGAGAATCGATTGAACCTGGGAGGCGGAGATTGCAGTGAGCTGAGATTGTGCCATTGCACTCCAGCCTAGGGCGATAAGAATGAAACTACTTTGTTTCAAAAAAAAAAAGAAAAAGAAAAAGGCATGTGGTGCCTTGTAATTGGATTATGGGGTGGACTTCTCTTTTGCTGTTCTCATGATAGTGAGTGAGTTCTCACAAGATCTGGTTGCTTAAAAGTGCGTGGTACCTCCCCTTTCTCATTCTCTCTCCTTCTCTGGCCACAAAAGACATGGCTGCTTCCCCTTCCCCTTCTGCGATGATTGTAAGTTTCCTGAGGCCTCTGCAGCCATGCTTTCTGTACAGCCTGCAGGCCTGGGAGTCAATTAAACTTCTTTGATTTATAAATTACCCAATCTCAGGTAGTTCTTTACAGCAATGCGAGAACAGAGTAATATACTTAATGATAAATGACTTACGATGTCACTGGTTTATGTATTTACTATACTACACTTTTTATCGCTATTTTGTAGTATACTTCACTTCTATTTATTACAAAAAGAAGTTACATGTCAAATAACATCAGGCAGGTTCTTGAGAAGATATGCAAGAAACAGGTATTGTTGTACTGAGATGGCAGCTCAAGGTTTGTTACTGTCCTTGAACAGCTTCCAGTGGACAGGATGTGGAGGTGGCAGACAGTGACATTGATCATTCTGACCCTGTGTAGTCCTAGGCTAATGTATGTGTTTGTATCTTAATTTGTAACCAAAACAAGTGTAAAAATTTTTTAAAAATTAAAAAATAGACATCCGTATAGAATAAGGATATAAAGAAGGAAAATCTCTTTGTACAGCTGTCCAGCGTATTTGTGTTTTAAGCTAAATGTTAATGCAAAAGAGCCAGAAAAGTTTAAAAATGTAAAAAGTTTATAAAGTAAAAAGCTTAAAGTGACATAAGGTTAGCATATTATTGTAGAAAGAAAAATCTGTATTTTATCAA
Organism: Macaca mulatta; assembly: GCF_049350105.2. NCBI lineage: Eukaryota > Metazoa > Chordata > Mammalia > Primates > Cercopithecidae > Macaca > Macaca mulatta. Next base: position 22,533,719 of record NC_133408.1, on the reverse strand, counting down.
TTCAATGTGGTCTAAGTGTATAGTGTTTATAAGTCTACAGTCATGTACAGTAGTGTCCTACAACTTTACGTTCAATCATCCCTCACTCATTGACTCACCAAGAGTAACTTCTGGTCCTACAAGTTCCATTCTTGATAAGTGCCCCCTACACAGGTGTATCATTTTTATCTTCCATATCATTTTTTACAGTAGCTTTTCTATGTTTAAGGATATTTTCCTTAAACAAATACTTTTTATATTATAATTGCATTCAGTATTTGGTACAGTAACGTGCTGTACAGCTTTGTAGCTCAGAAGCAACAGGCTATGCCATATAGCCTAGGCTTATAGTAGGGTATACAATCTAAGTTTGTGTAAAAACACTCTAGGATATTCATACAGTGATGAAATTGCCTGAGGACACATTTCTCAAAACATATCTCATCATAAGGCAACACATGACTGTATGTAAATTCTACAAAAACTCATGTGTTACATTTCTGTGCAATCTTTTGTGTCTTGAGAACAGAGAAAATTGGACAAACAAATGTCAGCCATTAAAAGTGACATTATTTATATAGAATACCCAAAAAAGTAATCTCTCTGAATGTGAATTACTGGTACCTTATATATGGGCTAAATTAGGTATGTTTTTCAATCTTTTATAATGTTGAAACATCAAGGTATTTTTAAACCCTTCACAATCCTCTTTGAAAGCATTTGATGCATCAAGTACAAATGCTGACACTTATAAGATCTAAACTTATAAGGGATTAATCTAATAATCTGCTTTCATTCTCTAGTAGTACGTACTAATCACATTTCCTTTTGATTTTAAACAAATTTAAATGTAACATGCAGTTGTGGGTTAGAGACTGGGTATTTGCTAACAGCTCTCCAGAAATATTCAAGCAGTAGGCTGTAACTTCTGAGTATATAGTAAACATGTTCGTCATAGGAATTGAGTTGGTGTTCAGTATTCAGCAGTGTGTATATATGCATTATGTATTCTTATTACAATATGGACATTCCAGGGCCCAAGACAGCTGTGAATATTTACAGCAATAGATTTCCTGAGCTGTTCTGCTTAGTAATAGGTTGTTAGTTATAACAATGAACTTAACATTTGCACTCATGGTCATATTTATTGTGACTAACGTTTCTCTCTAACACTGGCCCTTTGTATGTAATTTTTCCAATTTAATTGCTTTACAAAATGTGCAATTATAAGACTGATCAAAGCTGTCCGGTACTGAAATTCTTGGACTTAGATTCATTTTTCTCCCCCAACTACCAAGGTTTTTTGCATAATGAGAACTGCAATTTAACTGTTCATTTGGTGTACACAGTGGAGAAACAAATCTGGGAGAAATCCATGGTGATCATCTACTTTATTCTAGGCGCTGTACCATTTGCTTTGCATCTTAATGGAATCTTTAAGACATTTTCTGAGGTTGGTTATTATTCATGTGAAAAAATTACAACACTACTCTTAGAAATCAAGGTCATATTTAGTCATTTACATCATCCACATAGAAGTAAAATTTGCTGACGCAGTCAATAGAGTGAGAACATAGTGATTTTTTTCAATACTAATAATAAATACAACAAAATAATTATAATAAATTTAAAAAGTAATAGTTGAAATTGTTTTTATAGGCCGGGCGCGGTGGCTCAAGCCTGTAATCCCAGCACTTTGGGAGGCCGAGACGGGCGGATCATGAGGTCAGGAGATCGAGACCATCCTGGCTAATACGGTGAAACCCCGTCTCTACTAAAAAATACAAAAAACTAGCCGGGCGAAGTGGCGGGTGCCTGTAGTCCCAGCTACTCGGGAGGCTGAGGCAGGAGAATGGCGTGAACCCGAGAGGAGGAGCTTGCAGTGAGCTGAGATCCGGCCACTGCACTCCAGCCTGGGTGACAGAGCAAGACTCCGTCTCAAAAAAAAAAAAAAAAAGAAATTGTTTTTATATAGTTTCCAGTGCTGCTTTTCACTTATTCTTTCTGCCATTCTGTAAGATCTACATTGACCTTATTTTCATTTCACAAGTAAAGATACTACCCTGTGAGTGATGTTTTTCAAAAACACACATGAAATATTAGCAGAGTGAGGGCTAAAACCTAGAAATCTAATTTGTAAATATTGTTGTTCTTTGATTATAACATTTTGGAAATCGTTTGAAAATTTCTGAGAAAATGTTACAATAAATTTCTTGAATGGAACATCTCACAACATGCTTTGATGAAGATCTTGTCTCAGTATAGAAGGCAAGTCTCGGCCAGGCGCGGTGGCTCACACCTGTAATCCCAGCACTTTGGGAGGCCGAGGTGGGCACATCACAAGGTCAGGAGATTGAGACCATCCTGGCTAACATGGTGAAACCCTGTCTCTACTAAAAAATACAAAAAATTAGCTGGGCATGGTGGCAGCACCTGTAGTCCCAGCTACTTGGGAGGCTGAGGCAGGAGAATGGCCTGAGCCTGGGAGGCGGAGCTTGCAGTGAACCGAGATCGCGCCACTGCACTCCTGCCTGGGCAGCAGAGCGAGACTCCGTCTCAAAAAAAAAAAAAAAAAAAAAAAAAAAAAGGCAAGTCTCCAGATGTGACGAACGAGATGGCCTCCCCATGCAAAGTTAATTCACATTTATAGCACCTTTATTTTGGCTCTGTTTACATCACACTTTCCCTAACAGGGTCAACTTACTCAGATCTCTAAAACCAAGTACTTAATCATCTGAAAACTCCTTTGGGATTCTTTTGTAATATGCATATTCCAAAATCAATGTCAACATATTAAGATGTTACTTATTTTCCTCTGTAAACAATCACTAAGATATAGTATATTTGTAAGCAAATATACTTTATCTGATTTTCTAAGTGTTTATCTCTCAAGCAACAAAACATTCCAAAAATGATTTGTAATTTTATGTTCAAATTTTTTTCATCATCAAAGCACGCAGAAATACACAACATTTACTGAATTAAATAATCTACATTTTTTAGTCTTCTAATTATTATCTAGAACTTTTTTCAATATTGTTCTTATAAAATAGTAGTGTCTTCTTGCTACAGTCAGAAAATGTAAATGTTTAGGCCAAAATAATTGGAGAAAATGTAATGAACCAAAACACAATTCAGAGAAAGAGCATGATATGGGAGGGGTTTTGTGGACAGTGACAGCAAGAACTTTTCGAGAGGGGAGATCTAAACTTAACATTTTCAGTGAACTCAGAAAAGAAAAGGAAAACAGATAAATATCAAGAACATATTTTAATTAGCTACTGAAAATCCTAATTAAATATGCACTTCTTACTTTCATAAGATGCATTATATAACCAAAAGAGATTTTGCTAGTGATGACAAAATGCCTTATAATTACCTTGGTAAGTCTTAAATTCCCTCAAAGAAGATGTAGAATGTATCTTTTAGTATCAGATTAGAGAGTCAGATTTCTCTAGGGGTTGATATCATTAGAAATTTCAAGGCCTGAAACATGTCATATTTCTGTTTTATTCACAAAGAAGACAGATTGCTCAAGTGTCTACCAAATCTAGTATTTTTCTGTCCTAGTTTCAATAATAGGTTGCTGCTTCAGATCAATATAGCAAGCAGATTAAATCATAAAGCTCAGAAAGAGAAAGGAATTCTGTTGCTATCCATCTCATCACATAATATCCTCACCATTGCTTCAAAATTGAATTCATGACTTCATGAAATAGCACATACATTCAATCATAAATTGAAATACTGGCATATATATATATATGTATACACACACATGCATATTTATTAGTTGCTTTTGTTTACATTTTCTCTTTAAATCTCACTTCATTCCCATAACATAGGCATGCAATAATAAATTATTAATTTTTAAAGTTTAGGTAGGTATTACTAATTGTGTTCTATATGACAAACATCATGTAGGTGTTGAAATGCAACAAGAAGTTAAAAAAAAAAAAACAAACAGCATATATCCTTATGCTGAGAGAGATTAGAATGTAACAGGGACTGGATAGTAAGTATTAAATGAAAAATCACACAAATAAATGTAAAATTGCAATTCTGTTAAGTATTAGAAGGCAAATACAAGATTCCTAACAAAAGAATTTGAACTACTCAAGTATTTAAATGGAAAGTGTCCTTTGATTATTGAATTGAGATCTAAAAGATGAAAGGAAGGAGTGAACAAGAGTATTCCTTTCTTAGGGCTGCTGTAATAAAGAACCACACACTGAATGACTTAAAGAAACAAACATTTGGTCGGGCGCGGTGGCTCACGCCTATAATTCCAGCACTTTGGGAGGCTGAGGTGGGCGCATCACGAGGTCAGGAGATCGAGACCATGCTGGCTAACATGGTGAAACCCCGTCTGTACTAAAAATACAAAATAAAATAAAATAATTAGCCAGGCATGGTGGCGGATGCCTCTAATCCCAGCTACTCGGGAGGCAGAGGCAGGAGAACGGCGTGAACCCGGGAGGCGGAGCTTGCAGTGAGCCGAGATCACGCCACTGCACTCCAGCCTGGGTGACAGAGCGAAACTCTGTCTCAAAAAAAAAAAAAAAAGAAAGAAAGAAACAGACATTTCTTCTCTCACAGTTCTATAGGATTAGAAGTCTTGTGTTGGAGCAAGTAGGGGCATTTGATATGGAAAGGGTTGATTTTGGGAGACCAGTTAGGGAACCAGAACTGTAAAGGATCAAGATGTAGTTAGACATAAAATGACACGTTCTGGAAATGGATTAGCAAAAGGTATGAGGAAAATAGAGTTATCAAGAATGACTCAGTGTTCCTTGGTTTGTGGCAGCATATTCCAGTCTTGGCCTTTGTTGTGATATGGCATTCTCCCCTTGTATCTCCACATCTTTTGTGCATGTATGCCTTTGTGTCCAAATTTCCCCTTAAACTAACAACAGTCATACTGAATTCAGGCCCATCCTAATGACCTCACTGCAACTTGATTCCATCTATGAAGGCCTTCTTTTGAAATCAGCTCACATTCACAGATATGAGGGTTAGAATTAAACATATTTTTGAGGGACACAATTCAACTCATAATAGAGAGGGTAGTTAGCATTCAGGTCAAGGGCCTGTGGCTAGAGAGAACCTGGTACATTTGGGGAACTGATGTGGCCAGATCAAAGAGAAGAATGACATGAAATGGAATTGCAGATGAAGGCAAGGAGTTGGAGGCCAAGATAAAACCAACAGAGAGCATTTGAAAAGTTTGGAAGGGTAGATGGCAACTATGGCTTCAGTACTTAGAATGGATCATATGAATATGTGTTGGAGCAAGTAGGGGCATTTGATATGGAAAGTGTTGATCTGGGGAGACCTGTCAGGAAACTATTACAGTCATCCAGGTGAACCAGAAGTGGATAGGATCGAGATGTAGTTAGACGTAAAAATGACAGGTTCTGGAGATGGATTAGCAAAAAGTATGAGGACAACAGGGTTATCAAGAATGATTCCCTTGTTTCCAAGTTGCAAAATTTGGAAGAAGATAGTGTCATTTGGGGAGGTTAAAAATTAATATATGACGTATAAGATTAGGAAGATTGTGAATTCAGGTTTGGGTCTCAAGTGTGAGGTTACATAGAGTAGACCAAGAGGAAATATTTTGTAGGGAGTTAACTAAATATGTGAGGAGTCCAAAGAAATCAAGGTTAATTTTAATTAATTATGGAGTCATCTGTGTCATTCAAGGTGATTGAAACTCTATCTCCTATAAGTAAGCTTATATTTGTAATATGTTATTTAAGATTTGTAAAACTATTATAAAAGAACCAATGTGAAGACTTTATTAATTCATTCATTTTCTAATTGAGGTAAAATTCACATAATATAAAATTAACCATTTAAAAGTATACAGTGCAATGGCATGAGTACATTTACAGTGTTGTATAACCGCCATCTATCTAAGTCTCCAAAATATTTTCATCTCCCCAAAAGAAAACTCTATACCCAATAAAGCAATTACTCTCTACCTTCCCTTCCCCTACCCCCTGGAAATCACCAATTGGCTTTTGGTTTCTGTGGATTTACTTATTCTGGGTGTTTTATTAAAGGTCACATGTTATATATGAATTCATTGTTTATGATCTTTATTATAAACACCAAGTATGACACCTTGGAAAATAAAATAAACTACAGCTTTTGTAATCAGCAGAGGCTTGTTTTCATGAAAATTTATTAAATTAATCTGGTAAAACTGGTGTTCCTTTGCTTATTGCTAAATACCTACAGTTGACAAGCATTTCCTAGGGTGCAATCAGAAAGTGTAACTGAAATAAACTAGTATGATTAATTTTGCCGTATCCATGTAATGTATTTAACACTTAAATAGGATTTGCCATGACCCAGTAATATTCTAAATTCCTTACAAAAATTAATTTTCTTGACTTTGATTTCTACCCTGTGAGATAGGTCTAGTGTTTTCTATTTTACACAGAGATTATGTGGAAAATCCAGTAAATTTGGTTCCAAATTCATCTTCTTGAGATAATCTGTATTATTGCTCTCATTTATTGACTACTGTGTAAGAGGACTATCTATCACCAACCATTGCCATGGGACTTACAGGGCCACTTAGGGCAGCATTATACGTCTTTGGCCCATTGACTTGGCTTAGCCTCATAACACACTTTGGTCAATTTGATGAAGAGATATGACACATTCAAGTTCTGAGCAGAAGCTTTAAGAATCTTGCGTGTTTCCACCAGTCATCTATTTTTCTGGCACAAAAGGACATGTCCTAGGTGAGGAATGATCTTCCAGTCTAAGACCCATAATGAAAGACACTTAGAGAAGGAAAACTCTACAGCCCCTAAAACACTATGTGAAAAATAAATAAACTGTTATTTTTGTCCACTAAGGTTTATGAACTTGTTCTCACTTAGCTGAAGATGACCATTATTGTTCTTAACCACTGGGCTACGTATTTTTTCAAGTATCTTGTTCGTTTATTAAAAATCAAAGTTATATCTAAGACACTAAATGTTTTAGTGCCACACCATCACAACACCATTTCTTCTTGAAAGCAGACATTATTTTGTTAATTTCAACTTTCATTTTAAAAAGTACACAATTTTTCAGAGTCCATTGGACAACTGAGGTATCTTCTAATTATTTTAATAAAAATCCCTCATATAAAATGAAGTCTACTTTCAAAACTTCGGTGTATCTAAAATGTTATGATTTTATATTTATTTTTACATTGTACTAAGAACTTAAGGGGCTGACTCATTCAATTCTTACGAAATGATTTTAATAACAATTTAAATGATAAAGCAAAAGTTTCCATTTTTTTCTTGTTTATGGCATACATAAATATCTACATTTCTATATGATTAATCTATATTTTTTTTTTCTGTTCTTCCTTACTCTTTTCATAAATTTTTCTTTAACATTTATTTAACAATGACAGCCATGGCAGAATACTTTTTAGGATTAAGGACAGCCTGTCACATTGCAAGAATTTAGTATAGGTATAAAGAATCAATTACTGAATGCTTCATTAAATAAATGAATACATGTTATAAAAGTTGTCAAAATCAAAAGTCATTTCTGTTAAAAGAAAAAAAAAAGCAAACAAGAAAAGACAAATAGAGCCAGAGAAGGCCAAAAAGAGAACAGTTCTTATGCATAAATGCCTGATAACAAAAACCACCACAAAAGACTCTGCAAAGACAAGTTTGCACAAAGACCGTCACAACCTTACATCAAAAATATGCCTGTGAAAACACCTGCCCAGCCACTGCCTGTGCACCCTCAGACTGGCATCACCCTTGTTGTTAATCCTTATAGCCAAGAATAATTATCTCGAAATGATGACATAATCATCCTCATTTTTAAAAAAAGTCTTTTTTACCTCCTTGAATATGCATGTCGTTTACTATGATACTCATATTCCCTTTACACTGCCTTCTTTTTGAATGACTATGACTTTGTTTTAGAGAGCCTCTCTCTGTTATTTAGGTTTACAAATCGTGTAACATTTATAAAACTGAGTATGCATTAAGGATGATTTATAGCAAAATAAAAAACACAGTATGTGCTCATATCTCCCTTTTTAAAACACAGAATACTTATATTCTCTAGGCAGTTTCTCTCTGTTTTTTTCAGAATTTGTTTACTTCAATCTTTTATAGCTCTGTTTTTTTCATTCTCTCATTCAAAAAATGGGTCAAAATGGTTCACTTCACCCCTTTTCAATTTCTTCACACTTCTGTGTTCTAATCTCTTTCTACTCACCACACTTCTGACATCAAATGTATAGGAGATTTTCTTATACCAACTAATTCTTCAACTCTCCACACATCAACTGGGCGCTCTGTTATTCAGTTCAATTCTGACACTAGCTACCTGAAGTGAGTGCAGACCCCACAGGTTAAAGACTCAGTCCACAAGACTGCCCCCACTTCAGATGCCAATCGAAAATCCTGAGCCTCCCATACTTCTGTCTGATTGGCTACAAATTGAAGCTTCCCATGACCTCCTTTTCAGGTTTGATAATTTACAAAAACAGCCAACATGATAAGCAATAGCTATAAAACTTTACTTTCATTACTAGTTTATACAGGATAAAAATTATTACCAGTTTATTACAAATGATACAAATGAACAACAAGATGAAGAGGTACATAGAATGAGGTCTGAAAAGATCCCTAGCACAGAAGTTTCTGTCTCCATGGAATTGGAGTAGGCCACCCTTGTGGCACATGGAGTTACTTGCCCACGCAGAGGTCTTCTAAACCCCACTTTTTAGACATTTATGTGTAGGTTCCATTGTGTTGGCATAATTAATTACATTATTGACCATTGGTGATTAAACTCAATCTTCAGCTCCCTCTTTCCTCCCTGGAGGTCCAGGGATGGAACTGAAAGTTCCAACCCTTACATTATAAGTCTCTTTGATGACTAGTCTCTATCCTGCAAGTATCCAGAAGCCCTGGCATCCAAGAGTCATTTGTTAGAATACCAAAGGCAATCCTGTAACTCAGAAAATTCCAAGTGTCTTAGAAGCATTATATCAGAAATCAAGGACAAAGAACGAATATTACAACAAAAGATGCTTCTATCATTTCAATCACTCATGAAATTACATAGCTTCCAGGAGCTCTATGCGATAAACCTGGTAATGAAGACCAAATATATATATTTCTTATCGTATCACAGTATCACAGATTTGCACGGGGACCCATTTTCATTGTCTCTTAAATAATTGAGTACAATATTTCTTAACATTTTTGTTTCCCTGAAGAAAAATACAATTATTATTATGTTTAAATTTTATTTATTTATTTATTTATTTATTTATTTATTTTGAGACAGAGTCTCGCTCTGTCACCCAGGCTGGAGTGCAGTGGTGCGATCTCGGCTCACTGCAAGCTCTGCCTCGCAGGTTCAAGCCATTCTCCTGCCTCAGCCTCCCAAGTAGCTGAGACTACAGGCGCCCGCCACCACGCCCAGCTAATTTTTTGTATTTTTAGTAGAGACGGGGTTTCACTGTGTTAGCCAGGATGCTCTCAATCTTCTGACCTCATGATCTGCCTGCCTCAGCCTCCCAAAGTGCTGAGATTACAGGCGTGAGCCACCATGTCCGGCCCACAATTATCATTATTTTAAAATCTCCTCACTGATTAGGTATGTTTATTAAATATCCACTAAAGGCCAAGCAGGGTACTTGCTTAGTCTCAAAAGTATGTTTCTAAAAAATGATCCAGATTGCTATATTGCATTTTCTTGAAGGTTTCTAATTCTCATGATTTCTATAAATTATACTTGATGATTAACTAACCTATGCTCATCAGGCTTTTATCAAGGTTTGAGCTCCCCATCGCCTCTAAAAACTCAATAGAAAGAACAGTTTTAAAACCGAGAATAAATTGCTTATTTCAAATTTAAGAATACAGAATTCCAAAATCAGTGAAAGCACAATTCACTAACCAGAAATATTATTAAAATCATTTTTTAAATCAAGAGCATGTAAAATCTTTGATTTGGGGAATTTGAAGGATAAAGTCTGGAAGGAATACCTGAGTTGAAGAACAATGTTTTTCAACATGTTTTTACATGTTGCACCTAGATCAATGCTAGGTACAATATTGTTGAAATGCCTGAGATGAATAATGACTACACCTGACATCTACAATTAGTATGGGAACCTATTAAAATTCTTTGTTTAACTGTATATATATTCAGTGGAAGCTGTAGTTTTCCTTAAAAAGTGAAAATATATTACTTTATTAAATCTTTTCTACTCATTAGTACATTTTCCTAACCATCCATTTTGTGAAAGAACAAAATACATTTCTATAATATTAGTTGACTTAAAAATCATTTTATGCAGTTATTATAACTCTTTCTGAGTTGCTAACTTTTATTTCCTTGGCATGTGCATTGTTCTTTTAAAGTTTGAAAAATTAAAGAGCAAAAACTTAGAAGAGCTGTAATGGTGGCTTCTCTTTGAGAACTAAAAAAATGATTGCATGCTAGACATGGTCTCTCGATTTGGTATGTTTCCTGCATTTCTTCTCGTGTAGTTTCTTGTTGGAAAAATAATATAGTAGAAGAGTTGATACCCATGAGGTAGGGGAAGTGCCCAAACACTGATGAGACTTCCATCCCAGCCAGTGTCCAGGCTCTTGATAACTTGAAATAAGGAATTCAAGGAGCAAGTCAAAAAACAGTGAAAGTGTGACAATTTATTGCAAAGCCAAAGTATGCACTCAAGAAAGGGGAGTGCAGGCATACTCAAGAAAGTGAGTAGAGCCCAGTGGGGTTTGGTGCTTCTATTTTTATGAGTTTCTTTCACCAAGTGGTGGAATATTCATGAAGATTTTCATAAAGATTTCTGGAAAAAGGAGAAAATTTCTGAGAACTGTGGTGCCAACCGGTTTTAAACCAAATACGAATGTTCCTGAAACTGTCATAGAGCTGGTGGGCGTGTTATTTAGTATGTTAATGAGCACATAATGAGGTCCTAGGTGAAACTTAGGTCAAATCCAGCACCATGTTGGGTCCAGTCAGTGTTAGCCAGCTTGGCCCGCATACTGTTTTTTGCCGTCTTACCGTCTTAGCAGCCCCTAGCTCATGCAACTGTTTCAACAGCTTTCTTTTTGCTGGTCATGCAAAACTGCTGCTTGGAATTTTCTATTATCCTGTGACCACCTGGATTATTCCTGTCTCAGAGTCATTACTTTGATACTTTGCTGTGGCAGAATGTAAAAACACATTTCTGCTACGTTAACCAACTCATACATACATATTAATTGGTTATACGAAATCTAATTTCAAACTTCAAGAGAAATGGAGTACAAAGAGTAGAAAAGGAAAAAACGTCTGATTTACTCGCTTTCTTCTTTATTTTCCATTATGTTTATTTTATGTAAGAAATACATCTATTTTTCATGTTAAGAACACCTGAATTTCCAGGCTTCCCTTTTTTAAATGATAAAATGTGTTGGGTTTCCCCTTGTTTCTACAATTATTAGCATTCTTTTTCTAAGTACAGGCAAGCAAGTCATTAATTGTTATCAATAGTGGATCACATTGAGAATCAACTGGCTTCCGGTATGCAATCAATACCAGCTATTATGCAGAATAAAACCTTTAATCAGCACACAGCCACTTTACAGAGGAGGTCAGAGATTAGTATAGCAGAAATGTGTCAGACTACCATAATCTAAAATTGCAAAGCATAAACTATTTTTTACCAAAGCCAATCCACTTACAGTAACAAAGACAAATGTACTTTATCATATTACTTAAGTGATGATTCGGATGTAGGGGAGGGTGTGTACAAACCTCTCCACCACCTCCAAAGACATCAGTGAATCTTTGAAAATGCCCCAGGTTATGTCGTGGCAGCAAGAAAACTATTTGAGAAATGATTCATCCTCTTGCTTTGTAGCTCTCACCATTATAAAGTACCTCTTCTGACTCTTAAGTTTCTTTTCTAAAGCTTATTGTCTGTTATATTTTCTTTCCTCAGTTTGATTTTACCTGCATGGTAGATTTGATTTATATTGAAAAAGATACACAAAATTACAGAGAACCAGAAGTGTTTGGATCATGAACTGTCTTGCAGGAACTCCCTTTTGCTTCTTGTGAATAGCAATGATAACAGAAGAATACTATAGTCTGGTTGTTTTAGTTTTGCTATATTTTATATTATCTATACTATACCACATAATGCTAGTAAATAATAACTCCCTAATTATTTATATTTATTGTACTTTCTCTTTTTTTAAAGGGTCAATTTTATTATTATTATTATTATTATACTTTTTAAGTTCTAGGGTACATGTGCACAACATGCAGGTTTGTTACATATGTATACATGTGCCATGTTGGTGTTAATGGGTGCAGTACGTTTTCTAAAATAGAGCTAAACAGCTGTTTTCTTCATTTATATAACTATATTATTGTTTAACAATTTCAGTTATGGAAATCAGCAAAGTGCTAACTAACCCTTCATTTTGGGGGGGAAAGTCGATACTATGTAAATATTAAGATATTCTTAGAATACCTCTTTCATAAACTATAGGATGAAAAATCAAAGTGACAGATTCTCACAGTTAGAAAGAAATATAATGTGTGCAAAATTTGTTAAATGTATAAGCCTTCACTTCAAAAAAAAAAAAACTCAGAATAAAATAAAATAACGTTGCAGTTTTCTTTGCCTCCATTAAGTGTTGATGGTGCTTTGTCCTATTGTTATTTCTGGTGCCACGCTCATCAGCACCAACTTTGTGGTTGATAAATGTTTTATTCTGTTAATTCTAAAAGAAGGTAACAGCATCCATCTCTCTTACATTTTGAGAAATCAGTTGTGGTGATGTGTAGTGGGAGTTTTAATAACTACAGTTACTTTCTCATCCCCTTCAAAACTATCAACCTAAATAGGATTTTTCTGACATCTCCAAGACTGTATTTTTTTAAAGGTCACCAATCACTTCCTCATTACAAATCAAATAGCTCGATCACCCATTGTTTATGGACGTGGTCCAAAGAGTGCCAGCACAGGCATCGTGCTGATCTGTGAAGACAGAATGGAAGCCTGGGGCTGCTGAGAAGACCTGACTTCTAAGATATAATATTAGAGAAGACATGCAGAAAAAGAGCTCCAGAAGTCTGTAGAGAAATTTATTCACAGTTCTGGCTGGTCTTTGGCTGGTTTCTAAGCGTAGATGCACAGGGTAAGACTCCATGAAACCCGGCAAAAAACAAAAACTAATAAAAAAAGAACATCTATCTGGAATTGTGAGCTAAATAATTGCTAGAACTTATGAATAGATTTAAAAAAAAATCTGTGTGCAAACTAGCCAGAGAGATAAGACCTTCTTCTACATTCTGGACATTGAGAAAAATTCCAGAAACAACACACTATAAACAAAGAGATATTCTAGAGTTTACAGTAAAGGCAACGCTAGAACTGCTCAAACATAGCTTAAAACCAAAGTTTAAATTAGCGTGCTGATCCTCAAATAAATTAAGTGCCTGCAAGAACCAAGCTCATTAGTTTCTTAAGAAAGACAATAAAATGGAGATACTCAATATTAGATCATTCTGAAAATCTAGAATGTAATAAAGGTTATCTAGACATGCAGCAAATCAGGACAATATGCCCAATAAATAATAAACAGAGATAAATAGGGAAATTCATTAAAGGGATGGAAACCATTAAAAGTCAACCAAATGGAAGTTCTAATAACAGAAATACAATACATAAAATGGAAAATGTATTAGGTAGACTTGGCAGCAGATGAGACACTGTAAAAGTAAACTTAAAATGACTTTGAAAATAGGGTTGTCAAAAACATTCAATAAAAACAAAGAAGAAAATATTGAAAAATAGTTGAAGAGAACCTCAGTGATCTGTGGAAGATTTTAAAGTGATCTAACATATGTGTGATTGGAGTGCCATATTAAGAAAAAGAGAGAGAGAAAAATAGCTAAGAAATAGTAGCCAACATTTTTCAAAGAATCACAATAGACCCCAGGGAACACAAACACAAACAAATCTATCTCAAGCTATATGACCATCAAAGTGCTAACAACTAATGAATGAGGGAAAGATACTGAAAGAAGCCAAAGAATCCAGATCACATGCAGGGGAAAATATCATAAAATCTATTTCATAACTTTTTATCAGATACAGTAGAAGTCAAAAAAGGATAATTGAAAACGATATATTTAAAGTTATGGGGAGATAGAGGGGGAAATATCAACCTAGAATTCTATACGCATCAAAAATAGCCTTAAAGATAAAGCTCAAAGAAAGATTTCTAAACAATAAACACATGAGAGCATTTGTCACCAACAGACTTACACTATTTTAAAAGTTATAAGAGAAACATACTGAAAAATGTTGAAAAAAAAAGTTGTTGATGATAAAAGGAAATAATACCAGATGGAAACACCAAGAATTGCAGTGCCCTGGAAATGATAAATGTTAACAAATACATTTCTTTTCTCATTTAAAAATTATGTTAAAATAATTCACTTTTTAAAGCAAACTGAGAAGGGGCTTCAGGTGGCTGACTACAGGCAGCTGGTACTCACCTCCTTCACAAGGAAGAACTAATATAGCTAGTAGATGATCACACTTCAAATAGATCATCCAAAAGAGAACAGGAATTCAACAGAGGAGTCACAGGAAACACTGAATGCAAGGAAAGAGAGGGGAATGAGGCTGCCTCCTTGGCCAGGATTGGCTGGAAACCTGAAGAGGTTCCTCAGTGGGGAGAAAAGGTTAGTGAGAGACCCCAGTGGCCCACATTTCCATCACAGACTCCTGCAATCCTAACCACAGGAGAACCCCTTGACTCTTGTGGGCCCTGAGACAATGATTCAGAGCTGCCTGGAGACTGTGATGATGTTGCTCCAGAGAGGGGGTTCACTCTGAGTCCCGTACACTTCCCAGTCATAAGCAGCAACAGTCCAGTAACATTTTGAGACCCCAGCCCCTACCGTATTGCATCATGCTCTGGAGCCCCATTGACGTGTCTCATGCATAGCCACTGCCACTGCTGGCTTCTGCTGCTGGGGCCAAGGCATGAGCCGCTGATAGTGACCCTGCGCCCTGATCAGAGGGCCCCACAACTTCATACACCCTGAGGAAAGCCTACCCTGCCACAGCCTCCCTTGCTGCTGGCTTCTGCCGTCACTGAAGCATTAGTACAACCATTGGTAGTGACCCTGGTACCCCCAACAGTGGAGTCTCTATGCACTTTTACACGCCCCAAGAAAGGGCTCCCCTACCCTCAGCCACTGACACTACAGGCTGCCACCACCAGGGACAAAGCAGGAGCAATCTGCACACACTCCAGCCTCCTGCCTACAGGGGCTGCCACTGAAAGCTACCCTGCCCTCCCCAGTAGCAAAGCCAAAGCATAGCCGCTGCTGCCCCCACCCAAGCATTCTACCAGGGTCAGGGATCACCCCATCCTGGCCTACCACAGCCAGTACCTGAACACACCATCAGAGGGCCAGATGACAGGTCCACCAGACTTGGCTCCACCCTCACCAATCCCCAGTCCAGTCCACCATCTTCATCACTTGAACATTTCTCCAGAGGCTGGAGGTCAGGCCCCCCCCAACCTACTGCTACTATCACATGTGGCAACCACCTGTATGCACCACCTACGGGCCTGGGGATTCATTGTCACTGATAACACAAATGTGAACTGCTTGGGAACTGAAGGGTTGTTTCATCACTGCTACTGCCATCACCATTGCCACATCCACGTCCCAAGGGCCCAAGGACCCAGCCGACTGCCTGACTCACTGCAGCCACTGCTAGTACTCAAGCATGTTCCCTAGATGTACAGAAAGACAAATAACACATGATCTTTCTCATATGTGGGAGCAAAAGCAGGTGATTTCAGGGAAGTAGGAAATATAGTGATAGATACCAGATGCTGGGAAGAGTGTGTGAGTGGGGGTGGGAGGGATGAAAAACCATTGTTTATGGGTATGTCATACAGTGAGAAGGAATGAGATCTAATATTTGGTAGCAGAGTAGGGTGACTATTAGTTAACAACAATGTATTTCATATTTCTAAATAGCTAGAAGAGAGGAGTTAAAATGTTCCCAACATACGGAAATCATAAATAATTGAGGTAATGTATAACCCAATACCCTGACTTGATAATTACACATTCTGTGCATGTAACAAAATGTCCCAAGTACCCCATGTAGATGAACAAATATTAAGTATCAATAATAAATAAATGAAATTTTTAAAAAGCAAATTAATAAGTTTGATGTTATAGCAAGGTACCTTTTATTTTCCTTGGCTATTCTATGAATTTAAATTGACATAGCATTACAGTGGATAGCTAATCAGACACTAACAGGGCAGGAGAGGGCCCCTACACCCAACCAAGAAAATCAGGCAACCATCAGCTGTCACACTGCCTCTCTAAAATATTAATAGGTTGCAGCCAGCACCGAGGAAAGGCACTGTCCCTATAGATAGGAAAGACCTCAAACTGGTAATCAGCAGCTTCCTGATAAGATCTCAGGAGTTGGACAAAGGGGTTAAGCATGCACATTAAGAGGAAAAATGGTGGAATATGACCTTCCAGGGTCATTCTGCAGGTAAAGGGAAGAACTCAAGAGAGCAAGTGTACGACTCCAGTAAACACTGCGCATGCTCACCTCCCAAGTGCTAGCAGGCCACAGCACATGCAGGCAGCCCACCACAAGGAAAGAATCAAAGAAAAAGAGATGCAAGATGCCAGAAGTAGGCCAACATATAAAACCCTAAGCCCAAGGTCCAACGGGGCACTTGTCCTCCAAGATGCCTGTAACTATAAGTCAACATATAAAATGTTGTTAAATTTAAGATGAGTAACGCTAGGACACAGATTATTTAGTGAGATGCAAAGAAAAAATAAGAAAATTTTTTTAAAGAATTCAAATTTAAGTTTACTAGACAAATATAAAAACCTGTAAGAACTGAGTTGTTTAAGTAGCAACACAAATGACATGAATATACATCTACAAATGTCTGCATATACATATATAGAAATAGATAAATCTAGATCTATATACTTAGAAATAGAGCATTCACAATTTCTCACAGAGAAAATGTAATGCAGAGGCAATGAAATATGAAGACGCTTTCATTATTTTCAGAAATCCTTGCAGTTTCTATGGTAAGGCAATATGTCATATTATTAGGTGCATCGAAGATCTAGTAATGGACTGCCCTGGATCGATTGAAGGTTTAACGTATCCTCTACTCTTGACTGTGAGTATAGGCCTATGAGGTACAATCACTGTGCTTCAATTTTCTCACTTGTAAAGTAGGAAAACATAATAGTATCTTTCTTATCAGTTGTGAAAATGGCATGAGCTAGCAAATAGGTGGGTAGAATAATGTATTTCAGTAGTGAGCAACTCAAAGCTGTTATTATTAGTTCTGGTACTAGCTTTTGCAGTACTGAATGAATGAACATCTAATATAATTAACAGTATTTAAATGTTCACAATAATCATGCAACTTGTGGATCCATGTACAATTTACATTTTATTTTATATTTTTTTCTCTTTGCGACTCCCCTACAACACACAACCAATACATAAATACATTTCAGCACTATTCCTTTCTTTAAATGGTTCAGAGCTTTGGATGAAAAAAGTAAGTATTTTGAGATTTCAGAATATTCCAGCAGTGTTCATCTTCTGCTGTTGCACTTTACATTTGCACAATGCTACTTCAAAATAACAAAAGTCACCTTAAAAATAAACTTGTCAGAAGGTGTGTGGCTCAGTGTTTCACCAAGGAGGTGAGGAATGTTCTATGCACAAGCATCAGGGTATGGACTACAGAGCTTCCTGACTGATGGTATAGCTATTTAGGAAATGAGGCTATGGTTTTCACCTACCGTTCTTGTGAAAACTTAGAGAAATACCTTGTTTAAATCGAGCAGAATGTAAAATGCTCCTGAGTTGTGAACCATGGAACTTCTGAACCCTAGGGCAAAACTAACAATGTAGTTGATAACTAAGCTGGGGAAATTTTTTTGCAGTTACTAGAAGTGAAATGAAAAGATTGGCATTGGTAGTGATCAAAAAAATAAAATTCCAACAATGCTTTGTGTGTTCATTTGTTAGGGCTGATATAACAAAGTACTACAGGCTGGGTGACTTAAAAAATAAATATACTTTTTCTCTCCGTTTTGGGGCTAGAAGTCCAAGATGAAGGGGTCAAAAGTTCTGTTTTGGGGGGGCACTGGAAGAAAGTTCTGTTTTTTAGCATGGTACTGGGTCTTGGTAGAAACTGAATGCTTACCTGTGGGCTGCACATTTACCATCTGACCTGAGCCCATCATGAACTGTTATCTGACTTACCAAGCCATAAGGCTGAGCTTGCATAGCAGCTCTCTCATCGAATGGAAGTGGTATATATGTGATGGGGTCCAAGCAGGCCCTGTAGGGACAAGTAAGCCACATGCAGTGGTCCAAATGCCATGGTCCCCACTCCTGCTACATTGCCTTCTTTCTCCCAGCCTGCCCCTATGACATCATGAGAACTTTCCCGGGAACATTTGATAGAGAAAGAAAATTCAGGCCTGGTTTACGGATGGTTCTACAGGATATGAAGCAACACGTAAAAGTGTGCAATGCCACAGTACAACTTCCTTCTTGGACATTTTGTAAGGATAGTGGTGAAAGGAAATCCTCTCAGGTGTCAGACATTTGAGCCCTGAAATTGGTTGCTTACTTGTCTTGGAAGGAGAAATAATCAGGCACGTAATTATTTACCAAATAATGGAGCTGCTGTTCAGGAACTTGGAAAAAACATGATAGGAAAATTGCTGACCAGGAAATTTGGGAAAGAGGCAGGTCAATAGACCTTTCTTAATGAGAAAAAAAACAAATTGAAGATAGTTTGTGTCCCATGTGAGTGCTCAACAAAGGGTAACCTCAAGGGAAAGATTTTAATAATCAAGGGGATAAGGTGACCCATTCTGTGAATACCAGTCAGCCTCTTTCCCCAGCCACCCCTGTTTTTACCCAGTGGGCTCATGAACAAACTGGCCATGGTGGCAGAGATGCATGGATTCCGCAACAGGAACTTCCACTCACTGAGACTGACCTAGTTATAGCTGCTGCTGAGTGCCCAATCTGCCAGTGGCAGAGAACAGCCCTGAGCCCCCATATGGCAGCATTTTCCAGGGGGATCAACCTGATGGCAAGTTGATTACATTAGACTGCTTCCATCATGAAAGGAACAGTGTGTGTTCTTGCTAGAATAGACACACTCACTGTTAATACTTTTGCCTTCCCTGCATGTAATGCTTTTGTCAAAACTACTATCCATTGATTTACAGAATGGCTTATCCACCCTTATGGTATTCTACACAGCATTGCTTCTGATCAGGGAACTCACTTCATAGCAAAACTGTAGTAGTGGGCTCATGCTCATGGATTTAACTGATCTTATATTCCCCATGATTTTTAGGTAGCTGGCTTGATAGAATGATGAAATGGCCTATTGAAGACTCATTTATAGTACCAGCTAGGTACAATACCTTACAAGAGAAGGCAAGGTTCTACAACAGAACATATATGCTCTAAATCAGCCTTAACTCTATGGTACTCTTTCTCTCACAGCAGAATTCATGGGCCTAGGAATCAAGGAGTAGAAATGGGAGTCACACCATCCACTATTACCCCTGAAGACTGACTAGCAAAATTTGTGCTTACTGTGCCCACAACCTGATGCTCTGCTGGCCTGGAGGTCCTAGATCCAAAGGGAGGGTTACTGCCACCAGGAAACACAATAATTGATGCATTTACATGGAAATTAAGACTCCCACCCTGCCACCTCAGGCCTCTGAATAACAGGCAAAAAAGGAAATTATTGTACTGGCTTGAGTGCTTGATTCTGAATTCCAAGGAGAAATTAGACTGCTACTTTATAATGGAGGTAAGGAGGAATATGCCTGGAATACAGGAAAATTCATACAGTGTCTCTTAGTGTTACCATGCCCTGTGATTAAAGTCAATGGAAAACTGTAGCAAGCAAATCCCAGCAGGATTATGAATGGCCCATACGTTTCAGGAATAAAGATTTAGGTCACCCCACCAGGTAACAAACCATAATCAGCTGGGTTACTTGCTGAGAGCAATGGGAATATGAGATGGGCAGTGGAAGAAAGTAGTTTTAAATACCAGTTATGAGCATGTAACCAGTTACAGAAACAAAGACTATGATCTCCTCCTTGTGTTGTTATGAAGATGCTTGTGTTTATGTATATGTATACACATATTTATAAACATATATATAGACACACACACACACACACACAAAGGCCCCTGATTTATAATGCTTTGACATGATTTTCCACTTGTAACTTTTAAACTTTACACTGGCTCAAAAGTGGCACCTATTCAGTAGAAACCATACTTCAAGTATCTATACTACCTTTCTGTTTCTCACTTTCAGCACAGTATTCAGTAAATTACATGAGCTATTAAACATTTTATTACAAAAGAAGTATTTATGTTAGAAGATTTTACTGAACTGTAGGCTAAGGTAAGTGTTCTGAGCACATTTAAAGTAGAATAGCTATGACGTTTGGTAGTTTATGTACATTAAATGCATATTTGACTTAGAATATTTTCAATTTACAATGGGTTTATCAGAACATATATAATCTTTGTTTTTTCTGTCTTATCCCCGTAGGTAACAAAAGATCTATTAACTTTATAGTACAGTATTTAAGTATTGTGAAATTTACATAATAGTGTTTAAGTTATGAGATATATCAGATATGGGATATCAAGAGGAAGAGTAACTATCGCTCAAGGACTTTGCATTCTTTTGGGGGAAAGAGTTATTCCATTTTCAGTTGGTGCATAAGACAGTGGGATCACGTTAAGTGGAAGTATGACATTGTTATTGTATTTATTTGTAGATTAAGTATGCTTTAAGGAAATTCGTATAGTTGCCAAGTTGACAAGGAGTGGACTTGTGATGGTTAATTTTATGTACCAACTAGACTTGGACACAGTGCCTAGACATTTGATCGAATATTATTCTAAATGTTTATGTGAAGATGTTTTTGGATGAAATTAACATTTAAATTGGTGAACTCTGAGTAAAGCAAAATGCTCTCCATAATGTGGATGGGCCTCATCCAATCAGCTGAAAACCTTAAGAGAACAAAGATTGACCTGTCGTGGGCCATAGGAAGTCTGTCAACAGATGATCTATGAACTTGAACTTCAACATCTCCTCTTCCCTGGTCTCCAGCCTGTGGGCCCACCCTGCAGGTTTTGAACTTGCCAGCTTCCATAATCCATGTGCCAATTCCTAAATAGATCCTTCTCTCTTACTCCTCCCTCTTCCTCTCTACACACACCATCCCCCACCCAAACACATACACAACCCTATTTGTTCTGTTTATCTGTAGAACCCTAATATAATAATGTATGATTCCATTTAAGAAGTTCTACAACAGAGAAAACTAACTTACGGTGATGGAAATGAGAACAGGGGTTGTTTCTGAAAGGATGGGAATTAATGAGAAGGGGGCTAAGAAGGAGATTTCAAGATTAGAGAAATTATGTGTGTATATATATATATGAGTGTGAGTTACATAACTGTATGCATTTGTCAAAATCAGTCAAGCTGAATACTTAAGATCTCTGCATTTTACCATATGTATTAATTAACCAAATTTCACTTCTTAAAAAAGGAGAAAAGACACAGGTCTTGCCATTGTAGATTTGGAGAAATATTATGCAACCTTTTTGTAACATAAATTCTTCATGATATAATGTTACTTATTAAAAGGCTGTACAATTATATATAACCTTCTACTTGTACTATGAAAAAAATGTGTGTGCATAAAAGCATTGAAAAGAGAAACAGAAAAATAGTAATGATCTTTATTGGTGGGAATGTAGATAATTTTAATTTTCTTCTTGATACTTACGTTATTTCATTTACCAAAAATGAATATGTATTATTTTTATAATCAGAAATAATCAATGAAAGGTTTTTAAAGAATAATTTTTCATAGAGTATATCTCTTACTAAAATTGCATTGTATTAGTTTTCTAATGCTGCCGTAACGAATGGTCACAAGGTTAAGAACTTACACCACTAGTCATTTAGTATCTGACAGTTCTGTAGGTCAGAAGTCTGGGTTAGCTCAACTGGTTTCTCTGCTTTGGGTCGCACAATGCTGAAATCAAGATGTCAACCAGCTGGTCTTTTTTCAGGAGGCTCTGAGGAAAATCCGCTTTCGAGCCCATTTAGG
Organism: Macaca mulatta; assembly: GCF_049350105.2. Taxonomy (NCBI): domain Eukaryota; kingdom Metazoa; phylum Chordata; class Mammalia; order Primates; family Cercopithecidae; genus Macaca; species Macaca mulatta. Next base: position 22,511,450 of record NC_133408.1, on the reverse strand, counting down.
TAATTAATATAATTTGGTTTTCTGCAGTTATAGAAAGAGTTTCCCATTTCTTTGCTGGCTCTCTGGCTTTTTATTTCTAGAGACCTCTACTCTGGCCCCTACATACATATGTTCCCTACATCTCAGATCCAGCAAAGGAGGTCAAATTCATCTCATTCTTGGATTCTCTGACTTCTTCTGCTGCGTCTTTTCTCTGCTTCCAACTTGAGAACAGTATCTGCTTTTAAAGTCTCATGTGATTAAATAGGACCCACCCAAATAATCCAGGATAATTTTGCTATTTTCAGGTTGACAATTTTAATGACATCTGCAAAGTCTCTTTTGCCATGTAACAGAGCATATTTGCCGGTCCTGGGGATGAAGACACCAACATGTCTGGTGAGCACAGAAGTCCGTACTCTGTCTCCCGTATGTATTATATATTAAATTAGCAACAAACCAGATCAATTGACAACCAGGCACAAGGCTCTGTGCCCTGGGAGGTGCTCAGTTTGTTGAATGGACTATGATTTTTGAGTGAGGAAAACAATTAGTTTCTCTCTTAAAATAATGAACACTGCTTTATACCAAAGTCTTGTCAGAATTAGTCAAAAGTATGTAACTTTTATGCAGATATTATCTTCATTTTATTGTTCTGTCAGACAACTTCAGTTCATGAAAACCACCAAGGTACCCAGTTATTCTTTTGATATTTCTACAGGATACCTCTAAACAATTGGTAAACTGTTGTGATTTATTCATTTCCGTGAACGGATCTTTGTTAAATATGAGCTGAGCTTACTTTCTCCATCCACTTTTGCAATAAAAGACAAGAATGGTGCAGCCAGTAAGAGAAACAGATAATGCTGGAAATATTTTCCTTAAAGAAAGTTTACATACAAAGGGACTATTTTTTAAAGTACAAGATGGGTGCAGGGGAACCACCGCTCATAGGGCATCGTGTGGTAGGCTAATAATGACTCCCTATGGAAGTTTATGTTCCAGTCTCTGGAACTGGTGACTGTGTTACCTTACGTGGCAAAAAGGACTTTGTAGATGTGATAAAATTAAAGATCTTAATATGGGAAGGTTTTTCTGAATTATCCAGGTGGGCTCAATATAAACAGAAGGATCCTTATATGGTGAAGAGGGCAGCAGGAGGGTCAGAAGAGGAGATGTGGTGAGAAAAGCAGAGATCCGAGTGAAGAGATGTTTCACTGGTGACCTCATAGGTGGAGAAAGGGCTACCAGCCAAGGAATGCAGGCAGCCTCTAGTAGCTAGAAAAGGCAGAAGGAAACTCCAGAAAATACCAGCCCCACTGACACTTTGAGATTCGCCCAGTGAGTCTAATTGTGTACTTTTGTCCCCTGGAACTGTAAGATGATAAATGTGTGTTTTTTTAAGCCACCAAGTTTGTGGTAATTTCTTACAGCAGCAATAGGAAGCAGACACGGTAACCTGGAGTTAGTGGTAATCCAGCTCTCACCACCACGAGGACTGAAGGGCCAAGGGGAGTCGTTGCCAGAACCCCAAGGAAGTAATGTGGAGTCAGACTTTGTGGGGACTGTGGCCCTCAGGAGGGCCTGCAGATATTACAGAAAGCAAGTAGAAAGTCCAGGACAGATATGCCTTACTCCACACTCAATTCTACAGAAGAGAAGGCCCCCGCTAGGTTGAAATCTGAACCTTGTGACCTTTACTCAGGGTTTTTATTTCCAGTCAGTCCTCACTTTTTCATGTTCATTACAGCCACCCCAGTGCCAGTTCCTAGGACTTTCTTGCAGACCTCATACATCCCCCTTTCAAAGTATTGCCCTACCCTATTCATCCTTCCATATTGAGAAAGATCTATGTAGAATACAGAGGACACCGTGTTCACCTTCGTTTTACACACAGAGTGAAAACCCTCTCCTGGTGCTATCACAATCACACTGCGCTAAAGGTAACATCTGTGCAAGTCCCTGCGCACCCTCCACCGTATCCCCTCCCCATTCCGTCATCTTTGCCCCATTACTTCTGGCCCCATGCGCTGAGTTCTCAGGGCCTTCTTATTACTTGTTCTTTCTGACTAGAACATTCTGCTCCCTGACATTCTCTAACTGCCTCCTTTATACCTTTTAGATCTCAGCTTCAGCGTCACCTCTTCAGGGTCCTCCTATCACCCTTATCACTCTACTGGAATGTTTGCAGAGAATGCATTACCGTCATTTGTTTGTTTGTTCTTTATTGTCTGACCTTGTCCCTTACTAGAATCTAAGCTCTTTGGTTCCACAGGCCTCTGGGTTGTTTTTCTTCATTGCTGCATCCCAACGGCCTGGAAGAGCGCAGAAGACATTGTAGAAGCTCAATAGATATTTACTAAATAAATGAATGTTAACTGATAAACGCAGTAAAACACATACACAACTCTTTCATAAAATATAGTCAAGTGTGCCGGTTCTGCACTCTGCTTGCCTGCTCTGTGCCCAGGAGGCTGATTGCTCCAGTCTGCAATACCCAGGCTCTGGTTTTCTGGCCGCCTGTTGCACTAGCCACAAATGGAAGCACAGGGTGAGAGACAGTCAGGCAGTTTTTTTCCCATTCCCTCCCTGCTTTGAATTCCAGGAGGACAGCTCCTCATTGACTCAGATGACACCATCTTCTCCCTGTTTCCTTCCAGTCTAGGGGAGACACCAGTTTCCCCCTACTGCTAGCGCAAGAGTGCCTCACCATTCCTTGTCAGTTTCTTTCTCTCTGCTCACACCCCAGGATGCTGTGCCTTCCTCAAAGTCTCTTCAATTGCACAATTTGGGATAAGGTATTTCTTGCTGGAATCTTGTCTGATTAATCAGGAGATTCTCCTTTTGTGTCTATATAATTTATATATCATTTGTATATATACAAATTATGTGCACGGTTCTTTCCTTCCTTCCTTCCTTCCTTCCTTCTTTCCTTCCTTCCTTCCTCCCTCCTTCCTTCTTTCCTTTTTTCCTTCCTTCTTTTTTTCCTTTCTTTATATTAGATCTGAGGTTCTCTTCGGTTTTACATTTTCCTTAGATACTGACAAAATAACTAAAAAGTGTCGTGTAGCTACATTGTGGTGGTGTGTGTATGTGTATGTTATCAAGATAAATGTTTGATTTTGACTGCGTAAATTTTAGAAATGTTTAGACAACAAGCACTATATTAAACATAACAAAAAGTATTTAAAAATACTAGAAGAAGAAACAAATGGCTTCAGAATGTACTTCTTAAATTAATCTGTAAATTTAGGGCTACACTAATAAAAATAGTATAAAGTTTGAATGGGATGTGTTGTGGTTTAGGTTTTTTGTTTGTTTGTTTTGCATTGCTTTTCAAAACCAACCAGAATTCATTTAGGTAGATATTAAATTAATTATCCTGATTTCTGACAACAGCTTCTAGCATATGGAAATACTCTTGATTATTTCAAATGTCTCTATGTATGTAAAACTCTGGTGATGGTTTAAGTAATGGTGGAACTTTTTTTATCAAAATACAATATTTACAGTATCTAATTCTAGAAGTTGCAGTGATGTAAAAATGATGTATTCATAACAGATATCTACATAAATATTTAAAAGTACAATCTGAGAAATTATGCTATATCTACTCAGATAAGAGCAATTGTAACATCAATTAAATAACAGCAGCTGAATCAAAAAGAGATAAATCAAAATTACCTTAAAATGACAACAAGGCATATGTTCTGCTGTGGTTGGGGGTGTTCAGGACTCCAAAGCTGTAAAAGCTGAGCCAGATTTGCAGGTGACCCTCAGTCCCTGAGCCCTCACTACATGACCCTCTCTGGGGGACCTTATGACTCAAGGAACCCCGTGGCATCTCTAGGCCTCTGAGCCGCATGTGGAGCAGCAGAAACAAAAGGGTCCTTTGGGAAAAACTGGAACTTGAACTTAATAGTAGCCTGTATTTTCCTGTTGTGATCATTTTCTTTTCTGAGTCCATGGAGCTTTCTCTCAGTCAACAGAGCAGCCATCCAACTTTCTTAAGCTCTTGTCTCAAATCAGAGTCTCATTTCAATGGGAGAAAGAAGTGTGCCATAATTATTTGTCTGTGTTTGTAGCCACCTTCTTGTAGAAGTTTTGTACCTGATATGTGGAGTTAATGTTTCTACACACTTTGGGAAATTCCTTCTCTGTTTCTAAGCAGTTCATTGATTTTCTCTAAAGTTGTATTACATGTTTGTTCTAGGTGTAACTCAAGCTTGAGCTGAAGCTTCCAAATTTTCCTTTCAAGCTGCACATTTTCAGACTGCAAAGATGCCTGCTCCGTTTGGAGACTTTCTACTTGTCTTGTAAGCTCTTCATTTATTTGATTTTCTTCACACCGTTTTCTGAATCTTTCTTGTTTTTCTCTGTAAACAGGTCCTTTTAAGTGGCCCATTTAAGTTAACATCCACAATAAGACTCTTTAGATCAACTTCTAACTGATAGGCCAGTGATTACCATTTTCTTTTTCCCTCCTTTTCTCTACTTCCAGGTTCCCACCATCCTTGTGATCGCTTTAGAAATTGGACAACTCTATGGTCTTCAGCAGGATTCAGCCAGAAATTTTAATTAGTTCTCTTTATCTTTCATGACCTGTTTCATGACCTCTTGTGTTTGAGTGCTCCAACACTGCTGTTTGTTCCTTTTTGTTTCTCATTGCACAGTTTCTTAGTCGAGTGGTTCTGGACTTTGCTGAAGATGGGAGTTTTCATTCAAGCGTCTCTTACTTGATTCCAAAGTTGTTCTCCATCATTCTGTGAAGTCTTCCAGATGTTCCACACTGACCACTTGGAAAAGTTTTCGGGAGTTGCTTTTGTGCTCTTTTTCAAAATTTGTGGTGTCCTCAAGTCATGACCTGCTTCCATTTTTTTTTTTTTTTAATGTCACAAAACTTGGAGTTTGTGACATCAGAAGACTGGCCTCCACCACAGCACACCTAGATTTGTTAAACTTGTGAGAGCAAGAGAGATTTCCACCTTGAGAAATGCCAGTAGTGCCTCAAAAGGAAAAATATAAAATAGGACATTTATTAAGTTTGGGGCATGGCTTTGAGCAACTTAAGGAAAGTTTTTCAAGGTAGGAAACTGGTTGGATTTGAAAAATTTCACGATAGAGTTGAAGACTGGTAGACAGGGCCAGTCAGGGATTTCAGGCGAGTTTTGATAAACGAACCATTATCTTAAAAAGACAGCTCTTTTCCCAGATGAGCAAACTGTATGCTTGAATAATTTGGTTAAGAAGAATTTTCTAAAGCAGTGACATTATTTACTTGTGTGCCATCTGATATTCCAGCATTTGGATTTCCTGGATCAGATAGTTATTATGATGACAGGTAGTCTTGGTTCTCAGTCTTAGTATCCAACTTAGATACTTGAGTAGGCTCAATGCAAACTATTCTCATTCTTCTTCTCTGTGAACATCAGCTGTCTTGCATTCATGAGAGTTTGCCCATTGGTCAGATATACCCAATTTCCTGAGTCATCTCTCCAGTGGTACATTAGATGTTTTTTTGTGTTTTTTTTTGTTGTTGTTGTTTGTTTTTTGTTTTGTGGATACATACCTCAAAAAACAATTTCGGAGCTTTGAGATAGTGACATGTAAATTTCTTTCTCATAAACAATGGCTTGGGGTTTTTTAAAATGTATTTCTAGTTTATATTGAAATGTTGCATTTCAAGCTTACTGAAAAGAATAGTATAACCTCTTAACATGACAATTTATAATTGACTGTTTGATTAGTTTGAAATAGTTTATTGTTAAAAAGTTGCCATTGGCTAACTCATGAGAAAGTGCATGTGCCTTTTAGATTCTAACAAGAATGAAATAAATCATATAAACGTATTTGGCTTCCATGTGCTGCTTAAAAAAATGCTAACTATGTCTTCCTCTTTAATTCAAGTAATTTCACTTTTGGGTCTATGCCACTTCTTAAAAAAGGTGAATAAAAACAGAGCATAGATGATGAGGGCAGAATATGATGCAAGCTACCAATTTGAAAGGCAGTGAATGAAATCTAATTTTAAAATGCAAAATCAAGCAAGAGCCAAGAAAAGAAAATTGCTTTTACTTTTCTATATGCTTAGCAAGTTAGTGATTATGGTTTTACTGAATATTTAATGCATCAACCTGACTACCATAGGATATCTTGAGAGCAAACATAACATCTTAAGTTACAGAGTCCCAAATAACTTTCGCATCAAGAACCCCTAGATTTCATTATAAGCATAAAGCACAGATGTATTATGAATATTCTTTACGCTAACACATTCTCAAACTGTAAGCATCTAATGTCTAATTACAGGTTACTAAAACTTACTTGTAACATATAAGTGAATTAATATTCTTACAGAATAAAAAAATTGAATTGGAAAACTTTGGAGTCTTCTTAAATTAAATTTACTTCCATGCTATCATCTCTTTACCTTATATTATCTTAACGTTTCTGTATTTGGATCAAAGCACCTATCATATACTTACTGATGAATTATGTTAAAATTATTTCTTCACAGTTTCAAGTATATATTCTTTATTCCTCTAGTTAGGTTGGAAACTCTTCAGTAGTTGGAATGATGTCCTCTGTTGCCCATTTTTTCCTCCACACTAAATGCTATGATTTAAATGTTGGTTCCCCTCCAAATTAATGTTTTAATCTATTTGCCATTGTGGCAGAGTTAGAGGTGGGACTTTGTGGAGGTGATTGGACAATGAAGGCTTTGCCTCATGGGAGAGATTAATTTCATTATATTAACTCTCTTTTGCCTTTTTGCCTTTCTGCCTTTTGCTATATGATAATTCAGCAAGAAGGACTAGACAAGATGCCAGCACCTTGATATTGAACTTGCCAGCCTTCAGAACTGTGAGACAATACATTTCTATGCATTATAAATTACTCAGTGTTTAGTATTCTATTATAGCAGCACAAAATGAACTAAGCCACTGAATACTACATACCCATTATTATAAATGACTCCTAAGGGATCAACCTATGCTTTAAAAATCCTGAAAAAGTGAGTTAATAAATTGGAATTCTATACTTTTTACAACATTCATCACGGTCTTGCCATAGGATCACTCTAAGGTCTCCTGTCACAGGAAAATTATCCCACATCAACATTGTAAATTTTTATCTTGGACCTAAGGTCTACCAAGATATTTATGCATCCTAGAAAACTGAGAAAAATACAGATTTATAAGTGTTTACAAAACAAAAATATTGAACATAAAAAGTTGTGCTTTATTCTAAGGTTATATTTATCAAATGCTAATTTTTAGATGGTATTTACCAATATGGCAGCTAGTGTCTATGCCGATTGGCCAATTAGTACAAGTACTATATCAGTTGTTTAATATTTTTAATACAACCCATGGAATTAATTATGGTTTTATATATTAAGATTCTCTTTTTCTATGAAATGGTGGCAATAAAGGTTAGTTATTTTATATTCACTTTTCTTTAAGATAGATGTAGCTGAAAAACAACATCAGCAACCCTATGTCAGTCTTCTCTCTTTAAAGTATAAAAGTAATTGTATAACCCGGTGACGTCCAAGGGCCTGGAAAACAGACAAAACTGCTTATTTTACCTCCATAAGACTCCTTGTGTTTAAAAGTTTTTTTTTTTTTTATTTCTCAGCTTCCAAAATTTTATTTGACAGTCTCCATGCTTGCACATAGTGTCCTAAAAACAGAAAAATTCCTAGCTTAACTCCCTTGCAAAGTCTGAACTGGCTATAATTTGAAATAGGAATTATACCATCAAACATGAAGAAAAGAAGTACGGCAACTTAAAATAAACTCTGTCTGAAACTTTACACTTTATGGATCCTACTTTGTATGTAATATCAAAAAAAATCACAGTAGTGAGATATGTGAAGTGTATGTTAATTTATGCCTTCTGGTTTACATAAGCATAATTTAAATGGAATATTTTAAGACAAAATATTTTTCAGTATGGGGAATATACATTTTAAAATTACAAAATCTTAAAATGAGATAAGACCTTTACATCATCTAACCTAATCCCATCAAGTTCAACAATGATGCCTGTACTTACTTCCCTGACCATGTTATTTCTGCTAAACCATACGTAATACTAAAATGTTCACCACCTCACATAGCTTCCTGTTGCTGCTGTGGAGAGCCTTCACTGTTCTAAAAATCTATCCAAAATTGAATTTGAGTTTGTATCTATTAATGACATTTTGCTCTCCAGTTTATAGCCATACAGACTGCATAGTTCTTTTTCTCAAACATAACATTTTAAAGGCTTAAAATATATTATTAGGTGTCTCATAAAGGTTAAGGTCTTTTAGAAAACCGAACACCAAAAATTTCAAGCCCCCACCCAGCATAAAGTTAATTAGTTACTGAGGTTTTGTGTCATAAACCCCAAACTGTAGAATGTGCTCTCTTGACATTGTTTAAATTGTTAAATTGTCCCTTTTCCCTATAAAACTGAAAACCACAGACTTTCTTATTCTTAGGCTTTATACTTTTGAGAAGTGATACTGGAACATTTGCCTTGCCTTATACATCACATTCTTGTTCTCTCGTTTCTTTTCACTGATGACAAACCCAGCTGCCTTTAACACATGCAACCTCTGCTCACACTGCCAGAAAGCAGAGGGTCTCACTCTCAGGATACTTGAAACCCATTAGTGTTTGCCTTCAGTATAGATCTCTATTTCCTTCAGCTATCCCTAATGGGTTATCACTCATTTTTGGATACCATCATACCTGAGACAAAAGATGTTGTGTTACCTCAACTACAGAATTTCTATCAAAAAGGTCTATCTTTAACAGAAGATCTGCTTTTTTCTAACCTTATTATTCCTTCATCCCCCTCTTACATAGATGGTATTACTAGGGAAAATTACCCGTAGGTCATGGAAATCTTTTCACTGGCCTGCTCTTCTTTTGCTTCATTTGTGGAAATGGCTCTTCATTTCTAAACCCAAGATTCTCAGGCTATATGTTATAGTTACATTGATGTGGCAACATGACTATGCTATGGTACCCATTTGCTGATCAACTATTCTGACTATTTAGAGGTAGCAAAAATGGAGGCAGCAACACTCAGGGACTGGTAAAGCGAGGAAGCCATTCCCTCCCTAAGACTGAAAGGGCAAGAAAGGAATGCATGGCAGCAGATCCAGGTGCTAGAGAACATATCAGGGCTTTCCAAAATCCTGTGCAGAAGAAGGAGTGAGCAAGAGAAGAGATACCCTGCCCTCTCTCCCCTTCTGTCATCCACTTTCTGCAAGTACTTCCCACTAGCCAAGTCGAACTGGAAGCCAGAAAGATAGCATCTCCATGAGCCATTCTCCTGAGGCACAGAGCAGGAAGTGAGGAGCAGAGAATGGAAAAGAATCAGCATGTGACCCTCACGTAAATTACACCAAAAACATTTGGATGCATCTGTCAGGCTTTATGAAGAATGTCTGTACCTTTAAAGGCTGAATACTGTGTTTCACTCAACATGTCACCTCTCTGGGTCCTCTTCTTCTATGGTTAAAAAAAATACTGTAATAGGAATTTCTAATTCTCCCTTCTTGCTACACTTTAGACTCTGAGAGAAGAAGAAAAAGTAATGAATAAGAAATAAATATTATGCCCCTGACTCCCCACTCTCTGGAAAGTTTAAGTGGATGCCTTTTTAATTTTAAATATCTTTCCTCCATTAGACAGATTAATGGAGGAAATAGAGTAGAAACATTATGAGGTGAAGCCCAGATATCTGTGCAAATGTACCCAAATATTAACACTCAGTGAGCTACTATTTGGTATTTTTAATTAAAAAATAGGTTAATGAAAAGCAAGCATATACTATATAGAATTGCTGATGAGCTGAATGAGCAGAGCATCCTGGCCCTCCTATCAAAAGGCACTTATTACTTGGTGTCCCTAGCCTAGAATGTTCTAAAGAGTGATAGTAAATCATATGGTATGGTGTGATTGCTAGCTTACTATATTTTACAGGCATATTATTTGGGGTGATAAAAACTGATAGAACAAAGAGAAGCTGATTTCCCACTTACCTAGTAGTTACTAAGCAAAGGATGAATTCCTTGATATGGAGATTCATCAACCCAGATTCTTTCCCTTTTGTGGCTCTGTACCCTTTAGGGTCTATCTGTCATTTGCATCTAGTGAGTACAAAGAAATACAGATCTTTGGGGGTAGGAAGCATACTTTCTTCCTACAAGAATTGACACAGAAATGGCATGCATTGCTTTCATGCACATTCCATTCTCTGCAATTTAGTCATATGTCCAAACCCAAAAGCAAGGAAGACCAAGAAATATAGACTGGCTGTGTGCCCCAAAAGAGAAAATAGACTTTTGTTAAATAGCTCTACCACATACATAGGGTTTATGAAAATAAATGTATACATTTAATGATGTCTAAATAATTCCTGATGCTTAAAGTTAATATTATGACAACGTAAAATATTACAGGATAAGTAAGGCTTTCATTTATATGTATCTTAATGTAAAATATTCATGTTTAATTAGTGTAGACTGAGCATAAATAATGTGTCTTTGCTTTACATTTTAGGGACCCAACAGGGGCAAAATATTCTACCATATGTCATTTTCCCATTTAAATTTCTTAAAGGAAAGGTAGGCTATGGTATAATGGCTACAAATACAATAATAAATAGAATAGAATATCTACATAAAATAGCTAAGTCTACTGGTGCTTCTGAAAATCCATATAAAAATTTCCCTATTAATAATGAGACATCTTCAATAGTTTAATTGGAAATAATTAAATTTTCCTAAGAAAAAGGACAGATTGAAATAGCCAAGTGCTGTAACGATCAAATTGGTAACTAATTAATTATTTTTACATGTGCCCTGCATCTTGTTTAAGTATCATCAGTAAGTTGACACAAAATTCAGTTAGGTTTCATTTTTTTTTCACTCACTTATCAATTTCTACACAGCTTTTCTAGGTTAGGTATTGTGCTATTTGGTATTGATAGAGTTATTAACAAGATAATCAAAGACTTACATTCTAGTAGCATTAATGAACTTTTACTATGTGCTCTTTATGATCATACAGAATAAGTATTATTATCTCCATTTTACAATAAGAACATTTAGACTCAGGGCAAGGTTAAGTAACGTGTCTAATGCCTTATGGTTTGTGAGAGTAGAGTTGAACCAAACCCCAAGTCCCTCATCTTATCCCCCTGCTGCATGTAACTAGAACTGAATTCCATATGAAACAGGCTGTTCCTGAAAATTCAAGTCAGTGAGACTTTCTCACTGCTTAGTTTACTTTCTCTAATTTTTAATTTGTATTTCCTCTTGTAATATTCAAAAATTGGGTTTCATTATATATGTAGTCTCACTCCAGTTTCTAATAATACTGTGTTTTTCTAACTTGAAAGATGTTTTTTTTCTTTAAAACAATTGCTGACTTTTTAATAATGAGTCAACAGTGCCATCTTCTGTCTCTGTTCTCATCAGCTGTTGAAAATAAAGCCTTAAAAGACTGGGTTAATGTAGATCAGGAACAGGAAGCAAGGAATCTGGAGAGTTTAAAGTCTTGGCAAAATGTACTACATCTTTGAACACTTGCAAAGAGACTAATTGTTTGAAAGGCCTCGCAGGGCAGAGCTGTGTTAAAAACAGTGCAGTGTGATTAGTTTCCTGAAACCTTTGAGTAGCCCTTCCAACAATGGAACCAAAGAAGGAGGAAGCAGGAGGGAGGAGACAATGACAGAAACAGGTGGCAAGAGGTTATAATGATTTGGGTCGATGTAATTGATGGAATAAAATAAGCAACTCTCATTTTGGGAGCAAGATGGCCGAATAGGAACAGCTCCAGTCTCCAACTCCCAGCGCGAGCGACACAGAAGACAGGTGATTTCTGCATTTTCAACTGAGGTACTGGGTTCATCTCACTGGGGAGTGCCGGACGATCGGTGCTGGTCAGCTGCTGCAGCCCGACCAGCGAGAGCTGAAGCAGGGCGAGGCATTGCCTCACCTGGGAAGCGCAAGGGGGAAGGGAATCCCTTTTCCTAGCCAGGGGAACTGAGACACACAACACCTGGAAAATCGGGTAACTCCCACCCCAATACTGCGCTTTAAGCAAACAGGCACACCAGGAGATCATATCCCACACCTGGCCGGGAGGGTCCCACACCCACGGAGCCTCCCTCATTGCTAGCACAGCAGTCTGAGATCTACCGGCAAGGCAGCAGCCAGGCTGGGGGAGGGGCGCCCGCCATTGCTGAGGCTTAAGTAGGTAAACAAAGCTGCTGGGAAGCTCGAACTGGGTGGAGCTCACAGCAGCTCAAGGAAACCTGCCTGTCTCTGTAGACTCCACCTCGGGACAGGGCAATAACAAACGCAGCCGAAACCTCTGCAGACTCAAACGACTCTGACAGCTTTGAAGAGAGCAGTGGATCTCCCAACACGGAGGTTGAGATCTGAGAAGGGACAGACTCCCTGCTCAAGTGGGTACCTGACCCCTGAGTAGCCTAACTGGGAGACATCCCCCACTAGGGGCAGTCTGACACCCCACACCTCACAGGGTGGAGTACACCCCTGAGAGGAAGCTTCCAAAGCAAGAATCAGACAGGTACACTCACTGTTCAGAAATATTCTATCTTCTGCAGCCTCTGCTGCTGATACCCAGGCATACAGGGTCTGGAGTGGACCTCAAGCAATCCCAACAGACCTACAGCTGAGGGTCCTGACTGTTAGAAGGAAAACTATCAAACAGGAAGGACACCTACACCAAAACCCCATCAGTACATCACCATCATCAAAGACCAGAGGCAGATAAAACCACAAAGATGGGGAAAAAGCAGGGCAGAAAAGCTGGAAATTCAAAAAATAAGAGCGCATCTCCCCCGGCAAAGGAGCGCAGCTCATCGCCAGCAACGGATCAAAGCTGGACGGAGAATGACTTTGACGAGATGAGAGAAGAAGGCTTCAGTCCATCAAATTTCTCAGAGCTAAAGGAGGAATTACGTACCCAGCACAAAGAAACTAAAAATCTTGAAAAAAAAGTGGAAGAATTGATGGCTAGAGTAATTAATGCAGAGAAGGTCATAAACGAAATGAAAGAGATGAAAACCATGACACGAGAAATACGTGACAAATGCACAAGCTTCAGTAACCGACTCGATCAACTGGAAGAAAGAGTATCAGCGATTGAGGATCAAATGAATGAAATGAAGTGAGAAGAGAAACCAAAAGAAAAAAGAAGAAAAAGAAATGAACAAAGCCTGCAAGAAGTATGGGATTATGTAAAAAGACCAAATCTACGTCTGATTGGGGTGCCTGAAAGTGAGGGGGAAAATGGAACCAAGTTGGAAAACACTCTTCAGGATATCATCCAGGAGAACTTCCCCAACCTAGTAGGGCAGGCCAACATTCAAATCCAGGAAATACAGAGAACGCCACAAAGATACTCCTCGAGAAGAGCAACTCCAAGACACATAATTGCCAGATTCATCAAAGTTGAAATGAAGGAAAAAATCTTAAGGGCAGCCAGAGAGAAAGGTCGGGTTACCCACAAAGGGAAGCCCATCAGACTAACAGCAGATCTCTCGGCAGAAACTCTCCAAGCCAGAAGAGAGTGGGGGCCAATATTCAACATTCTTAAAGAAAAGAATTTTAAACCCAGAATTTCATATCCAGCCAAACTAAGTTTCATAAGTGAAGGAGAAATAAAATCCTTTACAGATAAGCAAATGCTTAGAGATTTTGTCACCACTAGGCCTGCCTTACAAGAGACCCTGAAGGAAGCACTCAACATGGAAAGGAACAACCGGTACCAGCCATTGCAAAAACATGCCAAAATGTAAAGACCATCGAGGCTAGGAAGAAACTGCATCAACTAACGAGCAAAATAACCAGTTAATATCATAATGACAGGATCAAGTTCACACATAACAATCTTAACCTTAAATGTAAATGGACTAAATGCTCCAATTAAAAGACACAGACTGGCAAACTGGATAAAGAGTCAAGACCCATCAGTCTGCTGTATTCAGGAGACCCATCTCACACGCAGAGACATACATAGGCTCAAAATAAAGGGATGGAGGAAGTTTACCAAGCAAATGGAGAACAAAAAAAAGCGGGGGGTGCAATACTAGTCTCTGATAAAACAGACTTTAAACCATCAAAGATCAAAAGAGACAAAGAAGGCCATTACATAATGGTAAAGGGATCAATTCAACAGGAAGAGCTAACTATCCTAAATATATATGCACCCAATACAGGAGCACCCAGATTCATCAAGCAAGTCCTTAGAGACTTACAAAGAGACTTAGACTCCCATACAATAATAATGGGAGACTTCAACACTCCACTGTCAACATTAGACAGATCAACCAGACAGAAAGTTAACAAGGATATCCAGGAATTGAACTCATCTCTGCAGCAAACAGACCTAATAGACATCTATAGAACTCTCCACCCCAAATCAACAGAATATACATTCTTCTAAGCACCACATCGTACTTACTCCAAAATCGACCACGTAATTGGAAGTAAAGCACTCCTCAGCAAATGTACAAGAACAGAAATTATAACAAACTGTCTCTCAGACCACAGTGCAATCAAACTAGAACTCAGGACTAAGAAACTCAATCAAAACCGCTCAACTACATGGAAACTGAATAACCTGCTCCTGAATGACTACTGGGTACATAACGAAATGAAGGCAGAAATAAAGATGTTCTTTGAAACCAATGAGAACAAAGATACAACATACCAGAATCTCTGGGACACATTTAAAGCAGTGTGTAGAGGGAAATTTATAGCACTAAATGCCCACAAGAGAAAGCAGGAAAGATCTAAAATTGACACTCTAACATCACAATTAAAAGAACTAGAGAAGTAAGAGCAAACACATTCGAAAGCTAGCAGAAGGCAAGAAATAACCAAGATCAGAGCAGAACTGAAGGAGATAGAGACACAAAAAACTCTCCAAAAAATCAATGAATCCAGGAGTTGGTTTTTTGAAAAGATCAACAAAATTGACAGACCACTAGCAAGACTAATAAAGAAGAAGAGAGAGAGGAATCAAATCGACGCAATTAAAAATGATAAAGGGGATATCACCACCGACCCCACAGAAATACAAACTACCATCAGAGAATACTATAAACACCTCTACGCAAATAAACTGGAAAATCTAGAAGAAATGGATAATTTCCTGGACACTTACACTCTTCCAAGACTAAACCAGGAAGAAGTTGAATCCCTGAATAGACCAATAGCAGGCTCTGAAATTGAGGCAACAATTAATAGCCTACCAACCAAAAAAAGTCCAGGACCAGATGGATTCACAGCTGAATTCTACCAGAGGTACAAGGAGGAGTTGGTACCATTCCTTCTGAAACTATTCCAATCAATAGAAAAAGAGGGAATCCTCCCTAACTCATTTTATGAGGCCAACATCATCCTGATACCAAAGTCTGGCAGAGACACAACAAAAAAAGAGAATTTTAGACCAATATCCCTGATGAACATCGATGCAAAAATCCTCAATAAAATACTGGCAAACCGGATTCAGCAACACATCAAAAAGCTTATCCACCACCATCAAGTGGGCTTCATCCCTGGGATGCAAGGCTGGTTCAGCATTCACAAATCAATAAACATAATCCAGCATATAAACAGAACCAAAGACAAGAACCACATGATTATCTCAATAGATGCAGAAAAGGCTTTTGACAAAATTCAACAGCCCTTCATGCTAAAAACGCTCAATAAATTCGGTATTGATGGAACGTACCTCAAAATAATAAGAGCTATTTATGACAAACCCACAGCCAATATCATACTGAATGGGCAAAAACTGGAAAAATTCCCTTTGAAAACTGGCACAAGACAGGTATGCCCTCTCTCACCACTCCTATTCAACATAGTGTTGGAAGTTCTGGCTAGGGCAATCAGGCAAGAGAAAGAAATCAAGGGTATTCAGTTAGGACAAGAAGAAGTCAAATTGTCCCTGTTTGCAGATGACATGATTGTATATTTAGAAAACCCCATTGTCTCAGCCCAAAATCTCCTTAAGCTGATAAGCAACTTCAGCAAAGTCTCAGGATACAAAATTAATGTGCAAAAATCACAAGCATTCTTATACACCAGTAACAGACAAACAGAGAGCCATATCAGGAATGAAATTCTATTCACAATTGCTTCAAAGAGAATAAAATACCTAGGAATCCAACTGAAAAGGGATGTAAAGGACCTCTTCAAGGAGAACTACAAACCACTGCTCAGTGAAATCAAAGAGGACACAAACAAATGGAAGAACATACCATGCTCATGGATAGGAAGAATCAATATCGTGAAAATGGCCATACTGCCCAAGGTAATTTATAGATTCAATGCCATCCCCATCAAGCTACCAATGAGTTTCTTCACAGAATTGGAAAAAACTGCTTTAAGGTTCATATGGAACCAAAAAAGAGCCCGCATCTCCAAGGCAATCCTAAGTCAAAAGAACAAAGCTGGAGGCATCACGCTACCTGACTTCAAACTATACTACAAGGCTACAGTAACCAAAACAGCATGGTACTGGTACCAAAACAGAGATATAGACCAATGGAACAGAACAGAGTCCTCAGAAATAATACCACACATCTACAGCCATCTGATCTTTGACAAACCTGAGAGAAACAAGAAATGGGGAAAGGATTCCCTATTTAATAAATGGTGCTGGGAAAATTGGCTAGCCATAAGTAGAAAGCTGAAACTGGATCCTTTCCTTACTCCTTATACGAAAATTAATTCAAGATGGATTAGAGACTTAAATGTTAGACCTAATACCATAAAAATCCTAGAGGAAAACCTAGGTAGTACCATTCAGGACATAGGCATGGGCAAAGACTTCATGTCTAAAACACCAAAAGCAACGGCAGCAAAAGCCAAAATTGACAAATGGGATCTCATTAAACTAAAGAGCTTCTGCACAGCAAAAGAAACTACCATCAGAGTGAACAGGCAACCTACAGAATGGGAGAAAATTTTTGCAATCTACTCATCTGAAAAAGGGCTAATATCCAGAACCTACAAAGAACTCAAACAAATTTACAAGAAAAAAACAAACAACCCCATCAAAAAGTGGGCAAAGGATATGAACAGACATTTCTCAAAAGAAGACATTCATACAGCCAACAGACACATGAAAAAATGCTCATCATCACTGGCCATCAGAGAAATGCAAATCAAAACCACAATGAGATACCATCTCACACCAGTTAGAATGGCGATCATTAAAAAGTCAGGAAACAACAGGTGCTGGAGAGGATGTGGAGAAATAGGAACACTTTTACACTGTTGGTGGGATTGTAAACTAGTTCAACCATTATGGAAAACAGTATGGCGATTCCTCAAGGATCTAGAACTAGATGTACCATATGACCCAGCCATCCCATTACTGGGTATATACCCAAAGGATTATAAATTATGCTGCTATAAAGACACATGCACACGTATGTTTATTGCGGCACTATTCACAATAGCAAAGACTTGGAATCAACCCAAATGTCCATCAGTGACAGATTGGATTAAGAAAATGTGGCACATATACACCATGGAATACTATGCAGCCATCAAAAAGGATGAGTTTGTGTCCTTTGTAGGGACATGGATGCAGCTGGAAACCATCATTCTTAGCAAACTATCACAAGAACAGAAAACCAAACACCGCATGTTCTCACTCATAGGTGGGAACTGAACAATGAGATCACTTGGACTCAGGAAGGGGAACATCACACACCGGGGCCTATCATGGGGAGGGGGGAGGGGGGAGGGATTGCATTGGGAGTTATACCTGATGTAAATGACGAGTTGATGGGTGCAGCATACCAACATGGCACAAGTATACATATGTAACAAACCTGCACGTTATGCACATGTACCCTACAACTTAAAGTATAATAATAATAAATAAATTTTAAAAAAATAAAAAAATAAATAAAAAATAAAATAAGCAACTCTCCTGTTTGTTCTACCGATTGTTTACACACTTCCTCTGTCTTCACCTTTAGAGAAACATGACTGATCTTGGTAAGCACTTTTGTGGAGCAAAAAAAAAAAAAATCAAAAGGAAAAGATATAAATGAAACAAAATATTAAGCCCTGAATTTTTTTTCCTTCTCTGCATGTGAAGCATAGTTATCAAAACTGAGGCATGTGCAAAAACTTAGATAAACATGAAAATCTTGCAAGATTGAACATTTAGCTGAGAAAGCACTTTTTTTTGTTTTTGTTTTTGTTTTTTTGGCAAATCTATCCTATTTTGGAAATGTATTTTTAGTCTCATCATACTTTCCAGCCATTGTACAAAGTAAAAAAGACAAAAATTAAAAACTCAAAGTGTTTACCAGTACTTAGGTGAGTTCATTTGAATATTTCCGTTTCACAATGCTTATCTTTCATATACCTACACTGGGTTTAAGCTTTCTGAATATTAGCCACTTCGAGAAATATTTATGACATTAATCATACTGCCCAGAATACAATTGTTCTTCTAAGGAATTTGGAGAAATGGTAGGAATCCCAAACATATTTTCTTTTTTTTTTTTTTTTTTTTTGAGACGAGTCTCGCTCTGTCGCCCAGGCTGGAGTGCAGTGGCCGGATCTCAGCTCACTGCAAGCTCCGCCTCCCGGGTTCGGGCCATTCTCCTGTCTCAGCCTCCTGAGTAGCTGGGACTACAGGCGCCTGCCACCTCGCCCGGCTAGTTTTTTGTATTTTTAGTAGAGACGGGGTTTCACCGTGTTAGCCAGGATGGTCTCGATCTCCTGACCTAGTGATCCGCCCGTCTCGGCCTCCCAAAGTGCTGGGATTACAGGCTTGAGCCACCGCGCCCTGCCCAAACAGATTTTCAAAGTTCTCTTAGCCAAGGAACTCCAAACAGCAGCAGGCGAAAGTATGAATGAAAGGTAGTTTTCATGCATGTCTTTATAAATGTGGCTTTTGTGAGGCTGCTGTTTTCCATAATTATTTTTGCATACTTGAAGACAAAGTAGGAACAGTGGCCATGTGTGAGCACAGTACGATGTGTAACTGGAAAATTTTCTGTGTACCACCAAGGGAAAACTGCCACTTAACTTTTGCTGAATTATTGACAGTCTACTTCTCTTTGCCCATCTGCTTTTTTCAGTCTTTCACTGAAATAGTATTAGATGAGCTTTCTTACTATAAATTAGTGGTCAGTGCTGGACAAAGGGGATTGGAATTGGAGATTTCTGAAATTTAACCAAACAATTTAACAAGATATCTCCAAAAAAGCAAAGTGTCTAAGGTTTGATGGCTTACCAGGCTTGAGGAGAATCTTCCGTCTGTTTCTGAGGGCTTCACGTGTCCCTGACTTATGTTCCCTAACAGCCCACTCTATTTCACACTAGCCAGAGGTATTATACTTTAATTGTATCGTATTAAACACACTCTAGAAAACAGAATCCCATGTTAATTTGTCAGTCAACACAAGAAGCTTAGCTTCCTAAATTGGCATATCTATATATAAAGATCATTAATGTCAACGTTTTACTATTTCTGTAAGCAGGGCAGTTATAGTGTAATTTCAGAAGCCCGAAGTAATAAAATTGATCTGAAAATACATATACATATGTATTCTCCCTTTTACAAAGCTATAATGTTTTCTACAATTGTTTTTTTAATAAAGTCAATTTCTAAACATACACAATACACATCATTATGAGGATCTTTGTTCTCTATTGCCTCCCTCTGGTTGTGGATGAAAACTGGTTTCCTGGGCAAGAGCAAAGGCAGACACCAGGTTGAATCTAAGAGAGCTGCAATTGCTGTGAATGCTCCAAATATCCTTACACAGATGCTCAGAAGTGTGAGATTCTGCAATTTTGGACCCGAACATTCCTCCCAGCCTGTGATGCCGAAAGATGAAGGACTCCATGAGTACATACAACATGACTGATTACATTGACTTCAGTGCAACTCACTGGGAGAAGCACCAGGCTTGAGCTTTAACCAGAAGCTCTCTTAAGCACATAGCAATCTTTCTATATCCAAGGGAAGTTTTTATTTTTTCTTTCATAAACTCACTTTTATTTATGGCACACACCCCTCCTAGACCCCTCCTCAGGACTTTTTACAAAAGGTGCCCATTAAGCCACTTATTTCATCTCCTCTAATTGCTGTTTATTCTATTTGCATTTGTTTTTCTCATTTAACTGTAATCACCTTATGGTGAGGGTGTTGGTGGTGGTGCCAGGAGTGGCATTGACATGACTCCAGCCTTAGGTGACACCTGAACTTTACTAACTTAATTTCCCTTGTGGTCTTACTTAATTCATCTTACTCCAGTGGTCAAAAGAATGTTAAAATTTCCATAATTCTACTTGTGTTCAATCTGTCTGTCTCGCTCGCTCGCTCTCTCTCTTCCCCCCCACCCCTTTCTCTTTTTTTCTCTCCCCTGGGTCCAGAGTCCATTTCTTTCTCTTTTTAAAATCAGTAATTAGCAAAGTATCTCCTAAATTTACTAATTAACTTTATTTCTAATAACTAAGCTTGAAAACTTTTTTTTTTTTTTTTTTTTTTGAGACAGAGTCTTGCTCTGTTGCCCAGGCCAGAGTGCAGTGGCGCGATCTCAGTTCACTGCAGGCTCCACCTCCTGGGTTCACGCCATTCTCCTGCCTCAGCCTCCCAAGTAGCTGGGACTACAGGCGCCCGCCACCTCGCCCGGCTAATTTTTTGTATTTTTTGTAGAGACGAGGTTCACCATGTTAGCCAGGATGGTCTCCATCTCCTGACCTCCTGATCCGCCCGCCTCGGCCTCCCAAAATGCTGGGATTACAGGCATGAGCCACTGCGTCTGGCAGCTTGATGACTTTTCTTTCTGTAAAGTAAACTTATCCTCCGATACATACAACCCAATTAAATGTTGACTTTCTCAGTTGTAGAGCTATCGATTTCCTAAGATTAAAGTAGTCTTCCTCATTGAAATTTGAGAAAAGTTCTAGGTAATAATATGAGGACAAAGAGGGAGTTGCCACTGTCTGATGAAAGACAACTGAATAGATGAATGTGTTCAAAAGAACAAGTGGCGTAATGGATCATAAGTATAGCAAATCCACAGCTAATTATGAATTGTCTAATGTACATGGTTTTGAACTTTTAAATCTTTACTTTTTTAAATTAAGTCATTTACGTATTTGAAGACAATGTTTCCCCACCTTTAAGCTGTCTCAAAATCTTTCTAAGTACACCCACCAGGGACTTCTCTCAATGCATGTATTCGGTTTTCTAAAGATGATGAGAGCTCTATCAGGAAGCATGTTGATGGCTTGCATATGCTAAATACTCTATTAGGTTATGGTATGTACATGTAATCCTAACAAACAGCCTGTGAGGTATTAAGAGGTTTCTTTATGTACAAAGAAAAGATACTGCTGTGTATTATGATCCAGGCAGCGAGGCCAAGCTGTTTTCCAATGTCTTCCAAAGAGGATGTAACATGGTTGAAATTCAAGATCAGGTGTTCGCCCTGACTACAGTGTTCCCTTCACTTGAATAAAAATGATCTGTAGGGAGATACTAACTCTCCTTTTCAATAACCTTTTAAGCCATTTGCCTTTTTCAATAAACGTAACTAACATAAGAGTGCTTGTAATCTTTCCTCAGAAATCAAGTTTATGTTTTCCATTTATCCCTGCATTGACGAAGGTTTTAAAGGTAATGAATTCAGAATTTATTTGAATAACATAGTTTCAACAGAAGCACTAACAGCAGAAGCCCAGGGGCTCACAGACAACATCACCAGGTTTAACAGTTCTCCTATCTTTTCTTCCGATTTATCATAAAATATTTACATATAATTAGTTTGTTGTATGTACATTTAATTATTGTGTCGTGTGTTTTTACAGGCAATTTATATATCTATGTATTAGTTTGCTCGGGCTGCCATGACAAAATATCGCAGACTGGATGGCTTAACTAACAGGAATTTATAATTCTAGAGGCTGGAAGTCTGAGAGGAAGGTGTTGGAAGGGTTGGTTTCTGCTGAGTCCCTCTCCTTGGTTTGCGGATGGCTGTGCCCTTGCTGCCTCTTCTCGTGGTTGTTCCTCTGTGCACACACACTTCTGATGTCTCTGTGTGTGTCCAAGTCTCCTCTTCTTGGGAGAACACCAGTCAGATTGGTTTAGGGCCCTCCCTAGTAGCCTCATTTCAACATAATTATCTCTTTAAAGGCCCTGCCTCTAAATACTGGCACATTCTCAGGTACTGGGGGATTATGGCTTGAACATATGAATTTTGAGGGGACACAATTTAGCCCATAACAGTCTGTATAATTGAAAAGCTATAGCACAGAATATTGAATTGCTATTTGTGTAAAGAAAAAAAGGTGCCACTGTAGACATGGCAACAGTTCAATAAAGGGGGACAGGAGTAGATAGGAGTGGATTAAAAGAAGATACGTTACTTTCTCATGGCAGATGATATGTTGAGTGCCTTAGAAACATAAACAAAATATGAGAAATATTTTATTCTAATACAACAATGAGCTAAAATGTGCTGAAGCCAGAAGGCTGGAATTAGGAATTCAGGAAATAAGCATTGCAATTATATGTCAATCAAGTGATAAACTTAATACCCTGCAGAGTTAGTTAAGAAGAAACATTATTAGATTTATCAAAACACCACAGTGGAATACAGGAGATATAGCCCAAATGACAAACAGAATATTTGGAAGAACTAAGAATAATCATTTTAAAAGAAAACAGGTTGAAACTAAGTCAAGAATGTTGAATAATGATCATAATAAAAACAACTCTGAAAGCCCATTAGAAATCTATTGCCTCTGGCTCCCTAAAATATTTAAGAATTTGATGTCCAGAAAAATTCATGGCCCTTTCAGGAATATAATGTTGCTTTATAATGAAATTTTCAAAAATTCATAAAGGGTTCACAAGTCTGAAAAGAACAATGCAGATCCTCACAGAGTCTTACATTTCAATAAATGTAGAAAATTTAAGTATACTGCAGGAGAGAACTTGAAATATTATAAAGAATTGTTCAAGAGCAAATAATTAGAGTTTTGTCTTGAAAAATGTAAGATTTTAAAATGGTATGGTATCTTTAAAAATCTGATAGTTCACCTATAAAAAAAAATGTTGCTAGAAAACATTGGTATAAGGGCGTGGACAACTTATGGATAAGAGAATATGTTCCTGTTTGTGGAAAAGAATCAGTATGGAAGGTACTTTATACACTTCTTTAAATTCAAGATGAATGGTACCAAATGTGAAACAGATACTATTTTGGAGACAGGAATACCTATGATATTAACAAAAAGAAATTAAACAGTAAAAGCAATTCACAAATAGTGACACATAAAGATGGGCACTCTATTGCAAGATTCAAAGGAGTATGACTTGGAGAAATGAGAACTATAAATTGTCAGCCTCGCAGGGATTTGAATAGTCTTTTACACATACCAGAAAGTGAATTAAAGTTTTTATGTTATAAAATTCAGGGAACAGTTGGTTTGTTAACTCAGTGGCTTGATTGGGTATAGCCACAGTCTTGGAAAATAACTCTCACGGCAGTGGCAGATTGAGGAGATGCTGGCGGTCAGAAACTATGTTATAGCACAGTGAAGAGTTTACGAGCATCTAAATAGAAAATCGGGCAGAGCCAATGGAGTGGAAGAGATGGATATATCTGACCCGCTAGAATAGTGAGTGTCATGGTTATGAATGACACTCCAAGATGTGGAACATGGAAGAATTGTAGACAATTTTGTGATTTCTAACTGAGATGCTAAGCAGATGTTGATGCTATTAATCTAGGAAAGCAGGAAATAAATACAAAGTAGAGGGCAAGTCAGATTGCAAGACTGAAGAGAGGCGAAACAGAAAAAAATATATAATATGAAAATAGAATATGAGTAAGGATTTGCATATAGTGAGCCTAAAGTTCTAGCTCAAATTGAGATAGAAAAGTCTAGGAGCCATATGTACCAAACCTGCACGTTGTGCACATGTACCTTAGAACTTAAAGTATAATTAAAAAAAAAAAAAGTCTAGGAGCTAGTGAGAAAATGAATATACTCATTATTACCACTTCCTTTCACACTTCTGATAGGATTATGCTTATCATATTCTGTATATTATTTTTCTGATCTTGTTGACCTTGCTCATTGATAATCCTCTCATCTATGTACCTCATCTCTTGCTTCTCATCTTCAGGCAGCAAAAAATAAGTACAAAAGACATACACACTTTTAGGTGAGGAAGTGATTGTCAAAGAGTTCAGCTTCCCCTTTCTCACTGAAAAATACACTTCTATAAATGGAATGGCTTTAAGTATTTATTCATAGCTATGCATTTATCCTGCAATGCTTCAACTAGAACAAAGGAAGAAGAAAATGAAAAGGGCCTAGGATATTAGTATTCTGTTGAAATAAAATTACTTTTATTTCCTGCCTAACAGAACACTTTTTGTCTCTAGTGAATGGTAGACTAGGCAGCCTTGTCATTTTAGAAGTAAAGGGAAGTGAGTGGTTTCAGCCTGGGATAGTGATGTAAAAGATAATTAAAAAGAGAGATTTGATTATGTGAAACCCAAAAAAGTGTTCACTCTCTTAACATGCTTTTTGTGCAAATGTGTTCCATTCCCTATGGGGACTGACTAAAATTAAACTGTGATTCTTTGGGAGCAAGTAGGATCTTCTACTTAAACAGAATCCTTTTCAAGATCACCCCAGGATTTGACTGAGACGGTCAGGAACAGACCTTCATCAGAGAAAGAGTGTAAAGCCCCGTATGAAGTGCCCAGTAGAATCAGAACAGATGAATAATTCACTAAAATATCTGTTAAAAAGGAAATTTCCAGAATCTTGGGGGGAAAAATCACATTTAAATAGCTTTTAATCACCCCTGAGCATCCATGATATGCTTTCTCTGGGTAGCACAGGTATTTGGCCTCTCTGGGAGACTGCCTTGCCTTCCTGGTAAAGTTTTTATTTTTTATTTATTTTATTTATTTATTTTATCTAGGGTTGGAAAGTCATCTTTAAATTTCCATGGAGATGTTATTCTCCCTTGCTGAGAAAATATATTAATTAAGAGTTACAAAAACTGATGTTACACTATTTGGAAGCAAGTGTGTTCAAAACTATGCATTTGATATTCTGGAAGGTATGACTTGAGGAAGCTTCACGGGTCTTAAGCTTCACATTTGCACCAATATTTTGAGCAGAGGAAGAGAAAGAAACAAAATAGAACCAGTATTCTTACCCCCTTAGGTATTATTCAGTAGAACCTGAGTAACTCACTGTGAAACCCTATTGGGAGGACTGGACTTGCCTGCTTCAAAAAGGAAAATCATGGAGTCTGATCGATGGGATAAACAAGTTGTGTGAGATGAACAGACATGATTGCACTGTCCTTAATAAAGAGAACACTAATGGATTTGCTGCTACAAAGAGAAAAAGAAAGAAAAATTCTTTCCTCTGTATTTCAGTCAGTGACTACTCCATAAACCCAAAAGCCTATACAGCTTTTGCTGCAAACCTCAATGACATGTTGACCTTCAGCTCCTCCTACTGGGATGCACAATAATTTTCGTTCGGAAAATTGACTTTCCCATGATGAAAGAAGAGTGAGAAAAGAATTGTTTTATTCACCTGAGCAAAACCAGTACAACATTTCAGACCTTTGTCTTTTTTGTGAAACTCATCACTCCACTAAGATTGATCATGTCTATGAGGCTAAAAATTATACTCAAGAGCTTCTAATTTATGAAAAGAATAGCAGACTTTTCTTTCTGAAGTGATCATTTTCAACGTGAACTAAATTTAAAATAGTATATATTTAGACTTAGTAACTTATTATTCTTACTTTTGTATTTAAAATATCCTGTAAATTACTAAACTCTATAACATGCGTATCATCAGTACCTAAATTGTTTTGAAATGCTGGCATCAGGTTAGAAGAAATTTCTGCATTTATAGGAGGTGTTAACATCTGTAAAGTTTAAAAATAAATATAACTCAAGATTTCATACTAAAAAATGTATTTTCAAAATTTCGATTTTTTTAAAGTAACTCGTGACAGTTTCTTTACAGAACTTGGTAATTTTACTTCTGCCACATCTCCAGGCTCACTTTGCATCCAGCACCTTCCTTGATCACTAGTGAAACTTTCATCTTTCTATTTCTGGAATTTAACAAGCTCTTTCCCAGTTGAAGTTACTTACATATGTATATGTTTTGCCTGGACCACTCTTCCCCACACTGTTCACATGGCTAATTCTTTTATTATCTTTAATGGTTACCTTAAATGACAGGAACGTGTTACCTTTCCTGGCTCCAAATTCAAAATTAGGTCTCATCCTTTTATTACATCTACCCACAGATTTTCTTGATAGCACAGGGAAATAGAGTTTTATTCATCCTTGTATCCCCAACACCTATCATATTATGTAGTAGGCACCCAGGAAATATTCATTGTATGAATTAAGTAGAGACGGTCTGTGCTTTCAAAGAACTTTCAGTCTTCATCATGGATATAAATAATAAAAATATTAAGTTAAATTCCATTATAAATGTTATATTAGGAAATACATATAGGAGGCTTACTAACCTACACTTTGAGTAAAATTCAAAGTGGAATCTAAAGGATAAATATGAATCAACCAAGAAAAAAGGGTAGGTTTTTATCTACCTGTATCTAATAGATACATTTTTGTATTGAAAAAAATGTTTCAATTAGATATATTTTATCCAAAATTCCTTCAGGCAAATAGAGGTACAAAGGGCCAATGGAGAATTATCTCAACATTATTAAGCCTAGTGGACATCACTGTCCTGCATAGGATAAAGACTGTCACTGAAGACCCTGCTTATCTTTAACATTGTCCATTTTGTAGTGTCATCAAGAAGTATAAAAAAAAAACCTCAGGGTACAGAGTAACAACAACTGTGTATGCTTGTACCTGCCACTTTATGTTAGTGACATAAGTAGTATAGGCAAAATTAAAATATTGTCTATTTTATAGAGTGCTTAAATGACATTTACCTACACAAATATCAAATTACAAACACTTCGTACTTCAAAACTTATTTATAAGTTAGTTTGGACGTATCAACATATCATTCTAATAATCATATTTCAACTTTACCTCAGTATGATTTAAACCATATAACAAATTATTTTTATGACACATATGTAAATATATATATTATATATATATACACTCAAGGGAAATAGCAACAGAGGAAAAGAGAACTACAAAAGACCTGCAAGACAGACAGAAAATAATGAACAAAATGGAAATAGTAAGTCCTTCTCTGTCAATAATTACTTTAAATGAAGTGGATTAAAATCTCCAATTAAAAGACATAGAGTAGCTGAATAGATTTTTCTTTAACAAAAGATCCAACTGCATGCTGTCTACAGAAGACTTACTTTAGCTTGGAGGAACACGTAGGCTGAAAGTGAAGGTATGGGAAAAGATGTTTCATGCAAATGGTTACCTAAACAGAGAAGAAGTATCTGTCCTTAGACAAAATTAAATCAAAAACTGTCACAGGAAACAAAGATGTACATTATGTAATGATTAGGTGGTCAATCACTACAGAAAATATAACAATTAAAAATAAATATGCACTGAACATCAGAGTGCCTAAGTATCTAGAGCAAACTTTGACAGACCTGAAGAAAGAAAGAGGCATTAATACCAGAATAGTTGGACACTTCAATACCCCACTTTCAATAACGGATAGACAGTCCAGAAATAAAGTCAATAAGGAAATAACAGACATGAACAATACTATAGACCAGGCACCCCCAACCCCTGGGCCACAAATCAGTATTGGTCCATGGCCTGTTAGGAACTGGGCCGCACCACAGGAGGTGAACCTGAGCTCTGCCTCCTGTTGGATCAGCAGCGGCATTAGATTTTGTTTTTTTATATACTTTAAGTTCTAGGGTACATGTGCACAATGTGCAGGTTTGTTACGTATGTATACATGTGCCATGTTGGTGTACTGCACCCATTAACTCGTCATTTACATTAGGTATATCTCCTGATGCTATCTCTCCCCCCTTCCCCCACCCCACGACAGGCCCCGGTGTGTGATGTTCCCCTTCCTGTGTCCAAGTGTTCTCATTGTTCAATTCCCACCTATGAGTGAGAAAATGTGGTGTTTGGTTTTTTGTCCTTGCGATAGTTTGCTGAGAATGATGGTTTCCAGCTTCATCCATGTTCCTACAAAGGACATGAGCTCATCTTTTTTTATGGCTGCATAGTATTCCCTGGTGTATGTGTGCCACATTTTCTTAATCCAGTCTATCACTGATGGATATTTAGGTTGGTTCCAAGTCTTTGCTATTGTGAATAGTGCCACAGTAAACATAAGTGTGCATGTGTCTTTATAGCTGCATGATTTATAATCCTTTGGGTATATACTCAGTAATGAGATGACTGGGTCAAATGGTATTTCTAGTTGTAGATCCTTGAGGAATCGCCACACCATCTTCCACAATGGTTGAACTAGTTTACAGTCCCACCAACAGTGTAAAAGTGTTCCTAGTTCTCCACATCCTCCCCAGCACCTGTTGTTTCCTGACTTTTTAATAATCGCCATTCTAACTGGTGTGAGATGGTATCTCATTGTGGTTTTGATTTGCATTTCTCTGATGGTGAGTCATTATGAGCATTTTTTCATGTGTCTCTTGGCTGCATAAATGTCTTCTTTTGAGAAGTGTCTGTTCATATCCTTTGCCCACTTTTTGATGGGGTGGTTTGATTTTTTCTTGTACATTTGTTTAAGTTCTTTGTAGATTCTGGATATTAGTCCTTTGTCAGATGGGTAGATTGCAAAAATTTTCTACCATTCTGTAGGCTGCCTGTTCACTCTGATCGTTGTTTCTTTTGCTGTGCAGAAGCTCTTTAGTTTAATTAGATCCCATTTGTCAGTTTTGGCTTTTGTTGCCATTGCTTTTGGTGTTTTAGTCATGAAGTCCTTGCCCATGCCTATGTCCTGAATGGTATTGCCTAGGTTTTCTTCTAGGGTTTTTATGGTTTGGGGTCTAACATTTAAGTCTTTAATCCATCTTGAATTAATTTTTGTATAAGGTGTAAGGAAGGGATCCAGTTTCAGCTTTCTACATATGGCTAGCCAGTTTTCCCAGCCCCACTTATTAAATAGGGAATCCTTTTCCCCTTTTCTTGTTTCTGTCAGGTTTGTCAAAGATCAGATGGTTGTATATGTGTGGTATTATTTCCGAGGGCTCTGTTCTGTTCCATTGGTCTGTTTGGTACCAGTACCATGCTGTTTTGGTTACCATAGCCTTGTAGTATAGTTTGAAGTCAGGTAGCGTGAGACCTCCAGCTTTGTTCTTTTGGCTTAGCATTGTCTTGGCAATGCAGGCTCTTTTTTGGTTCCATATGAACTTTAAAGTAGTTTTTTCCAATTCTGTGAAGAAAGTCATTTGTAGCTTGATGGAAATGGCATTGAATCTATAAATTACCTTGGGTAGTGTGGCCATTTTCACGATATTGATTCTTCCTATCCATGAGCATGGAATGTTTTTCCATTTGTTTATGTCCTCTTTTATTTCGTTGAGCAGTGGTTTGTAGTTCTCCTTGAAGAGGTCCTTCACATCCCTTGTAAGTTGGATTCTTAGGTATTTTATTCTCTTTGAAGCAATTGTGAATGGGAGTTCATGCATGATTTGGCTGTCTGTCTGTTATTGGTGTATAAGAATGCTTGTGATTTTTGCACATTGATTTTGTATCCTGAGACTTTGCTGAAGTTGCTTATCAGCTTAAGGAGATTTGGGGCTGAGACGATGGGGTTTTCTAAATACACAATCATGTCATCTGCAAACAGGGACAATTTGACTTCCTCTTTTCATAATTGAATACCCTTTATTTCTTTCTCCTGCCTGATTGCCCTAGCCAGAACTTCCAATACTACATTGAATAGGAGTGGTGAGAGAGGGCATCCCTGTTTTGTGCCAGTTTTCAAAGGAAATGCTTCCAGTTTTTGCCCGTTCAGTATGATACTGACTGTGGGTTTGTCATAAATAGCTCTTGTTATTTTGAGATACATCCCATCAATACCGAATTTATTGAATGTTTTTAGCATGAAGGGCTGTTAAATTTTGTCGAAGGCCTTTTCTGCATCTATTGAGATAATCATGTGGTTCTTGTCTTTGGTTCTGTTTATATGCTGGATTACGTTTATTGATTTGTGTGTGTTGAACCAGCCTTGCAACCCAGGGATGAAGCCCACTTGATCATGGTGGATAAGCTTTTTGATGTGCTGCTGGATTTGGTTTGCCAGTATTTTATTGAGGATTTTTGCACTGATGTTCATCAGGGATATTGGTCTAAAATTCTCTTTTTTTGTTGTGTCTCTGCCAGGCTTTGGTATCAGGATGATGCTGGCCTCATAAAATGAGTTAGGGGGGATTTCCTCTTTATTTATTGGAATAGTTTCAGAAGGAATGATACCAACTCCTCCTTGTACCTCTGGTAGAATTCGGCAGTGAATCTGTCTGGTCCAGGACTTTTTTTGGTTGGTAGGCTATTGATTATAACAGACTCAATTTCAGAGTCTGTTATCGGTCTATTCAGGGATTCAATTTCTTCCTGGTTTAGTCTTGGGAGGGTGTATGTGTCCAGGAATTTATCCATTTCTTCTAGATTTTCTAGTTTATTTGCATAGAGGTGTTTATAGTATTCTCTGATGGTAGTTTGTATTTCTGTGGGATTGGTGATGATAACCCCTTTATCATTTTTTATTACATCTATTTGATTCTTCTCTCTTTTCTAGAAACTACATCAACTAATGAGCAAAATAACCAGCTAACATCATAATGACAGGATCAAATTCACACATAACAATATTAACCTTGAATGTAAAGGGGCTAAATGCTCCAATTAAAAGACACAGACTGGTAAATTGGATAAAGAGTCAAGACCCATCAGTGTGCTATATTCAGGAGACCCATCTCACGTGCAGAGACACACATAGGCTCAAAATAAAGGGATGGAGGAAGATCTACCAAGAAAATGGAAAACAAAAAAAAGCAGGAGTTGCAATCTTAGTCTCTGATAAAACAGACTTCAAACCAACAAAGATCAAAAGAGACAAAGAAGGCCATTAAATGGTAAAGGGATCAATTCAACAAGAAGTGCTAACTATCCTAAATATATATGCACCCAATACGGGAGCACCCAGATTCGTAAAGCAAGTCCTTAGAGACCTACAAAGAGACTTAGACTCCCACACAATAATAATGAGAGACTTTAACATCCCACTGTCAACATTAGACAGATCGAGACAGAAAATTAACAAGGATATCCAGGAATTGAACTCAGCTCTGCACCAAGCGGACCTAATAGACATCTACAGAACTCTCCACCCCAAATCAACAGAATATACATTCTTCTCAGCACCACATCACACTTATTCCAAAATTGACCACATAGTTGGAAGTAAAGCACTCCTCAGCAAATGTAAAAGAACAGAAATTATAACAAACTGTCTCTCAGACCACAGTGCAACCAAACTAGAACTCAGGATTAAGAAACTCACTCAGAACCACTCAACTACATGGAAACTGAGCAACCTGCTCCTGAATGACTACTGGGTACATAACGAAATGAAGGCAGAAATAAAGATGTTCTTTGAAACCAGTGAGAACAAAGACACAGCATACCAGAATCTCTGGGACACATTTAAAGCAGTGTGTAGAGGGAAGTTTATAACACTAAATTCCCACTAGAGAAAGCAGGAAAGGTCTAAAATTGACACCCTAACATCACAATTAAAAGAACTAGAGAAGCAAGAGCAAATACATTCAAAAGCTAGCAGAAGGCAAGAAATAACTGAGATCAGAGCAGAACTGAAGGAGATAGAGACACAAAAAACCCATCAAAAAAATCAATGAATCCAGGAGTTGGTTTTTTGAAAAGATCAACAAAATTGATAGACCACTAGCAAGACTAATAAAGAAGGCATGAGATTCTTATAGAGAGTGGACCCTATTGTTAACCACATGTGAGAAGGATCTAGGTTCTGTACTTCTCATGAGAATCAGAAACCATCCCCAACCCTTCCCTCACACAGAAGAGCTGTCTTCTATGAAACCAGTCTCTGGTCCAAAAAGGCTGGGCACTGCTACTGTGAACCCAATGAAACATATAGACATATAGAAAACATTCCACCCAATAGCAACAGAATATACATTCTTCCAACGTGCACATGGAAAATTTTCCAGGATATATCAAATGATAGGTCACAAAAACAAGCCTTAGCAAATTTAAGAACATTGAAATCTTACTAAGTGCCTTTTCTGATGACAATAGAATTAAACTACAAATAAATATCAGAAAAAAAACAGGAAAAGTCACAAATATGTGGAAATTCAAAAACACATATTTGAGTAACCAATGGGTAAAAGAAAATCAAAAGTGCTATTAGCAATTTCAGAAAATCAAAAATATAAACAACATAGCAAAACTCATGGTACACAACAAAAGCAGTACTGAAAGGAAATTTTATAGCAATAAATGTGTACATTAATATAAAGATCTCAATAAACAACCTAACTTTACATCTCAACAAAATAGAAATAGAAGAACAAGCTAAGCTCAAAATTAGCAGAAGAAAGTAAATAATAAATATTAGAGCAACAATACATGAAATAGAGACCAGAAAAAACTAAAAATTGTATTTTAAAAAAGATCCAAAAATTGACAAAAAAGAAAAAAGAGAATGCTCAAGTGAATAAGGTCAGAAATGAAAGAGAAGCCATTATAAATGACACCAAATAAATGCAAAGGGTCAGAAAAGACTTAATGAATAATTATACGCCAACAAACCAGATAATCTAGAGAAAACAGATAATCCCTATAAATATAACTTATTACAACTGAACTGTGAAAAGAAACAGAATATCTGAAAAGGGCTATAACTATAACAAAATTCAATCTGTAAGTACAACCTCACACAAAGAAAAGCCCGGGAAGAGATGGCTGCAATGTAGAAATCTACAAAGCACTTAAAGAATTAATGTCAATCATTCTCAATATCTTCAAAAAATTCAAGAGAAAACATTTATAAGTTTATTTTATAAGGCCAGCATTACTTTGATTCTGAAATCAGACAAAGACACTTCCAGAAAAGAAAGCTACAGGCAAATATGCCTGATGAATGTAGATGCACAAACTCTCAACAAAATACTAGCAAACTTAATTTAAAAGCACATTGAAAGGATCATACACAATGATCAAGTGATATTTATCTCTGGGATCCAAGGATGGATCGATATACACAAATCAATAATATGATTTACTATGTTAACAGACTAAAAGATAAAAATCTTATCCTTTGGTCAATAGATGCAGAAACAGAATTTGACAAAATTCAACAATCACTCATGGTAAAAAAACAAATGAGATATAGAAGGAACATACTTTAACTTCATAAAGGCCCATATCTGACAAGCCCATAGTTAACATCGTACTCAGTGATAAAAACCCAGAAACTTTTCCTGTAAGATCAAGAGCAAGACAAGGACACCCAGTCTCGGCACTTTTATTCAACATAGTACAGGAAGTCCTGGTTGGAGTAATTAGGCAAAAAAAAGAAATAACAGACAGCCAAATCAGGAAGAAACAAGCAAAATTATCCCTGTTCGTAGATGATAGGATTTTATATGTAGAAAACCATAAAGAATTTCCCCAAAAAACCCTGTTAGAACTAATAAGCAAATTCAGTAAAATTGCCGAATACAAAATCTACATATAAAATAATCAGTTGCATTTCTATACACTAATAATGAACTATCCAAAAGAAAAAAATTTTAAATCTCATTTACAATAGAATCAAAAAGAAAAAGATAGGAACTAACTTATCTAGGGAGATAAAAGACATACATTGGAAACTAAACATTGATGAAAGAAATTAAAGTAGACACAAATAAATTGAAAGGCGTCTTGTGTTTATGGATTAGAATAATTAATACTATTTAAATGTTCATACTACACAAAATAATCTATAGATTTAATGAAATTCTTACCAAAATCCCAATGGCATTTTTTACAGATATGGAAAAATGAATTATAAATTTATTTGGAATGACAAAAAACCCCAAGTAGCCAAAACCATCTTGAGAAAGTAGAAGAAAGCTGAAGGCAACACACTTTCAAATTTCAAAATGTGTTACAAAACTATGCTAATTAAAATAAAATTGTGCTGGCATAAAGACAGACATACATTCAAGTGGAATAGAAGAGAAAAACCAATGTATTTACAAAAATTAATCGATTATTGACAGGAGTGCCAAGAATATCCAATAGAGAAAATATAGTCTCTCAACAAACGGTTTTGGAATAACTGGATATCTATTTGTTTAAGAATGAAATTAGACCCTTATCTTACTCCATACATGAAATCAACTCAAAATGGACTAAAGACCTAAAGATAAGACCTGAAACTGTAGAACTCCTAAAAAAGAAAATTAAAAAATTTTTAAAAAGCCTAAGGAAAAAGTTTCATGACATTGGTTTTGGCAATGATTTCTTGGATATGACATCAAAAGCATAGGCAACAAAAGCAAAAACAAACAATAGAACTACATCAAACTAATACATTTCTCCACAGCAAAGAAAACAATTAGCAGAGTGAAGAAACAACCTATGGAATGGGAGAATTTGGAAGCCATACATATGAAAAGTGGTATATCCAAAATATATAAGAAATTCATTCAACTTCATAGCAAAAAACCAAATAGCCCAACTAAAAAATGAGGGAGGGACATGAATAGATATCTCTCCAGAGAAGATATACAAAGACCAACAGGTGTGTGATAAGGTGCTAATATCACAAAGTATCAGTGAAATGCAAATCCAAATTACAATGATATATCAGCTCACACCTATCAGAATGACTATTATCAAGAAAAAATCACAAGACAATAAGGGTTGATGAAGATGTGGAGAAACTGGAATGTTTTTACACTCTTGGTAGAAACGTGAAATGTTACTAAGAAAACAGAACGGAGTTTCCTAAAAAAATTTATTAAAATTGAATTACCATATGATCCATCAATCTCACTATAGGGATTGTATATCCCGAATTGACATCCAGAGAATTGTAATTAGGATATCAAAGAGATACTTGCACTCCCATGTTTGTTCCATTTACAATAGCCAAGATGTGGAAACAACCTAAATGTCCATCGAAGGATAAATGGATAAAGAAATGTGGTATATACACACAATGGAATATTATTCAACCTTACAAAAGGAAGAAATTCTGCAATATGCAACAACGTTGATGCTAAGTGAAATAAGTCTGTCACAAGAAGACAAATACTGCATGATTCCAATTCTATATGGTATCTAAAATAGTAAAACATAGAAGCAGAGAATAGAATGGTGGTTGCCAGGGTCAGGGGATAGGGACAAATGGGAAACTGCTAGTCAATGGATATAAAGTTTCAGTTATGCAAAATAACTGAGTTCTTCAAATCTGCTGTATAACATTGTGCCTGTGGTTAACAATATTGTGTTCTACATTTAAGATTTTGTCGAGAGTAGGTCTCGTTTTAAGAGTCCTAACCATAATTTTAAAAGAAAGAAAGATGGCATCCATAAATCTCCAAAGTCTATCCACTTAGTGATCTAAAAGAAAGATAGATTGTATTCACCATGATTTAAGCAGAAATGTGTACAGGAAGATTTTAGTTGGCCTAACTGGGTCTTTGTGCCCAATTTCTAAGCAATGATTTTTTGCCCCATAGAGATACAATGTTATATTGGACAAGCCTAGGCCTCAACCCCATCTTGCTGCCAAGGAAAGCGAACTATGAAAACTGACATTTCATCAGGTCCACAAGTGAAAACTTTTGGAAAGGCTCAGATAAAGAATCTATAGCCTCCACTATTTATTACACTTCAGTTGGAATTGCCAGAAATAACTAAATAAATGCCAATATGTGCAACCAACACTATTGGAATTAGAAAAAGAAAATGAAAAAATTGGATCGGATAGAGAAAATTTTCATTTATTTTTACAGTCAGATGAGTATGAAGCACTGAAAATCCAGAGGCACAAGTAAGAAGTTAAAGGAAAATTGAGGGTTCAGAAAGGTACAAGAAGGCTGTTCAGTGTTGCCTATGTTGAAATACTATCTCCAATTTTGGCAACAAGTAAAATGCTGATGGTTTTTATGAAATATCTTTATTCATTTTGTAGCCATAGACATCATCTTTTCATAATTAAATCTAGTATTCCCACCCCCATAGTCATACCTCTCCTGGTAAACTAATATATTCCTCAGCAAATTCCAATTCCTATATTAAGAGAACTAAAAAGCGAAGAAGGAAAATAAAGATAAGTATATGTAACTATCTCAGATTTCATCTTCTGACTGTCCTCTTTCCTAAGCACCTTCTAAAGTGTTACGGATTTAATGTCTCTTTTTAAGAGGTCATTAAAACAGAATGAAACTTTTAAAAGCTCGATTTTGTGCCTTTTTGAAGCATAAAAATAATAAGCAGTTTTGCAAAAACACAGACTACACTAGTTTTTATTTTTCTCTAAAGCATGTGGTAGAAAGAACCAACTTTCTTTGGAAATAAATGTTGTATTTTGTTCCCTTATTTGTCAGCATGGTTTAGTGATTGTTTTATTCACGCTGTACGGGAAATCTCAAGGTGAGTCAATTCCAATCAAAGAAATTGAAGTAATCTAAGCAAGAAAAGCACATTTTGTGCCTTACAGTATGCTCACTTGTCTCTTTAGGGAACTGACTACTCATTTCCTTGTGTTCTCAAAACGTGGCCATTTAAAGAAACTTAATTATAATAATTTTGTAAGCATTTCCTTCCTCATGTACTCATTAACTTAGTGGAATTGAAACTTTTTATAGTTACCACTATGACTAGAGTCACACATATTACACATAAGTAATTACAAAGTTAAAGTTAGAACAAAAATAATATATTTATGACCACTTCATTTGCTGGTTAATTAGTGGAATTTGGAATCAGGTCAGGCTACAGAGCAATGGTGTACTAGCTAAATTTTTTAAAAATAGCATTTGAATTTCTTTAAATTCTAGAATGTTTTTGTTTGTTTTTAAGAGTGTTTAATGTGCAGAAACTATCCTCATGTATTCCAGTCACTATTGCTTCAAAGAAAAAGAAAAGTATCTGCATTGATGGTCAAAACCAAAATTTTAAAAGTAGGAGAAAAATATATGAAATTGCTTGAGTGAAGTTGCAGAAGAATTAATAGATTAATGAATGAACTAATTACATTAATATATTAATATGTAAAATGAATTTCTCTGTTAGCCCATTTTTTTAAAAAATGATTTTCTTCCTTTTGATTCTCTTCTTCCGGATTGTCTTTTTATCTATGGACCATCTTTCCTAACGGAATACTATGCATCTCTGTGATACCTCTCAGATGACAACAAAGTTCTCTAAGGTTTCTTGTGTGGAAATGAGAGGCCACATCCTCAAATCCTGCCAGCATTTGTTCAGTAAGAGTGCTTGATCATTTGAGGTTTACTTTTAAATTTCCTGAGCCAATGGTCCTCCTAAGCTAACTATTCATTCTGTGTAATAGCTGATGAAATTAACAAGAGACAAACCAAATCCCAATTGCCTATACAGTGGTAAATCAAAGATATGCACATCCAAAACATAGATAAAATCATATATACTATCTTGTAGTGTGTGGTTTTTGTCTGGAGATGTTTTCATTTTTTACTTTTTCTACCCAATAAGCCACACAGAATGATTTACATTAGTGTTGATGAGTCAGATGGTTTTGAACAACATTGGTATCATTTAATAGGCACAAGATATACTTTAGGTTTTATTTAATGTTTATATCTTCTTTATGTAACTATATTAGGGTCAACAAATGATAAATGCTTACAATTTTCAAGTAAATAGTAAAATAGTAGTTCTTGGATGTGCAGTTGCAGTATTTTACAGTCAACACAATTAGTATTAAAACCAGCTTAACTTCTATGACAAGCAAATATAAGTACCCTAGAAATATGTTGGCTTTCATAATGAAGCTATATTGATATACAATATTGAATGTATATTGTACAAATCGAAATTTTTAAAGAAATAAGCTGGCTGCATTTATAGATCTCCTAGGAGAGTTACACTCCATGTGACCTTAGAGATCATCACTTTGATCATTTTACAGTGTAGCTTACTAAGTGTATTTACCATCACATTTAATTTAATATGAATAGTGTATTTAGTTGTGTTTAATTATCCCAGTGTTTCAGGTGACAAAATTTGGGATCTGAATTTTAAACAATTTGTCTCAGGACACAAAGATACAAAGTGGCACGAGCCATGATTTAAACACAAGTGTGTTGCAGGAGACTGCATCACACAAAGCGCTAAAGTGTCCTGCATAATTATTTTTTAAGACAGAGTCCAGCTCTGTCACCCAGGCTGGCTTGCAATAGTGCAATCTCGGCTCACCGCAACCTCCACCTCCTGGGTTCAAGCGATTCTCATGCCTCAGCCTCCTGAGTAGCTGGGATTACAGGCACGTGCAACCATGCCCGAGTAATTTTTGTGTTTATTTTATTTTCTTTAGTAGAGACAAGGTTTCCCCATGTTGGTCAGGTAGGTCTCAAACTCCTGACTTCAGGTGATCCACCTGCCTCAGCCTCCCAAAGTGCTGAAATTACAGGTGTGAGCCACTGCGCCCGGCCCCTGCGTCATTTTTTTAGGCATTCACTCCACAAAGGGCTCACTGGCATTTTTCACAACACTGATATGTTTTCTTACAAAGATGTAGACATTCCTTTCTGCCACATATATATGGTCTACAATAAGAACCCAGTTTTTCTCCTGCATGGATAGAGTGAGGCTTGTAAATTCCTCTGTAAGACAGCTTAGCTGATGTGGAGGAATGGTTCTCAGCATACACTTCATTATTTTTCTGCATTTTCAAAGGTGAGTATATCTTTTGCAAAATCCTGGAGGGTTTTTTGTTTGTTTGTTGTTGTCGTCGTCGTTGTTGTTTCCTTTTACTCTTGCCACAACACAAATGTTTTCCCCCTTTTCTAACACAAATGTTCATTACCTACTGCCTAAGCCTTTGAGATATACAATTGAATTAGATTTACACTACACAAAACCTTCTCTCTATAGTCCACATAATCTCTCCCATCTCAAAACTTACATTGCTAATATATGTGAACTGAAAGAGAAACCAATTCAGGAAGGAGCTGATTCAAGAAGTGCAAAGAGAAAATCCCATTACAATGAGTTTTCAACTCAATTAAATAAGGCCCAAGAGACTGGGCAAATTATTGGGGCTATTCATGTTATTTCATTAGAGCAAAATTTCACTGTAATGAAAAAAGAAGTTATTAGCTAGATCTTGAAAAGGCAATTCAAGATTATTTTTCTAATGTTATTTGACTTGTTTATAAGTATTTCTTAAAGCTAGTTTTATCTGTCATAGCTTACTATAAGAAGTTTCATTATTGTTTTTCAAGAAATGCCAAACTGCTAAATCTCAATGGGGAGCTTCATGTGTATATTTCTGAAGAGCAAAGGCTACATGCATTTTTATTTGTAGGTATGTTAATAAACACCATTTTCTGAAAAATTACAGTTCAATAGATTATTCATAACACATCAAAATTTTATCTCAGTGAATAAAATACTAAGTATTCAAATTATTATACTTTATTCCAAAATTTCAACTAACAAAGATTGCCTGTTTATTAACATTCTTACTCATATGTATCTAACTAATATGTATTTAACATATCAGTTAAAAGCAGGGCAAAATGAAAAAAAAAAGAATGGCGAAACCACATTTGGAGATTACAAATCTCGTGACTCATATTTACAATTCAAGTTTGTTCCTTCATTCAAATGGATGGTCTTTCAGCTTAGCAAAAATAAAAGGAGTGGAGAAATAGTTGAGCAAGGATTGGTATATCATTGAAGAAACTGTGTAGATATGTCTTTGGAGAAATTACATCATATTCCATGTGGAAATACTTGACTACTAATTGAAGCTGATGCACAATTCTGAAATAAAGTCTGTGATTTAATAGACTCCTGGAGAAGGAATCTGAAATGCCATGTTCTATCCCCAGTTGATCTTTCACTCATTTATGTAAATTTTTTAATACTCCTTTATCATTTTTTATGCTGTCTTCTTTTTCATTTCTCCACAAAGAGCTTTTTCCCTTCTATTATTTTCAGTGAAAAGAAGATCAATTATTTCTATATATTTATTCACTCATTTAAATTATTTTTTCATTACGTGCCAGGCTTTCTTATGTCATTGACATAAAAAGTATTGTAATAAGAGCATTGTAACAAGAAAGTTCGATGCTGAGCTTTGTAGAGGGGCAAACAATAAATAAGTTAAAAAAAAAAAAAACTTGGCCAGGTGTGCTAGTTCATGCCTGTAATCCCAGCATGCTGAGAGGCTAAAGTGAGAGGCTCATGTGAGTTCAGGAGTTCCAGACCAGCCTGGGTAATGTAGTAGAACCACATCTGTACTAAAAATTAAAAAAAAAAAAATTAGTGCCAGCTACTTTGGAGGTGGGAGGATCACCTACCACTTCACTCCAGCCTGGGAGATAGAGTAAAAGCCTGTCTCAAAAAATAAATAAATAAGTAACTAAAATTTAAAAATTAGTAAGATGATTATGATAAGCATTGGAAATGCATTAAAGGCTTTGCTAAAATAGAGAACTGGGGATTATTTAGTTTAATTTTAATGAGTCCAATAGTTTTGGCCAATATTGGTGCCAACTAATGGGCCCAAAATATACTTTAGATTTTACTTAATGTTTATAGCATTTTTAACTAATCATATTTGGGTCAATAAAAAATAGATGTAAACAATTTTCTAGTAAATTATATAATAGTGAATAGTTACTAGATGTATTAGTCTGTTTTCATACTGCTATAAAGAACTACCCAAGACTGGGTGATTTATAAAGGAAAGAGGTTTAATTGACACACGGTTCAGCGTGGTTGGGGAGGCCTCAGGAAACTTACAATCATGGCAAAAGGTGAGGGAAAGCAAGGCACCTTTTCACAAGGCAGCAGGAAGGAGAAGTGCAAAACAAAAGGGCTCCTTATAAAACCATCAGATCTCATGAGAAGTCACTCACTATCAAGAGAACAGCATGGGGAAAATCATTCCCATTATTCAATTACCTCCACCTGGTATCTCCCTTAACACATAAGGATCATGGGGATTACAATTCAAGATAAGATTTGGGTGGGGACATAAAGCCTAACCACATCACTGGATATCAACTGCAATATTCCACAATATTGCATTTTCAAAGGCAAGTATGTCTTTTGCAAAATCCTGGAGAGTTTTTTTGTTTGTTTGTTGTTGTTTGTTTTTTTCTTTTTACTCTTGCCACAATACAAATGTTTTCTTCCTTTTCTAACACAAATTTTCATTACCTACTCCCTAAGCCTTTGAGATATAAATTGAATTTGATTTACACTACACAAAACCTTCTCTCTATAGTCCACATAATCTCTCCCATCTCAAAACTTACATTGCTGATATATATGAACTGACAGAGAAACCAATTCAGGAAGGAGCTGATTAAAGAAGTGCAAAGAGAAAATCCCATTACAATGAGTTTTCAACTCAATTAAATAAGGTCCAAGAGACTGGGCAAATTATATAGCCCAAATTAC
This sequence comes from Macaca mulatta, assembly GCF_049350105.2. Classification (NCBI taxonomy): domain Eukaryota; kingdom Metazoa; phylum Chordata; class Mammalia; order Primates; family Cercopithecidae; genus Macaca; species Macaca mulatta. The sequence continues at coordinate 22,469,735 of NC_133408.1, read as the reverse complement.
TAGCCCAAGAACTAGTACTAAAGCCAGCTTATCTTCAATAACAAGCAAAAATAAATATCCTAGAAATACATTACTTTCATAATGAAATTCAAGGTTGGGTGAGGTCTCACTGCGAAGGTTACATTTAAACTGACACATGAACTTTATAAAATATCTAAAAACGTAGATGCAGAAAATGGCTAATGTAAAGATCTAAGGAGGTATGTAGAATGGAATATTCAATAAGAGAAGCAATGGTTAGGAGCATAATGGTCTTGAACCCCAGGGCCTCATGAATGTGGGGAAACAGAGGTGTATTAGGGTTCTCTAGAGGGACAGAAATAATAGGATAGATGTAAGTATGAATGGGAGTTTATTAGGAGAATTGACTCACACGATCACAAGATAAAGTACCACTATAGGCCTTCTGCAAGCGGAGGAGCCAAGAAGCCAGTCTGAATCCCAAAACCTCAAAAGTAGGGAAGTTGGTAGTGCAGTCTTCAGTCTGTGGCCTAAGGTCAAAGAGTCCCTTGAAAATCACTGGTGTAAGTCCAAGAGTCCAAAAGCTGAAGAACTTGGAGTCTGATGTTCAAGGGCAGGTGGCATCCAGCTTGAGAGAAAGATGGAGGCCAGAAGACTTAGCCAGTCTAGTCTTTCCACGTTCTTCTGCCTGCTTTTATTCTGGCTGTGCTGGCCGCTGATTAGATGGTGCCCCCCCAGAATGAGGGTGGGTCTGCCTTTCCCAGTTCACTGACTCAAATGTTCATTCCTTTGGCAACACCCTCACAGAGACACCCAGGAACAATGCTTTGCATCCTTCAATCAAATTGACACTCAACAGTAACCATCACAAATGGCCAGGGCAAGTTAGGGAGAAACTGCTATCTTTAAAGCTGATTGCCTCACTCAGTACCTCTTGTGCTTTGGTCTACTGTTGGACTATATCTTCCCAGCCTTCTTTGTGATTAATTATGGTCATGAGACTGAGTATAACCAATAAAATATAAGTGTTTCGTGCCACATTGGCCTAATCCACAAAAATCTGCACATAATCCTCCATGAACTTTGCCTAGGTGTGATATACAAGTGGCCTGTTGAAGAGGGTGGAGTAGTTAAATGAAAGGAGCTTGGGTTACTTGTTCCCTATTTGAAGGAGAGCCACCTGCTTACTGGGAAAGCTTTTTGGGATTTTATGTGAGAAAAAAAATAAACATCACCTGTGTTAAGTCACTGAAATTTCTGAATTTATTTGTTGAAATAGCTTGATTGCCTAAATTAGTAAAGTATGTAAATTTTATTACACTGGCAATGTAATATATTTAAAAGGTTAACATTGTGTGAATGGTATAAAAATCTGTATTTCCAAAATATTCCTGATACTATGCATTGTCAAGGAACAGGAGCAAAAAAATTAGTTAAGAGGTTATTGGAATACACCAAACAGGAGCTGACAGTGACTTTGACTAGGGTGGTAGTACAGAAAAGAGAGTGAAAACATTTTTATATGCTTTAAAGTTAAAGTCAACAAACTTTGCTGGTATACTGATTTAAAAGAGAGAAAGGATGAATACAACCTTCTATTTTAAATTTATTTAAATAATCCTTTTTAAAAATTATAGAATAGTTTTGACTTGCAAAGAAGTTGCAAAAGCTTTACCAAGATTTTCAGTGTACCCCTTACCCAATTTGCCCAGTTCTTAACATCATAACAACTGGTACATTTGTCACAGCTAAGAACCCACATCTCTACAATACTGTTAAACACCACAGTTTATCTGAATTTTGCTAGTTTTTTCCCTAATGTCCCTTTTCTGTTCCAGGATATCATCCTGGAATGCCACATTATATTTATTTGTCATATATCCTTAACCTTATCATATATATAACAATCCTTTAACTTTCTTTGTTTTTGATGACTTTGACAGTTTTGAGGAGTACTGGTCAGGTATTCTGCAGAATGTTCAATTTGGGTTTGTCTGATAACCTGGTTTCTTAGGGTTACACTGTGATTATGGGTTTTCTGGGAAGGCAATCACAGAGATAAAGAGGCATTCTCATTATATCGTATCAAGTATATAATAGTGACTTATTATTGTTGACCTCAATCATCTGCCAAGGTATTTAGCCCAATTTTTCCATTGTAAGTTTACCTCCCCAAATCCCTTTCATATTCTACTCTTCGTAGACAAGTCAATAAGTGCAGAAAGGGTATAGTCATTTAAACTCCACCTCCTTAAGAATATCTATTTAAAATATTTGGAATTCTTCTGTAAAGAATGATCTCTTTTCCATATGTTATTCAGTCGTTCATTTACATAACTATGGACTCATGAATACTGACTTTATACTTTGGAGTAGAATTTTCTCCTATTTTAGTTTGTTGCTCATATACTTCCGTTTTGGGCCAACTGGGAGATCTCTCACTTGGCTCCTGGGTCTCCATGACAAGATCAATACTTTTGTTTATTGAGAACTTTCTTACTTTTTTCCTTTAAAACATGCACCACATTCATCTTGGATATTCCTGTCGCACCTCTAAAATCAGCGATTTCTCCAAGGAATCCTAGTTCTTAGTTCATTTTATTGTAGAATGGAATTAGAAATCAAGATCTAGGCACTGCTATGTTCATTGCTATTGAGATACCATTCCTTTTAAGCCTTCTCAGTGAACAAAGCTAGGGAAAAACATATATACACATGTGTGTGGTTGGGGGTGCATGTATGTATATATACTAACCCACGTGTTCATACTCACCTATAATTGTTTGTGTATCTATCCATCTGCATCTACATTAAGCTAACTCACATAGACATCTCTGACTGTAATCCAGCACTCCATGGTTTATTCTAGCCTCCCCATTGCTAATCTGTAATCGCCCTTTCCAACAGTGAGAAACCTGGCTCCTACCATCTGCCATCCATTTAATTATTTGTTAAATTCCAATATTCATTACAACAGAATCAGAATTATTAACCTGTACCACAGTGAGAAACAACTTTACCAACCAGGAGTGGGGTATTTATATACAGTTCCTTTTGTCTTTTATCTTACAATCTCCTGTCAAAACAACCTTTACACCTTTGCCACCTACATTTTTCAGTGAAAATAGTCTATTCAGTAAAATTATGTCATATATGCAACAAAGATATTCTGGTATCTCCTAATATTCTAGCTGATTTTTTAAAAATTTTTCTATATGGGAGGTTTACTTCTTATAGTGTAAAGTACTCTGGGTTTTTACGAATACAAGTATCATTTACCACTACTAGTGTACCACAGAGAATATTTCCAATACCCTAAATGTCTTCTCCGTATCCCTTAGGTAAACACTACCCTCTCCCGCCTCTAAGATTCTTGACTTAAACTATTGGATGAATTGTAAAACTATTTTTCAAATGGGGTAAGCTAAGGAATTTTTCAGTTTAGTTTTATTGAGTTTGAGAGACTTTTATAACATTCAGGGTCAAGAATTATCATTGAGTTATATTCCTGCCATGAGCAATATTTTCTTAGAATTTTAGATATATCCAGGATGATTCCAAAGGGGTGCGGTAGAAGAAAATCATTGAGAGAAGGAACAAAAAGTCAAGTGAGATGCAATATATTGCTCCTCTCAATTCAGAGAATATGTTAAAACTCAGAGATACTTATGTTCAAAGTTTGTAAAAGGGTAGTTTAAAATTCCTATGTGAAATAAGGACTGATTTAAAACTCACTGGATTTAGAGTCTTAAGAGTCAAGTCCAAACCAAGTCTGTGTGACCTTAATTGCTACTCATCATCCCTGAGCCAGTGTCTTCACTTGAGAAAAGGGATATCATTTAAACTAACTAAAAAGATTGTTGGGAAGATTAAAACATAGACAATTTAAGAACATGCTTTAAAAAATTCTTAAACCTATATGAATATAAGTTATAGCTATCTTATTAACCTTTTTAAATCAAAATTTTTTATTTTGTATTTGTTTTGAGACAGTCTCACTCTGTCACATAGGCTGGAGTCCAGTGGCATGATCTCAGATCACTGCAGCCTCCACCTCCCAGGTTCAAGAGATTTTCATGCCTCAGCCTCCTGAGTAGCTGGGATTACAGGCATGCGCCACCATGCCCAACTAATTTTTGTATTTTTACAGGGTTTCACGATGTTGACCAGGCTGGTCTTGAACTCCCAACCTCCAGTGATCTGCCAGCCTCAGCCTCCCAAAGTGTTAGTATTAAAGGCATGAGCCACCATGCCCAGCCTACGGTATGATGTTTTGAGATATATGTACATTGTGAAATGGCTAAATAGAGCTGACTAACATGCATATGAAAACACACACCATATTTTTGTGGTGAAAACTCTTAAATAGTCTCTTAGCAATTTTCAAGAATAATTTCTATTAACTATTGTATTAGTCCATTTTCATACTGCTCTAGGGAATATCTGAGACTGGGTAGTTTATAAAGAAAACAGGTTTAATGGACTAACAGTTCTGCCTGGTTGGGAAGACCTCAGGAAACTTACAATCATGGCAAAAGGCAAAGGAGAAACAAAGCATGTCTCACATGGCAGCCTGAGATGGAGGGAGTGCGGGGGAAACTGCCACTTTTAAAACCATCAGATCTTGGGGGAATGCCGTCACTATCATGAAGATAGCCTGGGAGAGACCATTGTCATAATCCAATTACCTCCCACTAGGTCCTTCTCTTGACACACTGGGATTACAATTTGAGAAGAGAATGGTAGATCCACTGACAGCTTGTACTATGTGCCTGGAAAAGCTGCAGGCACTCAATGCCAGCTTGTGAAAGCAGCTGCAGGGGTTATACCCCACAGAGCCACAGGAGTGGAGCCGGAGCTGCCCATGGCCTTGGGAGCCCATTCCTTACATCGGCATGCCCTGGATGTGAGACATGGAGTCAAAGGAGATCATTTTGGAGCTTTAAGATTTCATGATTGCCATGTTGAGTTTCAGACATGCATGGGGTCGGTAGCCCCTTTGTTTTGGCCAATTTCTCCCATTTGGATTGAAAGCATTTGCCCAATGCCTGTAACCCCATTGAATTTTGGGAGTAATTGTATCTTACTAACTTGCTTTTGATTTTACAGGCGGAAGGGACTTGCCTTGTAAAGTCCGGAAGGGACTTGCCTTGCCTCAGATGAGACTTTGGACTTGGACTTTTGGGTTAATGATGGAATGAGTTAAGAATCTGGGAAACTTCGGGAAAGACATAATTGTGTTTTGAAATGTGAGAAGAAAATGAGATTTGGGAGGGGCCAGTGGTGGAATAATATGATTTGGCTCTGTGTTCCCTCCCAAATCTCATCTCGAATTGTAATTCCCATGTATCGAGGGAGGGAGCTGGTGGGAGGTGATAGGATCATGGCGGTGGTTTCCCTATGCTTTTCTTGTGATAGTGAGTGAGTTCTCACAAGAGCTGAAGGCTTAAAAGTGTGGCACTTCAATCTCTCTCTCTCTCTCTCTCATGCATGCATGCACATATTCTCTCTTGCCACTCTATGAAGAAGGTCCTTGCTTCCCCTTCACCTTCCACCGTGTGTAAGTTTCCTAAGGCCTACCAAGCCATGGAGAACTGTGAGTCAATTAAACATCGTTTATTTATGAATTACCCCATCTTGGAAGACACCCTGTCATCCCGTGTGAATGGAATTTATGCTCCTCCTTCTCTGTAGACTGGGTCTTTGTTTGGCTTCCTTGGATGCAAATCCAGAAGGACAGTCTGCCATCAACCCTATCATTGGGATGGACTATAGAACAGTATCTCTCCACAATTAATTCCAGTGTTCCAACATCACAAACTGGAGAATGACTACAGTAGCCTGATATTTTTCCTCCCATATATATTCATTCCCTGCAAATATGGATATCTTCTAAATAAACTGTAAAATTCTTTATATATAGCACATATATGACCCTTAGAAGTGTTTGTTGCAAGAACTTAGGGTGGAAGAGTGTGCATCAGTTTGTGCTAGCTGTTCCCATGCAGCAGCTCTTTTGTAAGTCACAAGGTAAGTAGCTAGATTTGTGGAACAGAACAGAAGGCCCAAAAACAGACTCAGGTTCAGTCCATGTTTGAATTACACATATCATCAAAAAACATTTTAATTGGGAAGAAAGTGAGAGACGATTCAACAAACAGTGGCAGGACATTTGGTTGACTCTTGTAGGCAAAAAAGTACAGTTCAGAGAAGGTTCTAGCATCATTCTCAGCACAATATGAGTCCTAGCTTTGTAACCTAGTAGCTCAGTGACTTTTGGAAGATCATTTAAACTTACTCTGTTTCAGTTAGCTAGTCTTTAAAAGGAAAATAAGCCTACCAGCTGAAGACATTGGGAGAGTTTAACGGTATCATAAGCACTACTTAGAAAAGCACTTGACCATAGTATAAATAAATGCCTAATAAATGTTAAATATCATAATTATTAGACATGTTAAATCATGGCCGGGCATCGTTGCTCACATCTGTAATCCTAGCACTTTGGGAGGCCGTAGCAGGTGGATCACCTGAGGTGAGGAGTTCAAGACCAGCCTGGCCAACATGGTGAAACCTCATCTCTACTAAAAAATGCGAAAAAGTAGCTGAGTGTGGTGGTGGGCACCTGTAATCTCAGCTACTTGGGAGGCTAAAGTGGGAGAATCGTTTGAACCTGGGAGGCAGAGTTTGCAGTGAGCCAAGATGTGCCATTCCACTCCAGCCTGGGCAACAAGACCAAAACTCTGTCTCAAAAAAAAGAAATATTAAATCATCACCTCACTAGATGAATTGCAGTTAAATGTAAATATATAAGGCAATAAAATAAAATAAATGTTTTATCCTAGGGTAAATATCTTTCTAAATATGGTATGAAAAGCTGGAAACTAGAAAAAAAAAAAAGGGTAAAAAGTACCTCCTTAGAGTTTTTTTAGATTATTTTTGACAAAATACGCATAAAGGTCTTAGTAGTGTGCAGTGGGTTGTATTCAATAAGTTTTAGCTTATTGAATATAATTTGTGGAAACTGGGAGGGACAAATAAGGGATATTAGAGATAAGAAAAATAAAACCAAACAGAAGTCTTTTACAACCCATTAAAGATAGTGTATCATATAGGGAATTGTAAGTAAGAAGGCACGTATGGGGCTCTACAATTGGAGTACCAAATAGTATATGCACTGTGGTTCCAAATTGTAAGTTTCTATATTTGTATGTGAATGTGCCTGTTTGCATGTGGGCGTGTGTATGCCCACAAGGAGGGACAGATCTAATAATATATTTAAAATATTGTTAATAATTTTCTCTAGTAGAATTATGGGTATCTTTAATGACTTCTTTATATTTTAGAGTTTCTCTAATTTTCTACTGTGAATAAATATTATTTGCACAATGAGAAAAGTAATCTTAAGGTAAAATAGCAAATGTCTTTCAAAAAGCAATGAGAGAATATAATCCAGTTGAAGAAAACTGTTAAGGCATTTCTTAAAGTTTAAATAAACTTGTCACATCGGGAACAATGTCTCAGATTTTATCCTATGTGCAGCCTAACAAGACAGTCGGTCATATTTTCGTAGATACTGGCAGAAAGACGTGAGGTTTCCGGGTCAGTCTGTTACACACAGCTATAGCAGGATTCAGAGGAACATTTTGCTCTTGTTTGCTGAGCCCCAGTTCCCACAGGGCAACATGATGAGAGTCAGGTGTTTCCTACTCGCAGTGGGATGAATTACAGAACACTGATAGTAGGAAATCCATGATCTTACATAGATACTGCCTGCAAATTGACCCAACCTCCTCTCCAGAGAGAGACATTACCTTTATTACCCTGGAATTTAAATCTGCTCCAGGGAGGAGAACATCTCCACCTTTTCCTGACTACTGGCTTATACAAGCATCTTGCAAAGAAAATCTAGAGAAAATTGGCTGATAATGGCTTTGTTCAGAAAATTAGACTTGCCGAAATGTGAGAGATCACAAGAGAATTGTCTCCCAACAAAACCGTCTCGCTGATTTGTAAAGACATACAAAGCAAGTCTAGTTGAAGGTGTAAATCCAATAAAGCACTTTATATTTAGAAATTGCTATTTTGGACCGAAGTCTATTAAGTCTTTGATAGCATGTATTTTTCTGGTTAGCTTCCTTTTGACCTACTTTTCCCCATAATTTATCTGTTCATGAGAAATCCTACAAATGTTTGAGTTGATAGTCTGGGTTTTAATACATATCTTAATTATGATTAAACATTTTAAATTCTACGAAGTTTGTTTTGTTGTTGTTGTTTGTTTGTTTTTGTTTTTGTTTGAGACAGAGTCTTGCTGTGTTGCCCAGGCTGGAGTGCAGTGGCGCGATCTCGGCTCACTGCAACCTCTGCCTCCTGGGTTCAAGCAATTCTCCTGCCTCAGCCTCCAGAGTAGCTGGGACTACAGGTGCCACCACCAGGCCCAGCTAATTTTTTGTGTTTTTAGTAGAGACGGGGTTTCACTGTGTTAGCCAGGATGGTCTCAATCTCTTGACCTTGTGGTCCACCCACCTCGGCCTCCCAAAGTGCTGGGATTACAGGAGTGAGCCACCGTGCCTGGGCTTTTTTTTTTTTTTTTTTCCCTGAGACGGAGTTTCTCTCTTGCCCAGGCTGGTGTGCAGTGGGGTAATCTCAGCTCACTGAAACTCTGCTTCCCGGGTTCAATTAATTCTGTCTCAGCCTCCCAAATAGCTGGGACTACAGGTGCCCGCCACCATGAGCGGCTAATTTTTTTGTATATTTAGTAGAGATGGGGTTTTACCTTGTTGGTCAGGCTGGTCTCGAACTCTTGACCTCAGGTGATCCACCTGCCTCGGCCTCCCAAAGTGCTGAGATTACAGGTGTGTGTCACTGCGCTGGCCTGAGATGTTTTTTTGTTTGTTTTGTTTTTTATGTAAAAGGAAACTATAGCAAATGACGATTTGTGGAAATTCATAGAAACAATAAAAGAGATGCTGGCCAGATTTACTAAAGATTCTATATGTCTTTATCAGCTTTCTTTATTTTATTGCTCACTCTTGTCCACAGGCATTCATAATGCTTTATCTAGACAAACTCACAAAGACAGCAACAATAATGATGCTGAAGTGGAAAAGGCCAAAGGTAAAGAAGAGGTCAGAAAAGCAAAGCTTTGATGTATTATGCTAAGTGTAAAAGACTGGTTTCCTTGTTGTTTTGCTTTTCATTTCAAAACTGCACACCCTACAATAATTTTAGGTGAAAAATCAATATGGATAAAAAACAAAACTACTTTTTAAAAACCTTTATGCCTGTATTTTTTTGTTATTCTTTCAAAAATAAATATATGCTTGACCCCTGCCCACTGGAAGTCACGGAATTTCACCTTCCTTGGTAATTTGTAGACACAAGAGTTAGCTGACTGCAGAGAGCATTTTCACCCTGATGCGACAGGGATTTATAAATGTATTATGAAATATCAGCCATGGTGAAGCCAAACCGTTCATTCACTAAGGAGGAACTATAAGCTAATTTTTGTGAACACAAACAGATTTTCTCACAGTCCATTGGAGAGAAGGAAAAAAAGTAATGGCAATACTTCAGGAAAAGAACTGTATTTAACTTGAGCCAGAAGCTGATTTCAGAGGAAGTGAGTAGCAGAGCACAGCATGAAGCTCTGAAGGCTTAAATGCACAGCATTCATCTGAGTTCCTGGAAGACCAGAAAGTCAACCCTCTTGACATCAGCCTCTCCTGGAAGCAGAGCAAGCAGAAAAAGGCCTAGGGTTGGTGCTTACGTTAACAAAATGACTCCTTTTTCTCCAGGAACCATTAGCCATGTTAGTAGATACTTAAAGGAGTGGGTTTGGGCAAGATTCTCACTTCCCACAAGCAACTATGAATGCTATTAGATTTACTTGTTTCCTATAACTTCAAGTTGAGAGTGTATATAAGAGAGGAGCATTGGAACGTCCAGGGTGTATTTTCTGAGATACTATGAATATAGCCATGAACAAGTGTCTCCCAATCACCTATTGTGTGTTAACAAAGCCATATTTTGAGGCACTAAAATAATAATTGTAGAGTCAGTAAAAGAATAATTCAATCCTCCTGCCTCTCTCTTTAGTGACAGATTTTCTTTCAATATCTCACTCCTCCTGTCCCTCAGATTGCAATCAAGCTTCTTTCAGAAAACATGTAAAGATTCATTCAGTACATCATGAAAAAAAAGTGGATATTTTCCTCTTCAAGAAAGACTAAAATTTCCACATTTATAAACTTTAAGTGACTTAATAGAAATTGTGGAAACATACATAATTTTCCAAACTTTATTTATACATTGATTTTTTAAAGCAGACATAACCTTAAAATTCTGGGGGAAGTATGGCAAGATTTTATGTATTTATTGACATATGCACTTCAATGTCCATTTTATTCCCTCTCTTCCCTTTCAGTTCTCTTAGATATTTGTGTTCCCAGAATTCAGGTGCAGCCCCTGGTGACTAACTGGTAAATTCACTTCAAACATGGAGCAAATGAGGGAGAAACACCAAAATCACCAACCTCCTTTCAGAATTTCTCCTCTGCTCTTTTTTTTTTGAGACCATGTCTTGCTCTTGTCCCCCAGGCTGGAATGCAATGGCGCGATCTCGGCTCGCTGCAACCTCTGCCTCCCGGGTTCAAGTGATTCTCCTGCCTCAGCCTCCCATCTCCTCGGCTCTTTAGCATGTGTACCTTCACATCTCCCCATCTCACCTCACTACTAGGTTTCATCTTTCTAGCCTGATTGAACCTCTTCATACCTCTACATCATCCCACCACTGTAGAAATTCCAAATAGGAGTCATTTTTCTTTATTGTTTTTGCATTCATCTCAATGAATAGGCTATTTCTTTCTGGCTTAAATACTCTTTAATTCAGCCTCAAGGTTTTGCTAATTGTATTCATCTAATCAAATAAATTTTTTGACCAATAGCTGTGCATCTTTCATTACGCCAGACATTTCATTCAGTCTTCAAAATTATACTTCTCTCTGCATACTCTCCCCTAAAAATTATATCTGTCTTGAAAATTATATCTCCCTGGAAATAGTGTGCATATATGTAACATATTTTACATACATAAAAACATATATTACATATATGTTACCTATATGTGCAAATTTTTGTTCAGAATTTCCAGCGCTCTATTGCACATCTTGCTTATCTCAAATTCAATGGCTCAAAACTAAACTTATCATTATTCTATCAAACCAGCTTCTCCCCATGACCCCGTGACTTTTTGTCTCTGTAATGGTACTGTCATCATTCCATAGACAAATATTTGAAATTTTAAGTGTCTTGAATGTTTCTTTATTTCCATAGGCAATCACTTGCTGATTAATTATACACACACACACACACACAACCTGCACACAGGCATATACATGCACACGTGCATTTCAAATATTGTTTAAATCTGTCCTCTTCTTTCTGTCCTATGGTAAATATGTTACAAAATGGTCCAAATTCTTTATCCTTCCCTGTATCATGTTTTTTCTTCTTGTGGTTGTGAGGTCTCTGACTCAGGTTGGTCATGGGACTCGCTTTGTCCAGTGAGAAGTTAGCAGATTGGGACTTAAATAGTTTTTGTTTGTTTGTTTTGTTTTGAGAAGGAGTTTTGCTGTTGTCGCCCAGGCTGGAGTGCAATGGCGCCATCTCAGCTCACCACAACCTCTGCCTCCCGGGTTCAAGCGATTCTCGTGCCTCAGCCTCCCAAGTAGCTGCTGGGATTACAGACATGCGCCACCACGCCTGGCTAATTTTGTATTTTTAGTAGAGATGGGGTTTCTGTACATTGGTCAGGCTGGTCTCGAACTCCCTACCTCAGATGATCCACCCACCTCGGCCTCCCAAAGTGTTGGGATTATAGACGTGAGCCACCGCGCCCGGCCTGGGACTTAGTTTTTTTAAAGAGCTTGTGATTTTCCACTTTGCTCTTGTCCTTGTGCCTTTGACGTGAGAAGTGCCAAGTCTAGTCTGGGAGAGGATGTGAGGTTGGTGACTCCCCATCAGGTTGCCCTAAGTATTGCAGTGAAGGCCACCCCAGAGCAGCATCAGTCAGGTGGTCACGAGACAGGTGAGTGATCCCAGCCAAGATCAAGGGAGCAGAAGAGTCACCTGGCTAGTCAATTGATGAAAATAAACAGTTCGTATACCATTTTGTGATCATTTGTAACAACTAATAATCTATATACTTTCCTTCTACCATGACTTAATATAGGGCCTTATTATATTGACCTAGGCTATTATAGCATTCATATGCAAACTAACCTTTTACTATTCTTCATCTAATTCACCTCTCCCAATACTGGGGGTTCATTTTTCCTTTTAGATAATAAATGATAAGATATTCCTTCTTAAAATCCTAAAGTAATACTCTCTCGCCTATCAAGTCAATCCAAATTCCCTACCCTTGGCATTAAAGGCCTTCTGACACCAACTCTCAATGGATCATTATTTGTAGCATTTCTTCTATGCAGAACACACTTCCTCCTCCACCACCATGTTTACAAATAACACCCATCCTTCACGGCAGAATTGAAATCCCACCTTCTTCTTGGTTAACCAGCCACAAGTGGCTTCTTTCTTTTCTGATCTAACTTTTTTCTTTATACATGCCTTAAAGCATTGACCACATTCTGATTTATAAAATAATTGACATGTGCACAAGTCTTATCTCACCTTATATCCTGATTTATACCTAAGGGCAGAGATCAGAGCCATCCTTTAGTCTTCCTCAGCTACTCTTTCTATATGTTCCTTTCTATATCTTATCATGACTACTACTGTACCCACTGCATAACTTCAAGCTTCCCAGTCTCCAAGCACTAGCTCCTCTCTCCTCTCAGGTCTCAACAATTCCTCCATCTCATCAGAAGTTTCAATTCTATAATCCTATACCTTTTCAATGCCCAGTACCATCTTTTTATGACTCAATCAGGATGACATGATTAATTATACATTCCTGCATTTTACTCTCTGCCGCCTTGGACTTTTCTCCCTCTTTTTAATCACCAGATAAAACTACAGTTCAGAGTAAATAAAATTATTTGTCTTTTCTACACTGTCACTTTTGCAGCTGTATGTGACCGAAGAAAATTATACAACCATATTGATTAGTCTCACTTTAAGTTTATAACCAAAAACTTCAATCTCTCCTTTAGTGCTGCATGACAAACCGTTATTTTCCTCTTGGCAAGTCATTTAATTTTAAGTAACCAAATCATACCATTCTTTCTTTTTCTAATCATCCCAACATTCATTTTCTCTCCCTCATGATCAACTATTAGCCTTGTTTTTTATCTACTGGGAAAACAGAGGCAATCATAAAAGAATTTCCAAATACGCTTCCTTCCATTTCATCAATATATTTGTATTTGAGCCATATATTTTGTCTACAGATTACATTCCTATCTAAGGAAACACCCTTTCTATATCTATTGTATGGAACCCCTTCTCTCCTACTCAAGTCAATCCTGCAAGTAATCCTTATATTTTCAATATCATTAATTTTCCCATTCTACCAGGTTAATGCTATCTGCATATAGTGCTTCAATATTGCCCATCTTGAAAAGAAATGATTTTACTATCATTTTTTCAAAAGGCCTTCTTCAGTTCTTTGCTTGCCTATACAGATAAACTCCTCTGTTCTGCCCCTTTTTTAATTCTAATTTTTACCAGCAGTTTTTAAAAATCTATCTGCCTTTATCTGAAAAATGTGCGTAATTGCAGCATTTAGCTCTAAGAAGTGCTGTGAGGAGTAATTGAATCCATTCAGGAAAACTATTCACAGTATGGTTGGTAGGTACATAGATCAATTAATTAGATAATCTATAAATAACCTTTTTAAAAAATGAAGTCAGATAATGTTATTATATATATAATGTTATTATCCCTGCTTCTCTTCTTACTGTCTCTGGAATCCACTCTCATTGTTAGGAATTTAGTGTGTGGTTGTATAGGAGGCACTGGGTCAAGGTCCAGTCGATCAGAAAATACAGAAACCATGCTGGATATTTCAAAAACAATGGATTTAATACGAGATATCAGTAAAATAGATGCTGGAAGGCTAGAGGCACAAAAAAGAAAAGGTAAAGTAACTCAGAGATGAGAAACTTCAGATAATAGCTAGCATCTCTGGGGCTAGGAGAGCATAAAGAGGAAATGCTATTTATAGGAACTGGGGCCAGGGATAGAGCTGGGGCCTAAGAAGTTGAAGAGTTGGAAGAGGCACAGTCTCATGAGACATTCATTGCCCACAAACAAAGAGAGTTAGAACTAGAGATGAAGAACTTATGAGTTGTCCTCTTATTTTGGTTTCTAATCTCCCACTAGTGCCACCAATTTAGAAAACCCTGAAAAGAGCCAGCTATAAAAGCATCCTGGAAATTGTTTGCACAGTCATAATTCCAGAATTATTTGCCAGGGCAGAGAATGGTACATTTGGAGCTAAAAGACATTTGGTAAATTTCTGGCAATGAGCATTTTGATAATTAGTGACTACACAAAGAAATATAACTTTAGCATAATCCTAAAGAAGTTAACAACAAAATATCAGAAAAAAATTAATCATTTCACGGCAAAAGATCTAAAGGTGCATCATTTATTTTATTCACCCATCCATTTGTGGAACAATGTTACAGTGGAATATTCTGCTTGGAAAACAATGCTATGTCTGGTTGTATGAGAATGGAAATAAGTAATATCACAAGACCATAGAAAAAAGGAGAGAAAAGATCTCCAGAGATGATGAAAGTTGTTTTGTTCACACATTGTCAAAACAATAATTCTCTTCTAGGTGAAAGAGAACATGCTTCCATTTGCACGTAATTGTCAATTTTTTCTTTCTCAAGCTGTGTGTTGTAACTTTATAGGTAGGAGTGTGTGTGTGTGTGTACATGTGTGTGTATGTGCACATGTGTGCATGGCAGGGTGGACGGGTTGGAATCATACAGTATAGAGGACAAAACTTGAAGCCAGACAACTTGAGTTTAAGTCCCAGATCTGGCTCTTTTATCTGTCACCTAAAGCAAACAAATTCACCCCTTTTGCCTTAGACCTCTCGTAAGTAAAGTATTAGTACTTAACAGTGTTTTGTTCAATGAGTTGATGCGTATGTAAAGTTATTTAGAAATGTATCTGCCACCGTGTAGAATTAACACTATGTAAATGCTACCTGTTATTTTTATTGTCAATTTTGTCATAGTTTTTTATTTTTTTCCTACAATTTAGTTTTCCTGTACATTTTTTTCATGTTTAGTTTTCCATAAGATAACATGATATGTGAAATTACCAAATATTCCATTCTATGGCTTAATATATTTAATTTATTCATCCGTTCACTCATTCTAATCTAAGTTTCCCAGCAGCAGCTTAGAATCACTCAATTGTAAATAATCCCATATGAAGTGGAAATAAAAGCACAATATTTACACCAGTTTAAATACCTGATTGAATATGTCCATCATTCTCTCTGAAGACTGCACCAAAAGATGTACTGTTTCTCTCCAACATCATACTCAAATCCTTAATCATGTAACTAAAACCTCTTCCTGAGAATCTATATATTAGAGTGATTGTAAAAGTGGCATTACCTCTTTCTCACTGAGAGTATGCTTCTCAGAAGAGGAAAATTGGCTCCAAATAGAGCTTATATTTTACTTCCCTCTTTCATAACCCTTACATGTGTCAAGAGGACTATGTAACAGACTCAGTCACTTCTCTACTAGCAAGACTAATGATTAAAGCATAAATTGCATGAAGTTCACAAGTCATCAGAGACTATTATATATGACAGAGATTGATACTATATCTCTCATTGGCTAGCCTACAGCACAGGAATAAAATGTGCATATTTCACAGATTGATACTTTAGCAAAATCATAGTAAAATGGTTTACATTACTTCTAAGACAATTCTAAATATTTGCATATATTGTGTATTTTTGTGTGGACAGTATGCCTATATATTGCATATGTGAGGGCTACTTAATATTCTTGCTGTCAGGAAAATAAATAAATAAAATTCCCTTATCAGAACCTCCCATTCCTCATCACCTTTCCAGTTTGCCTTGTCCTGTGCAATTGAATATTGCATACAGTGATAAATGATTTATTCAAGGCCTGTCTCTCCCCAAATTTAAACGCAACCATACCCAATAGTGGTAAAATAAATTCTAAGCCTTTGTACTGTTACCAAAAAGTCTGTGGCTATGTTTGAGTTTTATTTCTTTTTAAAAAATTTTATTCTAACAAAATGCATAGGATTTTAAATGTTCAGTTCAGTATATTTGACAATTATATATGACTATGACCTGTGTAATGATCAAATAAAATAAGATTTAGCACATTTCTGTCACCACAGAAAGTTCTTTTTTGTCTCTTTCCAGACTAATTTTCCCTCCAGAGGCAGCCACTTTCTGAGTTCTGTAACCATCTGTTAGTTCATCCCTTTGATTGCCTGGCTTCTTTTGCTCCGTGTAGTGTCCGCAAGATTCCTCCATTCTGCTGTGTATTTCAGTGATGGATTCCCTTTATTGCTGTGTAGTGCTTATTATGTGGGTTTACCACAACATTTACCACAAATGTTGATAGGCATTTGGTTTGTTTCCAGATTTAGGCTATTACGTTTTAGAGTTATTGATTATAGATTACTGTTCCGTAGTGACATATGCATGTGTGTGTTCATGTGTGAATATTATTAAAATGTTCATATAAACATGCACATATAAACATGCATGTTTATATGTGTGTATCCAACATTGTAAACTAATAGTAAACTACCAATTCATTTCCTTCATGGGGAGAAATTATAAATTTTAATCTTATGTAATTGACCATTTGTTTTCCAACATTAATTACTTCTTTTTATATCCTATCCCCCGGTCACAGGGGAACATTTTCTATATTTGCTTTTACAAAACATGGCTCTAGAATTTATGCTTAAATCTATGATGAAGCTTGGAAAAAATTTATAGAATTAGCTAGGGGTTGACAAAATAATATGAAAATCCACTTAATCTAGTATCATTTGACTTGATGTCTATGCAAATACTTTAATAATATTTACACAAGCTGAAAGATTTTGAACTTGATACTCTTTAGTTAAATAGATTAGTTTAGAAAATATGTTTATGTGTCTTAGAAAGCACATCATGTCACATTCATCTTTGGACAATATTTACTTAATACTTACTTAAAGATATATTGTATAATATAATAGTTGTTATGGACTGAATTATGTGTCTTCAAAATTCACATGTGAATCCCTAACTCAAAGAGCCTGCCCCTGGAAACCATTTTTTCCTGCTGAGCCTCTGGGCTTGTGATAAGAGGGACTTACTCAAAGATCCCTGAAATGCATTCAAGGCCTTTTTCTCATTGTCTTGCATTATTGGCACTTTGCTCTCATTTAGTCATGCAAATCTCTCTAGCAAGTGGTTGCTCCTAAGCCCACTTGTATTCCTCTCTTGAAAAAAGCTTTTTCTTCCTCTCCTACATTGCTAACCCACAAATTTTCCAAACTTTTCAGTCTGCTTTCCTTTTAATTACAAATTCCAATTTTAAGTCATTCCTTTGCTCCTATGTCTGATCATAGGCTGTTAGAATTGCTAGACCATGTCTTGAATGTTTTGCTGCTTAGAAATTTCTTCCATAAGGTACCCTGGGTCATCACTCTTAAGTTCTGCCTTCCACAAAGCCGTAAGAAATGAACACTATTAAGCTAAGTTCTTAGCTAGCTAGGGAGGAACAGGGGTGACCTTTACTCCCATTCTCAATAAATTCCTTATTTCTGTCTGAGATCTCATCAGCCTGGCTTTCACTGTCCATATCTCTATCAGCATTTAGATCCCAACCATTTATGCAGTCTCTAAGAAGTTACAAACTTTCCCTCATCTTCCTGTCTTCTGAGCCCTCCAAGGTCTTCCAGCTTCTGCATATTACCCAGTTCCAAAGCTGATTCCACATTTTCAGGTATCTTTATAACAATGTCCCATTTCTTGGAACCAATTTTCTATGTTGGTCTGCAAGTGTTGCTCTAAAGGATTACCTGAGGCTGGATAAATTTATAAAGAAAACAGGGTTATTTTGGCTTACTATTCTTCAGGCTGTATAAAAAGCATGGTGTGAGCATCTGCTCCTAGTGATGCCTCAGGAAGCTTACAATCATGGCAGAAGGGAACAGACAGCCAGTGCATCGTATAGTAAGAGGAAGCAAGGGTGGGAAGAGGTGCCATTGTCTTTTAAAAAAACAGATCTCATGAGAACTAAGCAAGAAATTGCTTGTGGCTTAGCAGCACAGTATGAGAAGTCATTCATGGGGTATCTGCCCCTATGATCAAATGCCTCCCACCAGCCCCTACCTCCAACACTGAAGGTCACATTTCAACATGATATTTTAAGGAAACAAACATCCAAACTATATAAAATAACCATTATTATTTTAAATATTCTTATAGATTAATTTGAGTATTCAAATCTGATTATATAAATAAATTAAAGGAAAAATACAATTCCTGATGGTGTTTAAACCCAACCTTTTGATTAAAAAAGGAACAAAAAGCAAGTACCAATTATTTTTACTACATCTAAGACAAAAAAATCTTCTTAAACAGGTAAGACATTTTTGTTGAATCATTTATTTAAAACTGGAGGAGGAAGATAATAATAATCTATTGACTTTAATAAATGTTTTAAGTGTGATGTTTTGCAAGCTTGTGATGACAGGCAGAGTGAGGTGGTCTAATCTGAAGGTGATTACTTCCAGTTCACTCAGCTTGAGGTCTTGTTTGTCTTATCAACAAAAGATTTGTTCAGGTTATTTGATTTGACATCTTTATAATGACAAATATCTGATCCATAGATTGGTCACCTACCTGTATACCTATTTTATATGCATTTGTTTGCTTAGGTTTACTATGCAAGTATTAGGATAAAATGAGAAAATAAAAATATGTCAAAGAAAGTAAGGGAGATGTATCAACATATGCCTAATTAGTTACACTGATTAATCATTAAATTTACTTCTTGGCATTCTGGCAAGATGACAAAGGAAACGATCTATTATCTAATTGTCATCATCTGATGAAAAGCAATCTACTAATTCTTCAAGTAAGATTTTTTTTTTCCTGGTACAAAGTCATCCAGCCAGTGTATTGATATAATGAACAATGTATTGTTAAGTAGGATGTTTGAGTCATGTAATGACAGCTTATTGACAGAATATATCAACACAAAATTGATGTCACATCAAAGTGGGTTTGTTGCTAATTACTTACCATTATGAGATAAAAGTACAGGCCTTTGATTTAAGAAAACTCATTTTGCAAGTGGATATTTAAATAAAAGTAAATACATTCACTGTTAGAAATAAAACTGAAGATTTCATGTATAAAGTGACTCTTTTCAAGCAGTCAATAATGTTTATGACACCTACACTTTCATGATTTTTTTTATTTTCTGGGACAATTTGCAACTTGTAATCTGCTCAACCTTTCATGATGACATGAAATTCAATTTAAATTCATGAAAAGTAGTATGGTACTGTTAAAAAAACAGACACATACACCAGTGGAACAGGATGAAGAGCCCAGAAATAAAGCCACACACCTACAACTATCTGATCATAAAGTCACCAATAATAAGCAATGGGGAAAGGACTCCCTAAATAGGGATGGGATAACTGGTTAGCCATATGCAGAAGATTGGAACTGGACTCTTTCCTTTTACCATATTACAAACATTAATTCCAGATGAATTAAAGACTTAAATGGGAGATCTAAAATTACAAAAACCCTAGAAGAAAAGCTATGAAGTACCATTCTGGACATCAGCCTGGGCAAAGAATTTATGACTAAGTCCCCAAATGTAATTACAACTAAAACAAAACTTGACGAATAGGACCTAATTAAAGAGCTTCTGCACAGCAAAATAAACTATCAACAGGGTAAACAGCCAACCTACAGAATGGGAGAAAATATTCACCAACTATACATCAGAAAAAGTTCTAATATCTAAAGTCTATAAGGAACTTAAGTAATTCAACAAACAGAAGAGCAAATAACTCCATTAAAAATGGGCAAAGGACATAAACAGATATTTCTCAAAAGAAGACACACATGCAGCCAAAAAATATATGAAAATATGCTCATCATCACTAATAAGTAGAGAAAGACAAATCAAAACCACAGTGTGATACAATCTCACACCAGTCATAATGGCTATTATCAAAAAGTCAAAAAACAACAAATGGGTTGTGGAGAAAATGAATCATTTATATACTGCTGGTGGGAGTGTAAATCAGTTCAGTCACTGTGGAAAGAAGTTTGGAGATTTCTTAAAGAACTGAAAACAACTGCCATTCAGCCCAGCAATCTCACTACTGGGTATATACCCAAAGGAAATTAAACTGTTCTACCAAAAAGACATGCAGTTGTGTGTTCACTGCAGCACTATTCACAATAGCAAAGACAGAGAATCCACCTAGAGGCCCATCAACAGCTGACTGGATAAAGAAAATGTGGTCCATTAAATAGTACACTAAAAGGGAAGGAAATCATGCCTTTTGCAGCAACATGGATGCAGCTGAAAGCCATTGTCCTAAGCAAACTAACACAGGAACAGACCAAACCAAATACCACATTATCACCTATAAGTAGTAATTCAACATTGAATACACATGGACACAAAGATGGGAGCAGTAGACACTGGGGACTACTTGAAGCAGGAGAGTGGGAGGTGGGGATAGATTGAAAAGCCACCAGCAATGAACCATGCTCACTACCTGGGTAAAGGGATCATTCATACACCAAACCTCAGTAACACACGATTTACTCATGTAACAAGTTTCCACATGTAACCTCTGAACCTAAAATAGAAGTCAAAAGAAAAGAAGTCATTCTTGAACGAATACCTACATTTGCCAGCTACTTTGCTAGGGTCTGATAATGGAAGAGTTTGGGAGCTATTCATCTTTCTCAGCTACGGAGCTAGCGTTGGGTTGTCCTCTGTTCTGAGACTCCCACTGCAGCGAATCTGCTGCTTCCAAAACCAAAGTTTCAGTGCTAAACTCACTGTGTCTGCGCCCTGAGTGGACATTGTAATGTGTCTTTTGTTTTGCAAAACTGTGTGGACACTTTCTAAGAGACAATGCTTCAATGTATGTATCTCAGTCCATCTAGAATGCTTTAACAAAATACCATAAACAGGGTGTATTACGAACAACAGAAATTTATTTCTCAGTTCCGGAGACTGGGAAATGCAAGATCAAGGTGCCAGCAGATTCAGTGTCTGGTGAGGACCTGCTTACTGATTGATAACATCTTGAGAGCTTGCCCTCATGTGGTGAGAAAGGGCAGGGGATCTCCCCGAGGTCTTTTTATAAGGTAATCCCATTCAAGAAAGCTCTGCTTTCATGACCTAAACACCTTCCAAAGATCCTTCCTCCTAATACCCTCACCCTGAAGTTAGAATTTAAATGTGCACATTTTGTAGAGGACTTATGTATTCAGTCTATAGAAGTATGTTTCCAGTTCTTTTAATTTTATTTACAAGTAGGAAACATATTCATGAATATGCCAACTGACATTTCAAATGTGCCATTTACTACAGACTTCACATAGTTCTCCTCTTTCCTGAATGATTAAATATACATAAAATCTATCAGAATGAACACTCTAAACTCAAAGCACACTTTCCTAAGTATTTTCCTAGTATTCAGGTGCACAGCCAGATACATCTGTCAATTTTCTCTTTCAAGAATTACTTGGTCTCAACTGGTTGTCTCAGTGTATCAGCATCAGTCATTCTTAATCCTCCAAAGATAACATTCAGAGGAATGAAATAAAAACAGAGTCTCTAATCCCTCTTTCTTTCATATCACTCTTTATGCAAGTAGGAAGATCAGCTTTGATAGTGGATTACTGGATGCCACATATTCTCATTGGAACATCACAGATTGGATTTAGCATGAAATACATTTTTTCTAATGTGTAAACAACACCAGCTGAATCCATATTTCTCATAACTATCCTGCCACGAGGCTGTGTTTTTTTCTCACCATGCAGCCAGTTTTATTATAATTCCCTTTTAGCACAGCTTCCAAAGGCTTGCATCTGTCACTTGGAGCAGAGCATCATGAAAGTTCACCACTATCTTGGACCACTGGAGTTTAGTAGTATTGTTGCATTTCCTGACTTGCATGCCAATAAAATATCTTTAAGTGCCTTTAAGCTAGTTGGCTGCAAGTTACATAGAGGCACTGCTATTAGCTCTCTTTTTGAGAGCTTACTCTAAGCCTCAAATTGGCGGCTTGAACACATGAGTTTGTTGGAGGTAATGACCTTGTTCTCTGGGGTTGGATTTTGACAGCTTTCCACCATTCTAGCTGGGTGTAAACAAAATTAAACGGGTTAGGATTATCCATTTCTCAAATTTAATGTATTTTTGGTGATCCAAGGAAGAGTTGCCTCTCAAAGATTATCTGACTGAAGTCAAGAAACTTTCACCTAGTATTATCATTTTAATAGGATAATGTGAACTCAAATTCAAACATAGCCCTATGTTTGCTGTACAAGGCCATCAAACTGGATGGATATCTTTGAGAGAGAGGCTTCCCATCATCTCAACTGAATTTAATTAAAAGATTAAGTAAATATGCATTATCCTCATCCACCTACTTACTCATTAATACAAAAACATATGAAGCATGTGGATAGAAAGTGAGTCAATAATGAGTCCTAAAATTTGAGGGCTCATCATTGACTCACTTTTTGTCTGTCTTCAGTCAGAATGGCCTTAAAATTACAAGCAACCATAGAGGTTTCAGTGTTTCATTTCGAAGCCAGACACCATGCTAGTTATCTCATACGTGTTCAAAGAGAAATCAAATGCACTCACTCTTATTCAGAATTTCCTCCAGTAGCAGAGGAGACATATCTGTGAAAAATAACAGCAATGGAATAATTCCTATAATGGACATATGAAAAAAGGTCATTAGCATGCACAACAAGGAGCATTTCTGCCTTGATAGGACATAGAATATTCTTGCAGGGGTGATATGAGCTGAGTCATTCATTCATTCATTTCAATGTATGTATTATGAACGATATTTTTGTACCATGCATTTCTGTTTTCTCTCATGTCCTTCCCTGAAGGATGAGGTTCATTTCTCTCCCCAGGGGAAAGTAAGACTATTTCCTGCAGCTCTTTGTGTAATGGTACCTTTAATCCCTTATCTGACCAAACACTTTCTCCAACTAAGATGTGACATCCAAATAATTGGTCTAGTGTCTAGGAAAGGAGATGAGTGCAGGATAAGACACATGTGTTCCTACAGGGGGAGACCTCTACACTGTCTTTAAGGAAGGAAGTATGTCAGCTTTTACCAGGGAGGCGTGGGCTTCTTCTGCATGAACAGATGGTCCAGGAGAGTCTGTGAATCACGATTGTTCTAGCATATCAACCCAGATGCCTTCTTCCCATGACTAAGTTTGCATTTCTTAATCAGTGCCTTGACATCACATAGGATAATTGCCTTGGTCCATCATTTAGCCTTCTTTGAAGCTCTGGTGCTTTAATCATTAAGTTCTTGACTTGGTCCTCAGCTTTACCTGCTCTCTGGCTGTAGTTAGGGCTTGCTATGCTATCAAGGAAGCCCTCTAGGTTTTAAATTTAATTTCGAATTTCTGCCTAATTACTTCAAAGTATCAATTGCGCTTAGCAACAGCCACTTGCTTTTTCTATACTTTATGTCAGTTGTTACCTCAGATTACTCATCATCATGATAAACTGTACTTACTACTGCATTCCTTTCAATAATATATTGAAGCACTTAACAACATTGCTGTCTTGTACAAGGTTCATTTTTGTTCATCTGACGAAAGTTATGGAGGCCTAAATGTGAGCTAGCAGGTAATTAAGCTTCTGAATTCTATCTCTTCTTTCTCTGACCAGTCAATGCCAACTATTGCAAATTGGCTTCCCTGGGAAGCAAAATCTGAAAAGATTACTACACAAGAATTCTACCACAGAGTCCTTGAAAACTTTAAAAAGGAATGAAATGAGGCAGGGTTGGAGAGAAGGAGAAGCTAAACAGTGATGTGGTCCAAACAAAGGCCAAACCTACAAGGAGCGCTGAAGCTGTGTCAAGCCTTCAGCACCGCCTGCATTGTAATGAGAGAACTGGGATTTTACATTCCTACATGTATCGTAATTGAATGTAGGTTGTCACTTGGGTAAAGCAGCTGTCTCCAACATGGGACATTTTACAGAAAAGACTGTCATCTGAGGGCAGTAAGCCAGTGACATTGCCTACATATTTCAGTCCTAAAAAGGAGGCTATGTGGCACATCACAAAATCCACTCTGGAAATTCAGGTAGTTACTAGCCTGTAGTGCTTATAGCCTCTTTCAATAAGACAAAATAATGTCATGCCAGAAGCTATGGCAGATGGCCATAGAAGCCACAGGCAGTGGCTTCCCTGTGGTTTTCAGGAAACTCAGAATGACTTGAATACTCTGGATAGGGGTCACAGGCATTCTACAAATGATGGTAGGTCCAAAAAGGGCTGAGATCATTACAGATAATTGCTCAGTATTTCGCAGAAAGGGAAATAGCAGTGCAATGACTTTTAACACTATCTATCTAGAGTTAGTCCAAATTTTACAGGTCTTCCATGAGACTACCTTACTTCAGACATCAGCTGCATGCTCAAGGATCTCAGGGACATCCTCGCCTCTAACCAACTGGCTACAAATTTGAGGGTTCCTCTCAGGTTTGAGAATTCACTTGAATGACTCACAGAACTCAGGGAAGTGCTATATTTATGATTACAGCTTCACTATAGCAGAGAGGATACAAAACCAAAACTAGCCAGAGAAAAAACACATGGTGTTAAGTCTGGCAGAGGCTCAGACCCTAAGCTTCCAGTTGTCTTCTCTTTGTGAAATCAGAAAGTGTCACCCTCACAGCACATTGAAATGTAATGATACACAGAGTGTTGGCAACCACAGAAGCACTCCAAGCTAGGTGTTCAGAGTTTTTATTGGGGTTTCACTATGTAGCCAGTCATGTAGGCATGATTGGCTGAATCATTGGCCATGTCATTGAACTTGATCTCCTGCCCCTTGTCATCTCCTCAGAAGATCTGGAAGAAGAGAGTTACAAACTCTTTGTTTCAGAGCTCTGTTTGAGAGTTAAAAGCTCTGTTTGAAATACTAGCTTTGGTTCTGGGCACTATACTTAATTTATACAACTTGTTTCTCCTCTCTGGTTGAAAGACTCAACTGCATGAATACAGTTGCTATAAAATTTGAAGCCTCATAGTGGGAGAATAAAGAGAGAAGTTAAGATTTTTGTCAATAGGAGTCCATTGACATAATAAACATTTCATAAGTGCTAACTATATAAGTTACTATGCCACAAACCACAGACATAGTTTCTTGATCTAGAGATGTTCATATTCCTGAATAAACATATGAAATTTAGCTTGGTTGTGGCCTGCTAGAGAAAAGAATATGTGAGCACAGAAAAATTATCCATGAAATCCTGGATAGAATATTGAAGATGGCTACAAATTGGAGAAAAGGCAGTATATGAGACCGTTTCCCACATCTATAAAGAACTACCTGAGACTGGATACTCTATGAAGGAAAGTTTCATTGACTCACGGTTCTGCAGGCTTAAACGAAGCGTGATGTTGGCCATCTGCTCTGCTTCTAGGGAGGCCTCAGGAAATTTACAATCATGGTGGAAGACAAAGGGGAAGCAGGATCATCTTACATGACTGGAGCAGGAAGAAAAGAGAAGGGGGAGGTGCCGCACACTTAAACAACCAGATCTCACAAGAACTCAGTATCAGTATCATCAAGGCAATACCAAGTATCTTCAATGAGACTCAGTATCTTGATGATCTCAGTATCATCAAGACAATACCAAGGAGGATGGTGCTAAGCCATTCATTAGAAACTGCATCCATGATCCAATCACCTCCCACCCAGCCCCACCAACAGCACTGGGGATTACATTTCAGCATGAGATGTGGGTGGGGACACAGATCCAAATCATATCATGCAGTGACTTGTAAACTATTTCAAGTCATGTAATGAGCAAGCAGAAAAAAATAAAAGTTAAGAAAGGCGTAAAATTTGTCAACTCTAGACTCACAACAAACACACCCCCACACACACACACAACAACCTGCTCACCTGGACAAAGTGCTCACTTACCAGGACGATAGCCAGCATGCCGAGGTTGATTTTGAGAGCCTGGTCTTGCTGTGTCTACTAATCTTCAACAAGTATATTACAAACTTGGACATTAACTCCCAATCATTTTTCTTGCCTTGAAATATACATACTAATCTATTTGAGTCTGGGGGACAAAATATATCAATTATCTTTTCCCTGCCTTTTGATACTAAAAGATGGTGAATGTGGAGTTTTCCATTTCTGTATTAAGCTTAATAAACTCAGCTTTGACAGGTAAAGCTTTCTGAGTAAATTTTACAGAAAGTCGGGACATGGGCCAGTTTGGAAAGATAAATTATGTCTGTTTGAGATAAAGAATTCTAGAGAAATACATTTGAGGAATTGGGGGAGGGTACAGGTTACTGAGACATGCGACTTCAAAGATACTCCTAAGTTCAAAAGCTGAACACAATAATGTTACCTTTCCCTTGGAGAGATTTATATACATTCCAAAAGGTCAGAGTAAAAACATGCTTCCCAACAAGCAAAATACCTCGATTATTTTTTTCTGAACTACTCTCCTACAATACAAATTAGTATGTATAGGATAACATCTGGATCTCATTGCTTTACACCAGGGTTAAAAAGTTAAGGTACCAGGAAACCACATGTTTATTTGCTATGAGTAAATAATAATTTTCTCTGTGTTAGAAACTTCGTGTGTGTGTGTGTTCAAGATCATGATAATAAATATGGATATTAAAAATCTATCTTACTCCCTCTTTCCATTTCCCAAGTGTCTTGGTCCATTCAGGCTGCTGTAACAAAATACCATAAACTGGGTTACCTGTAAATGACAGAAATTTATTACTCACAGTCCTGGAGTCTGGAAAGTCCAAGAGCAAAGTGAGGACTGATTTGGTTCCTGGGGAGGGCTCTCTTCCTGGTTCATAGATGGTCTTTTTCTCCGTTTATCCACACATAGGGAAAATGTTCAAGGAAGATTTCTGGAATCTCTGTAAGGACACTTACGTCATTCATGGGGGCTCTACTCTCATGACCTAATCACCTCCCAAAGGCTTCACCTCCAAATACTGTCACATTGAGAATTAGGTTTCAACATGTGAATGTCAGGGAAATATATACCCCACTTAACCTAAAATTATTACACATTGCATGCTTGTATCAAAATATCTCATGTAAACGTAAATATATACACTTACTATGTACCTGCAAAAATTAAAAAATTCCGTCTCTAGCATTAAGATTTAAACTTTTTAGCTGTTTCTTCTCATACTGATTTCCATATTTCAAATACAAATTTTGCAGTATTTATTTCAGTACAAATTTACTTCAGAAAACAGAAGCCAGCCTATATGTTTTAATGGTTTTGATACAAGAAATTGAAGGTTTATGTGACTATTGGGAAGACTGAGGAGAAAAACAATGTGGAAAACAACCAAAGAGGATTTTAGCTTAAATATGTAAAGTGGGTCATGTGTCCTCAGACAAAGCTACTGTAAATCTCAAGACTCTGGATGGTTGCTATCCAAGTACCTCAGTTATCAGCACCAATGATGATGACTCCAAAAGCTCACCTGGAGGCTTTCTGAACTCTCACAGCTGTCAAGCATTTGTTCTCAATTCTCACCTGATAAAGGTCTGTCCTGCTTGACCTATCAAATCTCACGCAAGTACCTTTCATTGGAACCCTAAGAAGAAGGGGAATGTGGAAAACAGTTCCCAGCTTCTACTTTCTGGAGAAGATCTTAAAGGAGGTGGGTTTGATGCCTGCCAAGTTGACAACAGATGATCCAACCCACAGTGATTTCCTGGTACATCAATTTTAGATGTGATCTATTGCATGGCATATTATGATATGTTTTAACTTCTTTATACTTCTCCTTCTTGCTCTCTCGCTCATCCTATTATAGGTGCTTTGATTAAATCAATATTCAATGTTTGTAGGGCTAAAACTGGAAATTTATCCACTACTGAGAAAGGTAGCATATTTATGCTTATCTTTCCATTTCATAAACCTTTTTTACCCCTGGAATTGATAATGGTGACATTCTTTTTTCATTTGCTTAGTTGTGCTTTTTTTTTTTTAATATCTAATACTCACTGACTATCCAAAATTATACTTAGAGGTCTTAAACAACTTTCCATACTACAGTCCCTGTGGTCAGATGGAGCAAATAATATATCAGTTCTTTTTATCTCCATCCTCCCACCCCTACATTATCTTCTTCATGGCCTTTTTCCCAGAGCTGTTTTTCTCCCATTTGAAATAGTTGTTCTCTTGGTCTACTGTGGAAAGGTTGATCTAGGACTGCTCCTTCATGTTTTCCTGTGCTAAATCTCCTTTTTCCTTTCTTTTTTCTTTTTATTTTTTTTAGATGGAGTCTGACTCTGTCGCCCAGGCTGGAGTGCCATGTCGCGATCGCGCCTCACTGCAACCTCCGCCTCCCGGGTTCAAGCAATTCTCTGCCTCAGCCTCGCGAGTAGCTGGGATTACAGGCGTCTGCCACCACGCCTGGCTAATTTGTTTGTATTTTTAGTAGACAAGGGGTTTCACTATCTTGGCCAGGCTAGTCTTGAACTCCTGACCTCGTGATCCACCTACTTCAGCCTCCCAAAGTGCTGGGATTACAGGCGTGAGCCACCGTGCCAGGCCAAAACCCATTTTTAAAAGTTTCTTTCTCTATCTTGGTTTACTTTTTCATTTTGATGAAACACATCCTATAATAGTTTTGTGAGCAAGAGTGCAAAGGAGGTTACATTTTTTTCATCTTTCTGATGTTTTAATCTTGTCTTTTCTATCACACACCTATTTATCTTTTGTCCACCTAACAGATACAATTCTAGTAGAATTAAGAATCTTTGTGTTATTCTTCAGTTTATTTTTCTGCTGTCCTTTTTTAGTTTCAAAATTATTTTTGTTCCTTCATTATTGTGTTTGTATCATTCTGTCCTTGCTCCATAGATATAGCTTCTCATTTTAATATTGTAGCTGATTTTTAGAAAAAAATTCTATAAATTATCACTGTTTTCTTAACTATACTTCACCTACTTGTTATTTTGATTTCTCTTTTTTATCAAATATTTTATCAAATATCTGGGGAATGTGGTCCATTCATGTTCAAAAATGAAGTACCTACTATACAACAGATCAGAAGCCTTATCTGTGTGCATGAGCAGAAATTGTCAATTATTAGGCATTGTTGGAAGATAATCTTGTGGCAAGTAAAGTTTATTTGTGGGTCCTCAAATTTGAGGATTTCATGCATTTTCTCTGCAACCAGATTTATGTGGGATAACATAATATTTTTTATCTTACTATGGAGCAGCCAGAAGAAAACTGTACCTAGCTGCATGTGTTCAAAGAACAAGTAGAAACGGGGGATAGCGAATTTTATCATTACGTAAGCAGATTTTCACTTAATTCACTTACTTTCAGCATCTAACTCACCTTTGACTTCCATGATCTCTTATTTTTCTCAGTTGGAGTCCTTACTGGTTTGATTTCTTCAGAAGATAGAATGGTGGTCAGAGATTGGATGACAGTGAGGACAGAAAAGAAGAGGAAGTTGTCTGGCTGTGTGGGTTCTAGTAGGGCTCAAGGGTCTACTGTTCCCTACAGAGATTTCTACCATCCTCCAGTTTTCAGCCCCACAATTCACCATCCTTCCTATTTCTTCCATTGTACAATTGCATCACATCATAAGCCTCTGCTTTATTACACAGGGCAAGTACATTTCTTTCTCATGTTTCCCTTTGCATAGTCTCAGACAGTTAACAGTTGCAGCACCCACTCTGCTCACCCAGAAGCAGAGGTCTTAGATTTACATTGTCAAACTAACAAGGCACAGTAAGCTTCAACCAACACCAAGTTTATTCAGCTTTAAGAAAGAACAGCCGGACGCGGTGGCTCACGCCTGTAATGCCAGCACTTTGGGAGGCCGAGGCGGGTGGATCACAAGGTCAGGAGATGGAGACCATCCTGGTTAACACGGTGAAATCCCGTCTCTACTAAAAATATAAAAAATAGCTGGGCATGGTGGCGGGCACCTGTAGTCCCAGCTACTCGGGAGGCGGAGGCAGGGAGGAGAATGCCTTGAACTGGGAGGTGGAGCTTGCAGTGAGCCGAGATTGCGCCACTGCAGTCTAGCCTGGGCTACAGAGCAAGACTCTGTCAAAAGGAAAGAGAGAGAGGGGGGGGGGGGAAGGGAGGGAGGGAGGAAGGAAGGAAGGAGGGAAGGAGGGAAGGAAGGAGAAAGAAAGAATAACAGAGAGGAATTGTGACATCCTCAGCAGCACCATAGCCAAGGTCCTATGACTCACAAGCATGATAATGAGAAGTGAGGCTGACTGCGTGCCAACCACCTCCGCTCCAGGAAGCCATCAACTCTGGGGTCTCTACAGCTTCTCTGCTGTAGAGATTCTCCGGAATCTTGTGCTGCTGAAACTCATTATTTGCAAAGTATTTATCAAGTAGATGTTACCAAGCCATTAGCAATCTCCACAACTAGGTGCAGAGGCTTGATTCGGTATATTAGAACTTCAGGAGTACTCTCATTTATCTTGGATCTTATATAATCTTTTACGTTTCTTCAATCTGTGTCAGTAATTTGGGCATCTACCATGGGCTGAATTGTGTAATTAAGCTTAAACAAAGTCATGAGGCTGGGGGCTTTCAATAGGATTGGCAATCATATAAGGTGAGGACAAAAGAGATTCCTCTCTTTCTGTACTCTTTGAGGACACAGGAAGAAGAGGACCATCTGCAAGCCAGGAAGAGATACCTCATCAGAAACCAACCCTGCTTGTCCTTGATCATGGCCTTCAAGCTTCCAGAACAGTGGGAAAATTTCTGTTGTTAAGTCTCCCAGACTATGCTATTTTGTTATTATAGCCTGAGAAGAGTAATACAGCATCTAAACCTCAGACACCCCGTAAGCCAGACAAATAGCTGTTAATGATAAACAGAGATCACTTTCCATTCATTATGATTTAATTTAGGAAAACAACTGTAATATTGTCCTTTAGTATTTTCTAGAAATAACAGATGCATCTCATTCTCAGGGTGTGGTGCAAAGGAAATTTCACTTACCTTCCACTGAGACATCTTTCAAAACATTTTTTAAATAAAAAGTCTGAAATACAATTTAAAATAAAACCCTGAGGACTGACAATCATTTTCTCTTCCATTTGTGATTCAGAGGTTTTTGTTTAATCAATAATTCCTTATTCAAACACTTTACCTGGATAGTTTAATGGCTATCTGACCACTTGAAATGCAAGTTATAAAGTTTTTAATCTTCGAATGAGATTTTGAGGGTCAAACAGTAGTTCTTACTTCAAAGCATAAACCATTCTGACAGATTTATACTGGAGAGTCTATACTAAATAAGAAAAATATTTAAATAATTCAGATAATAATGCAAACTATTAACTCTTAGAAAATTCTAAGTCGAGTGTTTTCAGTTGTGTTAGAGTTAGGTAAGAAAACGCACAAGAAATCTGCTAAGTAGATAATTCTATTGTGCCAACACTTATTAGTTTAATGCATCTATTTAAGAAGAGCCTGAAGCTTTAAAGAAGACATTTAAGTTTGTATACTGTAGCTAACTGCCATTATGAAACTATTAAGTTGCCATTTTACTCCATCATGCATTTTATCTGATAACCATGAGTTATAATAATAAGCAGACAGGTATAATTGAGTTTATTATATGGCCTGTTCAGTTTCTTTCCTGTCATAAGAATGCAAGAGTAACCAAAAGTCATGTTTTGATGTTTATTGTAACTAAAGAGTTTTCTTTATACCATTCATTTTTATTCTTATTTTAACATGTGAAAACCACTTAAGTTTTTTTTAGGTTCAGAATATTTCTGCTATCAGAAGGCATGACAAAACATGTAGTAGCATAGTCAATGAGAATTTTTCAGCCGTTCTATCAAGAAGTAGTTTGCCGATTTAAAAAATCTTAATGCTAATAAGTTGGCTTAGCTAAAAAAAAAAAAAAAAAAAAAAAAAAAAGTCAGAATAATGCAGGGAAAAAAAACCGTAATACAAAATATTAAAGCTCTTTTTGTAATGCTACAAAGAATACAAAAATAAAATTTGTGATTTTACCATTGATAGTTTTAATATTAAGACTGAAGCTATGTAACATACTAATTTTAAGTGTACTACTAAATATTTTTCTTTCTATTCTCTACGCTTACTTAAATTAGAAAATTGAATGTTTTAGGGATGTAAAATAAGAACAGGGAGAAACTGATACCAAGTACAGAGAAAAAAATAACATTTGTGGGAAAGTTCTTGGTAGCAATGGTGTAAATTTAATTTTACATCTATTATTTTACTTACTGAGAGGCAAACTGTCTAGAATCCAATCTCAATATTTTCTAAGACTAGCTATTAGCCCTGTGTTGTGTACAGTTCGTTCATCATCAATCAAGTGAAAACAGTAGGAGAAGCTGCCCCACAGAGTTACAGTCAAGATGGGACAATTATAAATATGTAAGGCAGTTGGAGCAGCGCATGCTGCTAGTGAGTATCACATAAGCACTTGATACTTCTTAATCTTCATGAACTTGTAGTGAATTACAGAACTCACTACAAGTGAGTTATAAATATAAAATAGAAGTGAGTGGGATGCTGGGACTCTAACACATTGACATTTAAATAAGATTTGGTTCATGAATATAACCAGAAAAATCTTACTAGGAATATCTGTTTTTCTGAAAGAAAAATGCAATTTTGACATATATTTTATCATGTATGAATATGTATATATTTATATAGCTATATAATTAGATATGACCCACATACACACTTGCATATCTGAAGTAGAGAAAGGTCTACAGTAAACTATTTGAGAAATCAGACATTCCAATGAAACAGAACAAACAAAAGGCCTATGGATAAAAAGCTATTGAAAAACAATAGAATGAAAAATTTGAGTAAGTGTCTAAGTGAATACCATAGTACCATATAAAATCTACCTTTATTCTTTGTGCCGTCACTGCCGTGCATATACTTCCTAACTAAAATTAATGTCACCTATAGCATAGCATCCTTTTAGTCTCTTCTACTATTGAAAGAGGCACTGCTGATTACAAATTATCTTGAGCCCAGGTAAATTAGACAGTTCTTGTGTTTTGAAGCAACATCTTGAAAACCACTATTAAATTCAACAACCGGTGTCTAAGAGAACAAATCCTTAGGCCTGAGAAAGATTGGGAGCAATAACTTCAAATATAAATCTACTATCACCTGCTGACGAGGTATAGTAAACAAAGAGCATTTCTATCTGTTCATCAGTTATTGATGACCATTTGATGCCAATTTTATGAGCAATAAACCAGAAACATGGGTTCATATGATTCTTTTATTATACTTATATTACCTCATATGTCAAAGTCCACAAAACATAATCTATTTTTTTCACTTTTATGGAAGTTATGATGAAAAATATAATGATAGATTGGAGGCAGATAGATTATTATTTTATATCTGCTCCTTCATCCTTAAAATGTGTTGTTATTCATATAGTTTGAGGATTGCTCCGGGCTTTGTTTATTTTCTTTTGAATATTTACATGACTCTCCTTCTACACAATATTCTCAAAAGAATATATCGTATCTGTTTTACTTGTCAAGAACAGCTGTTACCTCACCTGCTTTATCTATAATGAATACTTTGGATATTTTAACCCCTATGTACACTTTCTCATCCTTCTTTTATGCAGACAACTAGGATTGACCACCATGAGAAATAGTATTAGGCTAATGACAGGTTTTATGAAGGGTTATGACTCTGTATAACAACTTCTCTGTAGCATCAGTTTTCATACTTCTTGGACAATTGCTCATTAACTATTTCATATTTTGAGTGGAACTGTGTGTTAAACAAAATATTTTATACCAAATTCAAAACTTAAAAAGCACTTAAATTATATTATTTTTCAAACAAGCCTAAAAACAAATGTAATAATAAAATGGGTTCCTTCTGTTACACCAACTCAAAGTAAAGGAGCTAATGCTGGAGATAATTAATATTTGTTGATTTATACTTTTATATCTTTGAATAGCATATTTTTAAAAACATGACTTAGAATAAGTTGCAGCTGAATCTCTGAAACTTTATTTCTTTTGTAGAATGAGAAGTGTTGGTATGTACCTCAAAGGACTAGCAACATTGGTATTCACTTGGAGCTTCTTAAAAATGAAGAATCCTTATGCTTTATACCAAACCTAATAAATCAGAATTTGAAGATGGTTCACATGCACGATAAACTTAGAAAGTCACTGAAATGGATATCTCTAGCATTGCGTAATTTTATGATTTTTAGAATTCCTAGAATGGGGAAAGTGTAGATAAAAGAATCTACTTCCAAGCTTATGCTATAGAAAGGTGGAAAACTACAGTTTTGCACCAAGTAAATATAACTGAGTTGTACCTGAAACCTTGGATTTCAGTACTTTGGTTAAAATATTGTTTGAGGCACACAACTTTGCAATAGCACTCATATTATTTTAAGGGTAAGAGAGACTTTTATGGGAGGATTTATTGATAAAGAAAAATTACTGAGAGCTTTACTTCACTGTCTTTATGGATTCATAAGTTGTGAAGCCTAGTGAAGTCAATTAGGAAACTTAAATTTAACAAAACAGTTATCCATAGCAATTCATTATCTGTGCAAAGAACTGAAGAATTGTCACAGAGTGGTATATCTATAAACCACTTCCACTCATGAGTTAAGTTACAAGTTTCAAGGACTGTAACAGGAGGAAAAGTTTGTCTATATGTAGAGAGTAGCCACTTAAAAAGCCAATTTGACAAAATTTGCATGGCTTCCTGCTGTAGCCATTAATATCATTCACTCTAAAGTGATGTAGGGATATTGTCTAGAAAAAGCTAATAAGCATCAGAACAGGATTCCTGAGGCTCTATCCAGAGTATTATTCTTCATACTGTGTTAGTTTCCTGTTGCCATCATAACAAATTATAACAAGCTTAGTGGCTTAAAATGAAAAAACTTTATTCTCTTACAATCAATAATCAAACAGAAGGACTAGAAATCAAAAGCACTGTAACAGAATGATATGGCTGTGTCCCCATCTTGAATTGCAGCTCCCATGATCCCCACATGTCATGGGAGGGACTAAGTGGGCGGTAATTGAATCATGGGGGCAGGTTTTTCCCATGCTGTTCTCATCACAGTGAATAAGTCTCACGAGATCTGACGGTTTATAAAGGGCAGTTCCCCTTCACACCTTCTCTTGCCTGCCACCATGTAAGACATGCCTTTCCTCCTCCTTTGCCTTCCACCATGATTGTGAGGCCTCCCCAGCCATGTGGAACTGTGAATCCATTAAACCTCTTTTTCTTTATAAATTACCCAGTCTTGGGTATTTCTTCTTAGTGGTAAGAAAATGGATTAATACACCAAAGAATACCCTTGATGAGTATGTCAGTAAGCTAGACACAACAGAAGAAAGAATCAGTAATTTTGAGCATGTCAATAGAAATTTCTCAAACTGAAATTGGAAAAGTATGAAGAAAACCAGAACATGACATTCCATCATGTAGAATACTATCAAAAGTTGTACCATATAGATAGAGTACAAGAAAGAAATAAAGACAAAATGGAGAACTATTTGAAA
Organism: Macaca mulatta; assembly: GCF_049350105.2. Lineage (NCBI taxonomy): Eukaryota > Metazoa > Chordata > Mammalia > Primates > Cercopithecidae > Macaca > Macaca mulatta. The sequence continues at coordinate 22,433,899 of NC_133408.1, read as the reverse complement.
TAACAATGACAGAGGTTTTTTGTTTTTTTTTTAAATTAATGGCAGACACCAAATCACATATTCAGAAAGCTCAGAGAATGCCAAGCAAACAAATACCAAAATATATGCATGCTTAGGAATATATTCAAACTGCAGAAAACCAAAGACAAATGACAAAGAGAAAATCTTGAATGAAGCCAGTGATGGAGTACGGTAGGAAGAAAATAATAATAATTACAACAGGTTTCTCATTAAAAACATCAAACACAAAAAAATCTATGTAAGCAAGGAGTAGCAGAGTGAAATATTTGAAGGGCTGAAAGAAAAAATAACCAGCCTCAAAGGCTATATGGAGTGAAATTATTCTTCAGGCATGAAGAAGAAATACTTTCTCAAACAACAAAAAGTGAAAAAAACATACTGCCCACATGTGTACTTTATATAATTTATTAAAAGAAGCTTAATAAGAAAGATATAGAAACAAATACACAGATCAAAAATTTGGTTCTATATAAAGAAAGGGGAAAAGGGTCACACCAGGAACAAATACAGTTGAAATAAAATGTTTTATTTCTCTTATTCTAAAATGATCTAAAAGATAACTGTTTGTTAAAGTAACAATTGCAAAAATATATTGGATGACATATGTGTAAATTAAATGAATAACACCAGTGTTACAGGAGAAGGGAGTAGGAAATTAAGTATATTCTGTAATAAGGTACCTGCCGTAAGCATAAAGAACAGTAGTGTCATTTGAAAGTTAACTTAGATTAGTTGCAAATGTAAATTGCAAACTAGGGCAATCACAAAACAAGAGCAAACCAAACACAAGAAAAAAATTTTGAAAGAAGTATAGTGACTATATTATGAGAGGAGAGAAAGTGGAATCATATAAAATGTTACATTAAAACCAGAGAAGACGCAAAGAATATCCAATCAAATTAGTAATCAAGTAATATATTTAACTACAAATGATCTAAATACACCAATTAAAAGAGATTGTCTGAGTGGATTTAAAAAATTAACATCCAACTATATTCTGTCTATGTGAAACTTACTTTTAATATAAAAATAGATATGTTAAAAGTAAAAACTAGGGAGAGATATACCTTGCTAACACTAATGAAAAGAAAGCTGGTATAGTTATATTGATGTCAGAGAAAGCAGACCTCAAAAAAAAAATTATGAATTACACAATGATATTGAAATTACATAATGATAAAGGAGCAAATGTTTAAAGGGGACATAATAGTTGTTAAAATGTATGTACCTTACAACACATCTTCTAAATATGGGAGGCAAAAGATGGTAGAACTTAATCCCAGCACTTTGGGAGGCTAAGGCAGGCGGATCACTTGAGGTCAGGAGTTTGAGACCAGCCTGGCCAACATGTTGAAACTCCGTCTCTACTAAAAATACAAAAAATAGCTGGGTATGGTGGTGCATGCCTGTAATCCCAGCTACTCGGGAGGCTGAGGCAGGAGAATCGCTTGAACCCATGAGGTGGAAGTTGCAGTGAGCTGAGATTGCACCACTGTGCTCCAGCCTGGGTGACAGAGTGAGACTCCATCTCAAAAAAAAAAAAAAAAAGATGATAGAACTGAAAGAAGAAATAGACAAATCTACTACTATAGTTTAAAATATCAGCATTCCCTTTTTTTGGTCAAATTGAAGCATAGTAATTACAGATATTTATGGGGTACATAGCAATATTTCGATGCTTATGATGTATAATTAGCACATCATGGTAATTAGCATATCTATTATCTCAAACATAGTATTTCTCTGTGTGGGGAACATTCAATAGACTCCTTCTAGCTATTTGAAACTATTTAATATATTAGTATTAACTACAGTCTTCCTACAGTGCTAGAGAACACTAGAATTTATTTCTTCTGTCAAGTTGTAATACAGCATTCCTCTTTTAAATGTGCAGATTAGAAAGGCAGAAAATCAGCAAGGATATATTTTATGTGGCTTGATTTCGCTGGCATTTATAGAGTATTCTATTCAACAACATCAGAATATACATTCTCAGGTTCACTAGACACATTCATTAACAAGCTACATTCTGGGCAAAAATACACCATCACAAATGTAAAAGAGAAAATCATGCAAGGTGAGATAAGAATGAAATCACCCTAAAAGAACTAAAACTCAGTAACAGAAAGATAGCACGAATATATGAAGATATTTGGAGATTAAAAGCACATCTTTAGCATGTAGGTTAATGAAATCTGAAGATAAATTATTTTGAACTAAATAAAAATGAAAGTAAAACTTCTCAAATATGTGGAATGTATTTAAAGTTTTACTTTGAGGAACATCTATTATATTAAATGCATATATTAGAAAAGAAAAACATCTAAAATCAATGTTCTAATCTTCTGCCTTAGGAAGCAAGGCTGAGCGGAGCATGTTATATCTAAAACAAACAGAAGAAAATAAATTTAAAAATTGGAGTCAAAAATCAATGATACTGAAAACAAGAGCCAATGAAACCAAAAGTAGTTTTTTTGAAAACATCAATAAAATTGGTAAACTTCCATCTAAGCTAACCAAGAATGAAGAGAGAAGATACAAATTACTCATACCATAAGTAAAAGAATTATCACTAGGGATCCCAAGGACACCAAAGGATAACTAAAAAATACAATAGAAAACTCTGCCCACAAATTAACTAACTTGGATAAAATAGACCAATCCCTTGAAAGACACAATCTACCCAAACTCATACAAGAATGAATCAATAATCTGAGTAGACTTATATTTTGCGATCTGAATAGACTTATGCTTTGGGGTGTTACTTTTCTGGCTGGAAACCTCTGTGGCCAGTGGTGCCTTAGCCCAAGTTTTGCTTGGGCCCACTGGGCTCACTCTGTCCACTCGGCTTGGCAAGCTGCGCTTGGCTCATGCTACAGCCTGGATCCCATGCCTGCCAAGGGCAAATCAACCATGGAGCGGTGAGGGGTGTGTGAGCAAGTGTGGGGTCCTGCCACTGCACACAGTCAGACATGCTGGCTGCTGCCATGGGGTGGGCGACTCCAGCTCTGGCATGGGTGCCAGCTCTCTGCGAGACTGTGGCTGGACCAGGTGCACCGTAAGTAGCTTCCCCAGCTGACACTGGGGAACACAGTGGCACCTGGAAGCTTGGAAATGCTGGGAACCACAGGTCTCCAAAGAGGGAGACACAGCCCTGGCATGAGGAACTCCCAGGTCTGGGGTCCCCGAAGGGCTGCAGCTATTTTCTTTTTCTCTTCATCCACAATATGGTGAGGAAGGCCTGTTTCAGCCCTGTTTGTGTTACAGCTCTTTTGGCTTCCCCATTCGTCGGGTCCCAAGTTCTTGTCCTGCAACCAAGAAGAATGAAGTATGCAGACAAGTGGAGTGTGAGCAAGATGAAGTGGAGCTCTACTGAGTGATAGAACAGCTCAGAGGAGACCCATGGTGGGTAGCTCCTTGCACAGTCAGAGTGTCCTGATGAGTGTTCAGCTCCTAGCAGAGAGGAGCCCCTGGAGTGGGAAACTTCCCTCTACAGGCAGGGTGTTCACCTTTCAGCAGAGAGGATAGCTCCTCCGGTCCATGGGCAGCCATGAGTAGGCCCAGATAAAAGCACCACCATGGGATTAGTGGCCAGCACTTAGGCTTCAGGTCCTCCCCAGTTTGAAGGTGTGTCTTCACCAGGGGCCAGCCCTCTTCTGCCCAGGAACCTGCCTGCCTCCTGCTGCTGTTCATGGCACCCAGGCTATTCATGCCAAGGGGCACCTACAGGCCAGTGCCAGGCTGTCCTGAGCATCTCCTTGGCCTCCCTCCAATGCCTGTCTGCACCAAAAGTCTGGAGGGGGCCGAGGTCGAAGGGGGCTGGTGTATCAGCACTACCCGAAGTGTGTGCACACCTGGCCGAGTTGTGACAGTCCCCAGGCTCAGCCCCGACTTTGATCCAGGATCGCAGCAGGCACTAAGAGCATGGAGAAGCCAGGCAGTGGGAGCAGGCAGTTCCAAGGCTGTGGAGTGGAGGAAGGAGCCTTTCCCATCCTGAGAATGCAGAGATTCCTGGATCCGCAGCCACAGCACAGTGGTTGCAGCTGCACCCCCAACTGAGAAGGAGCAGGGCTCCCGCTTGTCCCTGGCTCTTGACATCTCCATGGAGTGTGTGGCCCCAGGTGCACCTCCTCACTGCCTGAGGAGGGAGCTCCAGGTCCTCACTGCCCTGGAGAGTGGACCTCTCCCTGGAGACAGTGCCCTCTCTGCCCACTCCTCCATGCCTGACCACACTGCTCTCCCTTCAGTCGGAGATTTGGCCAGCCCCATCGTGATGGCCCCTAGGGTGGCAGGCTCCAGGGGGCTCCTAGGGTTGGGCTTCAGGGACTGTCTACCTCCTCCCCACACTGTCAGCAGGTGAGAGCAGTGACATGAGGCCAGGGTCCCGAGCAGTGGAGGTTCCAGGCTTGGGAGTGGGTCCCACCCAGTTGTGCGAGGGTGGGGCAGCAGAGTCGGCTGCCTCAGGAACACAGGGCACAGGGGACGCTAGGCAAAGAAGTCCCACCGCTGCTACTGTTGCTCTTGCAGCCACTTCCACTGCCACCGCCCATGTCCCACCCTCTTTCCTCTCCCTGCCCCCGGTCCCTGCTCCAGCTAGCATGATGGCAGTGGCTGCTCGGGACAGCCGGCCACTTTTATCAATTATATCTATTAAAGAAATCAATATTCAACACAATTCTAAAGAAGAAAATGCCACAGGGCATTTTACTAATGAATTCCACCAAACATTTAAAGAATAAAAAATACTAATACTACACAACCTTGTCCGGAAACTACAAGCAGAGGGAATACTTTCTGACGCATTCTACAAGACACACTAACAGGCTGGAAACTCTGTGTGATAATATGATATACAGATATAGATATTATTATACAGATATATGTCTCTATAATGCACCATCATGGTGAAATATGTTAATAACAGAGGAAACTGAGTGTGAGTATTTGGAAACTCTCTATACCATCGTCTCATTTTTTCTATAAATCTAAATATTCTAAAAATAAAATCAATTGAAATTAATTGAATTTGATACTAATACCTCTTAGGCCCCTAAGAAAGGCATTTTTTGGCATGTGATTTGTCAGCCTGCCATATATACTGAGATGAGTTGACAAAAATATCCTTGTCATTAACAAAGCCATTGTGGGTGAAATTATGTGAAAGATTAAATATAGTGTCATAGTTGTTTTTAAAAGATTATATATAAACTATCAATAAAAGGGCCTTGACAATAAATTGGTAAAATTTTACCAGAAAACTATGATACTTTATGGACATAAAAATATATTCTAAATTGGTAAATAAATGCGAATGAAGGGTGGGGTTCTTCCAGGTATGGCAGGGTAGCTTGCATCCAATGCACCATCAAATGAACTAATGTACAGTGGTCCAGAGCAACCGGAAATTAGAAAGGAATTGAACCCTGGAAGAATGGAACAGTACTAGTAAAATTTATCTTTACACATATTTTTGTCTGAGGGCTTTACCCAAAATATACAGAGTAGAACAAATAGAACTAAAGCAGAAAACTGCAGTATTATTTTTCTGAAGAATCAGTAGACAGAATTTAAGGCATTTAGTTTTCTGAAAATGTTTGGCTAATCCCTGAACTATACATGCCTGAGGGCATACCAAACAGCTGAACTGCACCATCTGGAAGAACAGAAGAACTAAAGGAAATTTTAGTTCCTGCTCACCTGAGAGAAAGTATATTTCATAAGATGAATCCAGCTAAGCTAACTGCCTGCAACAACAACAACTAGAAACTCTTTAGCTCTTTCCTGAAACAAAGCAGAATTCAAAATTTCTACAACATATCATCTCAGTGTTTAGTATAAAATAAAAATTATTAAACATATGAAAAACAAGGGAATGTGACCTATAGTTCAGAAAAAAATAGTTAATAGGAACCTATTTTGATATGGCCTAGAATTATAATTAGTATAGAGATATTATAAATTTAAGTTCCAGGACTTAAGAGAAAAATGCTAATAATGAATGAAGATGTGAGAAATCTTCGCTGAATTAAATAAAAATACTAGCACTAAAAGGTCAAATATCGAAAATAAAAAATGTACTTCATTGTCTTAGCAGCAAATTAGAGATGACAGAATAATTGTTTTGTTATATCAGTTACAGATACATATAAATTATCTGGCCTTAAGAACAGAAAGAAAATGATTTTTAAAATCTGAACTTAGGGATTTACAAACAATATCTTATGCCTAATATATATGTAATTGAAGTTTCAGAAAGAAGGCTACAGAGAATAAAACAGCAAAACTGTTTGAAAAAATAATGGTCAAATATTTTCCAAATGTGGTTAATTAAGAAGTTCAATAAATCCCAAAGTGTGGGAAATTTAAAAACAGCATATATGAGCACACACATTGTCACTTTATATTTAGATCAAAACTCTAAATGTAAGGAAAAATGTTTAAAGCATCCTGAGAAAAATGAATGATACATTACTTACTAGACAACAAGATGAATAACTATGACTTTTTATCTGAAACAATGGAGTCAAGAGGACAATGGATTGAGATCTTTACAGTTCTGAAGCAAAATTGACAAGTTATAATTCTGTACCCAGAAAATTAAATTTCAAATATTTAAGCAAAATTACTATATTTACAGACAAGCAAAAGAAGAGAATGTGTTGCTGGTGGACCTGCACTATAACAAAGACAGTTCTTCTAGCTGAAGGATAATAACACCAGATGGAACCTTATAAATGCCAGAACAAATGAAGATCATTGGAAACAGTAAATATACTTTTAATTTTTGTCTGATTTACTTTAAAAAACACATCTGTTTAAAATGACATGTTGTTATTTTCTTAGTTTAAAAATGTAAGTAGATGTATTATATATGATAAATATAGCATAGAAGATGAATTAAATTTAAGCATAATACTATATTATGTAAGGCTTCATCATATTAATCCTTAACAGACTGATAAATTAAGAGCACATATTTTAATTCCTAGAGTGACCACACAAAATAATGGAATGAGATATAGTATTGATATGGTTTGGCTGTGTCCCCACCCAAATCTTATCTTTAATTGTAACTCCCACAGTTCCCATGTGTTGTGGGAGGGAACCAATGGGAGGTCATTGAATCTTGGGGGCAGGTCTTTCCCATGCTGTTTTCATGATAGTGAATAAGCATCACAAGATCTGATGGTTTTATAAAGGGGAGTTTCCCTGCACAAGTTCTGTCTTCTCTTGTCTGCAGCCATGTGAGATGTACCTTTCCCCTTCTGCCATGATTGTGAGGCCTCCCCAGCTACGTGGAACTGTGAATCCATTAAACCTCTTTCTTTTGTAAATTGCCCAGTCACAGGTATGTCTTTATCAGCAGCATGAAAACAGACTGATACAAGCATATTGAGTCAGAGCCAGGATCTAAATAAAATTTCGTTTAAAAATAAATCAATAAAAGTACCTGAAACCTACTAAACATTATTTTAAAATTCTATACCCTAGCACTTATTAGTTGTATCTTTTCTTTCAAATAACTTATCCTTTTTGAGGAGTAGTTTTATCAAGTATAAAAATAATCTTGAAGTTGTTGTTTAAAGGGTTATAAGATAACATTTAAAAATGCCAAATATAATCTCTGTGGTTCAATAAATAGATGGTAGTTATCTCTAATTTTCTTCTTTATCCTAAAATAACTAGTAGGTTACTTCAATACAATAGGAGCAAAAAATGTTTTTTAACAACATCTGAATATATTAGAAAAATAATAGCAGTAATGAAAGAAGTATATGGGATTATGCATAGGTTAATGATTGATACATCAAAATAAAGCACATAGAAGATTTTGTGAACATGTAATTTAAGTATGCTGAAAACAATAGAAAGCTAATCAAAGCGATGAGAGAGAGTTTTCTTAGCATAAATATCATGTAGAGAGGGAATAATGAAAGAAAGACAAGAGCAGTATGGAGATGCAAGAGCTGTTAATAGCACAGAAAATAGGAAACAACATCATTATCTCCAGGTGCAAGTAGGAAAATGCAAAATCTTTTCACTTTCAGTCCTTATAACAAAATGACTGACTGTGAAGAATCAGTCATAAACTTGAAATTGTAGCCTCATTACCTAGTTAATTGCTTTATTAAATATTAAATTCTACCTTGTGGGAACAAAAGTGAATTGCATGTATAAACAAAAGTAAAACTGGCTATCTTTTAAATTAGAAATTACAATTTTTGTTTCCTCTACAAATTCATGACTAAAATTATGAGATAAAGAATGATCCCTCAGCTTCTAACCCCTAAGAAATATCCTAGACTTGGAAAAAGCTGTAATATGTGTAACCAATTTATATAGTCACTTGAATTTTGATAACTAGATCCTTTGATATTAGATCCTCTTATCCTCTTATGATTTTTATAATACACATTCATATATCCACTTTAGAATGTGGTAAAACCCAAAACACCATGAAAAAATGTTGCTTTTAATGTATCAGAAAATGTTCCAGTTGTGATATTTTATTATTACTATTATAATTTGTCATTGGATTCAATAATTCAGAAACAGATGATAGCAGGGTGTTCTAGTCAGTAAATCAACTTTTTTTTATGCACATGACATGTGCTTTAAGTGTCTATTGAGGATGCTCAGAAATTAAAATAAAAATCCTGCTGAACCCAATTTCTGAGAATCACAAAAGCATATCATACAGAATTTGCTGACTTGGGAAACTTATCTTCCTTGTGGCACTCTCAGAAAGGCTGTGCTTTCTCTACCAATTCAAGGGATTTTCTAAGAGATAAAGAACAATTCTTAACAGGAATAAGAATGGAAAAACGTATGACAGAAGAAAGAGAAAGGGCAATGCATGTACAAGAAAAGAAGAAAGCAAGCCTGGGTGCCCCTTCCTTGGTGCCAGCAGGGGGTTCAAACGGTGCATGCCCTTGCCCACATCAGGGAACACTCAACTCTGCCCCACACTTAACCACCATATAAAAACCCCAAGCCATCCTGTTTTCCCTGCATTCTTAAGCTGTTTTCAGACCAGCTTGAGAAATGCACCTGTGCTAGCCACATAAATCTTCCTTATCTGATTAATAAATCTTTTCATACCCTCTCGGTGTGTGTGATTTCATCAGCTTTGACATCAGAACCGAATTTTAGGTGGGAGTCCATCTTGTATCTGTAGGGTGACTACAACAGAAAGGACTTAAAGAAGATGAACAAACATAAAGAAAAAAGAAATAGTGAGAGACAGAAGGAAGTCAAAAGCTAATGCTTTTTAAATGAACTTCTTCCTCTCAACAGCAAAAGCATGGTTCCAACCATATTCCTTCCCCAAATATGAGAACTGTTCTCAGTTCTACCCATAAGAACTATCTGAGAAACATTAATAACAACATAGTAGATATCTAAGTGATAACATTATGGGATCCATCTGAGTTAGAGAAACCAAGCCAGGCCAAAAGGTAGAGAAATCTTCCCTGTAATTTGTTGCCAAGTGCTTAAGTTTTGGTGGCCTAAAGAAAACTCAATTTGTGTTCCTATAAATAAGTATCACAAATGTTAGAATAAATTGGTTGAGTTTACTATAACCACTTCAAAATAGTAGCAGCTCACTTATACATGCGATGTTTTTTTCTTTTGTTTTTTTGAGATGGAGTCTTGCTTGTTGCCCAGGCTGGAGTGCAGTGGCACAATCTCAGCTCACTGCAACCTCCGCCGCCCAGGTTCAAGTGATTCTCCTGCCTCAGCCTCCTGAGTAGCTGGGATTACAGGCGTGCACCACCATGCCAGGCTAATTTTTGTATTTTTAGTACAGACGGGTTTTCACCATGTTGGCCAGGCTGGTCTCGAACTTCTGACCTCAGGTGATCCACCCACCTTGGCCTCCCAAAGTGCTGGAATTACAGGTGTGAGCCACCACACCCAGCCCCATAAAATGTTTTGAGTTATTTTCAGGTAAGCTTTTTCATAAGAAATTCTTCATTTAATTATCCCATCAGTTCGTTGGATGTATCTAACATTACAGATAAATGAGGATATGCAAAGTCGCTTATAATAGTACCTAAGTTTTGCCTTTGCAAATAAAAAATAAATCTATCTCTACAATATCTAACAGTGCTTTGCACCTTTGATATTAAATATACTGATTGAGATGGCCACTCACTATTCTCTGTAATCCGAATTCTGTTTGTCAAGTTTGATCACTGAAGGCCACTTTGACAACCCCATGGTTATTGAAACAAGTCCCTTATTAAATTTTATTTTTATTTTAGTGCACTTTTAGCTTTCACTGTAGTTCATAAGAAACATAAGAAAAAGGATGGCTCTTCAAATCAACTGTTATGAATAACTTTACATACCTGTTTTTTTCCCACTTACAACTTAGAAGGAAATGCATCATATATTCATTTATATTTCACTCATTAAACGAATCCTAAGTGAGCATCTACTATGTACCTAGCAGTGTGAGAGGTGCTAGGGATAAAAAATGAACTATAAAGTAGAATCAGTTTTTATCTCCTTACAACCTCGTGGGGTAAGAAATATTACAAAGTAAATGCATTTTTACAAACTATAAAAGTGCTATTAAAGAAATGTGAGAAAGAATATATAACAAAGACACATAACTGACTGAGCGGAGCTCTAAAGGTGGTGTGGGTATTACTAGAAAAATATTATTTCAAGTCCAGGGGAGGGTCAGGCTCTGTGTTAAGAGGGGAATAAGTTCATTGGGAGAACTGAAAGGGATCTGTGAAAGAGTCAGAATTCTAGACATCATCATAAGTTCTTGTGTGTGTATGAATATATGCATATGTGTCTGTGGGTCTCTTAGGGAGTTCATATTTAAATTTAATACTGGGTCATGATAATTATGTCATATTACATTTTCCGCATATTTACTATTCCTTTCGTCCTTATAAATTTTCAGTCTAAAATTCTCTATATGAGTTGTTGAGTTTTATAAAGTCATTTTTATTCCCCTTTGGAGCTGATAGAGGAGGGAGAGAAGCCAGATGTGAAAGAAAAATGATAAACCTAACATCATTCTAGCTGAAAGGAGGAACAGAAAGTAGTTATAATAAATGGTCTCAGCACATGGTTAATATACATCCCATAGCTAAATTTGTCTTCTGTCTCTTACATTGTAAGATAAAATAAAACTAATTATATCGAACCATATTTTTTAGATAAAATAAACTTTCTGGGCTGAATGTCTTAGTAAAAACCTTCAGATTCCTCTAATATGCTAAATTTCAGAATAGAAATACAATGTATCATTGACACAAAGCTGTAAAAGGTGCCTCAAAGAACCAAAGTTAGATCGCTATATTTCTTCCAAGGGAAAAGATCAAAATCACTTAGAAACTCAAAATTTCTTATAATTGGATAGCCTTCAGTTTGACTGGCAGTTTAACAGTATAAATAAAAGGCAAGCTTTAATTTACAGCCTCAATGACTTATTAGAAAATTAAATCATTTCCATATTTGCATAATAAAATTTATTATCTGTAATTAATTAACCTTTAGAAAATTTATTTTTAATTTCCTCCTGTCAACACATCTGAAAAATACCAAGTTAACAAGCTTTAGCATATAAGCAACTACATTAATACAGAAGTTATAGCAAGCATTAGATAGACGAAGCAGTCATGTCCTAAGTTAACTAAAGAGTTGTCATTTTATCAGATTGTTCACTTGAAAACATATGGCAAAATATTTTATATCAATGCTAAATGACAACAAAATCATAAGACACCATTTTGTATACAGTAATCAGCTAAAGTAATCGAATCAGCACTGTTTACTTGGAATTCCTTTATATTTTATAACACTATATTTCATTCCATGGCAAAATCTAAAAATGAAAATTCAATTGCTTTTATTCTAATTGTTCTAACTGAACTGTAATGTGTTTATATTTTGTCATGGAACTTCAGAAGCAAGAGATTTCCAGTGACGTTTTTAAAATCTTCAACAATATAATAGAGAGAAATTTCTTGTCTCACGCCATGCTTGATGTAAGGAGTGTTAAGGGAGAATTAAAATGTGTTTTCTACCATGGAATTTGCTTCTCATGTCCTCGTGTAATAAATATATGTTTTTAACACATGTTTACATTTATAAGTATTCATATGCTGAGAGTGGACTAGCTGGATTTCCTAGGCCGACTAAGAATCCCTAAGCCTAGCTGGGATGGTGACCGCTTCCACCTTTCAACAGGGGGCTTGCAACTTAGCTCACACCCGACCAAGCAGATAGTAAAGAGAGCTCACTACAATGCTAATTAGGCAAAAACAGGAAGTAAAGAAATAGCCAATCATCTATTGCCTGAGAGCACAGCAGGAGGGACAAGGATCAGGATATAAACCCAGGCATTGGAGCCTAAATGGCTACCCTCTTTGGGTCCCCTCCCTTTGTATGGGAGCTCTGTTTTCACTCTATTTCACTCTATTAAATCTTGAAACTGCACTCTTCTCCTCCGTGTTTGTTCTGGCCTGAGCTGAGCTTTTGCTCACCATCCACCACTGCTGTTTGCCGCCATTGCAGACCCGCCGCTGACTTCCATCCCTCCGGATCCCGCAGGGTGTCCACTGTGCTCCTGATCCAGCCAGGCGCCCATTGCTGCTCCCTAAAGGCTTGCCGTTGTTCCTGCACGGCTAAGTGCCCGGGTTCGTCCTAATCAAGCTGAACACCAGTCACTGCGTTCCATGGTTCTCTTCTGTGACCCAGGGCTTCTAATAGAGCTATAACACTCACCACATGGCCCAAGATTCCATTCCTTGGAATTCATGAGGCCAAGAACCCTAGATCCGAGAACACAAGGCTTGCCACCATCTTGGAAGTGCCACCACCATCTTGGAAGTGGCCCACCACAATTTTGGAAGTGGCCCGCCACCATCTTGGGAGCTCTGGGAGCAAAGACCGCCCCCCCCCCCGCCCAGTAACAATACCACATATAAATGTATACATATATACACCATTTTTCAGATTGTATGACTATAGAAGTTCAAAGGTTTTTTTTTTTTTTTTTTTTTTACAATTGTAAAAAATCTGGATGTGAGGGCAATCTGGCTGGGATGTCTGTCACCCTATGGATTTCCAGGGTTGATTCGGCTGATCTAGCTGGCTAGGCTGGTGTCCCCTTCTTCCCTCACCACTCCTTGTGTGTCCATCCCGAAGCTACGCGCTCTGTTAAAGAGGACGACCATCCCCAACAGAGGAGGACCAGTCTTTGGTCAAGGGTATGTGAGTAGGTGCACTCCCCTGCTAGAACCTCCAAACAAGCTCTCAGTTATTTAAACAAACAAACAAAAAAGCATCAAAACATTTAGCAACAGTCTCTTTGTTTATTTCTAGGATTTATCAAGTTCTGATTAAGGCTCTATCAAGTCATTACAATTCATAGAAAGAAAAGCAGTGGTAGCAGGTGGCATTGTGAATTTAAATTAGCTCCAATGTGGAGAAGGACAGCAGGGGCTCTTTTGTATCAACTTCCTGAAAGCATGACACCAGCAATATTGTATGTTTTCTAAACTAGTCAGTTCATTAGCGTTCCACCAAAAATTTTTATTCCACTTCACTGTCCTAAAAATACCAGTTTGTTCACTCATCAGACTTCTTGACATAAGAAATCTAGGGTGTTTATAGTGAAAGATGTAAAATGAAACAAATAAAAGAAACATTTTAAGCCAGTTCTAGAAGGAAGAGCCATCTTATCATACATCCTTATTTATGTGTATAAATGCACACACATACAGACCCAGGAAGGAAATATTCAAACTAACTCCACATCTTGCTCTTGTCAACAAAATTAAATATATTAACTACCTTAAATTACATCAGATAGAAACTTTATATTACTTTTTAAAAAGCCAGACCTTTGCTAGATTAGAATTTAGCTTTTTTATGTCATGCTTCAGAAAAAAAAGAGACTACAAGCCTTTAAAAAATATAATTCAGTATCTACTCATCCTTTATTTTTTATCATAAGAATTGACGGCCAGGCACGGTGGCTCAAGCCTGTAATTCCAGCACTTTGGGAGGCTGAGGTGGGTGGATCATAAGGTCAAGAGATGGAGACCACCTTGGCCAAAATGGTGAAACCCCGTCTCTACTAAAAATACAAAAATTAGTCAGGTATGGTGGCGTACGCCTGTAGTCCCAGCTACTTGGGCGTCTGAGGCAGGTGAATTGCTTCAATCCAGGAGGCAGAGGTTACAGTGAGCTGAGATCATGCCACTGCACTCCAGCCCGGTGACAGAGCAAGACTCCATCTTAAATAAATAAGAATTGACCACACTACCTATATAGATGCCTGAGTCAAAAAATTGAGATTCGTCCATCACCATTCACAGCCATGTTCTTCAGATTTTACCTCCTAAATTTGTCTCAGATTCTCCCACTTGGCCCAAGTTACCACCTGTGTCCAGTCTACTAGATTACTGCAATACAATGTATAGCTCTAAAGTGGAAGCTTAATTCATCAAGAGTTGTCAGTTTTCTAGAAATATATTTTAAATATCATTTTTATTGACTGTTTAAAATATTAGAGATTTATAAACTTCATCATTAAAACACTTATCAACTTCACCATTAAAAATCTTATAGATTATAAATGAGTGAGAGAAGTAATTAAATTGCATGTCATTTACATCAGAAGTAGACTCTTCTCAAGCCAACATTATTGGCCACTGACTTATAAAATATAGATTATAGATGGCAAAAAGGAATAATTGTTTATATAATTTTCACTCTTTCACAGTGATCACTATGTCAACTTTTATTTGTATAAGTTTGAAGCAAAAGCTATAGGAAAATGATACAAATTAATAAACTACACTTTCTATTATGAATAAACAGCATTTATCTCTGCTTTTTCCACAGATTTCTTTTTCCTAATGACTCGCTCATTTGCCAAACTGGCACTAATGCAAGAATTCTGTGATTAACTCATGTTATTGAAGACTGATTTAGACTGACTGACTGCATGCCTCCAAAATTCCTATGTTAAAACCTAATCCCCAATGTGATGGTATTTGGAGATGGGGCCTTTGGGAGATGATTAGGTCATGGGGGTAAAAAGGACTAGTAGCTTCTAAAAGAGGCTCCAAAGACTTGCCTTGCCCTTTCCTCCATGTAAGGACACAGTGAGAAGACAGTTGTCTATAAAGCAAGCAGTGAGCCCTCACTGACACCAAACCTGCTGATATCTTGATTTATGACCTCCATAATTGTAAGAAATAAATGTTTATTGTTCAAGCCACCCAGTCTGTGGTATTTTGTTAGATCAGCCCAAATTGACTAAAACAAAGACCTAAAAATCACAGATAGAAAAAGGTATCACTAAATAGCATATGTTCCTCAATTCCCAGCTATATCCATCTCAGAGTTCCATATTCAGCCTCTCTTCCATCAGGCACCCATTCCCCATCACATATGGCACTAAGTAACCAGCTCTTCTCCAATCTCTTATCTTCTGTAGGACCAGAGACTCCTCTGCGTCTTGGCAAGAGCAAAGTAAAATTGGACATTTCTTCCTATTGAACAGTCTTCATCCAAGGATGACTCATTTACTCTTATTATGCAGAGTGATTTACCATTCCATTACCTAAACCATTCCATTTTCTTTGAAACATGGCCCAAGTGTTTTACCATCAGAAAATAAAAGGGTCTATTAAAGTGCCTTTCCACATAAAATAATTGCAATCTTTCAACCACTCTCTTTGAATTTGGAAACAACTGCAGTTATGTTTAAATAGGGTGCTTCTGTTTTTTCTCAACTTTCCCATTAATAATTTTTAAAGGCCGGAGAATGGCATGAACCCGGGAGGCGGAGCTTGCAGTGAGCTGAGATCCGGCCACTGCACTCCAGCCTGGGTGACAGAGCGAGACTCCGTCTCAAAAAAAAAAAATAATAATAATAATAATAATAATAATAATTTTTAAAGGCTCTGGTATTTAATTTGCTTTTGTTTATCTTTATTATAGAGTTTCTGCAAAGCAATATGGAAAGGAAATGAAATAAGCAGTTGGACAAAGTGGAAAAATTAATAGTATACATAATGTTTTAATTTTACACCTAAAAACCTTGAGAATTACCTAAAAATACATAAGAAGCCAAAAAGTTTAACCCAGCAAAAATCAAAGTTTAAGATATTTATGAAGAAAACTGTAAAACTGTATAGATATATATAAAGAAAAACTAAATAAACAGATATACAGGTCATGTTCTTGGGTTAAACAATAAAAATAAAGTCATTTCCAAGTTAATGAGTAGTTTGAATGTAAAGTAAATCAAAATCTGACTTTATAGAATTTCCTCCTGCTTTTCTTCCCTCTCTCCTTCCTTGTCTCCCTCCTTTGTTCCCTCCTTCCCTCCTTCCTTCCTTCCTTCCTCCTTCCTTTCTTCCTTCCTACCTTCCTTCCTTCCCTCTTTCCTTTCTACCTCCTTTATTTATTACATAAAATAAATATTTCATGTAGAAAACTATGTGTCACTTATTGTAGTAGATGTTAAGAATACTAGAGGCAATGATATAGATATATATTTGCACTCATTAAAAATGACCTGGTAACAAATACAGACAATTAAATAGAAATTAGGGCAAATTCAAATATATATACACACATACGTAGACACACACACATACACACACATATATATAACTATGTGTGTATATGTATAGTTAGATATATATTTATTCTTTGTCTTCAAGTAACAGTAAAAAAAAAAACCAAAAAGATGACTGCATTACATGGAACAATAAACTATTTTGCTGAATAAATAGACAACATATTTTTGAGACGCAAATTCTACCCAAATTTATTTATAGGTTTAGCACCATTCCTACCAAACTTCCACTAGAGATTTTCTGTAAACTTTTTTTTTTAATTGTTTTTAGATTTATTTTTTCTTGTACTAACTGAATTGAGAGGAAGTCTGTAGAGAGTTCAAATAACATGGACAAATTAAAACATTTTTTTCTATCCTTTGTTCTAAATTTCTGCTTAGGTTAACTCTCATTTTTAATACATAAGAACAAATGTGCAGAACAGCCCATCTTATTATTTCTGCACACTTCATTCAAATCATATATTTGCATTTGCTTTTTCCTAAAAACTTCTGGCACACACTTAAAATAGGGATGATATGAACAATCTTTTTTTTTAATCTTTTTATTTTTTTATTATTATACTTTAAACTTAATAATTTAAAAAATCAATTTAGAAGAGGGAACAGGCAAATACAGACAAGACATGGTTACAAATGAAAGCAGTGAGGAATCATTGGCACTATCATATGTCAAAGTGTATTCTTACGGTGCTAATGTTCTTTTTGTCCCCTTTGATGAGGTAAATACCTGGGGGAAAGCATATAACCCAGTTTATGAAGAGTTAGAGAAAGTGTTCTAGAAGTGACCTCTAAGCAGAAATGAGAGGAATGTGTAAAACGTCAACCACAAGGAATTCCCGTAGTGAATTATAGACACAGGAGCTGAAATGGGTAAAAGCCAGGAGACAGTGTGGCACACAGGAGGAAATGAAAGTCATTCAGGATGGATAAAACATAGAGCGTGAAAACACTGAGAGGCACACTGGCACCACATCTGAGGAACTCTCAAGCCACATACTGAATGCAATGCACTGAGTGTTTATGTCTCTCCAAAATTCATACATTGAAATGTTAACTCCCAATGTGGTGGTGTTTAGAGGTGGGGTTTTGAGGAGGTAGTTAGACATGACGGTAGAGCCCTCGTGAATGGGGTTAGTGCCTATGTAAGAAGAGGCCAGAGGGCTCTCTGGTTCTCTTTCTATCAAGTGAAGAAACAACAAGAAGTCAACAGCCTGCAACCCAGAAGAGAGCCCTCCACCATACACTGAATCTGCCAGTGCCTTGATCTTGTACTTCTCAGCCTCCCAAACTGTGAGAAATAAACATCTGTTGTTTATAAATGAAGGTCTGCTATGGTATTTTGTTATAACATCCCTAACTGACTAGGACTAAGTAACTAAGATACACTGGGCTTTATCTCGAGGAAGAGAGAATCATTGAATGCTCTGACGTTGAGGTAGCATCAGATTAACTCTGTTTTGAAAAACTCTCGGCCGGGCGCGGTGGCTCAAGCCTGTAATCCCAGCACTTTGGGAGGCCGAGGCGGGCGGATCACAAGGTCAGGAGATCGAGACCACAGTGAAACCCCGTCTCTACTAAAAATACAAAAAATTAGCCGGGCGCGGTGGCGGGCGCCTGTAGTCCCAGCTACTCAGGAGGCTGAGGCAGGAGAATGGCGGGAACCCGGGAGGCGGAGCTTGCAGTGAGCCGAGATCGCGCCACTTCACTCCAGCCTGGGCAACAGCGTGAGACTCCGTCTCAAAAAAAAAAAAAAAGAAAAACTCTCAATTTTTATTTTTTCTTAAGGAAAGAAATTTGAATATGTTGAACTGCTAGTGGAAGGAAGACAATAGATCAGGAAAAGCTGATGACATTGAATAATTGATGAAATGAGGTCCATGGGGGTGGAATAGAGTGTCCGGAGGGTTTAAGTTTAGAAGAAGAGCTAGTGAACCTACAATACTATTAATACACTTGAATAAAATGTCAGTATCTCTTTGATATCTGATTAAGCAAGTTTTTACCAAAACAATTGTCATATTAAAGCCATAATTTTTGCAATAGTTGAGGCTTATTTATATCCTGCTTAATAAGAATTAATCACATGTAAATCAACATGTATATAATACTTAATTTACTTGGTTGCTTAGTGAAATACCCACATAACATTTGGAACATTAAAGATGTAATACAAAGTATAGTCACATTCATGGATAGAATCACATTTTTCTATTGTCTACTTTGTTGAAAAATTAATAACTTTAAGTACAAATAAGATGCCACATTGGATTATTTTATATTCTTAAATAGGACAAACATCTACTATCAAATTTTATCTTACTAATAATAATGAATTTATTTTTAAATGATGTGGGAATAAACATTTTATATCAAATTTATATTATGTACAATAGTTCATCAGAAGCACAGATATGTCCTTCTCATTATTGACTATGTATTTTCAAAGTAACCTGAAAGTAATTTGTGTGTTATTTGAAATAGTGTATTGTCTATGGCCATACTACCCTGAATGTGTCCAGTCTTGTCTGAAATTGGGAAATGCGGCCTGTGTACAAAAGTCAGCTGGGTCATGAATAGCCTAGCAACTTCCATTCATCAAGTTGCTATTTTGCGGGCATTGTCGCAGTGAGTTGGGAAATTATCTAGGGAATTATGCTCTATGCTATACTTGAAATATGGCAAACATCCTCAAAAGACCAGGAGTTTGTGTTAATTCATTGCCTGCATATATTGCACAGAAAACACAGTTATTGGCAGAATAACTTGCTTCTTGCTATCTGGCTTTATCTATCTGGTTTTATTCCACTCTCTTTTATCCAAGGTGGCCAGTAATCTGGAGCCAAGCATTACCTAGATTCAAGAACCCAGACCACTTGACCCAACCAATTTCTACCAGAACTACTTTCCGATTATCTCACATCTAGTCAGCCATTTTCTATCCTTTGCAATGAGGGAAACTTTGACCCTAAAGAGATCCTTAACTACATACAATACAGGTTTGACCTGACACACAGGACACAGCTGTGGTCCCCTCCTTTCCATCTTGTCTACCTCCAGCTCCTATCTCAGCGTCTCACTTACCTCTCCACTCTATGCCCTAGTGACTTTCCTCTACCCTTAGGACTCCAGTGTTTTCTCTGGGCTCTTTACAACCTTGTGCTTGTCTACCTTTTCACTTACCTCATTCCATTGTACAGTATCTGCTTAGATGTTTGTTTCACATGCTACACTGTGAATTCTAAACATCAGAGACTTTTGTTGTTGTTGTTTGTTGTTTTATTTCTAAGACTTTGTGGTGGTTTCAGCATATAGCAGAGGCTTAAATGCTAAAGAAATCCATGAATTAGCTCTATCATTTCACTTTGCCGCACTTTCGATACAAAATAAATGTTATTAAGGTCACTTAACAATTTCTTTTCTCCAGGAAAAGTCAATGAAGTTACTGTAACCACTCAATGTGTTGAGTTTACCCACATCCTAAACAGAGTCAATTTCTCAAGACTGGAGAATTGCAACAGAGAAAGAGTAATTCATGAAGAACCAACTGTGCTAGAGACCAGAGCTTTATTATTACTCAAATCAGTCTGCTGGAGCATTCAGGGATCAGAGTTTTTAAGGCTAGTTTGGTGGGTGGGAAGCCAGTGAGTCAGGAGCGCTAATTGGTTGAGTCCGAGATGAAGACACAGGAAGTCTAACCTGTCATCTTGTGCTGAGTCAGTTCCTAGGTAGGGGTCACAAGATCAAATAAGCCAGTTTATCCATCAGGATGGGGCCAGCTTATCCATCAAGTGCAGGGCTTCAAAATGTCTCAGGCACTTAAGTTTTACAATAGTGATGTTATCCTCTGGAGCAATTTGGGGAGGGTCAAACTCTTGTAGCCTCCGGCTGCATGACTCCTAAACCATCATTTCTAATCCAAATTCTAACAAATTTTGGCTAATTTATTAGTCCTACAAAGGCAGTCGAGTCCCCAGACAAGGGGGGTTGTTTTGGGAAATGAGACCACACGCCCAGCCGATAAAAGTTCTTTTCTCAATATAAAAATATCTATGTGTATTTGATCGTTGTGGTGGCTCACGCCTGTACTCCCAGCACTTTGGGAGGCCGAGGTGGGAAGATCACGAGGTCAGCAGATGGAGACCATCCTGGCTAACACAATGAAACCCCGTGTCTACTAAAACTACAAAAAAATTAGCCGGGCGTGGTGGCGGGCTCCTGTAGTCCCAGCTGCTCGGGAGGCTGAGGCAGGTGAATGGCGTGAACCCGGGAGGCGGAGCTTGCAGTGAGCCGAGATTGCACCACTGCACTCCAGCCTGGGCGACAGAGCGAGACTCCGTCTCAAAAAAAAAAAAAGAAAAGAACTTTTATCTGAGGAATGCTATTCTTCTTAATTATCAGGCCTAGAAAAATACTTAAAATGAGACCACAATCACATCCTACTCTTCCCTTTGACTTATGCATTCGTCTCTTAAAACTGCTTGCTGTTGCCACAAGTAAATATAAATAAACCTAATGATGCCACCCCAGGCACAATAACCCACACCCTATAGCTTAATGTGTAGGCAATCACTAAATCAATGTTATTTTTGTAAACCAATGAGGATTTCTGACAAACAACTTTGGGCCAGCTCACTCCCTGTTCCTCTTTTTACCTTTAAAAAACTACTCATAACTGTGGCTTATCTGGGTATATATTGAAGGCAGCTTGAATCTATGCTCCTAAGTTGCAATCCTCAAGCTTGGCCCAAATAAATTTCCTACTTATATTAATTTTGCCTCAGCTTCTTCCTTTTAGGTCGATAAATTCACAGATATAAAAAACCTTTTTCACACAAATAATTCACTTCATCTAAGTTCTTTGTTATGAGTTGTCACTTTTATTTTTTACCTTTTCTCCTCCTTTTTCTATGTTTATCTTGTTTTATAAATATTAGTCTTTAACCATAGAAAATTATGTAAAAATTAAAATTATATGTAACATTATTTATTGACTACCTTGAGTAATCATAGCTCTGTAACAAAGGGGTAAACCAGCATTCAAAAGACAGTTGAGCATACATCAAAATCAATTTAATGTGAAAATTAAGTGTAGAGGCTGAGATTTATCAATACTTTATAAATAGCACATACCATAAGTCTTGACATAAAATATGCTCAACAAATATTAATTAAATAAATAAATTTAAACTTTTGAGTACATTTTGAATATGTTTATATAATTTAGATTCAAATACTCTCAATTTTCATTTCTTGAGCTCATGGCAAAGCTCCTTTTTCAGATTTTTCTTGGTATTATCTTGAGGCCATGTGATTAAGTAAGTTATCCAAAGATGTTGGGTAAAAAGTGATAAACATCATTTCCAGGCCCAACTTCTGAAAGGTCTACTGTGATCTTCCACTATCTTATTTTCTTCATTCTCTGTGCCTGGAAGCTGAGGGCTTCAGGACAATAGAGCCCCAGGATAGAAAGGCATTGGATCATTGAGTCACTTCTTGGAGGAAGAAAACCTAAGAGGGCTGCTTGACCACTGGACTGTGACCTAAACAAGGTATACTTTTGTAGCATTAATTGTGGAGGTATGTCCTAAGAACATGATTGCTATGATTTGAATGTGTCCTCCAAATTTCATGTGTTGGAAACTTAATCACCAATGTGGCAGCATTGAAAGATGGAGTCATTAAGAGGTAATTGGATCATCAAGGCTCTGCCCTTATGAATGGATTACTCCACTCATGGATTAACAAACTAATAAGTTATGAACCAATGGGTTATCATTGGAGGGAAACTGGTGGCTTTATAAGAAGGAAAAGAGAGACCAGAGCTAGCATGTTAGCACTCTCTACCCTCTTGCCATGTGATACCCTGCACCACTTCAGGACTCTGTAGAGTGCCCCACAGTGAGAAGGCCCTCACCAAATGCAGCACCTCAACCTTGGACTTCTCAGCATCCATAACTGTAAGAAATTAATTCTTTTTTAAAATAACTTCATGACCAAGACTCAAAAGCAAATGCAGAATAAACAAAGATAAATAGATTGGTCTTAATTAAACTAAAAATCTTCTGCACAGCAAAAGAAACAATTGGCAGAGTCAACAAACCACTCATAGAGTGGGAGAAAATTTTTGCAATCTATATACCCGACAAAGGAGTAATATCCAGAATCTACAAGGAACTCACACAAATTAACAAGAAAAAAACAATCTCATCAAAATGTGGGCTAAGGACATGAAGACTATTCTCAAAAGAAGATATACAGATGGCCACCAAACATGATAAAATGCTCAACGTCACTAAAGATCAGGGAAATGCAAATCGAAAATGCCAAGACCAGCTCAGTCGGGGAGACCCTAACCCAGCAGCGCTAGAGGAACTGAAGACACACACACAGAAATATAGAGGTGTGAAGTGGGGAATTAGGGGTCTCTCAGCCTTCAGAGCTGAGAGTCCCGAACAGAGATTTACCCACATATTTATTAGCAGCAAACCAGTCATTAGAATTGTTTCTATTGATATTAAATTAACTAAAAGTATCCCTTATGGGAAACAAAGGGATGGGCCGAATAAATTGCAGCAGGAACATGCCCTTAAGACCCAGATCACTCATGCTTTTGTTTGCGGTTTAAGAATGCCTTAGCTGGGGGCGGTGGCTCACGCCTGTAATCCCAGCACTTTGGGAGGTCGAGGCGGGTGGATCACGAGGTCAGGAGATCAAGACCATCCTGGCTAACACAGTGAAATCCCAACTCTACTAAAAATACAAAAAATTAGCCAGGCGTGGTGGTGGGCGCCTGTAGTCCCAGCTACTCAGGAGGCTGAGGCAGAAGAATGGTGTGAACCCGGGAGGCGGAGCTTGCAGTGAGCCAAGATCACACCACAGCACTCCAGCCTGGGCCACAAAGCAAGACTCCATTTCAAAAAAAAAAAAAGAATGCCTTTAAGCAGTTTTCTGCCCTGGGCGGGCCAGGTGTTCCTTGCCCTCATTCCTGTAAACCCACAACATTCCAGCTTGGGTGTTAGGGTCAATTATGAACGTCACAGTGCTGCAGAGATTTTGTTTATGGTCAGTTTTGGGGCCAGTTTATGGCCCAATTTGGGGTGGAGGGGCTTGCTCCCAACACAAAACCACAGTGTGATACCACTTTACTCCCATAAGAAAGGCCATTATCAAAAACATAAAAAAAATAGATGTTGGCATGGATGTAGTGGAAAGGGAGCACTCTATACTGCTGGTGGGAATGTAAACTAGTAGAACCACTATGAAAAACAGTGTGGAGATTCCTTAAAGAATTAAAAGTAGAACTACTATTTGATCCAGCAATCCTATTACAGGGTATCTACCCAGACGAAAAGAAGTCATTATACAAAAAAGACACTTGCACATACATGTTTATAGCAGCACAATACACTATTTCAAAAACGTAGAACCAGCCCAAATGTCCATCAATCAACTAGTGGATAAAGAAACTGTGATATATATATATATTACATATATATGGTATATATATATTACACATATATGGTATGTATATATGGTATACATATGGTGTGTGTATATGTGTATGTATAAACATATATACATATATTATATGCCCCCACACACACACACCATGGAATATTACTCAGCCATAAAAAGAAATGAAATAATGGCATTCACATTCACAGCAACCTGGATGGAATTGGAGACCATTATTCTAAGTGAAGTATCTCAGGAATGGAAAACCAAACATCATATATTCTTACCAATAAGTGGGAACTAAGCTATGAGGATGCAAAGGCATAAGAATGATACAATGGACTTTGGAGACTCAAGGGAAAGGGTGGGAGAGGGGTGAGGGATAAAAGATTACACATTGGGTACAGTGCACACTGCTTGGGTGGGTGCACCAAAATCTCAGAAATCACCATTAGAGGACCTATCCATGTAACCAAACACCACCTGTTCCCCGAAAACCTATCGACATAAAAATAAATCAATAAATATAATTTTCAAATGGAAAAAATAAAATAAAATAGATTATCTAGTTTCAGGTATTCTGTTATAGACAACAGAAAACAAGACTGCGAAAATGACATTGGAGTAGTAGGTTGAGAGATGACTTCTCCTTTGACTTTCGAGCTGATAACCAAACAATATGATAAAAGAAGCCATAAAGAAAGAAAGAGGTACCTAATACTGTTCAGAACCTGTTTAGTTCACACTTTTTTATGTGCTCATTTTTCTCCATCCTAGGAAGGTTTCTTTGTGGTTCCACACGAATCCTTAGTACATGGAATCTTAATATTTAAGAGTCTTCGAGATTATTTTGTTCAAACACTATCTACACAAGAATAACCTCAGTATCACCCTAATGTATAGTCATCCAAATCTAATTATGCAGCTTAAGATTCCTTGTGAAGGGCAATTTTGTAACTGTGGTTGCTAATTATTCTATGAATAACTATTATAGGTTACAGAGAGACAGAAAGATATATTGATGATGGATCTTATAAAAAGACAGAGAAATAGAAAATTTGGAAATATTACTATTTTTTATTTCTGGGTGCTAAGATTATTAAAAATGTGCATTGTGTTTTTCGATATTTTTTCCTGCATTTGGTATGCTTTGTTTTTATAGTAAGAACAAAAATCTGTACTCATACTTTAAAAGAAATAAACAAAAATTTTTCTGTTTTAGTCTCACTCTTCCTCTGCAACAAAACAGATAATTTAAGTGTATTTTATAGATGAGAACTTTACAAATACTCAGCTATAACAATTATTTTAGATCCTATACCTTTTTCTTCTCCAAGTTAATTGTGGCTTTTCCTTCTCAGTTTACTCACTGATTTACTTAAGGATCTTTTCCTGAGGTGATTTTGAAATGGTCAGGATTATCTGATGGTCTGTTTATGTTTGGCAACGTCACTCTTTAGAGAACATTTGAGTTTATAAGTGTTTTGAAAAGATACAGGAATTAAAAAGGAAAACCACAAATAAATTGTCCATCATTAGATTTCTTTTCAATATAAATTACCTGGTTTGTATTGTGGCATTTAATTTTGCCCATAATTATCATTAGATAAAGAGTTAACACATAAAGGCAATTGATACAAATAACTATTTGCATAAAGTGTGTTTTTGAAGTAAGATTTCAAAGGCAAAAATATAGATAAATAATTAACCAAGCCACTAAAAAAGGGTTCTGATTTGACACGTTGGGGGAAGAAAAAAATATCAATTATTTCCAGTAAGAATTTATGTGTTGACTTAAAAATGTTTTGTGAAAATGTCAACTAAATCTACTTTCTTATTAAGAGTATAAATAATAAAGCTCACATGTTGATATGAAACTCAACCACATTTGTTCTAATAAACAATATACCTAAGGCAGGAATTAGCAAGAAAGCTTGACTTCAATCACACACAAAAAAATTATTGGCAATAACAAACAAATATAATACTGTTTAATTAATTTCCCAGTGATTGTTTACAACATTTGACATATCCATATACACTGATAACACTTACCCAACATACCGTATTATTTATGTCATTACTTGCAGATATTTATAACTATCTAATGTAGTATTATGACCAGCTAATGTGAGAAATTTTATTCTTTAAATAGAGGCTTTCATGTGTTCATGGATTATTTTTACCCATTTATTCTCATATTTACTTGGTTCGTATCACAGAGTTGATTTGCAGTATTTTTCTTGTCACTGAATTGAATCTGCCCAATTGAGAAAGAATCAGCTACAACAGCTATAGCTCATGAACACCTAATAGCTGTTACCATGCAAGTATCATGCCTGAAATAACAGGATTGTGTACAGTAGTTGATAGGATAAGTTATCAGACATCATCCCTCTTTTTAAAGGTTTCATCTTAAATCATGCAAAATACATTTTGACAACATCTTCAGATTTCTAATTAACTTACAATGAACTTTTCTCACATGTAACGTTTTCCTATTTTCTTCTAATTGCTATTTGCTTATTTTCTAGTAAAAGTAGAGTGGTACTACCTTTGAATTTTTGTGAACATTACTTGTGTAAGGGGACTTGAGTTTCATCTGTGAATGAGGCAGGATGAAATAGACTTCATATAGCTCCTTCAGTCCTTAGATACTCAGACTTTTCATGCAGAGACTCAACTGAGACATAATCTATGAATAATAATAACAAAAAGATATTTTGTTGCTTACATTTATTGAGTTCTTACTACAGGCTGAATTCTGTTCTAAGCACTTTACATTTATTAATTTGTTACCAGTCAATTTTAATGGCAATAAATAGGATTTGGGAAGACTTGAACTAATCTGATTAAACACTGGCATTAAGAAAATCGGGTAAGATTCATAATCTGACAAAAACTTTTGATACTTGAATTTTTTTTTTTTTTCACTTTAAAGAAAGATTGAACTCTATGTGTCACCATTTCAGGTATTCATTGGAAGTAACAAGGTGACATACTGTTCCTTCCACTTTCAAGAATTCATTTTCCATATTAATGTTTTGGTAATATTTTAATAACAGTGTAGGCTCCTCAACGATTTTAATTAAATTGTGCAAAATGTGATTTCTACTTCTTCTTCTATAGATTTTATTCATTTTCCATGGATACAATATAATACACATTGAAAATAGGCTTAGGGTACAGGAATTTGTTCTGAACAATACGGTGCAGGTTTGTTTACCCAGCGTAATCTTTCTCATCACTTTTGCTTCCAGACTTTAAGAATTCGTTAATGCTTTACGCCAGTTCCACTTTTTTATCCTTGTTCTGATACAGTCAGAGGACAATAGAATGTAAAGGAGGGTGCACATCTGCAAACCATGTGAATTCAAAGGAAATATTTGTTTTTGTATTTTATATAAAAAAATAGCTCAGGCTTCCGATGAGAATGGCTAAGAGGCAAGCTGAACACACTGACTTGTTTGACCCTCTGAGGATCAGAATATTTTTGTACTTGAAATAAGTAATGAATCACCAAAAATACTTTCTTAAAATCCAGCAGGCAATTTTCTTTATATTTTTTTCTAAAATTATGACATGCTTTTCCTATACTAGGAAAAATAAAGTTTTTTATTTATTTTTCATTTTATTTTTATGTTATTTTTATTTTTTTATTTTAAGCTGTATCATTGATATCATTGATACAGCTTAAAATAAGAAGCCTAAAATAATGAGCCTAAAATTCTAAGTAAATGAAAACACCACTTATAGTGGTACATATATTTTAAATAAACTTCAAGAGATACTTTCATTATTTTAAAATTTACTTTGGCCCATTTATTTCTGTAAGTTTTCATATCATACTCTCCTCTTTTCAAAATTCTACGAGGACTTCAATTTTGCTTCACAGTTTATAGTCACTCTACTCAAGAAGAGAAATGATTTGGAAAATGATGTGGAATAGGATTCCCCTGCTGCTTTCAATCCAGAAGATGCTATGTGGTGAAACCCGCCTGGGGATCCCCGCTGATCTCTAATGTTCCATCATCATTGCCAAAGTGTCTCCCCTGACCAGCAGTTCATTACTCTTTTTCCCCATATAGGAAATACAATTATTTGTCTCTGGGTTAGGTTTTCATAGGAAAATAAAACTGCACCGTAAGACCTTCTGAAGATCACCATTAAATAATTCATTCATTCAGTCATTTATTAATTCTTATACTAACATGTATATATTAAATACACCTATAAATAAATTGATTATATACTTTATTAGGGCTTATGTTAAAATTGTGATGATATTTTTTGCTTTTGATTAAATGACCACTTTTATAACACACCAAAAGTATGATTTTGGCTAATGTGGTTGAACTAGGTCATATGAAGATTAGAATGAAGATAGATATAACATATAATATCCAAGACCCACATGAAACCCATCACATTCAACTTGTATTTCAGAAATCTTATTTTCAGCATTTTTAATATCTGAAAATAATGCAACTTTTAGAATGCCTCTGGCTTTTTTTATTGGTAACAAATGTTAATGTACTTTGAAAGACAATAGTATAAAAATTACATGCTTCATTCAGTCATTTATTCTTATACTAACACGTATATATTAAATATGTCTATACATGAATTTATTATATGCTTTATTAGGGCTTATGTTAAAAGCTCTAATAAAAGCTTATGTTAAAATGGTGATGATATTTTTTATTTTTGATTAAGTGGCCACTTTTATTACACACCGAAAATATGATTTTGGCTAGGTCATATTAAAATTGGAATGAAGATAGATATAACATATATATCCAAGACCCATGTGAAACCCATCACATTCAACTCATATTTCAGAAATCTTATTTTCAGCATTTTTAATATCTGAAAATAATGCAACTTTTAGAACACCTCTGGCTTTTTTTATTGGTAGCAAATGTTAATGTAATTTGAAAGACAGCAGTATAAATATTACATGTTGGCATATATATTTAATGGTTGAGATATTTACTTTTAATTTCTAATGATTTCAGAGATGTATAGCAAATTGAAGACGTTATTCTCCATTGTCCTTTCCCTTGATTTCTGCTTTTTTCAGTGTTCCCTTATCAATAAAGTTTCCAATACTGTTTTAAAAATGTCTGATATTAATTCAAATTAATTATTAATGCTAACCAACTTTGCCTTGCAGAAGTGTTTGCATTTTGAAAAGAAATGCCTAGGGGAAGATTGTCAAATTTCTTCTCACCTTTTGAGGGGCAATATTTTAGAGGATGGATGACTTACAATGTAAGCCATAAGAAACTACTGCTCCCATTGTTGTCAAGGCTAGATGTGAGACTAATGCAAGCAAGCCTTTGTATAAAACCTAATGAGCTCATAAAGAGATGACTGAATGCATGTGGGATCCATTACTCAATGAGAAGCTTAAGTCCAAATCAGTCTGGCCCTAACTGGCCTTCACAGTTTTACTGCTGTAGGGGCAGCATGGTGTAGTAAAGGTCACTTATTGGCCTCGTAGTCCCAAACAACTAACTTTAATCTCTTGCCTTAGTTCTCTCACATAGTTGGCAACTATGGAGCACAGCCCAAATTTGAGCCACCACTTGTTATTTATATAAAAAGTTTTATTGGTGCACAGCCACGCTTATTAATCCATGCATTCTCTGTGACCGCTTATGCTCTGCAATGACAGAGTTGAGTAGCTGCAACGAGAACCTGTGGTCTGCAAGACCTAAAATATTCACAGCCTGGTACCTCACCAAAAATGTTGCTGCACTCAGCTTTAGAAGTTGCCAAACCCAAGCAGAGTATCTCCTTTTTCACAAAACTTGCCTTCCCTCCAACGGGTTGTGTGATTAATCATTACTCTGTGTGTAACTTTCTTTTGCTTGGGTCTTGATTTCACTCATGCCTGTACACTTCCAATCTCTCTAAACAGTTCCTTTTCATTCTCTTTATTTCTTAAACGTTGGTAATTCCCAGAGCTTCATCTCTAGGTTACCTAAATTTTAATTACACACTTTCGTACACAATCTCCGTAACCCCTGAACACAAGCACGATTTCTGACTGGCCTACACATTCCATTCTTCTCCTAATATACTTAACTCAATATGTTGCAAAAATGATTGAGAATTTTTTTTTTTAAGCTTTTCCCCATTAGGCCAAATTCGTAGTACCTTATCAACAACCAAAACATATGGAACACTCAGTAAATATTTGGGGAACAAGGAAAACAGATCTTCTTCACTAGGTCTCCCTCTTGAATTTGACCTATATATTAGACTTCTCACTTATTATTGTGGGTTACCAGTTTCATGCAAAATAAAACAAATGTTTTAAAGCGCCAAATGACCTGATCCTCATAACACATTGAAACTAAGAGTATTATTAAGGTTATTACTCAAGATTTGATAGTATAAATATAGCAATTATATAAATATATCATGCTAAAGTGACGTTAAAATATGCTAAAAACAAAAGAGAAAAACAGAGAGATGACCATGGGGGTAGGATAAAATACTTAAATAAATACTGTGAATTCTGGATCACAAAGAAGACACACTAACCAAAGCAACATAGACCTCAGTGCCTCTGTTTAATAGAGGAAAACAGCACAGCTCTCCTAAGGAATTTGGCAACTCCTTTGATAGAAACAAGTTGTCAAATACATAGAAATGAAATACAGTCATGCATTGCTTAATGACATGGATAGATTCCGAGAAATGCTTCATTAGGGTATTTCCTCATTATGCAAACATCACAGTGTGCTTACACAAACCTAGATGGTATAAGCTACTACATACCTGGCTATATGGTGTAGCCTATTGCTCCCAGGCCACCAATCAGCACAGCATATTACTGTACCGAATACTGGAGGCAATTGTAAAACAATGGTAATTATTTTTGTACCTAACCGTATCTAAACATAGAGCAGATACAGTAAAAATATAGTGTAAAAGGTCACAAATGGTACACCATTTTTTAGATCACTTACCTTGCAGGGAGCTTTCAAGACAGAAAGTTGCTATGGGTGAGTCAGTGAGTGAGTGGTGAGCGAATGCAAAGGCTGAGGACAGTGATGTGTGCTGCCGTAGACTTTATAATCACTCGACACTTAGGCTACACTAAATTTATTTCTAAAATTTTCTTCTTTTTAATAATGAGTAACTTTGCCTTCCTATAACATTTTTACTGTATAAGCTTTGAATTATTTTTAACTTTTTGGTTCTTTTATAATAACACTTAGCTTATGTGATGGTTAATATCGTCAACTTGATTGGATTGAAGAATGCAAAGTATTGTTTCTGGGTGTGTCTGTGAGGGTGTTGCCAAAGGAGATTAACATTTGAGTCAGTGGACTGGGAGAGGCATACCCACCCTCAATCTAGGTGGGCACCATCTAACCAGCTGCCAGCTCAGCTAGGATAAAAGCAGGCAGAGGAACGTGGAAGGACTAGATTGGCTGAATCGTCTGGTCATCTTTCTCTTGTGCTGGATGCTTCCTGCCCTCAAACATCGGACTCCAAGCTCTTCATCTTTCGGACTCTTGGATTTACACCAGGGGTTTGCAGGGACTCTTTGACCTTTGGCCACAGACTGAAGGTTGTGGTGTTGCCTTCCCTAGTTTTGAGGTTTGGGGATGCAAATTGGTTTCCTTGCTCCTCAGCTTGCGGATGGCCTATTGTGGGACTTCACCTTGCGATTGTGTGAGTCAATCCTCCCAATAAACTCCCATTAATATATCCATCTCTCCTATGAGTCCTGTTTCTCTAGAGAACCCTGGCTAATACAGATTTAAGCATAAACACATTGCAAAAATGTACAAAATATTTTATTTCTTTGTATGCTTATCCTATAAGCTTTAATCTGTTTTTAATTTTTTAAATTTTTTATACTTTGCAAATTATTTGTTGAAAACAAAGACAGAACTATTTAACTGGACTTACGCCACGGGTTTGCCAAGAGATTAACTGACATTAGCCTAGGCTTATGCAGAGTTAGGATCATCGATATCACTGTCTTCCACCTCCACATCTTGTCCCACTGAAAGGCCTTCAGGCGAAATAACACACACAGAGCCGTCATCTCCTGTGATAACTAAGCCTTCTTCTGAAATCCCTCCTGAAGGACCTACCTGAGGCTGTTTTACAGTTAACTTTTATTTTAATAAGTAGGAGGAATACACTTTAAAATAATGATAAAAATATAGCGTAGTAATACATAAATCAGTAACATAGTCATTTATCGTGATCAAGTATGATGTACAATTGCAAGTACCACTTTTATGACTGGCGGCACAGTAGGTTTGTTAATAGCAGCATCACCACTAACACACGAGTAATGCCTTGTGCTGGGAGATTATGAGGGTTATCCTGTCACTAGGTGATAGGAATATTTTAGCTCCATTAGAACCTGACGGGACCACTGTTGTATGTGTGTCCCATCGTTAACTGAACCATCATTATGCAGCACATGACTGTAGCTCAATTTTCACCTTCTTTCTGCCATACATACATGACCACAAATCTGCACACTCTCCTCTGGAAAATTCCCAACTGCCTTAAAGCATATCTGAAAATACAAATTATGTTTCTTGTAATACACACAAAACAATTTCCAGCTTAAAAACCTTCCTGAATGATTGCCACATGCATAAAACATCCCTTGGCAATTGTGGAAAAACTAAATCTTAAAGCGAGATGTGGTTCCATATTGCAGCTAGTATTTAAAATTAAGTTGTCTTTCTTTGTTCCCTTTTTTCTGAGCAAATTCACAGAGCCCAGTTTATGAGTGATATGTCTGTCTCAGAAACACCAGCCAACTCAGAATTATAGTTTGCACTACTGGGTTTGTTTGCAAATAAAATAAAAGCAAGGAGAAAAACTGAGACATAATTATGAAAGACACTAGAATGTGGAAAAGAGATTAAACCTTATTAAAATATCATTCCTAGGCATTAGCAGCAGTTCTATAATTAATAATATAACAGTTGACTGCACTAAGCGGCATAACAGAAATTAAATTTTCATTTATGAACAGGAATAATGAGGTAATATAAAAAGATTGGGTTTAGGTTTTTCTGCTACTGAAGATTAATAATTGCCTAAGGTCTATATGCAGAATTAAGACACACATTTAGTTGTAGAGAAAGATAATTCATCAAATGTGCAAGCATTCTTTAACCCTGGACTGCAGTTATGACATGAAATGTCTGCAGTTCCCATTTCACCATTACTGGAGTCAAACTATTTCCATTATTGCCTAACTTATTATAAATGCTGGAGAGAAGCAAAAGCATCATTTTCGGAGGAAAAAAAGCAATATAAATTGGCAAAACAATTTACAGGTTGCTTTTAAAAAGAAGCCCTTGGCAACATAAATATTTAGTACATTGTTCTTATGGCAGCTGATGAGAGACTTTAACATGTGTAAGGAAATTTAGTTTTCTCGAATAAAATGACAACAGAGAATAAATAAGATGTGTAAAATTCCTTTAGGAAACTATTTAAGGACTGCTGTAGTGTTTTATCTGTGTTTTATTATCCGAGAGTTTTACATTTATTTTGGGGTGTTTAAATTCTGTGTACGTAAACCAGATCTATTTATCCTACTCTTCATAGCATAGCATACCCATGAAGACAAAGTTAAGAAAACTTTATAAAAACATTGTTTTTAATTATAATTACAGTATTTATTTTATAAAAGGAGAAGTCGACTAATTACTTATGTAAAAATTTGAGACTAGAAACTATAATATTGTTGCCCTAAATTTTTATTTGTAACTCACCAAAAGC
The DNA here is from genome assembly GCF_049350105.2 of Macaca mulatta. Taxonomy (NCBI): domain Eukaryota; kingdom Metazoa; phylum Chordata; class Mammalia; order Primates; family Cercopithecidae; genus Macaca; species Macaca mulatta. The sequence goes on along the minus strand of NC_133408.1, from coordinate 22,400,010 downwards.
CACCTGGTATGACTCTCCTATAGACTCAGTTATGTGCTGCAGTTAGGTACCTCGGTAAGGTTACGGAGCAGAGAGGAAGTTGACAGTCATTCAGTGTCAAATACACAGCAGACACTTTCAATCTAGTACATTATCACGTTTTCCAATATCTTTATATGTTAGATGTTTCTATCCCCTTTTACAGATGCAGAAAGAAAATTTAAAGGAGATTTGGTATCAAAGGATTTGAACCCAGATCTGCTTGAATGCAGAACATAACATTCTTCCCACTTTACTACGTGATCCAGTTAGCCTTTAAAGTTACTAAAAAGTTACTAAAGTTACTGAGAGACAAGACTAGCTGTATTTCCTAGGCCAACAAAGAATTCCTAAGACTAGCTGGGAAAGGTGACTGCAACCACCTTTAAACATGGGGCTTGGAACTCAGCTCACACCCGACCAATCAGATAGTAAAGAGGGCTCACTAAAATACAAATTAGGCTAAAAGCAGGAGGTAAAGAAACAGTCAAATCATATATCACCTGAGAGCATAGGGGGAGGGGCAGTGATTGGGATATAAACCCCAAGCACTGGAGCCAGTAGTGGGCAATCCCCTTTGGGTCCCCTCCCATGGTATGGGAGCTCTGTTTTCACTCTATTAAATCTTGCAAATGTACACTCTTCTGGTCCGTGTTTGTTCCCGCTCAAGCTGAGCTTTCGCTCACCCTCCAACACTGCTGTTCGCTGCCCTCACCAACCCAAGGCTGACTTCCACCCATCTGGATCCGTCAGGGTATCTGCTGCGCTCCCGATCCAGTGAGGTGCCAACTGCCTCTCCTGACCAGTCTAAAGGGTCACCATTGTTCCTAATCGAGCTGAACACTAGTTGCTGGATTCCACAGTTCTCTTGCGTGACTCATGGCTTCTAATAGAGCTATAACCCTCACCGCATGGTCCAAGGTTCCATTCCTTGGAATCTGTGAGGCCAAGAACCCCAGGTCAGAGAATAAAAGGCTTGCCGCCATCTTGGGAGCTATAAGAACAAAGACCTGCCCGTAACATTACTAAAAACACTAATAATCATGAGACAATTTCCAAAATATAAACATATTATTTTTACCTTGAAAGATAAGCACACACAGAGAGACCCTCATTCCCACAGCTCTAGCTTACTGGATATGGCAAAGATTATGACATGTAGATATATGGCAAAAGATATTATTATGGCTGTTGTGGTTTAGCATTCGGCTACCCTGAGTGAGGCAAGATGGTGATCTTGTACCAGCCAGTGCTTCTCACCTCTAGACCCTGATCTAAAAGTGTTGCTTCCAGGTGTTTGAGAAACCATTTGGTAATAAACCTAAACTACAGACTGTAAGGAAAAGGTCATGTTGTTGCAGAAAGGGAAAATGGAACTCAACTGCCGACTATGCTCACTCTCAACTAGGTCATCTTTTTTTGTCCTTTCTTTCATCTTGTTTACTTGAGGTCCATGTTGCACCTAATTTCTGAGTTTTGCCAGTTCTCCAAGGTGACTATCATGAGTCTTCTAGTCATCGCCTCTGAAGACACTGAGGCTTCCATTTTATCCATGGCCACTATTCACTAAGCCAAGATCTATCTTCAAAATGGTTTGTCATCTCTTGACTGCTGTTTCATACTCTTTGTCCTTGTAGGCTTGATTTTAAAATTTCCTCTACTCTCCACTTAATAGGGTCTGAAAAGAGAGCCAAATTCATATATTTAAGTGATTGTACAAGCTCACCCCATTCTTCCATATATTCCATTCCAATTTTTGTTCCACTGTGTCTTCACTTGCCAAGATCACCAACAAATTCAAGGCTGCTGACTCTGTGGTGTGTATTTCTATCCTCGCCTCACTTGTCTTCTCATTGAGTATAGTTGATTACTACCTTTTTTTGCGGAAACATATCTGTCTTTGAGCTCTGGTAGCATCACTCAACCCACGTTTTTCTTTTACTTCTCTGCTCTTAGTCATGCTCCCTGATGGCTCTATAAGGAGAGAAAAATCAGCAGACACGATAATCAAAAAGCGCTTCACATAACTAAATGACTCAAGGGAGCTTAGTTATGTGTTAACCAATGAAAGATGTAAGAGAAGTTAAAAAATACAAAAAGAAGATAAAGACAATGTGTAAACAAAATTGTCGTATTTGTCAAATGGAAAAGGACATGGTTGTTTAGAAATATCCAATTGTTGACTGGCTTTTTTTAAAGTGTCATATATTTTACTCCCTCATTCTGAATGAAGTCCAGTGCTTTTTGGTTCTTTCACTTGGACTCTTAGTGGCAATTTTGAGTGTTTGTCGAAAAATGTCTTTCACACTCACTCAAAATGAAGAAGTACGATGATAAGTTACTTTTGATTAGCATTGTAAATATAGTTCACTGGCTTCTGTTGTTGTAGTTAAGAAAACTGATGTTAGTTTTATTTTTTTTTCTTACCTTTTAAGTAGTATACTTTTATTTTCTTATGGCTTTAAGACACTACCATTGTCTTTGGTGACTGAAAAAAATATGGATGTTATAATCCATTAAAAGTTTGAAAACCTGAAAACAATGTTTTATATTGTTTGTGAAAGATTATCACTCCCATTTGTTCTTTTTTTTTTTTTTTTGAGACAGAGTCTCGTTCTTGTCGCCCAGTCTGGAGTGCAGTGGCACCATCTTGGCTCACTGCAACCTCCGCCTCCTGGGTTCAAGAGATCCTCCTGCCTCAGCCTCCTGAGTAGCTAAGATTACAAGCGTGTGCCATCACACCTGGCTAATTTTTGTACTTTCAGTAGAGCCGGGGTTTCGCCATGATGGCCAGGCTGGTCTCGAACTCCTGACCTCAGATGATCTGCCCTCCTGGGCCTCCCAAAGTGCTGGGATTACAGGCATGAGCCACCGCACCCAACCCCATTTGTTCGTTATGTAGTGGTGCACCACCTTCTAAGCAGTGAGTGATAAAGCAGGCAATAGCACTGTGGTCCTGGCTGGTAGGTCTATTTCAGTCAAGACTTTAGCAGGGTTAAGTTTAACGGCCTGCTCACCTAAGGAAAAATTTACCAGAGTTAAACGTGATGTCAGAGTCCCATTCAAGGAAGCTATAATAAACAAAGGTACACAACTGAGATGCTGGCAAGGAAAGTGTTACAAAGGAGAGGTCTCAGTCAAAAATATTTATTGAATACCTACTACACACCAAGCATCCTCCCAGAACCAGGGATAAATATATGAAAACAGCAATTCCCATGCTCATATGAAGCTTCAGTTCTCTGATGTTAGAGGCGGAAGCAACAATAAACAACGTCATAGAAGGATGTCGTGTGGTCATAAATTAGGGCTATGGAAGAAAATAAGGGAGGATAAGAGAGACAGGTTTGGACAGTGTAATGATGGCAGGACTGGGGGACTATATTTTATGGAGCAGACAGCCCCTTGAGCATAATCTGAAGGGAACAGGGAACAAGCTCTGCAGATAACTGAGAGAAAATATTTTCAGCAGAGGAACTGACAACTACAAATTTCATGAGAGGGTTGTGTGCTTGCTATGTTTGAGAATGACAAGGAGCCCAGGGTGGTGGGAGAAGAAAAAAGAGAGAGAGAATGGTAAGAGAGGCGATCAGGAAATTGGCAATAGAAGGAGGGCGGGGGGCGGGGGGGCATGGGGAGGAAGTTGAACAGCAGTGGTGCAAATGAGGTAGGGCTTATAAGTTTGAAAAGAAAAACTTCAGAAAAATTAAATTTGATGGAGTTTAACTGAGTTAAAAAAGAAGAAATGATTTGCAAATCGGGCAGCCTCCAGCATCGCAGCAGATTCGCAGAGACTCCAGGGGTGCCTAGTGGTCAGAACAAATTTACAGACAAAAAAGTAAAGTGACACACAGGTATCAGAAGTGAGGTACAGAAACAGCTGGATTGGTTACAGGTTGGCGTTTGCTTTATTTGAGCAGAGCTTGAACAGTCAGCAGTCTACGAGTGGTTGAAGAACGGCTGCTGGAATTGGCCAAGACTCAGCTATTGTTACAGGAAAATACTCCTAAGTTAGTTTATCAATCTTGTCTGCCTGTTACGCTAAGATATAGTTCATCCTCAAGGACGCAAATATAGAAGTATGGAGTCCTTCTCCGCCCATATTTAGCTCACTCTAACAGAAGGTGTAGTAGAACTTTAGCTTATACTCAAAGAAAAATCATGGGTGAGTTTTTGGTATTTTGTTTTCTGACATGGAGTCTCACTATTTTGTCCATGCTGTTCTCAAACTCCTGGGCTCAAGCGCTTTTCCCTCTGCAGCCTCTCAAGTATCTGGGACTACATACATGCCACACACTGGTGGGTGAGTTTTAAACAGAGGGGGGAAAAAGATCCTATTTGTATTTAAAGAATAATTATGACTGTTGCACGTAGAGCAAATCAGAAGAATAAAGAATGGAGTTAGGGAAATAAGAGGAACATTGTAACTTAATGAGTCTGTGGTCACCCGGGTGACTTGCCATAGACTTCTCAATCCACATATACTGACATTGCTGCATAGGTTGGAATTGACACAACAGCTAAGTAAAGCAAAAATTGAGACTAGGAGAACTGCAGTCTGCTTCTGATAAGGATTGATCTGGAAACTATCAAACAATGTATGGCAAGGGAAGTTGGCTATATAGCGAACCCGAACACCTCCATTATGATAAGTAATAATTCAGTGTGATTTTTCTCCAGCAAAGAGTATCTTCTCCAGATATTTTGCTCCTGGATGCCTAAAGTTGCAAAACAAATAGTTTGTAACTTTCATATAAAATTTTGGGCCGGGCGCGGTGGCTCAAGCCTGTAATCCCAGCACTTTGGGAGGCCGAGACGGGCGGATCACGAGGTCAGGAGATCGAGACCATCCTGGCTAATATGGTGAAACCCCGTCTCTACTAAAAATACAAAAAAAAAAAAACTAGCCGGGCGAGGTGGTGGGCGCCTGTAGTCCCAGCTACTCGGGAGGCTGAGGCAGGAGAATGGCGTAAACCCGGGAGGCGGAGCTTGCAGTGAGCTGAGATCCGGCCACTGCACTCCAGCCTGGGCGACAAAGCGAGACTCTGTCTCAAAAAAAAAAAAAAAAAAAAAAAATATTTGACCTTTCTTTGTAGTTCACTTTTAGAAATCAAATATCCAAAAGAATAGAAAAACATTAAGCCACCTTTGTTGTGAATGTACTTATATAATTATAGAAAGAATAAATGATTTTTAAAATAAAAAAGATAACTCAATTTTAAAGTGGGCAAAATATTTAAATACTTCACTATAGATGGTATATGGATAGCAATTAAATGAATGAAAAGATGCTCAGCGTTATTAGTCATTAGAAAAATATAAATTGAAACGACATTCAAATACTACTATATATCTGTTGGAATGGCTGAAATTAAAATAGATGTCCATACTAAGTGTTAATTAGTAAATAGAAAAACTAGAACTGTCATGCACTGCTGATATGAATGTATGATTGTACAGCTACTTTAGAAAACAATTTGCAAGTTTTTCAAAATGTTTTATGTATACTTAATGTATAACCCAACCATTTCACTAAACAGCATTTACCCAGCAGAAAGGAAAGCATATGTTCACAATATCTTTATCTGAAGCAGAATAAACCCGAATGTACATCAGCAGATGAATGGATAAACAATCTGTGGTTTGTTCATACAGTGAAATACTACTTAGCAATAAAAATAAATGAGTTCACAAAAGCCACATATTGTGTGAATCAATTTATATCAAATGTCCAGAAAAGGTAAATCTATAGACATAAAAAGTAGATAGATTATTGGTTTCCAGAGTCTGTTGGGAAATGACTACGAAGGGATATGAAGTTTCTTTTGGAGGCGCTGAAAAATGTTCTAAATCCAGATAGTGTTGATGCTTGCCCAACTCTGTGAATGTACTATAAAACACTGAACTGAACTCTGTAAAAGGGTAAATTTTATAGTATGTAAATTACTTCAATAAAGGCATTATTATAAACAGGAAAATAAACTATTGATGTGTGCTACGTCATGAATAAAACAAATACAATTTTGCTGAGAAAACAAGCTATATTTTTAAAAAGTGCACACTACATGCATTAATTCACATAAAATTATAGAAAGTGTAATCTGTTGTGACTGAAAGTAGATCAGCTCTTGCTTGTGGAAGAGGGGAGTGGATAAAGGCCAGAGGTGGGAATTACCAAAGGGCACAAGAAAACGTATGTGTATTATGGATATGTTTATTATCTTGATTGTGGTGATAGTTTCATGAGTATACACATAAGTCAAAGGAATCAAATCATACATTATAAATATGTGCATCTTATACTATGTCAACTATATCTTATATTATTGTACAACCTAAATAATACATATAGAATACCAACAGTATGTAGACAAACAATGATAATTATTTTTACTAAGGTTAAGTAATTATTTATGAACTACTTTTAAAATGAAGCTGGTGCCATTTGGGGATCAGATGTTTTCATTCCTAATTTTAGTCCTTGATGATAGAGTGTAAATGCTCATGTGGACTCTTCCCGGGAGGAGCCCACATAATAGTCAGAAAAGTACTGGCCCTCTTACATAGTGCCTGAGTAGTGTACTGCCTTTATAGTTTGCTCAGCTCCTTTCATCTGTAATAGTCTACATGGAAAACAACATAGAACCACTGGAATCCCTAAATGAAGACTATACAGATGACTCTCAGTAACTCTCTTCGTGCTATAAATAAACAGTATAAAAATAATTACACTGTGCTTCAATATATTCACTTGTTGAGTAAAAGGTTAAGGCCTTAAGAGAAATGGATTTCTTGGCAGTTAGGGTCCATATTATCAAACTAAAATTAAATACCAATTCCCCCACAAGCCAATCACGCATTAGGGAGACCATCACTGTTATCAATTATGTAACAGGGACAGAAAAAGTGGTTCCAAGAAGGTTCTAAATGCTTCATACTAAATGAAAGTTTAAAATCACTTGAATTTTAAGCAGAGTGATATAGACTTGGGGGGTAACAAAGTCGTTTCAAAGTTCTAATCATACACAGCTGTTGGTAACCAAATGTTTAACATGGGAAATCGAAGAGTGAAATAAAGGTCGATAGTTGCTTTTATTTAAATTTGCCATGTTTATCTCACAATAGTTACCTGACTGCCATTATTTGCATTTATTTCTACTTTAAAATTTAAAAGGAGCAGCAATTGTCTCTTTTATGATTAGCATCAATCTCTGCATGGGTTTATGAGGAAGATGCATTGCTTTGTTAAGGAAGGATGTATTACACGCTGTAAGCTTAGTATTTTACTAGGAAAAAAAAAATTGGGTAAGGAGCCATGTAAGATGTGCTAAATGTATGACTTTAAGATGCTTTATTAATATAAAGAATGAAGACCTGGAGTAAATAATCATTGGTGAACGTAAGCCCTTTAACTTATTTTAAACTCTGTTTTTTTTATAATTCAGTATTTTTTAATAAGCCTTTAGGAAGTTTTGACTATTTTGACTATGCCTCTGTTATAATATTAAGAATGGAGACAGATACATGAAGTTTTACCTAATATTTTTGCAACTATAGGAAATTAGACATTAATTATTTACCTGTGAGGTTTAGTTTTGACATTTCTGTCAAACATATATAATTTGCTTCTTAATAGATCCAATTTAATCTCTGATATTTAAATTACAATTTGCTTTGACTTTATCATTTGCTTTTACCTTCCGTTATTCACATTGACTCTTTATTATGTCTACTCCTTATGTGATGAATTTCTGACCTTTTAAAAAAAAGAAAGCATACACATTTGCAAGTTTCATGATCCAACCAGTCTTTCTGAGATGAGTATTTCACTAGTTTTAGAATTTCTCAATTGTAACTGTTAAGCAGATTACAATTAACCATCTCCCAGTTTGCTCAGCCATGTAAATGCTTGTTATTTTTGTTGATTATGTAAAACAGACTTTTTATTCTTTTGGCAAACAAGATAGAGAGGCTATAAACTAAACATCAGAATGGGCCATAAAATTTTTTCTGTTAAATCAAGAGCCATTGCTGGCCTGAGAATATACATACAATGAAGCTTAGATAGATTTTTTTGAAAATATTATACCAATTTCAATACATTTGCTTTGCTTTGCTTTAATAAAAAAAATATGTGATAGATGTACTGAATTCAACATTCAGTTGACAGGGATTACCCATCAGGATTCATTCAAAGTGCTCTTAGGGTCAACTTACTCTGCAGGGGCAAATAAATCTAGCAGTGTGTGGCAAGTCTTCATGAAATAAAATTTTCATTTTTTATCAAGAAATAATAATAAAAAAACTTGTCTGTACAAACTACTCCTGTAGTCCCAGCTACTCAGAAAGGTAAGGTGGGAGGATGACTTTGGGCACAGGAGCTTGAGGCGGCAGGGAGCTGTGATCTCACCGACTGGGCAACAGAGCAAAATGCTGTCTCTAAAAAAGAAAGAAATCCTCACTGACTCTAGTATAAAAAGTACAACATTAAGAGGAACAGCAATGAACCTGGAAATTGAATCTATGTGGATTTTAAGACATTGGGTAAATCAGGATAAAAAAAATTCTAATGGTGGTCTTAAATATTTAAAATATTGATTTCCTTGATCACATAGCTGCAGAGTTTATCAGCTGTTTCTTAACCACTAGCAAGTTCAATTATTAGTGTTGAATCATCAAGTTCATTTTCTCTATGGACAAAACAATGGAGAAATCTTTGGAGGTTAAATTCTAGTTCCACGAATTAATTCAGATAATTTGGATAATTTCCAATATTCTGTCTTTGATTTGTGTTGACCAAGGCTAAATTACTCTCCATTGGTTTATGTCTGCTGGCAAGAAAATTAATTAGAAAACCATGGTCATGGTCTTCCCACTGCCCCAAATGCCATTCAGAATGTTCCAGAACACTTTTATTAAAAACAGAAAATCTATCAAGTTCAGCCTTATGTGAATAAACCACATAAGCATTTAACTCATCTGTGGAGGTCTAATATAATTTGATTTGCAGAGCACATGGGGAAAGGATATAAACAGCAGACACTATGAACTATAATATATATTTTCTTTCTAATGGGGCATTAGTTGTTATAACGTTTTGAATGTGTGTTTCTTTATCCCCAAGCAGATGTACCTCACTTATCCCAACCATTGAATGTGTTTTTCAATTTACTTTTCCTGTAGGAACAAAAGATTTGTATTAATCCTGAGTTAAATCCCTGGCAATAAGCAGGGTGTAGAAATGTAGTTAATGGCTGGAGAAAATTAAATCCAAGGTCTTACACAAACACCTTCTATTGTAATCACTCAAGCTACCTTGGAACTTGATTAAACGATGAAGAAATGAGAACCACAGGTTCTTAACACATCACTACTTCCTGTCACATCCCACTAACTCAACAGTACGTTGGAGATTATGACTTATATTGGTTTCAATTCCACAAGATTATAGGCACTTTTAGGTATTATCAGTAATTCATATATAACTGGAATCACAATTTCCTCACCCAGAGGATGGGGGATTCCAGAGGATTATATCTATATTTTTAAGGATCTGTGTTTTCTATAATCTATGGATTATGTTCATAGTTAAGAATCTATATTATGTCTGCTTTATACTTCCAGGTACTGATGCAGGGAATTAAGATAAAACTCCTGCTGAAGATGATCATCAAGTAAAGAGTGTTCTTTGGTTTTGGTGAAACATTATATAACTGGTCACCGGAGTTTTTGGAATGGAGTGCCTTTGGAGCTTTAAAAAAAAAAAAGAAAGTAGAGAACATGCTATTAACTTCAGACTAGGGACATTTGAAGTCAAATTTAACCAAAAAGTAATATTTTCTTGGTCTGCAGTTAAACATGTTGGCTCTTATTATTGCTTATTAAAGTTGTATGTGTGTGTTTCCTAAAATTTATTTACTAGAAAATTTTCAGCGGAAAGACAAGGCATATCTACCCTGGCAAAGTAGCCCAGGGTTGATCAAAATTCAGTTTAAATAGATTTATAGGTTCCCCACAGTTTCATTATCAACTGAATCATTCTTCTGTCTGGAATGTTACTTTTCTTTTTGAATTGTCATGATATTAAGAAGGAATGAATAAGGTGAAATCGCTGCCTGTCAGTAATGAATAGGATTTTTCAAAAGGAGTTTGGAAATTTTCCCTAGACGGTTGGAAAAATGAGAGGATTGATATTGAAGCAATCAAGTAAGCATTGTGTGTGTGTGTGTGTGTGTGTGTGTGTGTGTGTGTGTGTGTGCGTGTGCGCGCGCGCCTTTTCCTTGTACTATCAAAAAATGTATGTTTTTATGTTTTCATCGAGTTTCAGATTTCATCTTTCTGTGGTGAAAGGTCCTCTGTCATCCCTAAGCCTTCAGTCAAGTGTACCATGTAGTCACAATCCTTGTGTCAATGGAATTCTGGACAATTCACTGATGAGGATATGAAAGGGAGATTTGAAGCAATGTCCTAGCAGCAGCATCTTGTCAAGTGAATATAGCCTTAGAGCCATAAGCAGTTACCAGGAAGAGTTGGAAGCAGAGCTGAGAGCAGTAAGAAGACAAGTCGGGCGCGGTGGCTCACGCCTGTAATCCCAGCACTTTGGGAGGCCGAGGCGGGCGGATCACAAGGTCAGGAGATCGAGACCACGGTGAAACCCCGTCTCTACTAAAAATACAAAAAATTAGCCAGGCGTGGTGGCGGGCGCCTGTAGTCCCAGCTACTCGGGAGGCTGAGGCAGGAGAATGGCGTGAACCTGGGAGGCGGAGCTTGCAGTGAGCCGCGATGGCGCCACCGCACTCCAGCCTGGGCGACAGAGGGAGACTCCATCTCAAAAAAAAAAAAAAACAAGTCGAGACTGTAAGTGAAACAGACCATTTGGTGGAATGAAGCATTAGAGACTGGTACAGTGATAGATAGTAACCTATCAGGAAGATAGAGCAGTTACAAATTAGATATGAAGAACAGCACCTAAAGGACAAACCAGATACTTTGTTCAGATGCTCTATCTTGTTCTTCCTCATTGATTACATCTAAGGTGCTGATATCACTGTCTCTTATTATTTCTTTATGTATATTCTGGTTGCCAGATTTAGCCACTTTGAATACTCTCAGGTAGAGAAATTAGGAAATATATCTATAAACAACTTTGCTGTTTCCCTGCATGCTTTCTCCACTTTCTTAACAGTGCTCATTGTGAAGTATGGCTTAAAATTTAGCTGCTGCAAGGTATGCCCAGTGAATTAAGACTAGGAGGTTTCGTTTGTGAAATCAAATTGCTGTCTCTTTATATGATCTTTTACCTTTTTATCTTATCTGATAATGTGTTAGCAAAGTGCTGCAATAATGAAATATCAATACGTATTTATGAATTTCATTGAGAAGCCTTAAATGAACCCAAGCAGTACAAAATGATTTGTACATAGAATGTTCATTGCCTAATCATACTCATAAATATGAGTGAAGTTTTAATCGATTAGGTTTATTTGATTCATAAGTCATTTAAAAGTTTGCCTTGTGATATAAAATGCAGAATAAATAATAGGGCACAGATTAGGAATTTTCCAAAAAAAAAAAAAAAACTCAATGGGTTAGTTTGTTGCACAAAAAATAATCTTGAACAGAATGAAAGGAAATATAGTGAGCCGTATTCTATTCCTAAAAGCAAATTGTTTTCTAATATGATGAAGTTTCAAAGGTAGAAATGATAATTCACTGTGCTACTTTTAGGAAAGATATTTGCATTTTGTCATTTTAGTTCAGTGGAAGTTGGCAATTGGCATTGAATTTCCTAATTAATCCATTTTACATGCATTAGAATAAAATGCAGTAAGTCTGAGTGTTTTATGAAACATTTATGTGACAGATCTAATTGGCCACTGGTGTACCAATTAAAGGCAGCTTAATACTTCTGGAATAATTACAGCAAATATAGCTTTTAATACATTTTTGGACTTAATGAAAATAACAGAAATCTTCAAAGGCATACAACAAAAAAACACTTGGCTGATAATAGAACAAGAAACTTGAAAAGGGGAAAAAAAGCCAGAGAAGGGACCAGGGTCCCCAGGTAGGTAGTTTATGACTAAGGGACTAAACTATAGATACAGTAAATATTTGGAGGCTAAGCCTGAGATACCTGCCTTAAACCAAGAATACTGCAAGGAACTAGATAGATCCCAGGAGAATAGCAGGCCTCTAGCTCTGGCAAACAAAAACTCAAATGCTTCTTGGATGAAAGAAGCAGTTTTGGCCCTCAAGAGTGCTCCAGATTAAGTTCAATTATATATACATATATATGCATACACACACATATATGTTTACATATATATGTTTTATATATATGATTTTAGACATACCTGGAAGGAAATAAAACACAATAATGAGAATGAGAAGGAAAAAATAAAATCACACACTTACACTCTCAGGCCTATTCTATTTGAAATGTATCAGCAACACGCTATGACTATGTATAAAACATCCAGTAGGCTAAAAGGTGAAACTTAAAAATTCTCAAGGAAGAAGTATTGTCGACATTGACCAGCTAGATTAAAACAAATGAATTCACAGATATAACAGCAGAACTTTTAGAAATAAAAGCAGTTGATCACAATGAGTTGATTAAACAGCGGTCCCATTTGAAGATAAAAAATGACAAATGGAAAATGGATTTGGAAAAATCACATGAAATTTACATAGGGAATAGAAGGAAGCCCTTTAATATTAAATAATCTACCAAAATCCTACAGAAATCTCATGAATAATGATAATAGGCTAGGTGCATGCCTTGTTAAGATCAGGAGCATGGTAAGGATACTAATTATCACCGCTTCTATTCAACCCTGAGTAGGAAATTTGCCAGTGTTGAGTGAAGGAGAAAATGACAAGTGTATGTGATTGAAAAGATGAAATAGTTACACGTGATGATTGGTTACAAGAAAATCCAAAAGCTCTACAGATCTACAGACAAATTATTAGAATTAATATAAAGCTTAGCAAGATGATTCAATAAGAGTAATTTATGTAAAATTAATTTTATTTTCATATGAGAAATAAACACTTATAAGATAGTATTAAAAATTATGCCATTACAACAGTACGAAAATAACAGAATACTTTTTTTAAAAGTGTGATAGACATTGAAGAGAAATTAAATTCATAGAGAAATATACTCTCTTCCTGAGAAAAATATATTTTCTTAAAAATGTGATTGTCTCCATAATTGTATATATTGAGTTAATAGCAATTCCAATAAAATCTCAAATTGTGTTTTTTTCAAGTAAATCAACACTCTGAATATGAAAACTGATATGGAAGATGAAAATTTGAGAATAGTTAAGATATTTCTGTAGAGGAACTATTAAAGTGTAAAGCATTTACTGTAATTGGTTACTTATATTAAATTGTAATTTATGATTCAAATTATAAATTATAGATTATATATTTCAAGCTCAGTTATTTTGGTACAGATTTTTTTTTTAATGGAGCAGTGAAACAAAACTGGAAAGAAGCAGACATAGGAATAAATTTGACATTTGCATTTGCTCCTGTTTGAAAAGTCTCTCTCCACTTCCTCCAGGTCTCTATTTCAATGTCACTTCCCAGTAAGGACTCTTCCATGCATGTCCTGTCGAAATTTACATGCCCAAATATCTATATGTAGTTCTTTTAGCAAACATAAAACATAACATTCTTTCAAGTATAGGTTACAATAACACACAAAAGCTTCATCAAGAAATTTATTTAAAGCATAATGTGATATTTACATATTGAAGGCAAAATTGAACAACCACACCCAGAAGCAATAGTTTGCAAACCTTTCCTTTAGAGTAACCGTTAATATTTCTTAATACATTAATCTCAGGTTCTGTTTCAAATGCTCCAGTTTATTCATGTCTATTTCACTCTCTTTTAGTTAATACCTTTAGAATATGCAATTTTCTTTCTCATTTCCAGGTCTGTGTACAAATTGTAAACTCACTTCACCAGCGGAATTGGCTTTTCCTTCTCCCTCAATATATGCAAATTCAACCCTTATCTAAGCACTGGCTGCAGGCGTCACTCCTTTCATCTCCAGCCTTTAATTATATCCCACATCTGCACCAACTCTGGCACTGAATGGCTATTTTCCCAGCCTCACGCCAGGCCATGGGTGCCACATTACACTCCATCCATTTAAAATCATTTATTGCTCCTATTCTTTGTTTATGCCTTGTTGACATGTACCCAGACTCTAACTTCTGCAATTTGTTAGTCCTTTACAATCCTACTCTTCCTTCTGGATTTATTTAGCATCTCCCCCAGTCAGTATTTCTGCATTTCCCCAACCCCAGGCAATCATATTTCAGCATGTCATTTATTTGTTATGTAATTAATGCATACATGCATAACTGGCAAAAAATAAGCACTCAATAATTGCTTGTTGAATGAAAAAATGCTTATCGAATGAAAAAATTGCCTGTTGAATGAAAAACTGCTCAACATCACTAATGATCAGGGAAATGCAAATTAAAACCACAATGTGATACCACCTTACTCATGAAGAATGGCCATAATGAAAAAATCAAAAAATAATAGATGTTGGCAGGGATGCGGTAAAAAGAGAACACTTTTACACTGCTGGTGGGAATGCAAACCGGTACAACCACTATGGAAAACAGTGTGGAGATTCCTTAAAGAACTAAAAGTAGAACTACCATTTGATTCAGCAGTCCCACTACTGTGTACCTACCCACAGGAAAATAAGTCATTATACAAAAAAGATACTTGCACACATATGTTTATAGCAGCACAATTTACAATTGCAAAAATATGGAACCAACTCAAATACCCATCAATCAGTGAGTGAATAAAGACATTGTGTTATGCATATATATATATATATACACACACACACATACACCATGAAATACTATTTAGTCATTTAAAAAAATGGAATAATGCATTCACAGCAACCTGATGGAATTGGAGACCATTATTTTTAAGTGAAGTAATTCAGGAATGGAAAACCAAACATGTATGCTCTCGCTCATAAGTGGGAGCTAAGCTATGAGGATGCAAAGACATAAGAATGACACAATGGACTTTGGGCACTTGGGGGAAAGGGTGAGAGGGGAATGAGGGATAAAAGACTACAAATTAGGTACAGTATATATTGTTTGGGTGATGGGTGCACCAAAATCTCACAAACCACCACTGAAAAACTTATGTAACCAAACACCACCTGTTCCCTAAAACCTATGAAAATTAAAAGAAAAATTGCTTGTTGAGTGAATAAATGAGTGAATTTTCTGTTTTCTAAATGTATAGGCTAGAGGTCAGGAACAAATTATATTTTCTGGGTATTTTTCTGTGCATCTAACATGATGCTAAGTATATAGAAAACACTACTATAGATTATTAGAATAAAAATGTATGAATTCTGTTTGTATGGGTGAGTGAATGTGTCTGTGTGTGAGAGAGAAAGGCAAAGACAGATGAAGACAGGAGGAATTACTTGTTCACCCTTGGAGAAGTTAATACAACATTGTGTGTGTGTGTGTGTGTGTGGTTTTTTTGTTTGTTTGTTTTTTGTTTTTTTGGTTTTATTGAGACAGATTTTCACTCTTGTTGCCCAGGTTGGAGTGCAATGGCGCGATCTCAGCGAATCTGAGAACTGATAATTCTGATCCCTTTGAAGACTATAGGGCCAATGGAAATATCCTCCGGTGGCTGGGATTACGGGCATGCGCCACCACCCCTGGCAAATTTTTTATTTTTAGTAGGGGTTTCTCCACTTTGGTCAGGCTGGTCTTGAACTCCCTACCTTATTGTCTGAAAATTAAACTTATATGTAACTGAATATTGCATTCAAATATTTCCTTCATTTTTTATATAAATGACTTGTATGTTTCTATAGGAGAAAGTGATTCTGACAAATCAGTGAAATGCATAAAGAAAGGACAAAGAGACAGGACACGTCACAAAAGATTTTTTTGAGCTATGTTACCTCTGTGGGTTTTAAGAGGCAAGTCAAATTGCTTCAACTCTGTCCTCTACAGTAGTGGCAATGATAACTAATTCTCCCCAGGTTTGACAGCACAAAAGCCCTCCAACAGGTGCCCTGCTGTACCACTGGTGGCTGATCTCACTAGAAAGTTGCTCCTCTGTCAACATTGGGTGTCTCTGGAAGGAGAGTTGGACTACTCTTGTCTCACTTTCCTCTCTATGTTCAAAACTGAACTTGATAATTTCAAAGTCCAGACTCTTCTTGCAGACCCATCCTCAACCAGGAAAGTTCCAGGACTACGTGTTGTCCAAGTAGTGAAAGTGCCCTATAATGGAAAAGAGCTGACAGCATATGCAAAAGCGACAAAGCGTAAGAGTTTTCCTGGTTAGTCATTTGCTGCCTTTGACATGTTCATAATAAGCCTGGTACCTTCACAGTGTGTGGTGCAGAGTAGGCACTCAAATGTTTCTGTTGAATAAGTGAAAGTATTACTTGAGGTGGAAATTTGAATAGGAATAGATGTATATGGAAACATTCTGTGGTCACTATTTGGTAGGAAAAGGGAAAAGTTAATCAGTAAGTACCCACTATTCATCCAGCTCTGTTGGGTGATGAATGACAGTGTACAGTTGCTGTACTAAATAACAGCAACAGGAAAACACAAGTAATTACTATTTTGGCATACACTTCATGTTACTTTCTAGTTGGTTAACTCAATGCCTTACATCTCTTTTGTTAAGATCTTCTTGAACACATTGTATTTTTCACATTTAATAGTGTCAAGGCTTTTCACAGTAGGGCTTACATTTGATTTTGTCACACAATAGACAATCCCTAAGACAACCTGTAATTCCAGTCCATTAGGCTAATGGATAGTAGCTGCTGTGAGCAGTGGGCATGTAATCTTTTGATAATAAAGTCTAGTAAGACACAAAATATAAAAATAAATAAACTGAAAGGAATAGATTTAGCTGATACAAATATTTTGTTTTTTCCTTATAAAAGACTAGTAAATAGACACAGTCAACAGAATTTTTAGAATTACATATGGATACATATGAATAATTGCATCACACAATATTGACAAAGTTCCAAAAGTGATAAGTTTTTGTTTGGGAAGTCTTGCTAATGAAAATTCTTTACTTACTTTTTCTCAATGTTTACTTTTAAAAGCCTGTTATTATTACATGTCATTGCGTATGTATTACAGCATTTATCATTAGAGATTGTATTCAAGAGGATATTCTTAGACCATATTCTTGAGGCGTTATTCGTATAAGAACCTGCCCATGGGAGAAATGCACCTACCATGAAAGAAGGCGAAGCATCACTGAAGGGAGTTGACATTTTTCATTTTAATTTTTAATTTATCTGAGTCACTCCACTGAATTGCAGAAAAGCAAGTATGTCCCCTTAAATCAATTTCATGGAGTCAAAAAAGAAATATTATGTTCTTATAACATCTGGTTTCTGTTTCAGAAAGCTGAAATTCTGTCTTTTGGAGAACACGGGGAGGAAATCTGCAACACCAAATCCACCTGGTTTAGTCACCTAATGAACCATTCCATTAGTAACTAAAGATCTTTGCTTTGTTCATGTTACCTGCATTCGAACCTGAACTCCTTCAAAGAAATTCTCTTTCTCCTGTTTCTATAAAAACAAGGCTGCTAAAATATATTACATATCATTAATATTTTGAAGTCTCTTTATGATTAATAAATATGAAAGATAATTCTTGATGTTCATTCTGAAAGCTTCACTGCAAATATAATTGTCATCATGCTTCATCAATGACCCTATATGTTTTGCTTTTTTAATAATAAAAAAACAAGTAGAGATTGTAAAAGAAAGGTGAGGGTAGAAGAAAAGAGCAGAAAAGGGGAAAAAAGGATTGGAAAGGGGAAGAAGGAGACGGGACAAGAGGAAAGGTAGTGAGAAAGGAGGAAAGAGGAGAGAGGAGGAAAGGAGAAAGTGGTTTCTGAGGGGAGCATTGGAGGCCATGATTTTGACCCAAGGTTCATTTGCATACATACCAGAAGGCGTTGGAAGCATGTGTCTTCATTTAAAGGATGGAGGGGATGTCTTTATTACAAGGTCACTGTGTCTAGATGCAGTTGTGCAGTGAGAGTACTTAGATGTTGAGACGCCATAAATCTAATAGTCCCTCCCTGTACCAGCTTTAAAATGTATGTTTTGGTGAGAAATTTACTCCAAGCCAGGCTAACGAAGGGAAAGCTTAGAGTGAATGGGAAAGAGAATAACAGGAATCCCTCCTTGATCACCACATCAGATGTACGATGCTGAGGAAGGCATGAGAAGCCTAGAAAAGAGCTTCTGAGACTCTCAGATGCTGCCGGGCATCACTGGAGCAGCTTCCCTCCTCAGGAAGCCAGAGTCACCAGTGCATTGTTTGGGCTTTGCTAGTTGCACATGAGGCAGGATAAGGAGCCTGGGAGGCGGCAGAGCTACAAGGTTTCCAGCACAAGTGGCTGCTGGTGGGGAACTCAGCTGGAACCACCATGACCAGCTCCCTGGCTAGAGAGTGCAGGTGACCCACGTCTTTGCCTGCACCAGTTCCTGGGTATCAGGGAGACTGGCCCACTCCCTCAGCAACAGGTCAGAAAATAACTAATCCTTGGAGGGAAGTTTCTAGGGAGGGAAGCCAATAAGGAGGGCCCTTATTTCTATTTCTCCCTGGGTCTGCCCCTGGTGCTACATATCAGAGAAAGACCCCTATGGGGTTGGGCAAAGAGGGCCAACAGAACACCTCCAACTTATTCCAAGGGCAAAAGGCTAGAGGCAGGCAAAAGTGATGGGCACCTGAGGAGAAAGGATTTAAGGCCAAAGTTTGGCTTCATTGATGTCTGGCCCTCTTCACTCCGAAATTTGTGGACAGCTACTTCCAGCAGGGGTGAGATCACCAGGAGAAATGTCTGATGATGAAGCAGCCAGGAGCTCCCCAAATCCAGGAGCAATGTCTGCATGGGCCAGTGAGTGTGCAGGGTGGGAGGGGCAGAGCACCGTGTTCAATTGGACAGCATTCTTTGCCGCCCTCCTTACCCCCCAGCCACTTCTAACCAGGTGTATTAGTCCATTCTCACATTGGAATGAGGAACTACCTGAGACTGGGTAATTTATGAAGAAAAGAGGTTTAATTGACTTACATTTCCACAGGCGGTACATGAAGCATGGCTGGGGAGGCCTCAGGAAACTTACAGTCATGGCAGAAGACCAAGGGGAAGCAGGCACTTACATGGGTGGGAACAGGAGAGAGAGTGAAGGGGCAGGTGCTACACATTTTTTTTTTTTTTTTTTTTAAAAGAGGGAGTCTCACTCTGTCGCCCAGACTGGAGTGCAGTGGCACGATCTTGGCTCACGGCAAGCTCCGTGCCATTCTCCTGCCTCAGTCTCCCAAGTAGCTGTGACTACAGGTGCCCGCCACCACGCCCGGCTATTTTTTTGTATTTTTAGTAAAGATGGGATTTCACCATGTTAGCCAGGATGCTCCTGATCTCCTGACCTCGTGATCCACCCGCCTTGGCCTCCCAAAGTCCTGGGATTACAGGCGTGAGCCACCACGCCCAGCCGGTGCTACACACTTTTAAACGACCAGACCCCATGAGAACTCAGTCACTATCTTCAGAACAGCAAGAGCAAAATCAGCACCCCCACCATGATCCAAACACCTTGCATCAGGCCCTGCCTCTAACACTGAGGATTACAATTTGACAGGAGATCTGGGTGAAGATGCAGAGTCAAACCATGTCACCAGGGCTCTGTTAGAATCACAGCATGTTTCCTTGGAGCTCTTTAGGGAATTTAAAATGTTGTACAGGACTGTGGGGCCTTCTCTCAATGAGCCAATCTGGAGGTACCATGACTGTTACAACAGAGAAAATCGCTAGAAAATGGGTTGAGATTTTTCACTCTTTTGCTCCAATGTTTTGACAATCTAGAGACATATGTATTACCAAGGACAATACTTCCTTCAAATTATCCTCAATATTGCAAATAAAGGGTAATTTTTATTTAGCGGGCTTCCAGGAGAAGCTAATTCCCGTATTAAAAATTAAAATCTGGTGGCTGTATCTGTATGTAACAGTTAACATTTTCCAAAATCTTTTTAGTTTAATATAGCTAATATTCCTAACTTTCTACATAACCCCTAAAACTAGATAATGTTTTTCCATGAAAGTTAAATTTTTTTAACACTCAACTCAATCCAATTATCTTTTGATGTCAGTCTGTGAGTAGCACAAAAATAAAATTGCAATAGCAATTAGCATGGAAGCTGATAAAAGTAGAAATCTTCAAAAATTAACTTTTTGTTTTTAGTAAAGAAATCTTCAATGATTTTAAAATAAACTTGTAATGGAACCCCTTGCATAGTATATCTACTTATGAGATATCATTTAGTTAAGTTAGTTTGAAGTAAATTTATTAAAAATATTGATTTGTTTTTATTATATTTCAAACTAAAATGATTGAGTAATAAAGTCACTTTCAGATACACATTAATTCTATTTTTAATCTTTTAAATATGTTGTCATCAAATTCCTTTTAATGATAATAGACTCTAATGGAAAAATATTTCATCTGTATTTCAAGCATGCTCTACATTTTTTATAAAGAACTCTGAATCTTTTTAAATATAATAACCAAATCATTAGTAGCCTAATGATTGCCCAGAACAATAAAGCTAAATTTAAAAATATTTTCCAACTGACACGAATTTATACAATGAACTAAATCCTAATGAAGTTTTCTGCAGTGATACAACTTAAAAACCCTCTTATAGTATTATATACTTAATTGACACCAGAATCTTTTTAACAATTTAAATATACTCTCTTTAAAATGAGTTCTAACACCACCTGTACTGCGAGATACTGATTAGAGGAAGAAGAAAGACACCTATGAATAAAGCCACTTTGCAAACATTTAGCAGTCTTTAACTTCTGTAGTCTTTTAAAAGAAGAAATAGGGATTCCATTTCATGTCATGTTATCGTGTCTTTTTATGTGTAGATGGAAGACCCGAGCTATAATAATGGTTAAATATACTGTATATTGAATTACTCATCTCTAATGAGCTTAGAATAAGACCTTTATGTGAGCACAAATTGTATATATCTAAATTTAAATACACATCATTCTAAGTATTTCACCTGGTTTTCAATGAGTCTAATTTCCATCTCTCTCACATTCTTCATCTGTGTGAGCTTCTTCCTTCTTTTTTCCCTTTTTAGTTAACATGTTTTCTCTAGGTTCCAGAATCCAGAAATTGGTGCATAGTATAACATCAACTTGTAAATTTTAACTTTAAATGTTGTTTCTGGATTATCTTTCTTAAACACATCAAAATCTACTCAAGTTATAGTGGGCTATCTTTAGAACATGACTATAGGACACAGACTACAACATTCAACAGGCATATGACTTCCCCACTCCATTCTAATAGATGGATGAAGGGTCGCAGATACTTATTATATTTATCCACATGAATTCCCATTTTAATGGAAAAGCAAATGCCTGAGAAAAGAGCTAGAAGGTTCTTATTTCTAAGAACCTTTACAATTCCGTTTATTGACAACCAACATTTAAAATGTGTTCTATTAATTGGGGGACAAGCAGAGATAACGTTTTTCAATGTAAAATTTTTTGTGTATACACAAAAAAGTTTCTTTTGGAATTATGTCCTAACATAAACTATTTGTAATCAAAAGATGTCTGATTTGGAAATAAACACTTTTAAAATGCAAACTTGTTTTGTTATATCCTGTGGCTATCACAATTTATGTGGAGCTATTTAAACAATCGTCTTCTTCAAACATATCTATATATTTTATTGAGGGAGGACAACACCTTCTAGTTGAATCCATAAATAAATGTACTTCTCAGGCTTGTAACTAACATAATGTAGCATTTCAGAATGTCTGTGTCCCCAGATGCCCTGCCAGTGGAATGCTTCCTGCTGCTAAAAGTTATGCTTTCCACCTCTTTTTATAACTTGTCTGGCAGACTTGGCATGAAGGTGACAACTTAAGCTAAAAATCTGTCAAAACAAAGAATAGCTAACAGGCATGTCTAAGGCTGATGTGAAAATGGAAGACAAGCCCACTAGAATGAAATGTATGCTATATAGATGCTTGTTCAGAAAATAGGTATATCCGTGTTTACTGTACTGAACACATATTTCTGGGCAACCACTTTCCAGATCTAATGCAAGATTCTCTGAATTCGTAGTGAAAACAGTCCTTGCCCTCAAGAACATAAACATAGGAACAGCTAACATTATTGAGCTCTCTCAGTGCTCCAGGAACTCTTCCAAATGCTTTCATACGTTACCTAATATTAAGATAATTAGTCCTCACAATAAGGCTATGTGATAGGTGAATTATTGTACACATTTTGTAGATGAGAAAACCGAGGTCCCCATAGTTAAAGGATCTTGCCCAGATTAGACAGATAGATACTAAGCTGTAGAGCCAGAGCTCACTTCCAAGTAGGCCAACCCAGAGGCTCCACTGTTACCTATTCCTCCATCCTGCTTCTTTTGTTATGAAGGAGATACACACATAAATGCAAAATTCCAACATAGTGGTTCAAGTGTTCAAGTATAAAAAGAATATTTGTGGCTTTGTTGCGCACAGTGTGGACATGAAGCGGAGTGCATTAAAAAAGGATTCTCATACAACACAATGGAACAGGAAAGTATGTTCATCTCAGGCAAACAGAAAAGCATCTGTAATGGTGCTGAATATTTTGTAAATCACAGTGTGTCCTAAATTAACTGAACTCAAGATTTCATTCATTTTAGAAAAGGTAGTAAAAAGGGTGTTTTAAAACATCATTGTTGCTGTTTATTCTTCAATGTGTTGGTAACTAATTTTTCCAAATGTATTGGTGTGATGATTAAGATTTATCACTATAAACCAGGAATTCCCCAGAAATCAAAGAACAAGAGTATAACTGTGAAAAAAGAATCTCCCATTTGGCTATGTATGCCTTTTTGTGTAATATTCCTGGGCAACACATGGTTATAAAAATGGACTCAGCCAGACGTGGTTGTTCAGGCCTGTAATCCCAGCACTTTGGGAGGCCGAGGTGGGTGGATCATGAGGTCAGGAGATTGAGATCATCCTGGCTAACACGGTGAAATCCCGTCTCTGCTAAAAATACAAAAAAAAAAAAAAAAATTAGCCAGGTGTGGAGGCACATGCCTGTGGTCCCAGCTACTCGGGAGGCTGAGGCAGGAGAATCGCTTGAACCCAGGAGGCAGACTTTGTGGTGAGCTGAGATTGCACCACTGCTCTCCAGCCTGGACAACAGAGCAAGACTCTGTCTCAAAAACAAAACAAAAAAAAACTGGACTCACCTCAGGCACAAATTACCTCAACCAGAACCAAGATCCACACTGGCAATCAAAGGCTTCCCTATTAGTGAGTGGAAACTAATTATTCGTCTATAACCACTATCTGTGTCCTGTCTCCTGAGTAACCCTCCAAGAACGGAACTACAGAAATCAGTCCTATGTCTTGCCACTATTAGCCCAGCTCTCTGGCTAGTCCTTTTCTACCTGAATCCCATGTTAATTCTCCAACAAGAATGGAATCTGAAAAAGTAAAATACTGGAAATCTTACCTAGTTTTTCCTCCCACATCCCATTGAAGCTGGATCACCTGAAAGAAAAGTGGTGTAGAAATATCACCAGACAATATGGAATTTAAGATACAATGCACTTGCTATGGGTAGATAGGTATATTGGTATAATTCCTTTCTAGAGCAATTTTACGTCTATGACATTTGAAAATGGCCAAAGCTTATTCAGCAATTTCACTTCTAGGTATGAAACCTAGAAAAGCTGTCAAGAGTTTGTGCATAATTTATCACAATATTGTTATAAAATAATCCAAATGTCCACCAACACAGAAATGCATGAATAAAATGCAGTATATTTATCTGGTGAAATAATATAAAGTTTAAATGGGAAAAACAAATCCATATGCATCAACATAGGTGGATACCCATATTATAATATTGAGTAAAACATTTATTTTCGGCTTAAGGGCACTTACAAAAATGAAGAGGTAGTATCTTTGTTTATGGATATATATATAAAAAAATATACATATACAGCTATACCTTCAAATTTCTTTGAATACAAGAAGCTAGAATATGATGATGAAAATCAACTTCCAAACAGTTTTACTTCTGGGAAAGGAGAGAGGAAAATTGGACTGGAGGAGGAATAAAGAAAACTAAAATATTATCTATAATTTTTTTTATAGAATTATTCTAAAGCAAATGTGAATGTGATCAATCATTAAAATTGATCATGATGAGTTCATGGGTATCTGTAAGGTATATTACATGCTGTCTTTCCTTTTAAAATTAGAAAGGAAAGGCACATAGCCCAGTTTGAGGATAATGCTGAAGGCCTGGAATAGAGGGCTTGGGTTGCTGATGTTGGAAGCCATCTCTCCTCTTTTCTCCTTTGAACTCACATTAAATTTCCTCTACTTGTCTTTAATTTTGCATTGATTAGCCCAGTACACTTTTTACTTTGTTTTCATTTTATCTCCAAAATAATTTTATGTAGTGAGAAAGGCAGGCATTACTATGTCTTCCTGTTTAAGGAAACTAATGCTAATAAAATGAGGTGACTTTGCAACATGCATGTACTGATAGGCCAACCTCTGGATTAAGTTTAGGACCGGTCATCTTTCCAGTTTACTATGTTGAGCTTGTCATAGAAGTAGGTGTGCACCATGGCACAATGGTAGCATTAACAGCAGTTGTAGCTTTTGTTGTTGATGCGGCAGTCTTGTTTTCACTTTATCTTAAATACGGCT
The DNA here is from genome assembly GCF_049350105.2 of Macaca mulatta. Lineage (NCBI taxonomy): Eukaryota > Metazoa > Chordata > Mammalia > Primates > Cercopithecidae > Macaca > Macaca mulatta. The sequence continues at coordinate 22,375,153 of NC_133408.1, read as the reverse complement.
ATAAAGCAAATGTATTTTAGAACACTCTCCAGCTGTCTTGTGCCACAAAGATACAAGGCACTGGGAAGAAAGCAATCCACCATAATGGTTTCTTGATGGCTTTCTCCTATCAGCATCACATAAGTGGGGAATTTGTTTTGACCATGGTATGAGGTAATTTATTATTTTCTGGCTTAAAAACTGACAGCTACAAGGGGTTTTAAAGGAAAATTGTGACATTTACAGAAAGAGCAATGATCTTATACAGAAACCAGGTGGTGGCCTTTTCTACCATTCTGACAGACGGAAGACCTACAGTGAAGTTATTTTTTTGTCCTGTTAAACCAAATAGCTGAAGTAATTCGTACTTTCTTTCTGCCCGATTTGTGCTTTGTGTACATTTAAGTATTAGAAGACAATTTTCCTATTGGGTAAAATTTACCACTGTGTGTATTGATTTCCTTTGAAGTTACTGCAATTGTCTAAGCTGTTACAAGTTTTTATAGCACCATAATGTTCATTTAAAATGACCAAAAAAGAATAAGGATCCCAGGCAAATATAATTATAAAAGTTTACACCAATAATATAATAAACTTTGGCTTTAGGAGAATGCTCTAAAATTGCCCTTCTATACATACTACAGGCAACAAAAATGCTATAACAAAGATATTAATTTTCCTAGGACATTCAGCCTATTTGCCTAGAATTTTATTGTTGAACATATTGCTAAATATTCAGTTGCAGGAGTCTTTGCATAGTATCCCCCAAATTTACTATTTTAAGTGGTTCATTACCACCTACTGTATTTTGTTAGCTTCTGCCTGTATACCCTGCAGTTATAGGCTAAGGAAAGATAAATAAATGAAAGCAATAGAGATTCATGGTTCATATATTTTAAATATTTGAATGGCAAGTTACAGCTGCCCATATAAATTTATAGAGATAGGCAATCTCAGTACTGTAAAGGAACTTCATATAAATGTCAAGAGGCATTCAAAGGTTGTACTTTCACAAATTTCACAATGGGTAAGTCTCTCTTGACTTCCTGCCTTCTGAAACAGTACCTGTGATGCCTTCCTGACTCTTTACAGCCTCGGCAAAGGCCACGGGTAGTAAAGGTCCTTCCAGGACTGGCATGTGGTCATGAACAGCCTGTGTGGGCCACATACAGTCCCAGCTCATCTGGCAGGATTGGGATGAATGTGATGCTGTGGCCAAATGTTACTTTAAGGGACCATAAATGTCTTAGAGTATATTGCTTTTTTCCTTGCCTATCTAAGAACAAATTTACATTTCGGGAAATATTAGAAGATATTTATTTTATTTCCTAACTCTCTTTTTTTTTTTCCACTAAAGTTCTAATGTCTAGCTACAGTAGTTTGATGTAGATACCCAAACAGTTATGTCTCTTATTTGTTCTTGGGGAATGACAAAGTACCATTTTTAATTTTTTTTTTTTTTTTTTTTTTGAGACAGAGTCTTGCTCTGTTGCCCAGGCTGGAGTGCAGTGGCATGATCTTGGCTCACTGCAACCTCCGCCTCCTGGGTTCAACTGATTCTCCTGCCTCAGCCTCCCAAGTAGCTGGGATCACATATGCCCGCCACCACACCTATTTTTTTTTCTTTTTTGTACTTTTAGTAGAGACGATGTTTCACCATGTTGGCCGGGCTAGTCTTGATCTCCTGACCTCAAGTGATCTGCCTGCCTCAGCCTCCCAAAGTGCTAGAGGATTACAGGTGTGAGCCACTGCGTCCAGCCTAATTTTTTTTTTTTATTTTTGTGGCTACATAGTAGGTGTACATATTTATGGGATACATGAAATACTTTGATACAGGCATGCAATGTGCAGTAATCACATCATGTAAAATGGAGTATCCAGCATTTATCTTTTGTGTAAAAATCCAATTATACTCTCTGTTATTTTTAAATGTATAATTGAATTACTATTGACTTCAGTCACCTTGTGCCATCAAATACTAGGTCTTACTCATTCTTTCTACTTTCTGTACCCATTAACCTCTACGTGCCCCTACCCAACTGTCCTTCTCAGCCTCTGGTAACCATTCTTCTACTCTCCAATTCCATGAGTTCAATTGTTTTATTTTTTAGCTCCTGCAAATAAATGAGAATAGGCAAATTTTGTCCTTCTCTGTTTGGCTTATTTCACTTAATATAATGACCTCCAGTTCCATCCATGTTGTTGCATATAAAAGGATCTCATTCTTTTTATGACTGAACACTACTCCTTTGTGTATATAAGTACCACATTTTCTTTTTCCATTTATCTGTTGATGGACATGTAGGTTGCTTCCAAATCTTGGCTATTATGAGCAGGGCTGCAACAAACATAGGAGTGCAAATCTCTCTTCAATATACCGATTTCCTTTCTTTTGGGCATATACCAAGCAGTAGAATTGCTGTATTAGACGGTAGCTCTATTTTTAGTTTTTTGACTAAAAAAACTTAAACTCTAAACTGTTTTCCATAGTGGTTGTACTAATTTTCATTCCCACCAACTGTGTACAGGGATTCCTTTTTCTTCACATCCTTGCCAGCTTATTTTATTGCCTGTCTTTGGGTAAAAGCCATTTTAAATGGAGCAAGATGATATCTCATTGTCATTTTGATTTGCATTTCTCTGATGACCAATGCTGTTGGGCACCTTTTCATATGCCCGTTTCTCATTTGTATGTCTTCTTTTAAGAAATGTCACCAACATGGAGAAACCCCATCACTACTAAAAATACAAAATTAGCCAGGTGTGGTGGCCCTTCCCTGTAATCCCAGCTATTGGGAAGGCAGGAGAATTGCTTGAACCTGGGAGGTGGAGGTTGCAGTGAGCCGAGATCGTGCCATTGCACTTCAGCCTGGGTAACAAGAGTGAAATTCTGTCTCCAAAAAAGAAAAGTGTCTATTCAGATCTTTTGATAATTTTTAAATCAGATTATTATATTATTTTCCATAGATTTGTTTGAGTTCCTTATATATTTTGGTTATTAGTATTTGTCAGATGGGTAGTTTGCAAATAGTTTCTCCCATTCTGTGGGTTGTCTCTTCACCTTGTTGACTGGATCTTTTGCTGTGCAGAAGCTTCATAACTTGATGAGATCTCATTTGTCTGTTTTGCTTTGGTTACTCGTCCTTGTAGGGTATTTCTCAAAAAATTTTTGCCTAAATTGATCTCATAGAGATCTCCTCCAATGTTTTGTAAATTGCCCAATCTCAAGTATGTCTTTATTAGCAATGTGAATACAGATTAATGCAATAAATTTGTAACAGTAGAGTGGGGCACTACTGAAAAGATTCCCAAAAATGTGGAAACAACTTTAGAACTGGGTAACAGGCAGAGGTTGGAACAGTTTGGAGGGCGCAAAAGAAGACAGGAAGGTGTGTGAAAGTTTGGAACTCCCTAGACATTTGTTGAATGGCTTTGACCAAAATGCCAGTAATGATATAGACAACGACATCCAGGCTGAGGTGCTCTCAGATGGAGATGAAGAACTTGTTGGTAACTGGAGCAAAGGTGACTCTTGTTATGTTTTAGCAAAGAGACTGGCAGCATTTTGCCCCTGCCCTAGAGTTTTGTGGAACTTTGAACTTGAGAGAGGTGATTTAGGGTATCTGGAGGAAGAAATTTTTTGGTTTTTTTTTTGAGATGGAGTCTTGCTCTATCACCCAGGCTGTGATGCAGTGGTGCTCTCGGCTCACTGCAACCTTCGCCTGTGGGTTCAAGCAATTCTCTACCTCAACCTCCTGAGTAGCTGGGATCATAGGCACCTGCCACCACGTCTGGCTAACTTCTGTATTTTTAGTAGAGATGGGGTTTCACCATCTTGGCCAGACTGGTCTTGAACTCCTGACCTCATGATCCACCCACCTTGGCTTCCCAAAGTGCTGGGATTACAGGTGTGAGCCACCACGCCCCACCTGGAGGAAGAAATTTCTAAGCAGCAAAACATTATAGAGGTGACTTGGGTGCTCTTAAAAGCATTTACTTTTAAAAGGGAAACAGAGCATAAAAGTTTGGAAAATTTGCCACCTGACAATGCAATAGAAAAGAAAATCCCATTTTCTGAGGAGATATTCAAGCTGGCTGCAGAAATTTGCATAAGTAGTGAGAACTCAAATGTTAATCAGGAAGACAATGGGGAAAACGTCTCCAGGGCTTGTCAGAGAACTTTGAGGCAGCCCCTCCCATCACAGGCCCAGAAGCCCAGGAGGAAATAATGGTTTCATGGGCTGGGCCCAGGGTCCCTCTGCTATATGCAGTTGAGGGACTTGGTTCCCTGCATCCTAGCCACTCCAGCCATGACTAAAATAGGCCAAGGTACAGTTTGGGCCATGGCTTCAGAGGATGCAAACCTCAAGCCTTGGCAGCTTCCACACTGTGTTGAGCCTGCGAGTGCACAGAAGTCAAGAATTGGGGTTTGGGAATCTTTGCCTAGATTTCATAGGATGTATGGAAATGCTTGGATGCTCAGGCAGGTTTGCTGGAGGGGTGAGGTTTTCATGGAAAACCTCTGCTAGGGCAGTGCAGAAAGAAAATGTGGGGTCAGAGCCCCCACACAGAGTCCTTACTGGAGCACTGCCTAGTGGAGCTGTGAGAAGAGGGCCATGGTCCTCCAGAGCCCAGAATGGTAGATTCACCAACAGCTTGCACTGTGTACCTGGAAAAGCTGTAGACACTCAATGCCAGCCCAGGAAAGCAGCCAGGAGGGAGGCTGTACACTGCAAAGCCATGGAGCAGAGCTGCCCAAGACAATGGAACCCACCTCTTGCATCAGTGTGATCTGGATATGAGACATGGAGTCAAAGGAGATAATTTCGGAGCTTTAAGATTTGACTGCCCCCTGGATTTTGGGCTTGCATGGGGCCTTTAGCCCCTTCATTTTGGCCAATACCTCCTGTTTGGAATGGGTGTATTTATCCAATGCCTGTACCCAGATTTTAACTAGGAAGTAACTAACTTGGTATTGATTTTACTGGCTCATTGGCAGAAGGGACTTGCCTTGTCTCAGATGAGACTTTGGACTGTGGACTTTTGAGTTAACACTGAAAAACTAGCTTTTATGAATTTATCTCTCTGTGGCCTCAGTCATTTTGAAAGTTGATTTTTCAGAATCTTTTCTGTCTTCTCCCCAGATTCCAAGTAATATATAGTCTTTCTCCAAACACTCACCATTACTAGCTGTTTTCTTTGCTTACTCTCTTTTCATACTCTTCACCAACACCTCCTTCCCAAACCTGGGCTGCCTGCACGTGGATCATTCTTTTTTTCCTTTTTATATGGTCTGCTGAGAAGGATTATTTGTTTTCTTGTCTGAATGTGTTTCTTCTCAGGAATAATCTTCCTCATGATCTCTTGAATATGTTATGTTTTTCATATTGTTGTTAAATAATGTATGATGAGTAAATTTCTACATTTTCTAAGACCAACACATTTTTACAATTATACACATATTTTTGTTTTCTCTAAATGCAAATTTTCAAATGGTCAAATGAAGTAAGAGCCTTGCTCAATTTATTGACCTGCACTTTTACTCCTCATCTCTATTCCATGCTAAAGTAGAAGAAATCAAAGGATTTTCATGAAATCCTGTACATTATTTAAAATTGAAAACCTATATTTTATATGTAATTTATCCTTTAGTTTATCATTGTAAACAAAATATTAATCAATATTTTTTCAATAAAAATTTTTATCCACTTTGGTTCAGAAGCAAATTTAGAGTCATGTGATGAAAATGATCCACGCTTACAGGATTGCTAGTTATACATGGATTATTCACAGCAACTTAACTACTGGCCATCTTCTTATTATTCATTGCCCCATACATTTCTAAGTCATGTTCTCCAGCTAATAACAATGAAACTTTCATGTTAATATTAGCTAAACTTGTTAGTGAAGTTATATCTTCTGGGACAAAGTAAAAACAAAAGTTATAGAATGCATTTGCAAGCCAGATAGAAAGAATATGAAGATTTATTAGCTTTTGGCATCGTAACACATTTTTCCTCCATTGATTCAAATAATTCAAATAATTCTCTGAGACAGTTTCATTAAAAAATAATGAATAAACTCAAAACTCATGGAATTTCTGGACCTAAGTGTAGACTTATAGTAAAGTTGTAAAATCACCTTGCTTTTGTAGTCTGACCATGATATGCATAGCAACTGGAGGAAATGTATGAACCAGAATGAATTGAACAAGTAAAGATTTTATTGCAATAAGGGATAATGAGAAAAGTACAGTTTTTAAACTGTTTCTCTGAGCAATAGCCAAGGGCTATAAAAACATGTCTGTTGAGGGGATCATGGAGACAGAATGTGGCTAAGAGAGACATGAGATAGAGTCGTTGTATTGGTCCGTTTTCACACCCTGAGAAGAAACACATTCAGAAGGGGAAACAGATAATCCCTCTCAGCAGACCATATAAAAAGGAAAAAAGAAAGATCCACATGCTGGCAGCCCAGGTTTCGGAAAGAGGTGTTTGATGGTGAGGAGTATGAAAAGAGAGTAAGTAAACAAAATAGCTAGTAATAGTGAGTGTTTGGAGAAAGACCATAAGTTACTTGGAATCTGGGGAGAAGCCAGAAAAGATTCTGAAAAATCAGATTTCAAAATGATTGAGACTACAGAGAGATAAATTAATAAAAGGCATTTTTCTTTGTCTTCTATATCATGCAATATTTAACTTTGCCATCCACATTTGGCTACGACAGACTATGTATTTTGGTTGTTTGCATAGGTTTCTTCTTATTGTGATTCTGTGCTGAGATGGATCACAGAATGGCTCAACTTTAAAACTGTTGTAATTAACATTTATAGCTGATATATAAAAATAAGTAACAATCATGTAATATTTAATATATTCACATAAGTATACATAAATCCTGTTCCATGAAAAGTATGTGAAAAACATTTCAAATAACCTAATGTACATAGTTTAGTAATAATACTAAGTGACCAGAAAATTATTGGTTTAATGACAATCACAACATAAATGCACACATTTTTTGTTTTGATAGAATAGTTTGAAATTTCACATATAACCACTTTCATTTTTATATTAAACGTGAAGAGTCTACAGAAATTACAAAGGTAATTGTGCTACAGCAACCCATAAAAAGGATAACTAGAAAATATGTCTTTGCACACTGTATACTGCTATTTCAGTTTTGTGGCTTATGTATTTTAAGAAATTAAACTTTATTATTTCAAGAGGAGATTTATTTGAAAATCAATTGAAGAAAACTAAAAATTATATAAGAAAATATTGATATTATATGCACATTCACCTAAATGTGATGATATTAATAATACAAATAGTTGAAATTGATTACATAGGGAACAAGGTATTCATTCCATAATCTGTAGACAACATATTTTTAAGAGTCTCATGCTCTACAGACTGAGCTAGCTGGGCAGTCACAATATTTTAAAATTAACCAAAACAATCAATAAATTAAAACAGTATATTTAAATAGGTCATGTTTTTCTAATTAATTTATTCATTTATATATTATTTGTATATGATTTATACATATATACTGTAGGTATATATATTAGACAGGTATGTTTTTTACATAAGTGTGGGGAGAGAGAAAAAGGAGGTATTTACTACTACTTAGTGATATTACTGCTGGCATCCAAATTGATAAGTTTAAACCCTAGATAAATGAAAAAATATCCAACGTTATTAGGGAGATGAACAACCAGAATATATTCCTATTCTTATGTAAACTAATGCAATGTTAACATATTTCAAGGCATTGATTATGTTACAGATTTATATTTCTTCCTCACAATAGCAAGAAGAGTAGGAATTACATACTGTGCGCAGTGATGTTTTTGCCTCTCTGAAGAGTTGAAGTCAAGTATAGCATATTTAATCACAGAATATGAAACATAATAAGTCGCATACGAAAAATATGCAAGACAGCTGAAAGAAAGAAATGAAAAATAAAAAGGCAGGAAGAAAAAAGAGAAAGAAGGAAGGGGAAGAGGAGAAGAGGGGCGGAGGAAGGGAGGGAGGGAGGGAAGAATGTTAGCACCACACAAGCAAATAGAATGCAGATGTCAGCACTATGCTTCCAAAGGCAAGAGAAAGCCATAACTTCCCCACTAACCTCCCAACCACTTTCACCTCCCAGGCAAAAGCAATTAGGGTTCAGGCCACCAGAGGATGATTAGTGGGCGAACCCAGGGCAGAAGTTACTGAGGTTAATTGAAGAGTAAAAAGCAGCAAGATTGGCACACTGATTGGTGGTTTTGGTGGGAGTGGTAGAGACCCAGGCCTTGCCAATAGGCAGTGCGCCAGAAGGGAATCTCTGGGAGAAGAAGCCAGCTGCTGCACACAGGCTAGAGGACAGGAGCCAGAGTCACCGCTGGGATAGCTGGGCTCATTGAACAGGACCACCAGTAATGATGCCCACTTCTGAGAGACATGGGACACATGATCTGTCCTTGTAGAAAATACCACTTAGTAGCAGTGTCAGGTGGCCAAAGAAGTGACAGCAAAAGTGACACTTACTATGACTATAACTGAGCCTACATCAACTTTCCTATCAGTGTGAGTCCCTGGGTCCTGAGGTTTAAAACTTAAATAGAGTTGATTCCTAAAACCACCTCCAGTTCTAAATACACTGTTTAATTTTGTGATTGGGCTAAAAGGTTGTCACTGAAATTTCTTTCACTGGAATAGTCCCTAGAGTTATTTCAATATACACTTACTAAAAATAAAATTTTTGACTTTGAATCTAGCTAGCCACATCCAAAGTGAGTTGATTTACCTTAAGTTAAACTATAGCCAAATTATACTTTAAGGGATTAGTTTATGTATTAAAGAGTTACATATATAAATATGTAGAATATTTAAGTCATTTGTATATAATTATGCTAAGAAAAAGTTTAACTTCTATTAAGGGCCTGAGGAAAAAAAAAAACATATTCAAATATTTGGGACATTGTAGAAATAGAATGCTATATCCACTGTAGCCAGATGACCAAATTGCGACTCTATAGACACACTTGGAATAGAAAGAAACCTTTAAGGGCATCTGATTTGAAATTTCTTCTCTAGCATCTAACACTCCTGCTGATGCGGGAATTATTACATCCCATAGTCTTCCCTCTCCAGAGGCAGTCAGAAGCATTTTAAGCAGTTTGATTAGAAAAATCTTCCTTATGTTAATCTGAACTAATTCTCCTAGATATTTTTTCACTTTCTTTAGTCTAGTCTAAAACTGCAAGTTCACAAGGAACACATTAAATGCCTCTTGCACACAAAAGCTCTTGGTTTGTTCAGGATGAGCCCTCAAACTTCCCTGTAGCCTTCCCTTCTATAGACCCAATAGCATAATTCTTTCAAGGAAGCATCATCTGTCATGTTTTCAATTCCCTTTATAATTCCAGTCCCCTAACCTCTGAACGTCTTCCAGTTTGTCAATATCTCTCTTAAAGCCTGATGCTAAGCCAAGTGTTCCAGCTAAGATAAAACAAAATTAGTGGAAAACAGAACCATCCCTTCCATTATTCTATACATTGATCAACATAGCCAAGATCAAATTAACTGTTCTAGAAGGTGTCAATTACTATGATTCCTATCAGTGATGTGGCTCACTGTGTACATGTCAATTAGTCTTCAGAATAGTTTTTGAAAAGAAGAAAAACAGAGACTATATGTGATGTCTCTTAATCCTCTATTAAAATACAAAAACAAATGTTCACCACGCCATCTTAACAGGACTCCAGAAGTAATTTATGCTATTTCTGGAGTGTTATTTCACCTACTCACACTCATGGGGTTGGCTTTACTCAATGCAAAAAAAGAAAAAAGCAACTCTAAGGCTTACCAAATGTGCAATACAAGCACCTGTTGCAGGGAAGGTAGTTGGCACTAAAGTTGGGCACTGAAGTACAGAGCATCTCACCTTTCTTTGTTTTCTCCTTAAAGCGACCCAGCATATCAAGATTAGAACCTTCAAAAGTGACAAATTCCAGATATAAAAATATTTTTCTACAAACTGTCCAAAACCAATTTTAGGAGCCAGATATTCATGGAAAAATGGTGTTTGTTTTGCTATTCTGGCGTTATTCCCCCTAGTCATTTGAAAACAAGAAAATAGAAGTATTTAAAAGATCTATTTTCATCAACAGGATTGAAAAAGAGCAGCACTGAATAGAACTTTAAAAACCATGGTTTTGATGAAGGATTATCACTAATTTCAAGTGAATTTCTGTATCATAATCAAGACAGGTACATAAGGAAAAATCCCATAAATAAATATAACTGCTAACATGCATTATCTTCTTATTCATCATTTGTGTGTGTGCATAAAAATAAAAATATCGTTAAAAATAAGCTAGTCACTTGATTTTTTGTGTGTATTCTAATCAAAGTCCCCACAGTCACAGTACCTACCAGGTGTCTTACCTCTTGTCTATCATTTTAAGTCCTTCATCCCCAAATCATGAAATCAAGCTAGTATTCAGGCAAACAACCATTTTCCTCCACAGGTCACTTAGCAATGAATGCATCCATTGCTTGACTAAGGCTACTCTGAGCAAATATTTTAGAGTGTCTATTCCTAGAGAATTGTACTAGCAGCTACAACAGGACCAGACTCTTCTTCATGAGCTAGTAATGTAATGCTTGTAACAAACTTTATTGCCACTATTAGTACAAGACCCATACTAGTTTCTGTTAATTAGATATTTATTTACATGAACCAAAGAGTCAGCAATTTCAAATAAAAAAGTACTTTAGACATCATCTGACCCAATTCCTTCTCTGTCTAGGTAGGACACTAAAGCCCAGAGAGCCTTGTCAGGAAGCCATATAACCCCAAATTGTCTACTGAGTCATGTTTATTTTCAATAAGCAACCTACCACTTCTATAAGGTATAAGAAGTAGAATTAAATATACTATTTTGAGTAATAATTAAAGAGGCAAAGAATATTTCCTAAGCATTGAGACTTTTTTCAATTGTGTCTTGTTTCTACCTGTGTAACCTTTATAGAATATTCTCCACTAGCCACCTTTACCTAGATGACTCCAACTTGTCTTTAGAAGTCAGCTCAGAGGTCATTTCCTCAAAAAAGTCTTCTGTCACACCCAACATTAAATTAAATGTCTATGTTATACAGTGATATGGCTTGGCTGTGTCCCCACCCAAATCTCATCTTGAATTGTATAATAATCCCCACATGCCATGGGAGGGCCCTGGTGGGAGGTAATTGAATCACGGTGGGGGTTATCCTCATGCTGTACTCCTGATACTGAGTGAGTTCTCATGAGATCTGATGGTTTGAAAAGGCACATCCCTCTGCTTCGCTCAGCACTTCCCCTTCCTGCCGCCATGAGAAGAACATGTTTGCTTCACTTTCCACCATGATTGTAAGTATCCTGAGGCCTCCCAACACGTGAAGAAATGTGAGGCAATTAAACCTCCTCTCTTTATAAATTACCTAGTCTCATGCTTTATTAGCAGCATGAGAACAGACTAACATGTATAATTTTCTTGTCCCATCTTTCCTCATAACATTTGTCACATTTATAATTTGTACATTCATCTGTGGTTGTGTGATTAACATCTGCCACCCCTACTAGACTCGAAATTCAGTGAATCAGAAGTAGCATCTCTGAATTTGCCCATTATTGCACATGAGTTCTTAGATCATGGTTCCAGCACCCAGTAGGTACTCAGTATGTACTATTGCATATCTAGTCAACCTCTCAAGCAGACCTGTGTAACTTTGGAGTAAATCACAAAGTTTAGAAGACTACCAGAGACACAGCTTATTTATTATCCCCAGTTAGAAAATGTTTGAAAGTTTTCTTTTGAATTCTAAGAAAAAATAAAGCTGAAAAATGTCCATAGTAATTAAATAGGGAAATTGCTTTCCACAGTGATCTCTAAATTAACATCTTCTATCTTTAACGTTTTCTGTTTTTGCAATAACTTTCATACCGTCTCTGATTTTCAAAAGACCTAGAGATCATGGAAAGGACTCAGAGAAATTCCAAATGCATCTGAAAGAAAGAAAGAGAGAGAGAGGGAGAGGGAGAGGGAGAGAGAGAGAGTGAGAGAGAGAGAGAGAGAGAGAGAGAGAGAGAGAGAGAGAGAGAGAAAGAAAGAAAGAAAGAAAGAAAGAAAGAAAGAAAGAAAGAAAGAAAGAAAGAAAGAAAGAAAGAAAGAAAGAAACGGAAGGAAGGAAGGAAGGAAGGAAGGAAGGAAGGAAGGAAGGAAGGAAGGAAGGAAGAAAGAAGAAAACCTAATAAGATTGTGTTACTTTCTCACTCATGCTTCATTTGCAATTTTCACTTTCAATTCATCTTGACACCAACTATTTAAAAAATGAGTGAGTTTATCAGTATCCAAACACAGTTCTGAGGGAGAGAACATTTGTTGATTTTGTTCTTTATTTAATTAGTTAGAAAATAATAACCCATCACATAAGGTTTTATGGTTATGTCTAAACCCAGCAGTGACTTTATCTTCTTTTTTTATTTGCTTTCACTCCTTTGAGTCCTGGTTCAGTTTTGCTCCATATTTTCATAAATTTCATTTCTGAGTCCCAACGTTTCTCTTTTCCTCTCTTGGGATTTCCTTATGAAAAATGTCTTCAGGCTTTTTATTTGTCTATAAGTATTTGGAAAACATTTATTCAGGACCTACAACTTTATGTTTGGTATTTTTTATGTTGATGACATTCCAAAGCTTATTGGGTTTATTCTATAATTTACTAATTTTCTTATTTCCTCTGGTATTTTCAAGTGCTCCTTAAACATTTTTTAACCAATAAAGCTATTTTATGTAATTTATCAGACAAAAGCTCAAGTTAACTGAATTCACAAAATCTATCAGAAGGTTATATTATAGGCACATTAAACCTGTTTAAAATGATCAGCTTCCTTGCTATACACAAATTTCCAAATAATGGCATCTAGGTCATCTTTGCACCTGTTCTTTCACCACAGATACACTCTCATTAAAGGGACTTCTTACTGCTTTCCTTATCACCATTTTCTGGTCAAGGCCATATGTCAAAGCAAATGTTGATCTTGTTGTGTCACCAAATGAAAATTCTAGAAGTCAGGTCTTTAAATGTGAAATTTATTAAAATCACTCTCTTAATTTACCACTTGGTTCTTTTCCTTCATAACTTATGTTTTCTTTCTTTTATTAGACAAGAAAGTTTTCTGACCCTGAGCATTTTCCCAGTTGTCACAGAAATTATGCTAGCTCATAAAATTTGTCTTTTCCAAGTTCATTTTCCTTTTGAACATTTATAGCTATGATTCTCTTTTTTCATCTTTTTCAAAGTCATTATAGATTATACTCTATTCATTTCATGTTTGTACTAATTTGAATTTAATAAACCAATGTGCTAATTCCTCTTTTTCAAAATCCGAATAATGACTGTAATTTCCTTTTCAAATATTTGAAAATGCTATTTCAGTCTTCTATTTGTAATGCTTCCTTTTTTACTGCTTCTCTCTGGACAGTACTTTAAAATTATACTCTATAAAATAAGATATTCATAATTAATACTTCCCACATGCTGACACATATTTACCCCAAACTGTAATCCCAGACTTTCAAATATGAATTTTTAAACTTTAATTTTAATTTCAAGTGCAGGTTTGTTACATAGGTAAACTTGTGTTATGGGGGTTTGTTGTACAGATTATTTCATCACCCGGGTATTAAGTCTAGTACACTTTTGTTATTTTACCTGATCCTCTCCCTTCTCTCACCCTCCATTCTCCAAAAGGTCCCAATATGTATTGTTCCCCTCTACATGTCCATCTGTTCTCATAATTTAGCTCCCACTCATAAGTAAGAACATGTGGTATTTGGTTTTCAGTTCCTGTGTTAGTTTGCTAAGTATAATATGGCCAAAGTAATATGAATCATTCTATTATAAAGACACATGCACATGCATGTGTATATTTATTGCCACACTATTCACAATAGCAAAGACATGGAATTAACCTAAATATCTATCAATGATAGACTGGATAAAGAAAATGTGGTACGTATACACTATAGAATACTATACAACTAGCTCTTGGTTTTCGGCTCGGAGGAGGCCAAGGTGCAACTTTCTTCAGTCGTCCCGAATCCGGGTTCATCCGACACCAGCCGCCTCCACCATGCCGCTGAAGTTCGACCCCAACGAGATCAAAGTCTTATACCTGAGGTGCACCGGACGCGAGGTCGGTACCACTTCTGCCCTGGCCCCCAAGATCAGCCCCCTGGGTCTGTCTCCGAGAAAGGTTGGTGATGACATTGCCAAGGCAAGAGGTGACTGGAAGGGCCTGAGGAGTACAGTGAAACTGACCATTCAGAACAGACAGGCCCAGATTGAGGTGGTGCCTTCTGCGTCTGCCCTGATCATCAAAGCCCTCAAGGAACCACCAAGAGACAGAAAGAAACAGAAAAACATTAAACACAGTGGGAATATCACTTTTGATGAGATCGTCAACATTGCTCGACAGATGCGGCACCGATCCTTAGCCAGAGAACTCTCTGGAATCATTAAAGAGATCCTGGGGACTGCCCAGTCTGTGGGCTGTAATGCTGATGGCTGCCACCCTCATGACATCATAGATGACATCAACAAACAGTGGTGCTGTGGAATGCCCAGCCAGTTAAGCACAAAGGAAAGTATTTCAATAAAGGATCATTTGACCAAAAAAAAAAAAAAAAAAAAAAAAAAAAGTCACACCAGTTTGGAGTGTAGTAATGTACAATGTCAATTATTATCCAGCATGATTTAGAAGACAGAATACAAAAGCCAAGAAGGCAGACTGTAAAATCAACTTGTAGTTCGAGTTTTGTATAAGAGAGAGTTCAAATAGAAAAGGAGGCAAAGAATTGAGTTCACACAAAAATGAGTTGAAATTATTAGGAATTAAGAAAAACTGACAGACATTAATGAAATGGAAGAAGCCAAGGGACCAGAGATCAGAGTGTGGGTGAAATGTATGTATTGAGGCCAGCCTTGCCTTAGCCTTTGTGAGGCCTAGGGCCAGAGTACAAATGATGATTCCCACACTAGATACCTACACATTTAAAAATTATAATGAAAACTAGATAATTGTTATGTAAAATATGTCTACTAGTCATCTCTTGACTAACCTACCTTTATCACAACTCAGAAGGGCTGGAGGACCACACTGGAATGGACAGCACAGGAAGAGCCAGCCCCAGTTCTCAGTCTGCCATCTTGTCTCTCAGCTTGACTGCATCCCACACCAACACATCTGGTCCATCCTGTGACTGAGCATGCAGTCTGAGAAGGAAGCGCAGAGGCTCTGAGTGGGCTTTAACATTTGGCCCCATGAAAGCCTCAGCCCATCAGAAGGCTCGTAGCCAGAGAAGAAGCAGAGAAGGGTTTCTTATAAAGGTAACCTTTTTGCTTAGGACTAAGAGGTGGTATCGTAGTAACAAGGATTTGAAGAACAGAAACCTGTGGAATTTAAAATCGAATCTCCAAATAATTAAAGGGAACCTTAAAATATATGTTCAATGTACTTGGTTGCTGAAGTAAAAAGAAGATAATATTAAGATTGAGGCAAATGAAGTCACTGGATAAAGCAGGCCTGCAGGTGAACAAAGTTTGGGATACTAAAGTGCCCAGGGCAAGAGCCAGGGATAGAATAAGGGGGACCCTGATATATCAAGTGTTGAAGACTGTGATGAATGAAAGAAACAGTGAGGTTCAAGAGAGGGCAGAGTGAGCAGAAAACCTGTATCACCAAATGGCAGACTTTAGCACAGGTGGATTTGGGAGACCATGGACGTGGAACCACTTGGAAGACACGTGAAGAACAAGAAAAAGACTGTTGATACCACCTCTGACTCTTATCAAGGGCAGTTCATGTGAAAACAAGCGTCCATTATTTAAAGGCTGGGGAAGAACCAAGTTTCAGATTAAAAAGAAGGTAAAGGAAGCAATGAGAGTGAAGCAATAGGAAGGGGTAACTTTTTAACGCTCTGTGGTAATGGAGCCATGACCACATTCCTCACCGTTGCATCACCAGGACCACACACACTGCCCAGCACACTGTATGTGCCTCATTAAAATGGCTGAATTTATGCATTACATTTGACAGAAGAAAATCTTTCTAACAGTGGTTCTTTCCAAGGAACACATGAAATATTATAAAGAATTGTGTAGACCTTCAGAAAGGGGATCACATAAAGCATTAAATGGCTTTTCAGTTCTGTTCCAAAATTGTGAGTCTACCATGCTGGTTAGAGTACCTGAGTTTCAGTGTCCCAATATTTATAACACAAATGTAAATTACACATGAAACACACACCCCTACATACACTGCACAAGATTTTTTTTAAGTTATTATGTCCATAGTTTAAAGCTGAAAAATCCAACTATCTAGAGGTTATAAATATCACAGAGCTCCACTGTGATTTTAATATTTAGAGAAAAAAGTCAAAAAGAATGTGACCATCTCCTAATGAATGCAATTACTAAAAATATCATCAATTAGAAATGATTTTCACATCAACAGAGCAGTCATAACAGCGTTTTTGAAACTACAGGTGGCAGCCTATTAGTTGGTCATGAGCAGAATGTTTTAATGAAATAAAAAATGTAAAACACTTCTCACATTGTACATAACGATTGTTTGATTAGACTCATCTTGGTTATGGATCATAGATACTGAAGTATTTTTAAATGCTTTATTATTTGTTATGTATTTATTTATTGCTCAAACATTTACAGAGTAGCTACTGAGGTAAAATTCATTTTAAAAGACAAGCAAAGTTTCTTTAGAGCTCATAATTGAATGGCAACAGCAGATAATTATACAAGCAAAGAAGCATGAAAATAGAAAAGTGTAAGTTGTCAAGGGAGATCATAAGTAACTCAAGGGGTAAGGAAAAACCGCTTTAGAAAAAGTATGGATTAAGCTGATACTTAAAGAATGAGTAAGGGTGAGCTTAGCGATCAATCAGGCTAGTATATTCTATAAGGAGAACAGCAAGAGGCAAGAAAGAAAATATCATGTAATAAACTGAAAGGGATCCCATCAAAATTAGAGCATAGAGGGTGAGAAGATTAACAACTGGAGATGAGGATGGGAGGGTAGGAAGGGGCCAGATTGTACATGGCCTTATGAACCATATACAGCAATTTGAACCTTAAAGCAGGACACTTGGAAACCTATGAAGGATTATAAACATGATCAAATTTTAATCTCAGCAGAGGGAGAAAATATAAAAAGAAAGGAGTAAGACAGGAGATTAAGTGACAAGTCAGGAAGCACCTATCCAAGTAAGAGGTGCCAATGAATTGGCCCAGGCTGGTGAGTGAGGATGAGGAAGTATCATTTAATTGGATACTGGCACCAGAGCCCATGATTCTTGCCCACTAAGGTTGGAATAGGGGAATAGGAGCCCATTTGTGGTATAATGAATCTGTTCAGCCCAGATATTAGTTGACTTTGTAGGGCTTAACAGACATCTAAGTGTTACGGCCATGGGGCAGATAAATAAAAGGCCCGGACCCCAGCAGAGAGGTCTACCCTGTAGATACTAATATGCTCAAGCCCTTAATGAATAAATAGTAACTGGACATTTTCAGGGTTCAAATAACCATGAGAAGACAAAATTGGCCCTAACTGAAAGCTTAAGTGTTATGAATTCTGGTCATGTTCACTTACTATCCGCAAATGAAACACATGGAAATAAAACCTATCTAGTCACATAAATGGAGAAAATAATACAATACCATAATTATAGAGAAGAAATAACAAAGAGGTGCTTTATAATGCTTCAATATGCAAATGCACATTTTTAAGAAAATAATAGTGAATAACATTTATTCTCTACATACGACATGGAGAACACAGCATCCACAGACTTAACAAATCATGGTTTATAAATGATTTTGATTCCACAAGGAACATTGCCTCTGGGGATGTAACTTTTCAAAATGGTAAGAAATTCCTGAGTAAACTTCTTAATTATACCATATACACTCTTTGTCAAGTTCCACAGTTGTTTCAATCCTGGAAATTTCAGGGCATATGTTTCCTGGGTTCAAGTGATTCCTCTACCTCAGGCTCCTGAGTAGCTGGGACTACAGGTGTGTGTAACACTCCCAGCTAATTTTTGTATATTTAGTATAGGTGGAGTTTCACCATGTTTGCCAGGCTGGTCTCAAAATCCTAACCTCAAATGATCCACCCACCTCAGCCCCCCAAAGTGCTGGGATTACAAGTGTGAGCCACCGCTCTCGGTCGCTTCCTGCTTTCAAAGCAAGAACTTACCACCTGCTTTAAACCTACACACAGTATATTCATTCAGGTAATAAGTCACTAATAAGGTTTAGTTCTTCTATTTATTCGTACCTATCATTGTAAGTTATTTTAAGATGTCCTCAAAAAGAGAAGGAAAATACTCAGACCACTTTGCAAGAGGTCAATTTTTAGGAGTTCCACACAAAGTTAACCAAATGGACTGCATTATGCTTGCAAAAGACTTTCCAGTATTAATAAGATGTAACATCATTATAAGTAAAGATTCCTACTGGAATGATATCAAGAACACAGAGAGGCTACCTCTTTGTTTGGTGGCAGAAATGAGGGAGGAAATCAAGAGGAGGAAAGGAATTATACCCCAGTGCCATCTGAAGGGTGATTATTTCAAGGCTTCTGAAATAATTCAAGAGCTTAAGTACTTCCTCCTTTTTTGAAACCCGAGTGTTGTATTTTAAACTTTCATTCTTTCCCTAGTAGAGATGAGGAATTAGTAGCTCTGGAAAATTGGATTTAAGAAACATTTAGACACCTGTTTGGTGCTATGGGGACACTGAAATGACAAGCCACAAGACAGCTCGCCAGCAAGCTCTGGAGAATGACTCATTTGTATGTAGTTGGGATACAAAACAGGGATCACAGCATAGGAGATGAAAGCATCAACCCTTGACTCATATCTAGAATTTAATTCTGCTCTTATGACTTATTAACCGTGTCACTAACTTTGCATAAGTTACTCTTCCAGGCTTTAGTTCTCTTTTCTGTCAGTACATGTGAGAAACTGCAAAGTGCATATAATGATGCTTATCACGCATGAAATGAGTAACAAATGGAAGACAGAAGCTATTGTTAAGTGATGTGGAGGTCAATTTAAACCGAAAGGTGGTAAAGTATAGAGAAAAAGGCCTTTATTTTCCCCAACCCCCACTTTTATTTCAGGCTGGATTCAAAATCCAAAGTCATCTTCAAACCAAAACCTTCCAGGAAAATAAGTTTATAAGTTATAACTTGTCAGTATGACCACATTGAAAATGTTTCCCTTGGCGAAGGTCACCCGCGGAGAGAGGCTTTCATTTTGGGAGCCACATATATTAGATTTTGCTATCAGAAAATTCCCCACCTCCAAACATCTAAATTACATCAGCTATAATCTGATTACTCTTGAATTTACTTCAACAGTGCCAAAAATCACGTTCTATCTTTAGAGCTTATATCACTGCCATGAGAAATACCACTGAAAATAATAATTGTTCCTCTGGGCTTTGCAACCCTCTTACAACAGCTCTTTTTGGGTTAATGAGCCGATATGAAAACACTTCATTCTAAATAAACCCATAAAACTACATTTACCACCTCAGCAAACCTTTAAAATGCATGTGCCCTGATTTAAAACACCAAAATAAAGAGTAAAGTTTAGTTTTCTTTAACCTCTAACTTAATAGCCCTGAGTATATGCGGAGTATATTTTACATAGCTTCTAATTTTATCAAGCTTTATGTAAAACCTAAGCAACTTATAACAAATCATCACTCCTTCTTTGTCGTCCCATACTCTTAGTAGATGTTAAGAAAAGCACAAAATTTGTAGGTGTTGAGTCAAATTAAGATCGTACACAACTAATGGGTCTATTACATAATATAAAAAATTATCTTTAAAACCTCTTGCTACCGACAGGCATTATAACCCTCATTTTATTCCATAGACCTAAGGTCCCAGAAGCAGTGAATGACACAGCTACAATGTAGGTCTGATTCCTATAGACTTTTCACTTCCCCCAATCCCTCTCTCAGTCAGGAAATATAAGGGCCCACAAGTCCCAATATTTCTCTGTTGGGATTAAAAAAAAAAAATCTATGGAAAGAACAAGATGTCTCATAAAGAACCGGACTCGCTCTACCTTTGACCTACGCTCCTTCAAGGCTCTGTCATCCAGCATTCATATGCTCCCACCCCCAGAATGGGAGAAATGAATCTGTTAATAATATTCATAGCTGCCATTCCTGACATATGTGGAAGCCAGAATATGTCTATAATAAGTATAGCAAATTGCATAATAATATATATGTATAATCTCAGTTTTGGAAGAAAAAGTGTTTGTGTGTATTCTTTGTACAAGCATAGGGAAAAATCTAAGAGATTTTAAAGTGTAGTTCCTGCAGAAAAAATAAAATTTGCGACTGGAGGAGACTCTTAATTTTTTACTTTATGCAATTCAAACAAAAATTGTTTTTATAAGAAATGCATATCACTGTCATAATAAAAGAAAAATAACCCAAAGAAGTAATGGTGTAAAAATCAGGATCATGACTATCTTTGGGGGGGATGAGAGATTCGAGTAATATTTGAGAAGAGTCATGAGGAGAGCTTGTGTGGGTAATATTGGTATTTTCATTTTTTCTTTTTCATTTTTTCTTCAGAGGCAGGGTCTCATCCTGACATCTAAGCTGGAGGGCAGTGGAGGGCTTACTGCTAATTGCAGCCTCAACCTCTGGGGTTCAAGCCATCCTCTCACCCCAGCCTCCCAGAGTAACTAGGACCACAGGCATGTGCCACCATGCTCAGCTAATTTTATTTATTTTATTTTATTTTATTTTATTTTTTAGAGACAGGGTCTCACCATATTGCCCAGGCTGGTCTAGAGCTCCTAGGCCCAAGAGATTCTGCCCCCTTGGCCTTCCAAAATGCCAGGATTACAGGCATGAGCCACGGTGCCTGGCCCGTATTTTAATTTTTGATCTAGGTAGTGGTTACTTGGCTCATCGGTTCATAATACTTTTTTGATTTTTACATCCTTCTTTTGTATCATTTTAATGAAACTACTTTTAAAAAGAGTCACCAAAATCAATTACCAACATGTTCAGGTTAATGATATGTCTGGATTTTACTGCTGTTTCCCAGTGTAATTGTTGTTAATGCTGACTTGTGCTCCCCAGAGTTTTCTCATTTGGACAATACATTACATGGTTTTCTATAAATAGCCTACTAGCATTGTAGTATTTTTAAAGCTGAAATAAACCTTAGAGGTCAACTAGGGCCCAGTGGTTTCCACAATGTTGCCAAGAAAGCATTCTGAAATGTGTGGTAGGGTTTTTGGTTGTCCCAATGCCTAGAAGGACTATGGGTATTTAGCGTACTGTAGCCAATGGTGCTTATTTCTCTACAGTATAATAGAACTGCACAAAGGAATGTCATCTCAGTCTTGTTTTAAAGAAAAAAACCCTGAAATCCAGAATGTTAAGTGAATTGCCCGAGAGCACATTCTTAATAAATAGTAGATCCCATGACTAAAACCTTAGGTTCTTGCCTTATCCACCAGCCTTCTTAGGCACTACATCAAAACCAAAAAGCTGTTGCTCCCTCTTTCCTTTCTTCCTTCCCTTTTCTCTTCATCCTTTTCTCATTTGACTTTCAAACTAAAAGTGTGGGCTTTTTAGCCTACAAAATAATGGCAATACCATTCAACTTTAACTTATAAGTGGTAGAAAATTCAATTTAGCATCAAAAGCAAGGAATTGTTTATTAGCCAGTTGCAATAAGAAATTTGGGGGTAAATCATTCTGAAATACATATTAAAGTCATAAAATCTCACTTTTCTAACCCTTCTCTTCTCCCTCCAGAATTTCCTCCCTCACCACTCTGCCAAGTTCAGTTGCCTATTTCCCAGAATATAGGATACAACATCTGTGGTGGCTTCCACTGAGATTTATTTTCTAGATTTTCATTAAAATAGCAACTGAATTGACTCAATAAAATGTTGCTTATCCTAATAAAGCCCTTTAGAGCCTTGCAAATTTGCATTTAATACTCTTTAGTGTCATTACAGTATTAATAATCTGTGCCTAAAGAGCAATAAAAAAACCTTTATACTTTGTATTTAATAGAGGTAGCTTCATAACCCTTCATTTTCATGTGACTCGGATCTTAAAGTACCTTAAATGGAGTCACTGACTTAGGCACAGTAAATCTGAGACTTCTTATAATCTATTGGCCCCCCCTATATTTCCCAGTGATGAAAAATAACACAGATACAGTGCAAGCACCACAGTATGAGCCTTAAGCATCTCCTTAAGAATTAATGATTTCTGATTTACTCAAAGTCTTCTCATTGCTAATGGATCTGAGACAGAAAGAGAATAAAAAGAGATGGAGGAGGAGAAGTAAGGGTAATAAGTTTGCACAAGTCATCTGCTTCTCGTGGAGAAATTCTTCAGTACTAACAACTGTGCTAAAGGCCTTGTGCAGTTAGCTGGAAGGCTTGAAAATAGACTGATAAACGGGAGACCAGCAGGTATGATCTAGGAGACTCACATGGGCAGATGTTTTATTTATTTTTCCTTCAAGTCATTGCCAAAAAAAATCACATCCAGCAACGATTTGTGTCTTTTTTGGCATCTGAACACAGTCTGATGGGAGGATCATTTTTATTTTTCCATCGTGTTCAAGATCCATTTTGAAAAAAAAGGATCAGTGAGAGAAGGTGAAAGAGTATTGGAAACTGAGAGATCCACTAGTGGAAAGACACAGGCTGGGCACCCTGCATTTTCCAGAATCTGGAAAATGCAACTGCTATGCTACAGTAATAGTTCTTTTGAGCCCTGTCTGGGCTCAAACTACTATTTAATGTTCAGAGTCTCAGATTTGCTCTGAGCTCAAGTATGAATATAATAAATTTAAAGCTTAATGAAAATAGAGATGAATGAAATGAAAATGAAATGAAAAGCTGTAGAATATCACGCAGCACAACAGCCTAACGCATCTGGCATAGAAACAAACCAACAAAAACCAAGAACTTGAAGCTCTCAGGCTCTCCCTCAGATAAAAGTTCCCTGACAGAAGGAAGAAGCCTCTGTTCTGGTGACTTCATGCAGGGGTGAATAGATCTAAAAAGGAATAATTCAGGCAAAAAGCAGAAGGAGAGACTTTACCAATGGAAGTACAGAAAACATGGAAGTTCAAAAATTGAAGAAATGGTCTAATTGTCTTTAAAATAATAGATCTCAGCAAAATGACACAGTGGAAGATTAAGCCCAAATTTAATGACCATTTAAAAACATGGCATCACCAAACCAATAACATCGATGTCAAAAAGTACAAGCCAATTTCCAAATGGCTTTAACCAAATCTTCATGAAACTCCTTCAAATGCAGGGTAAATGGAAATCCTTCCAACTCCTCCTCTGGAGCTGTACCAAACCCAAGCAAGGACAGCACAAAATAAAGAATCAGGCTGGGCGCGGTGGCTCAGGCCTATAATCCCAGCACTCTGGGAGGCCGACGTGAGCAGATCACCTGAGGTCAGGAGTTCAAGACCAGCCTGGTCAACATGGTGAAACCCTGTCTCTGCTAAAAATACTAAAATTCGCTGAGCATGGTGGCACACACGTGTAGTCCCAGCTACTCCAGAGGCTGAGGCAGCAGAATTGCTGGAACCTGGGAGGAGGAGGTTGCAGTGAGCCGAGATCGTACCACTGCACTCCAGCCTGGGTGACAGAGCGAGACTCTGTCTCTAAATAAATAAATAAATAAATATCAGCGCGTAACTTCAT
The DNA here is from genome assembly GCF_049350105.2 of Macaca mulatta. NCBI lineage: Eukaryota > Metazoa > Chordata > Mammalia > Primates > Cercopithecidae > Macaca > Macaca mulatta. Next base: position 22,351,329 of record NC_133408.1, on the reverse strand, counting down.
GTAGATTAGACAAAGGCAGGGGATCCTCCAAATCAGTAAAAAAAGGATGACTTATAATTCAGTAAATGTTTCATACCCTTCACATAAACCAAGATAAAATTAAAGTCCCAGATCTCACATGTAAAAACACATGCAGTAAACAACCTTTTAAAAATCTTTTCATCAGAGATGTACGAATGCTACATGAGTTTTTCCTATCCAATAAGCTGTTCTTGTACATTATTTTCTTATATTTTAAATACCATGAAAGGGCACAGAAAATCACAATTTAGGATGAGAAACATAAGTCTGTGGCATAATGGGAGATACAGCAAATTGTATATTTTTAAAGTGCCTATAAGAAAACCTAAGATATCAAACTTGCCATTATACCAGTTTTTGAAGAGGTACTTTCTTTACCCAAACTCATCACTTATTTAAAGAGGTAACCTTTTTTTAAGAAATGCTTTCAGATCGGATTTATAATTTACCCATTAGTTAAAGAATAAGCTTTATTTCTTGTAGAGAAGAAACTAGTAAGCATTCACTGAGATGAACAGCCTCATTTAGCCTCCTTAATTCATTTTACTCACTAGATACTAGGAGTATAACTCAGACAAGGAAAAAAAAATTTCCATTGAAACGAAGACATCTCAATTTGGATAAATATATTATTTGTGAGCAAAGAAATTGAAGTTTCTCTATTAACTACAAAATAAACATGAGTGTAAAAAAAAAAAAAAGAACAGAAACTTGGCTTTTCATTTCAGTTCCTGCACTAGCTCTATTCTTTGACCAAAACATATTTGTATTTTGCAAAAACGGGAATAACATCAACCTACTTCACAGAATCCATAAAGACTATGATAAGTAACATAAGACGAATACAATTGTACATAAAACATATGTAAAAACAAGAAAATAGTTAAATATGTATATCATTACATAAGAACATGAAAAGAGCTTAATATGTACAAGTGACCTTCATCTGCACTGAATTACCTCACTGGTGATGAAGATAAGATGAAGATAAAGAATCATACAAAATTCAAACCGAAGTGTGAATTTTTCCCAAGAGTACCAAAATGTTACCGAATGTAGTATGTGTGTGTGCGTGTGTGTGTGTCCATCCAAAAAATTTTATCTCAGCAGAGGCATCCCGTGGATAAGAGTAGAATCTATGTGATCAGCAAAGAAAGAGTAGCAAAGATTCCTCATCACTTTGGTTAATAATTGCTTATACATTTACTTTTGCATTTCTCATTTGAAATAATTGTTAATATACTTTTTTCCTCCCAAGGAAATCTAAGTCTTTCCTCTGTTATTCTCTAAGTGAACTAATCTCTTAACATAGAGATTAGTTGAAATCTAATCTCTTAAATTCTTAACTTGAAAGGTGCATTCTAGTTACCCAATATTTCCTATGGGGCTAAAAAGTCACTTTGCCAAAAAGCCCAGAAGATGGCCATAAAATAATTTTTCTGCTTCACCTTAATGATAAATTTACAAAATTAATTTTGTGACTGAAAATGTCTTGTATTATATTTCCACGTGAGATTTTTTCTCTTCTCTACTAACCTTCAACCTTCTGAAGACTGGACATTATTTAAACATGTTAGCAAGCATTCGAGTTTTTAACAGGGATCTTTGCACACAGATATGCCCAACCAATGTTTCTTCCATTACAGAACCAAATTAAACACAAGGAAGATGACAGGGATTATGCTCTCTCATTATTTTTATGTTTTACATAATTCAGCAGTACTGTATTTCAATAAGAGCACAGTAATCAATATTTCTTGAATATATAACTAAGTGCAATCTGATAAAGTAAATGAATGAGCACACAAGCAGATAAGAACCACAGAGAGGGCCTGGTGCATTGGCTTATGCCTGTAATCCCAGTCCTTGGGGAGACCAAGGTGGGCAGATCACTTGAGATCACGAGTTCAAGACTAGCCTAGCCAACATGGTGAAACCTCATCTCTACTAGAACACAAAAATTAGCCAGGCATGGTGGTGGTGGCCTGTAATCCCAGCTACTTAGGAGGCTGGGGCAGGAGAATAGCTTGAACCCAGGAGGTGGAGGTTGCAGTGAGCTGAGAGCATGCCACTTCATTCCAGCCTAGGTGACAGAGTGAGATTCCATCTCAAAAAGAAAAAAAAAGAAAAAAAGAAAAGAACCTCAGAGAGGGATGCAGCAGTAATCCCCTCTGTAGTAGGCAGCCATCATGGCTTAGGCCATCACCTCTGTCTCATTTCATTTCCGATGTTATAATACCCATTAAGGGATTTGTGATTATTTCCAAGTTTGGAATCTATTCTTTTCTCCTTAACTTAGTGTTTAAAGTTAACATCTTTTTTGACTCAATCAACTCCTGAACACTTGGGAAGGACACCATCAGATAGTTTGGTTATCTTGAGATACACATTTCAGAAATGATTCTCTTAGACCACCCACCTGAAGCAGGCAAGACTGTGGGTAAGTCTTGAATCAATTCTTTTGCCATCGATTTGATGGTCTTTGTTTCTAAGTGCCAAGGAAAACTTCAAGCTCATTCTAATCTTCATATTGTTGGTCTAGTCCATATGACTTAAATTCTACTTTCTTCTGCTTCGAATTTTAATGTATTCTTATATGGTTCTCAAATTGGCTGGGCTAAGATGCCCTGCCTACCTTTCAATCACTTCCCTTGGAAGACCAAACATAATTTTTTCAACGTTTAATCACCAGCTCTGCTCTCACATCGAATGCATTGATTACATGGGATTACAGCCATGAAGTCCATATCTCTTTCCTAGAACTTTTCAGTGCTGTGTCCCACCCCTGTAATTGTAAAAGTGTCTTCGAGAATCAAGTTCAAGTTCACTATTGTCTCTTTCATTCTAGTCATTAGACAGTGGACACCTTTGCTAAAAACTTACTCCAGAGTCAGTTTCACAGACCCAGCAAACTTCTCCAGCAGGCTTGACAATCAAGGTTACAGCCTTTATCATGGCCAGATCCGCCTTGTCTCTGACAATTTGAAAGCTGATTTTTGCATCACTGCTATTTAAAGTTCAATGAAAAACCATGAAGGGAGGAAAATAGAATTTTGACTTCACTGACATTAACTGTCCTCAGACCCTGCTATTTGGGCCTTTAGTTTTTTTGTTCTATTTCTCTTTGTACTTAAAACTAAAATGATGAATTCAAAGGTTCAGAAAGATAAAGGAAAATTCTGTATGTAATATTCAAAGATTTAGTATTTCTTTTTCTTCCAACTGACTTTTTAAAATATTTTGTTCCCAAAAGCAGATATCACCAGGTTCTTTTGTGCCATGTTTAGATGAATAAAAGCTTCACTTTATAAAGACTGTTCAAACATTTCAATAAAACAAACAACAGGCAAGCAAAATACGTTGGCAACGTTAGCAAAACATTTCCTGCCAAATCCAAAAGGAGATACATTGTTCTAAGCATTGTATTTGTACATACTAGGAAGCATTGTACTAAGTTGATATCCTTTGCAGGTATCTGCTCACTTAAAGTTTAGAGATTTACAATGTTCTTCAACCAACCCAAGGCTTTTGAGTCTGTAGGTAGAAATCAGCTCTTGGCCCAGTTATGTGAGTTCAATGTCCCATGCTGCTGATGTCTTTTCTAGAAAACTATATTTCCTGGATAGGATCATAGAAGAAAGGCAAGAACAGAAAGACTACAATTTCGACTTAGGTAACATAAAAGCAAATTTTGTCTCAACCTCCACTTCACTTAAATTACACCTAAGTAAGTTGGTGTAATTTTTATTTATTTATTTATTTATTTTGAGACGGAGTCTGGCTCTGTGGTCCAGGCTGGAGTGCAGTG